>NC_059104.1:14982500-15582500 GCF_020740685.1 Jaculus jaculus | reverse complement strand
TTGACTAAATTTGCACATTCTGAATGGACTGCCTTTATCTTCTTGACACACTATTTCCCACTTCCATTGTACCTCTCCCTCTGCTCATTCTTCCCCACAAAAGATTTCCTCTTCAAGATATGTCAGCCCGTGACATGTATTCCTTGTGGCTACAATGTGGAGCCTATTCCACTCAAGCAAACAAAAACAAACAGTGACCCTGGCTTCCACCCTCATCTCTGTCATTTCTATGCTTCTTGAAAATACGGAATGGATTTTCTTGTTCCTATTTTATCACCCATTTCTTTTTAAAAAAATTATTTATTTATTTATTTATTTGCAAGCAAAGAGAGATAGAAGAAAGATAGACATTTGCACACCTGGGCCTCCAGTCATGGCAAATGGACTCAAGATGCATACATCACTTTTTGCATCTGGCTTTACATGGGTACTGTGGAATCAAACTCTGGTCATTATACTCTGTAGGCAAGCACCTTAGCTGCTGATGCATCTCTCCAGACCACCATCCATTTCTTTAACCCACCGTAATCTTACATCTGCCTTAATCACTCCATTTGAATGTGTCTCAAGGGCTGGAGGGATTGCTTAGTGGTTAAGGCATTTGCCTGTAAAGCCAAAGGACCCAGGTTCAATTCCCCAGGACCCACGTTAGCCAGATGCACAAGGGGGCGCATGCGTCTGGAGTTCGTTTGCAGTGGCTGGAGGCCCTGGGTGTGCCCATTCTCTCTGTGTCTCTCTCCCTCTCTCTGTATCAAATAATTAAATAAAAATAAAATATATAAAAATGTCTCTCAATATTAACAACACATCTTATTGCTCAAGGGCACAGTCATTTGTTTGATTTCTTACTGGCTGTGAAGTTAACATTTGACCCTATTGATCTGTGGCATCTTGAATGCACAGCATACTCCACAGCCTCCAGAGTTTGTGGTGAAGTCTCACACTGAATCCTAGCTGGTAGAGTCTTTGGGAGGTAGAGCCTTGTTGAAACAGTTGTGCCATTAGGGGCTGGACCTTGAGGTTGATTTGTCTAGCCTTATTGGGTGCTAGCTAGTTAGCTCTCTTGCACTACATTCCTAATGATGTGGTGATATGTCTCAGGCTTCCTCCTCAGGCCTGATATTCTTTTCTCATCATGTTGAAACTTCCCCTTAGCACTATAAACTCTTCCCCATCATAAGTTGCTTCGGGTCAATTGTTTTATGCCAGCAACAAGCAGGTAACTATTACATGATTGTCCCTTCTTAGAGAAAGTACTCACCTGAGAACCTCCCATTTATTTTGAGGAAGTTTCAGCTTAACAAATTATTTGAAGATGACTTTCTGGTCCTGTCTAAATATAGCAAATGCACTGTATCTATATTTGTGAGCTTAAAGTCATCGGCCATGTCTCTTTGTTTACATATGAATTTCCTGTGTACCCTTGTTGCCTAGCATATATAGGGCCCCGAGTAGATGTGAATTTTCCTAATTTCTTTTAGTTTCAAGTAAAGGGAACTTTCTTGAGTGTAAGCAAAAGGGGAAATTGATTGTTATGATTCAAAATTACATCTTGGGTCAAAAGGCAGGAAACGCTGCCAGGCCCTGGGGGACAGAGAATAGAAAGAGACAGCTGCAGGAACCAAGACAATTTATCTAGGATGTCCTCTGCCTACCGGGGTCAAATAACTACCAGCTTCTGCTTCTTTCTATAATTCAGCCATTTTTTTCCTCCTCTATAAATAAGCTTTCCTTCTTTAGTTTTTTTTGTGGATGGGAAGTTAGAGGCTAAACCCATGTCCAGGGTCTTGTTCACGTAGGGGGACGCTTGACCATGGAGCTGCACTCTCTGCCCAGTTTTCCTTCTTGTTGGCTTTTCTTTCCTTCTTCTAAATCTGCACATACTCAGCTTCATGCCTCCACACAGGGAGTCAGAGAAAAGCAGTGGAATCGTGGTCCCCTGGACTAACCCTTAAGGGTGAAATGGGTCACTTACAGAAGATGGACCATGAACCAAGCAGACACGATCTGCCTACTTCACTTAAATGTCGGGCGAGTGACTGAGCAGTCTTCTCTCATTTCCTTAAGCAAGCTAAACTCTCAAAAAGAGAAATGTGATTTTATCTAGAGTCATTTCAACATCCCTGGACACTTTCCTTATGAGCACAGTGGTATATGTTGACCCTACCAAAAGAGCTTATTTTATCTGAAATGACTTCCTAATGGAATCTATATTGATGGTCCCCTTGCGTTTGATCGGGAGGCAGTTGTGGGGTTGTAGGGAAAGGTGTCAGTAATGCTTCTACTCAGCACTTACCACCATAAGGCAGTGTAATAAACTGAATCCCAGAGCTCAAGGACTTACAACCGGTGTTTATTTTGCTGAATAATGGCTATGTAAAAGGCGATGTTCTGATGATTTTTCTTTTTGTTTTTTTGCTGAGCTGCATTGGTTTGGTACATTCAGACTTGGGTGTGACCCTTCCAGGTCCTGGAGGGTTAGAGGCTACTTGTTGCTTGCTCCTCACAATGTGTGTAAGCATGGCTGCTTCGGAGAAATTGCAAATCACCTCCACCTGCATCTTAGAATTTAAACCAAGAGATGAGGGGAGGCTTAGCATTAGTGCCGGGGGCGGGGTGCATTTCAACCTGGCGCTACTGTACGTTCACCTGCCAGCCAGAACTGGCAGAAACATCACATCGGTTGTTGTCCTTAACTGTTTAATTCCATGATTTTTTGGTTCTATACGTAAAGTTCAAAATCTTAAGCAAGAAATGGTAGGCAGGTCTTGCTGATCTTCCTGGTCATAGCTCATCTTAATTTGATATCATTATATACAGTTTATTTCCAACCACAGTGACCCTCTGTCAAAATAGCATGTTGTTTCATATCTTCTAGCTGGCTATTCTTTCTGACTTTCCTCTCCTTCTTTGTCTGACTCCTTTTTGATCTTTAAAACTGAGGACTGGCGAAGGCTTTCTCCCAGGAGCCAGCCATGTTTTCTGGAAGCTCACATGAAGCGCTGCCTCTGTACTCCTGAACATCAACACTGTGTACTGCCTCTGGCCTTCTGCTCATTAGTCTGTGCTGAATTGTTGCTTTCACGGGCCCTACAAATGGGAGTGGAAGTTCTTCAGGCATAGGCCAGTATTTAGCACCTTGTCTGGCCCTAGTATGCACAGAGCCAATGATTGTGAAAGGATAGAGAGAGAATGATAAGACAAGAAGGCAGGAGGAATAAAGGAAAGGAATGGGAAAGAATGAAGGAAAGGTGGGGACAACTTATACTCTGATTCATCCAGTAAGCTTATGCTTGAAATATTTTATTTCTACAGTTAAGAAATAGTGGGCCTTAACCAAGGTAGCATTGTTTGCTGAACTCTGAAGCCATGATTATTTCAACTAGAACACCCAGATATTTATCACTATGACCATATTTGCAGAGTGTTAAGTCCATTTCTCAATCAACTCTGTCCTTCCCTACCTCCTTTTAAATGTTTTATGGCTACTGCCTTGCCAAACATATGTGCTTGAATGTGGGTGGGTTTAATTACACAGGGACCACTATTGCCCTGTCATTTGATGGATACACAATTAAAGCCAGGACATGCCTAGAGAATACTAATAAAGAAATAGGAACTTCTCTATTTTTTTTTTTAGTTCATTTTCTTATTAAAAATAAAAAGGTGATAAATGTCACCAGGACCTAGTTCTTCCATATTCTAGACTTGCATCCAAAGGAGCTTATCTGAGCACTCTTGCCAATGTTCTCTGGAACATAGGAGACTGCATGACACATCACGATAAATAACTGCTTGGAAAAAAAAAATAGATGCTGGCTGCTTTTAGAATGCATCTGTTATTTAAAAATAGGTAGAGAGTTTGACACATACCTGATTGCCTCTGAGATGGAATCCAAAGTGTCTGGCCTCCCCAACTCTTCTGAAGAGGGGTCCCCTCATCTCACCCCTGTTTGATGGCACAGCTGGAAACTAGCTCTAGAGTCAGGGGACAACTACTCAGACTGTGTGCCCTGCTCCTGGTAGGGGCTCCACTTCTTGGCTTTTGCAGATGATGGATGGCACATTTTGTGAAATGTGATTTTTCTGGAATAGGGAGTTTGAGTCCAGAAAACAGGTTGGTCTTGGTCTTGGTTCCCATAGGATAGCCTAAGTGAGAACGGGACTGGCACGAGTCAAGAGGTCCTGGAGGGAGGTCAGCACTGAGATCTCGTCAAGAACCAGTAAGATAATGTCAGTCAGGAATGTCTCGGCTGTAATTTACTCTTAAGTGTGAAACTATGGTGTGTTTTTCAGTGTGAATTTCTTTCTACTATGTGGTTTAAAAAATATTTTATTACTTGAGGAGAGAGAGAGAAGGAAAGAGAGAGGCATACCAGGGCCTTTGCCACTGTAAACAAAGTCTAGACACATGTGCCACATTGTGCATCTGGATTGACAGAGGTACTGGGGAATTGAACCAGGCTACCAGATTGTGCAAGCAAGCATGAGCAACTACTGAGCTATCTCTCCAGATCCTACTATGTGGCTTTAACTTAGTCTAATGGAAAGGGTCTGGCCTAATATTGAAAGTTTGCATTGTCCTGTAGCCTCCCTGACACTACAGGAAAGAGTGGGAAGTTGCAGAAATGGATGTCAATGTACTATGAGCAATATAAATCAATTAAAGGAAAATGCTCTGTTTTTGCTTCATTGCTTTTGTTGGTCAATGAACTCTATTCATTCTGTGTGCCCCTCCCTGCAACAATTTTTCTCCCCACTGGACACATCTTACTATTAACGCTCGACTAAGCACAGTACTAACTGAGAATGACACTTTGGTAGTTACGTGGAATTGTTCAGGTATGCATGGTTTGAGAGGAGCTGAGTGAGGCAAGACAAAAGCCTAAAGAAAATGACTCTTGCTTCCAGACACTAGAGGGTCTTTGGGAAGAATGAATGGGAATGTGATCTTAAGATTAAATTAGCTTAGCCATTGTAGTGATTGTGTTAAAGAGGTTTTTTTTTTTTTTTTAAGAAATGAGTGTCCTTACAAATTATATTCACGAATATATATATATATATATATATATGTATATAATATGTGTGTGTGTGTGTGTGTGTGTGTGTGTGTTATGAAAGATTCCATAGATGCTGAACAAGTATAACAGAACAATAAGAAGAGACTAGAACCAAATCTACATGGGTCAAATGACAGGATCTTTGAATTACATAAAGTTCCTGCAGTAATATTACTGCAAGAATGAAAAGGGAAAAACCTTTAGTATATGGTAATGTAAGTTTAATAATAATAAGTTAAATATTTGGGGTACTTTCTCTACCAATAGTCACTATAGAAGATGGAAAATAATTTCGCAATCATGAAGAAAAATTTAAAACCAGGGAAATATGACCTCACTGGAGGGTTTGCCCTGCGGAGCCTAGTTCAAATGGGAGGAAGATCTCTTGTATATTATTGTCTCCTGTTAGGTTTCTGTTAGTTATTGCTTTCAGAAATATTCGGGTTGATTTTCTTATATTTAATTTTCAGGTGAGAAATGCAAGCATAGTCCTTATCAAAAATTGCATAATAGGGCTGGAGAGATGGCTTAGCGCTTAAATGCTTGCCTGTGAAGCCTAAGGACCCTGGTTCTAGGCTCAGTTCTCCAGGACCTGTGTTAGCTGGATGCACAAGGGGCGCACGCATCTGGAGTTCATTTACAGTGGCTGGAGGCCCTGGTGTGTCCATTCTCTCTCTCTATATTTGCCTCTCTCTCTGTGTCTGTAGATGTCAACTAAACAAACAAACAAGAATAATTGCATAAGATCAAATAGAAGCTGAGTGCAATGCTCAGAGGAGAGGTCAAAGCTCAGTTTGTTGGTTGATTGGCTATTAAGCATATTTTCTTATGGAAAAGTAGTTGAGAGCCGTAGGAATTTCTCTAAGACTAAAAGGCAAAGTTCAAGACTAAAATGCCACTTGACTTCCTGTCATCAAGGCTAATTGTCATTGTTGCTTGTAAACATAGCTTTCCATGTATGTTTTGCATTTGGAAATTTATTTATTTATTTATTTATTTGAGAGCGACAGACACACAGAGAAAGACAGGTAGAGGGAGAGAGAGAGAGAATGGGCGCGCCAGGGCTTCCAGCCTCTGCAAACGAGCTCCAGACGCGTGCGCCCCCTTGTGAACTGGCTAACGTGGGACCTGGGGAACCGAGCCTCGAACCACCGGGGTCCTTAGGCTTCACAGGCAAGCGCTTCACCGCGACGCCATCTCTCCAGCCCGCATTTGGAAATTTTTGTCCTGAAGTTTAATAAACAGTGTTGAATATTTCTGGACTCCAAATGAATTTAGTTCTCTGAACTATTTATAGTGTTCAGTCTCATACCTGTTTTTTTGTTTGTTTGTTTGTTTGTTTTGTTTAGGACCAGGGGGAGTACCTAGAAGCTTGCTACATGGTCTAAGCAATGCTTTATAATAGGATACTAGGAAGTTAGGTGGCTCTGATCTTGTGATCTAGGATGACAGGAAGTTGACACCAGCTATTAAAATTGATCCCACAAGTGAACATTTTCCTTAAGGCCATGATCACTAATACAAGCAAAATAGTTTAGCTCTTTGATAATCAATATATAATGTATCATCAAGCCAGTTTTCTTTCACAACTTTTATTTCCCTGGAAATCTCTGGTCATCCCTTGACCATCGGCTGTCTGCTAAGGATCCTGTCAGTAGAAGTAATCTTGCCAGAATACAGTCCTGGGAAAATACTGAATTGCCCAGCAACCAGCATTTCAAAGGAAAATAGTCTTCCAAATTGTGTTTTTTTTCTTGTTAGTGGCATAATAATTAGAGATAGAACTCATCACTGGGGGGGGGGCGGGGGCAGGTGAATCTTACCTTTGTCTTTTGGTAAACAATGTGAGTCTTTACAGTTAGCCAAACAGATAGCTGTGGTCATGTGCCAAAATGAAGTCTTCACAAGTTGAAATGAAACTTATGATAATTTGCTTAAACTCATCCAGAAACCCTCATGTGGCTAAAAGGTGGAAAGGCAGGAAAAGTCATAAAAACAAAGTAAGAAAAAATCCGCAGCGGTTTTCCAGCCATCATATCCAAATTGCTTTAGAAGAATGCAGGCTCTGCCAAGGAGGTTACACAGTTACCCAGGCAGCTGGGAGATCAGTGCTTGAAGGAAACAGCAACCTGAAAACCATTGCTGAATGGGACAAATGTGCATCCCCATAGCTGGCGAGAGCTTTTAAAGACAAGGAATAAATCTGAACTTGATATGAAAGATTCATCCTTTCTGGAGTCTTTCAACTCAAGGAACAAAGATAATTAGGTTAATTTCTCCTGAAAGCTTCTTAGCGTCCCTAGACATAGCCAATGGATCAACTGTTGAAGGAGGCTGAGAACTGAGACTTGAATCATTTCTTGAGACAGTTTACTACCCGTGGTGACATTAGATGTTGTGAATGTTGCCAGGTGTTGCTCACTTGGATGGGACGTATTTGTGATATAGTGTCTTGGATCATAGGAAGAGAAATATATCTGTGGTATTAATGATAGAAAACCAATCCCTGAGGAAAAGCGGATATCAAAAGCTGGTGCAGTGAGCCGAGGTTGACAATGTCTTGATTTGATAGTGTCCTTGGATTCCTCTAAATAATTCAGAGCATCTCACACACAAGGAGAGTGGAGTACATTATTAGGAGAAATTTTATGCAAGTCAAAGCTATTTAATATTGGACATGAGCTCCTGAGAAAAGCCAGTTACTCTTCAACTTCCTGTGTGATTTGCTATTTTTATTTCATTATATATATTTTATTAATTTATATGAAAGAGGCAGAGAGAGAGAGAGGAATAGACAGAGGCAGATTGAGATATTGGGCACACAAGGGCCTCCAACCACTGCAAATGAACTCCCAAGTGCGTGCACCACCTAGTGCATCTGGCTTACTGGGGAATCAAACCTGGGTCCTTACACTTTGCAGGCAAGTTCCTTAACCACTAAGCCATCTCTCTAGCCCACTTTTTTTTTTTTTTTTTAAATCAACTTGTGGGTAGGGAGATGGCTCAGTCAGTAAAGTGCTTGCTTTGCAAGAATGAGGACTAAAGTTTGATCGGCAGCACCCATGTAAACCGCCACACATTGTGGTACATTGCTTGGGAGATAAATGCATCCTTGGGACTGAATGATCACCCAGTCTAGCATAATCAGGTGAGTCTCAGGCCAATGAGACACTCAGTCTCAAAAAAAAAAAAGTAGATGGTGTTCCTGAAGATAGTGGATGCATTAGGTTGTCCTCTGGCCTCCATGTGCAAAAATATTTACTACGTATGCATGCATCCATTCACACATGAGCACACAGACATACATTCACATACATATGCAGACATAAAAAGTTTTCATAAAAAATCAAAATTAACACATTTTAGTTAAAAAAAAACCCACAAACTGGTCATATAGCATTAATTTCCATTTGTCATCTACAAGGACTTAGAGCCTAGTAGAGTTTAGACTCCCTACGCTCTTCTCCTATCACATTAACCAGCACCCACACATTGCAAGGCAAGCCTTTGGGGTTCCTGACCAGCACACCCTTCTACGGTGCTTCTGTGCCAGATAATTAATGCCAACGATAATTTGCCTCTGGGCCGAGAGAGTAGGACAGTGAAAACCAGAAACTTCAAGAACAATTTCAATGAACACAAAACGAAAATGAAAATTACTTAATTTTGTTTTCTACGTTGGTACTGGTGGGACTTTCAGGTTAAAGAGCTATTCTGTGCATGTGTTTGTAGGACGAGGTTTACAGAGTGCAAGAACTGGCAGCGGTGCATTTTTGCAGTTTTGTTTTTAGTTACTTTCTCATTGCTGTTGACAAATACCTGACCAGAAGTAACTCAAGGAAGGGAAGAGTTTATTTCTGCTTATATTTCGAGAGCATATAGACCACTGTGGGAGGGAAGGCATGCCAGACCAGCTCAGCTCTTCACATGTTAGGCTGAAGCAGGAAGCTAGAGGGTACAGAAAATGAGACCTGGCTAGGAAACCTCAAGGTCTGCCCCCAGTAACTCACTTCCTCTAGCAAGGCTCCGCCTCCTGAAGGTCGCACTATTCCCAAGCAGTGCCAGCTAGTGCTCAGACTCATGAGCCTATAAGAGACATTTTACATTCAAACCACAACACATGTCTTTGGCTTAATCAAGGAATGAGTAATTTCCATGATTAAAGAGCAAAGCTCCTATGTGCTGAAAATGAAATACTATATCATCCATTTGTTGCATGCAATTTCATTAAAGATGGAAAAAACAAAAAGCAAAAAAAAAATGACATATTTTTTTTTTTCCTGTCTGCTTGAGTACCAAGAAGGACAAAGTATCAAAAAGAGGGACTAACTTTTTTCATACAAATAATTTTGTCCTCATTACGTATGGCCAGCAGTTTGTAGCTAATTAATGTTTGCTTAGAGAGCATGAAAAAAAAAAAAAAAAGTATCTACCTGGCTCAGCGCCTGAGGCTCAGACCAGAGGGTGCTCAATCGATAACGTGTGTCGAGTGCATAACTGATATGAACATTTGAGGACCTGGAATTAAGACTTAGGATTTTTAATGAGGACGGATTGCTTACCTTTAGTTGTGTTTATTTACTGCCTCCAGATATGTAAGGGAAGTGCACAGAGAAGTGTGTGAAGGGTGTCAGCAGAGGAGAGCCTATAGAAAAGAGGGAACAGTGTTAAGGAGTCCTCAGAGGCAAACAGGGAAGGGATGTAGGAGTAGCTTAGAAATTCATGTATTTAGAGAAATATGGGAGGTGAGGAAGACAGAGAAAACAGGAAGGGAAGCTGAGTAGAAGTCCGTCATCCCTTATGTAGGCTCTATGCTCAGCTCATTCTAATTGTTTGTTCTGTTCTTGCTCAAAATTAAATCTGACCTCATAACCGACTAAGTGCACTGCCATCACTACCATCAAGATGGCTTTGTTTTACAAAAAGATTTCACTTTTATTTATTAGAGCCAGAGAGAGGGAGAGAGAGAAAGAATGGGCATGTCAGGCCCTCTAGCGACTGCAAATGAACTCCAGTTGCATGTGCCACCATGTGCATCTGGCTTATGTGGGATCTGGAGAATCAGACCTGAGTTCTTAGGCTTCACAGCCATGTGCTTTAACTGCTAAGCCATCTCTCCAGCCCTTTAAAAAAAAAACAAAACATTATTTATTTATTTGACAGAGAAAGAGGGAGGGGCTAACATGTATCCTGGGGAATTGAGCCTGGGTCTTTTGGCTCTACAGGCAAATGCCTTAACTGCTAAGCCATCCCTGCAGCCCTCCAGCCTTTATTCTTTTAAAATTATATTTTTATTTATTCATTTATTAGAGACAGCGAGGAGGGAGAGAATGAGGATGGCTTTTATAAGATTAATTATCATAAGAAGAAAAATGTTATTCTATCATTGATACCACGCATTTTGTGACTCTTACTCTACGCCTGACTTGTATTCACAACCCCCAGTTTTTACAACTACTCCGTAAGGGAATGATAGTGACTCTTCCTGCTTTGCCCATGGGATATAGGGGCTAAGAAAGGTTAGGTTACTTGCCTGGGGTCACGCGATTTCTAAGTTGTGGAAGAAGAAACACGTGCAGATTGAAAAGACTCATGTCCTTTCTCCTGCCTTCTGGTGCCTACGTTTGGAATAACTGTAAGGAGAAAAAGAAATAGAAACCACCCATCCCCCCTCATCCGTCTTTTCATCCATTTGGCAAACTTGTGAGAAGTCTACTGTGTGTGAGATTGTGAATATGCATTGAGGACTAGAAAACAGTCCCTGGGTCAAGTTGCTGCCCTCCACTAACAGGGATGGTTAGAAAATGCCCAGAACATCCAATTCAGCTTCAATAAATGAGGAAAAATGTTTGCCCTAACAGGTTTTGAAAAGGTCAGCCCAGACACAATTGGGCGAGCTAGATAGCAGTGTTGCAGGAAGAAGAGACACCAAATCCACATGTTTGTAGTTCTAGGAAAATCACACATTCACCGAAAATCACATACAGTATTGAAACATGGTGAGGGCAATGTCAAGAGAAAAGAGTGGAGGGGTGAATAGAGTTTCCATTCTGGAGCTTTTGAAGGCTACAGGATGGTTTTGCGTTTGATCTTTAGAGCAATGGGTGACTGTTGAGGAAACTTAAGTAAAGGAATGAAAGGCCCAGACTTGAACTTGAAAATGTTGGCTCATCTGGCTTTAATAGGAAAACATACAGGATCAGGAAGACTGGCCCCATTGGTCCAAGTAGAGGGATTGACAACATGATCTGAAACAGTGATAATGTAGCATTGGATTCACTTAAGAAATATTATGAGATGAAAGTTTAACAAATCTTGGACCGTGTCAGTCATTTCATGCAGTTTCCCTGCTATAAGAAGCAGTGCTTGGATTTCCATAGTTTAACAGAAGATTATTTTCCCTTCATACACAATCCACTGCCAGTCTAGGCAAATCTTTTGGGCAGTGGTCCCACATGTTCATCTGCAGACACTTCAACTGCATGTCACCTCTTCCTCAACAGAAAGAAGCACCAGAGCTGCATAGATGGCCACCACACAGTGAGGAGGGAATGCCTGGAGAAATGCGTGTGTTTCACTATGTCAACCCACTAGTGACCCACTGTATCCAGCTCCCACCTCATTGGTCGGAATTACTCATGTGGGTCCACTCAATGACATGAAGGCAGAGATCTGTACGATTACATGTGTTCGAGAATGCAACATCCGCCGCATGTCAGAAAATTATAGTATTACCTACCACAAGGCCAAGTGAGCTCTCCTCTAAAAAGTTGTGTGTGTGTGTGTGTTAGCAATGAGCTTAACATCCAAGTTTTCCACTGATTATTCATAAGATGGGGAAGATGCACGTGTCCTAATAGCTTTCGTGATCTTCATTGCTTTGTCCAATGACAACTTCAACCTTTTCTGGAGAGTTTCTTCACACATCACTGGTTCCTTTCAACTTCTAGCAACTGGACTCTTGGCTGCCACTTCTGTCACCCTTCTGCCTCTCACTGTCAGTCTCCTTACCTGGTGGTTTCAATGGCAATTTGGTGTCATCCTGAGAAGGGACCCACCAGCAGCCTTCAAACCATGTGTGAGCTTCCAGGATGCCCTAGGTATGCTGAAGAAATGTTTGCATCCCGGTGAAAATAGCCATGGTCTGTGCACTCTTTGTTTAGATTTACTCAAAACAAAAAGGAGTATCCACTGCAAAAGTGATCTCTGCAATCTAAATTCTTATTTTATAACAAAAGATTCAGGGTTTTGATAAGGACTGAGAATTCCTGGGTTTCCTGTGTCTACTAAGATTCCGAATCTGAATTTACCATCACATACATCATAAATGTGGTTTTTTTTAATACATTTTTTGTCTGTGACACCAATTAAATCATGGGAAGAACTACCCAAAATCAAAGAGCACTTGGAAACAAAAGAGGCCTAGAATTCTTTGCAACACCATGGAGAAAAGAAAGTGAGAAAATTCGAAAGTGCATTTATTGATTTAAAAACTAGCAGCCACACACACACCCCAGAGAAGTGTGTATGACTCTTCTCCCCATGAAGGTAGAGAAGGAAGTGGTTTATTCTTTGTGGAAGGAGCCAGCATCCATTTTTCTCTTGGCTCAATGCATACGTGGTAAGTTTGCAGAAAACACTGGTAGAATGACTGAAGGTTAGGCGTTCAAGACGTTGAAGGCTGTCTGGTCTTTTGATTTGTGGATATCTCCTTTTCCAGAACACCCCACGCTTCCAGTCCCAGAATGGGAACCACACTGGCAGTTACACATTCTCATGCCCCACCAACCTCAAAACGGGACATTTCTTTGTTCCCTTACCCAGATACAGTCTTCTGTCAGAAAATGCATGCAAACCCATCCTGCGTCTCCCCTGACCAACTCAGTGACTCCAGGCAACGTGCAGTTCTCTGAACCTGATGTGGTCACTAAAGAGGAAGAATCCAGGTTGAGTCTCACTTGCTTGTCTCACAAGCCTAATGTCAGAAGGGATCTCTGTGTGAAGTGCTTCCAAAGGTAGCAGGCACTCTATGACGAGCTCTGAAGGGAAACCAATTATTTTTCCTAAATCCTCTCTCTCTGGTCAGGCACTAACCTCCTCTCACCTTTGTTTCTTTCTTCCCTTCTGTGTTCTTTCTGCATCCTGCTCACCTCTATTCTCTTCACAACATGTTTACTTCCCGGGTCTTAGAATCTCACCCTCTGCGCTGCATCAACTCCAAAAATAAAAGGATGTAAGTGGGGAAAAGATCCCTTAGCTCTTAGCTAAGTTTCAGCAAAGAGGTCTTTTCTCTTTTTCCCCTCTCATCCTCAGTATATTGTTCACAGTGCTTCTCACATGCTGTGGATACTTCATAAATATTCTTATTAATGATAACTAGAGAGTTGTCTGTTTCTACACCAGTGATGATATTTACTAGTTACCTATGCCATTGATCTTCAGGGTCCTTTTTCCGGGGCTGGCACAGACTCGTGATTTTGGTTTGTCAATCTTTCTTTGTCATGCTCCCTAGTGGAGAATGATGGATAAAACTGGTTCTGATACTGAAATTGTTAGTTTTCAAAGCTGCCTCCTTGGAGCCAAACAGAATGTACTTTCTGCTCAAAAAAAAATGAAAATTTTTAGTCTCTATAGATTCACATTTTTTAAATTTAATTTTTATTTATTTGAGAGGCACACAGAGAGAAGCAGAGATAGAGAGAGAGGGAAAGAATGGATGTGCCAGGGCATCCAGACACTGCAAACGAACTCCAGACACATGCACCACCTTGTGCATCTGGCTTACATGGGTCCTGGGGAATTGAATCTGGGTCTCTTGGCTTTGCAGGCAAGACCTTAACTGCTAAGCCATCTCTCTAGCCTCAGTTTTTGTTTTATTTTAACTTTCTGGAAAGTTCACCTTAGATACAGCACTGTCTGGACTACAGAGCAGCTTTTCATTTGGTTTCCTTGGAGTGTTGTTAGAAGACCATAATCATAATATGACTTGATTAAGGTCATTTCCTGGGCTGAGACAGCTTAATCTGTCTAGATCCTGACCAGCTTTCAAAATGACTCTCCATCAATTCCGTACAACAGTTTCCTTCTCCACTTCATGTTCAGTCAAACATTAAGTATAATTAAGTAGATAAAAGAGAAATCTGCAGGAAAGTGTAAAATGAGGGAGATTAATCTGCATAAGTATGTTCCAGTTTCTGTTGTTGATATTATAGCCAAATGAGACCCTAGGAGAAATTGTTAAGTAGAAAATATTTAGCTATGCTAGGGACTTTACCAATAACTTTTTATGACTTTGCTATCTCTGAGAGAATGTTCTTTTCCCCTCCGGTATTACTTTCAGCATGCCACACACGTAAAGGAGGTTTTTAATTCTCCAACTGAATTGTTAATAAGTAATGTATTTTGTTGCTTTTTGCACATGTGTATGTGAGTGTGTGGCATGGCATATTTGGTCTGGAGTGGCACCACATACGCTTGTCTGCAGCAAGGGACAGTCCCATACGGTGGCTGGGGCAGAACATTAGGTGGCCTGCTCCATCACTCTTCTATCCAGTCTTATTTTGAGCTAGCGCGTCTTTCCTGATTCTTGAGCTTGTGGGACTCCCATGGTTCTCAGGTCTCTGCCCCCTGGCATGACTGAGATTACAGGTGCATGTGGCCATACCCAGCTATTTATGTGAGTTCTAGAGATTCAAACTCTGGCTGTCTCGGGCCCCGTCAGGCCCTTACACTTGCACAGGAAGCCTACTCCATCTCTCTAATTCTAAGTAATGTTTGTATAATTGCAGTTTCCTGGGTGCTGGGTTCAGAGAATAATGTTGCTAGACAGTAGTAGACAGTGTTTATACTCACAGTGGTTACAGTCAATCATAAGACAGCAATATTAATAACTATTGCAGTTACCTTCTGGTTGCTGGGATAAAGCACCCATCCAAAAGCAGCTAATAGGAAGAAGGGATTTATTTTGGCTTCTAGTCTTGAGGGGGAGTTCCATAATGGCAGGGTACAGCATGGCATGAGCACAAGCTACACAGCACCTCCTGGGAACAGCAAGAGAATGAGTCAGGACCACTGAAAAGCTAGGGGCTAATGTGCACCAAAGTCCACCCCTGGCAACACAACTCCTCCAGCAAAGCTCCATCTCCCAAATTGCCATCAGCCCGGGAATAAGCATCAGAACACATGATGGGTTTATGGGGGATACCTCATTCTAACCACCACAATGACTACAAAAAAACAAGCTGAGACAAGTTTGGGACAAAAGGAGAAGATTTTGTGAGTACAGTTAACTTTTCATCATGTCTTCTATTGTTTATTGGTATTAAATAATATTCTATTTTTTTAGATATGTCCCACAGTTTAGTTATTCTGTTGTAGGCTGAAGGACATCTTGGTTGTTTTCAAGTTTTGTCAACTATGAATAAGGCCACACTAAACATCCAAATGCAGGTTATTTATTTATCTATCCATTTATTTTGAAGCAAGCTCAACAGACTGGCCATTTTATGTGTGTGTGAGAAAAAGAGAGTGAGAACTGGCATACCAGGGCCTCCAGTCACTGCAATTGAACTCCAGATATGTGTGCCCTATTGTGCGCATGTGCAACATTGCACACTTGTGTCAAACATCTGGGTTGTGTGGGACCTGGAGAGTTGAACATGAGTCCTTAGGTTTCTCAGGCAAGCACCTTAACCATTAAGCCATCTCTCCAGCCCATATGCAGGTTTTTGTGTGAACATCAGTTTTCAACTCTGGATAAATACCAGTTAAGAGATGGTGGATGATATGGTCAGTGTGTATTTGTTTTATGAGAAACCACCATACTATATTTCAAAGTATCTGTGTCACTTTTATTTACTACTAGTAATAAGTGAGAATTCCTATGTCTGCAATCTTGCCAGCATTTAGAGTTGTAATTAGGTAAGGTGATACCTAATTACAGTCTGTAGGTATTTGTTGTAGAGTCTCTTTTCATCTGCCTATTTCCCATCTATATATTCTGTCAGGTACAGTAAATGGTGAAGTCTTTGACACTTTTATTTGATTGAGGTGTGTGTTATGAAAATTCTTTGTGCACACTGGATTAGAGCACTTTTTTGTTATTTGTTTTGTTTTGTTTTGCAAATATTTTCTACCACTGTGTGGCTTCTGTCTTTATTTTCTTGACAGTGGTTTTTGTAGCAAAAGGAAGTATATTTAATTTCAATGAAATCTAGCTTATCCATTCTGTGGTGGTTTGATTCAGGTGTCCCCCATAAACTTAGGTGTTCTGAATGCTAGGTTCCTAGCTGATGGATATTTGGGAGTTAGGCCTCCTGGACAGAGTGTATTGTTGGGGGCGGGCTTATGGGTGTTATAGCTAGTTTCCCCATGCCAGTGTTTGGCATACTCTCCTGTTGCTATGGTCCACCTTATGTTGGCCAGGGGGTGATGTCCACCCTCTGCTCATGTCATCATTTTCCCTGCCATCATGGAGCTTCCCCTCAAGCCTGTAAGCCAAAATAAACCTCTTTTTTCCAGAATCTGCTCTTAGTTGGGTGATTTCTACCAGCAATGCAAACCGGACTGCAACACATCCCTTCTTTCATGGGTCATACTTTGGCTGTCATGTCTAAATTGTTATTTGCTAATTCTTTATATAAAGAAGTTCTTAAATTATATGTAAAGTGTAATTATCACAGGTGATTGGTATGTCTGAATTTAGAACAGCCTTCATCTGACTGACTGCATCTTCAGTTGTAAACTGAGAGATGAGGCTTATCTTTCAGTCACAAAGATGCCATTGGGTCAGGCATACGCAATCTAACAATAGCCAGATTTCTCATTCAAGAAGTGCCAGATCTGAAAAAAGTTAGATAAAATAATATGTTGACTGGGAATGCAGAGTGATATATAGCATTATTGGGGAAGGGTTGATATCCAGTGAACAAGGACACATTGGACTGTGCTCAGTTCCAATCTGTTTGTTGGGATTCCTCTCACATCCACTGCAGTTATGCTTTGCTTTCACAGGGTTGTGGGAAGGAGATCTGATTTTTGTGTCTTTCTCCATTGTACTTTCCCTACAATTAAACAAAATGATTAAAAAGATGGAAATATGAGAAAACTTATTTTTTTGCATTTGTATGTATAAGATGGTCATGTGTGTAAGTATGGTTATATGCATGTGGGCATGGGTTTATGCACATGTGAGTGCATGCATGCATGTATGTGTCTGCACATGTGTGTGTATGTATGTGTATGCATGTGTGTATGGAAGCCAGAGGTTGATGCCAGATGTTTGATTGTTTTCTATTATTTGCTTAGGTAAGGTCTCTCATTTGAACCCATGGCTTACCAGTTTGGCTAGCCTTGTCTGCCAGCTAGGACCAGGGAATCTCCTGTCTCTGCTTTCTCAGTCCTAGTATTATAAGCAGGCTACCATACCCAGGGTATCCAAACTTATGCTTGCATGAAGAGCATGCACCACTTTACCCATGGAGCCATTTCCCCAGCAATGAGATAGGAAACACTGTAATAAAGAAGTGTTATTCCTCAAGACTTAAGACTTTGATTTGAATAGTAAAGTTTTCAAAGGGACATTTCAGATTTTCCATGGCGTGACATGTTGAGATGATACTGACCACAAGATTGTGAATCTACCTCATTGCCTTAAAACTTTATAGCTGACTACTACAAATCCTTAGCAAATGCTATGTGAGGGCTGAGGGGAAGACTTAACAGTTAAGGTACATGCCTACAAAGCCAAAGGACCCAGGTTCAATTCCACAGGACCCATGTAAGCCAGATGCACAAGGGGCTCATGCTTCTGGAGTTTATTTGCAGTGGCTGGAGGCTCTGGAATACCCATTCTCTCTCCCTCCCTCCCTCCCTCCCTCCCTCCCTGCCTCCCTCCCTCCCTCCCTGCCTCCCTCCCTCCCTCCCTCCCTCCCTCCCTGCCTCCCCCCCCTCTCTCTCTCCCTCCCTCCTTCTTTCTTTCACTCAAATAAATAAATAAAAATTAAAACATAATTTTTAAAAAAGAAAAGAAAATGCTATGTGAGTAAATTTCACCTCTAAGTGTGATACCCTTCACGGGCAACCCATCTTGAATCTTAGCAGGGAGCGTCGTTTCTTCTTGTTAGAGACTCAGAGGAGTATTTGGCAATTTAAAATTAATAACTCTTACATGTCTCCCATAATGCTCATTTGTCGGATAGGAATATTATGCTTATGCAGAACATTAGATGTTAAAGGGCCACAGCCATGTTTGGTATTTATACTCCATGGTAAGTCTGGGGACTTTGAGATCAGTGGAGCCTTATCTCAGTTCTAAGGTGGGCGTAGCTCAGGGGTGAGGGCATCAGATGATCTACAGTCACCAAAACCATTCTGAGCCAGAGGCTCTGGGTTCTTGGTCTCACTAACTTGAAGAATGAAATTCACAGACAGCGAATAGTGAGTTTTTAGAAAAGAGAAGTTGTATTTCTAGGGGAAAAACAAGTTTATTGAAGAGAAAAGTAGAAAATTTTTGAACTCCCAGGGGATAGGAGGGCTCCCTTAAGAGGAGGAAGACAAGTTACCACTGATGACTTTTGTCTTGGGATTTTATAGGGCTTTTTTTCTAAGGAAGTAAGTCTATCTTTAAAACGACTGGACTCAGCTATGGAGAAGTGCGGCTCTGGCCCATTCATCAATCGCCACATGGTGCTCTTGTGTCTCATGTTCAATATTGGGACATTATGCACATTTTAATGACTGCCAGTACACACCTCCAGTCACCAGTGGAATTATTGTATATGAGCTGTTTTTTTGAGATTAATTAGTTTTGTATTCACCAAATACAGTCAGTTTGGTAACATTATTAGGCTCGTCAGTGACCTACCCCCTGCCATTAGCCCCTCCTTGTTGAGGTATATGGGTCGTACATTGTGGAGTTAGCCCTCAGTTATGGGTAAGATAAATGTCCCTGCATATCATGACCCAACATGTGGCTCTGACATTCTTTCCGCCCCTTCTTCCGCAAAATTTCCCTGAGCCATGTTGGGTTAATTTTTGGTCTCCTTAAGTGATGAGGTGTTGGGGGCCTCTGAGGCTCTGGCTCTCTGATTTGGTAGGAGTTGAATTTTCTCTGTGTTAATCTCCTTCACCCTTGTGCTGGTATCTGGTTCATCAGGAAAACAGCACCCTTGCTTGTTTCGCCAATTTTCCTTAGTTTCAGCCGGGGCCCTTTTGAGGTATGATGGGGTGGCTGTCTCCTTAGGGTCTACATCCATCTGAAAAAGAGCAGCAGATTATGAGCTGTTTTGTCACTAAATGTCTTTGTAAGCAAGAAGCATAACAGAACCAAAGTCAACACTGCTGCCAGGGAAATATTGCTTTGCCTATATTTCTCTGGGTGGCTTCAGAGATGTCCAGAGGATGCAAAACACAGTTCTTTCCCAGAACCATGCTCTTCCTTTTATCTTTTCATCTTGGACCTCGCACACCCAGCTACCCTAAACTCTATTTAACATTTAGTTCAAGACAAAAAGCAAGACTGTTCTTTTTTAAAAAAAAATTAGTTTTGTACTCAGTGAATATAGTCAAGTTGATACCATTGTTGGCCTCCTCCCTGTTCTCCCCCTTCCACATGGACCCTCCTTGTTGGGGTATATGGTCACGCATTGTGGGGTTATCCATCAGTTATGAGTAGGGGGAAATGTCTCCATGTATCATGACCCAACGTGTGGCTCTGACATAATCTCTGCCCCCTCTTCTGCAAATTTCCCTGAGCCATGTTGGGTTCATTTTAGGTCTGCTTCAGTGATGAGGTTTTGGGAGCCTCTGTGTCTCTGGATATCTGATTTGGTAGGAGTTCATTGTTCTCTGTGCCAATCTCCTTCACCCTTTTGCTGGTTCCAAGTTCACTAAGAAAATAGCATACTTGCTTCTTTTGCTAATTATTCTTAGTTTCAGTTGGAGCCCTTTTGAGTATGATGGGTGGTTCTGTCCTTAGGATCTGGGTCTATCTGGAAAAGAGAAGCAGGTTCTCTGACAGAGAGTAAAGTTAGCCCCAGATAAATGTGATAACCATTATTATTATATTTTTTTAGAGAGAATTTAATAGGTGTAGGCCCTCTTGTAGCCCACAGTTAGCGGTAGCTTGATAATGGAAAGACTGTTCATTTTTAAGATTCCTTCCCTAACAGCCTGGCAAGTTTCTTTCTCTTACTCTTCATTCATTGGTTCCTAGCAAACTGTAGAGGTGCACCCAATGTTGACACGAAGCAGAATGAAGAATGTGATTCTGGGCCACGCCCACACTTTACATCTGTTCGATGAACGCTTTTCGGCATGAGTGCAGGGTTCTTCCAGCTGGTCACGTGACACTGACACTTCAGTCACTGTCAATGTGGTCAAGTTATGTTCAAGACCTGAGACTGGTTTTGGGTATCCGATCTCCATCACTGGACACAGAACAGCTGCACACCACTCAACAGTGCCTAGTGTGGGTGGACAAATTCCCTCGTTTGTTTGGCAGGAAAAAAGATTTACCTGAATAAACACATAAACACAAGTGTAATCTTATTGAATATGAGGAGAATAATGCTTTTAATTATTTGTGTGTGTGTGTGTGTGTGTGTGTGTGAGAGAGAGAGAGAGAAGTGGCTTATTTTTATGCTCTGTACTTTAGTTGTACACTGAATGATCCTTGTTTTTCTTTTTTTTTTATTTTGGCTTCTTTGGATGTATGTGGACCCTGTGGACTTGACTTGTGTCCCATGTCACAGGTAAGGAAGAACAACTTTGATACTTTTGTTTTTCTCCTGTGCTATCATTATATCTGGTCATAGACACTGATTATCTAGTACTTTACTGCATTTAATATGCTGAGAATTTGTTCCTAAACTTGAAAACAGATACCTCTAAGATGAATGGTTTAAATTATTGATGTTCTTTACTTCACAGTGTTATTTAAATCACGTGTTGATATTTGTATACCAAGGCATTTGAACAAGAGAGATGGCTTCCTGAGACTCACACTGTAAATTGATTCATCATTCCCCATTGACTAATGTCATAACTTTTGATTGAATGCTCACTCATAATGCTGCCTCATGTTTACACAAGCTGAGCATTTTCGATTCTATAACTTCTCTATCTGGTGATTGCTTATTTATAAAAATTAGAAAAAATATATTTGGTGGGTAGAACTGGGACATGAACACTTTTGTTAATTAAATGAACACTACCACTTATATGGTAGGTTTTCCTCTTAAAATAGATCACATGTATAATTAAAATAATTTTTATAGTCACTTTGAATGTTTCTATTTCATTTGATTTTATTTTGATTACAGTAAGTATGGAATCCAGTGGGTCATCACAAAATTTTGAGATTTTTGAGTATCATTTTCATGGTTCTAGTATAAAACAGATACTATTCACCTACACAAGACCACCATACTAGGAAGAAAAGATCATGACATCAAAAAAAAAAAAAAAGAAAAAAAGAGAGACTGATTTAGAGGGGGAAGGGATATGATAGAGAGTGGAGTTTCAAAGGGGAAAGTGGGAGAGGGAGGGCATTGCCATGAGATATTGTTTACAGTTATGGAAGTTGATAATAAACAAAAGAATTTATGCTTAGTAGTACTACAGTCACACATCATTTAATGATAAGCATTAAGTTCTGAGAAATGTGCCCTTAGAGGATTTCACTATTACCTGAATGCCCTGGAGTGTGCTCATGTAATCTAAGATGGTTATCCGTTCCCTAGGCTACCCATCTTCTCCTCTGTGAGCAGCATACCTCACATGCTCTATCACTGACCAAAATGTCATTAAGCTGCTCTGGATTGTGTATACTCAATAGTTTGTGTGGTCCTTGATTAATAGCATACATGATTCTCAGAAATGCTTGCAAGAAAACATAAGTGCACCTTACAATGGTCCTGTTTTCACACCATTCCTAGTGGTCCTCCAAGACAGATCTTTACATTATTGACATAAGAGGCAATAGCATTTCTAGCCAGTATTAGCTTTTGTCCCCAAAGAACAGCCTTTAAAATTATGATTGGGTTATATCTTCAGCTTTTACCCATAATTTTGTAGCAAAACGAATGCTTTAAGAGCAAATGCAGTTAGGAAATTGCTGTTTGTGTTAATTGTTTTCTCCTAATTCATCAACATACAATAATTTCACAAGATTTTGTGTTGGGAATTGTTATGGCTATTCCAAACATACAGTATTTTTTTTCTAAAATTAATAATAAAAACACAAAAAACAGTTATGTGTTTTTTACTATTTTTTATTTCATTTATTTATTTTGAGAAAGAGAGAGAATGAGGAAGAAGGAGGAGGAGGAGGAGAAAGAGAGGGAGAGAGAGAATGGGCATTCCAGGGCATCTAGTCACTGCAAATATCCTCCAGACACATGTGCTCCTTGTGCATCTGGCTTATGTGGGCACTGCGGAATTGGACCTGGGTCCTTAGGCTTCATAGGCAAGTACCTTAACTGCTAAGCCATCTTTCTAGCCCAAATATGTTTTCATTTATGACTACCAAAATAAGAAACTTAGAGTTATATCATATGCTTAACTACAGTAATTCTCACTCTAGTTGCTGGTGAAATTCCTCCCCCTATATTTTCTTTTGTGAAATTAAAAATAAAACATTTTGATAGCATGGCTTATGTGTACCACATCATGTGTTTTTCTAGGCAAAGTTGTAAGTGGCTAATAATAATAATATGAACCATTGTAACAGCTAGCATACTTGAAGAATTTGCCAAGTGCCAGGCACTGGTGTAAAAATCTCTATGTATTTGTTAGGATCATACATACCATGCACATATGCATACACACATATTCCTACATTTCTTTCTCTTCCTCCTTCTCATTCTTTTCCTTCTCCTTCTTCTTTAAGGGACCAGGTCCAGATATGTAGCCCAGAATTGCCCAGAGTTCATTATAGAGCCCAGGCTTGTCTCAAACTTACAGTAATTCTCCTGCCTCAGCTTTGTGAGTACCAGGATGGCAGGCCTGTGTTACTACAACTGATGCCTATTCTTCATTTGGAAAAGATTCTGTTGACATTTTGGGGGCAGAGTACATTTTTATCAGAGCATATCAGATAACACCATTTTCAAACTCTGTTAGCCAGTCTTTCATTTCATTTTTGTCCCTTCTTATGGGCAAAAATAAATTTCACTATGTTTTTCTTATGTAGAACAGGATAGCTGTATCTAGCCCTTCTTCTCTTGGTTCTCAGTGTTCCTTCCCATATTGAAGAAATATGGAGATGCATTAAAAAGCTTTATATATGGATAAATACATTTAATTTCTGAGTGTCACCTCTTTCAGCTACATAGGGAATGATTATAAGCAATGGTACCAATTACTGTAGTTAGATTAAAAATATTTTGGATTCATCAGCAGCTGAGCATAATTCAATAGGGAAACATCCTTTATTTAGGTTAACTCCAGGGCCTTAATTCTAGAACTGTCATGTGCTTGGGATATAGTGTAAAATAAGAGCATCTGGTATATCTTTAATGGTAGAATCCTTACAAAAGAAATAAAGCAAATGAACACCATCCTAAACTTCACAGAATGAACTGAGTGGTCACAGGGAACAAAGTGTTCAACTGTTCACAAGTATTTTCAATGTCCTTCCAATACTCATAAACAAAAAATAAATGTACAGAGCTAGACTTTAGGGGCATTAAGATTATTAAAATGAAAGCAGTATTACAATACTGAAACATTTATGAGATGACTATTTCGCATTGACCAGACTAAGAACACATTTAAAATATTAATATGCATTATTATAGTTCTGGAAATGCTTAGGATATTTAATTGACAGGGTTTCAGACTCCTTTTCCAGCTATCAAACAATTGCATTTCATGGGTATCATGTCACTCAAGAGGCACATTTTGTTAGAAACCTTGTATCATCTGGTCTAAAGATAGAATGTTCCAGAATATTCCGAGTGGCAATGCTTTAAAATAGATCTTTTCACAGCATTGGCAGGTAGTGGGCAAACTTGTTTATAACCCCACACTCTGATTCTTTTATTGTATGAGCACAACCAGGCTGTGTTGCTTTGAATCTTTGAGGATTCTGTGCTGTTTGCTATCCCAGCAATCAATATTGAACCACGGTAAGATCTCCTGACTGAGCTGTCTGTGGTGAACGGTGCAGAGAACCCTACTGCTCCCAAGCATTTAGGATTAGTGGCTACTATGAGCCATTCTGAATGGCTACCGTCATCAGTTCCTTGATAATCAGGATGGGAGACCACAGGGCATAAAATGGGTTCTTAACATAACTTACCTTCTTGGATTAGTTCCAAAGAAGGCCCATGTTAATCTCAATATCATACATTAGCTAACTGAATTCAAAGGAGACCACATTTAGTTGAAGAAATTACCCCATTACTTTTCGCTAACTAAACGCATTTTCAACAGCTTTGAGGGAAAAAAAAAAAAAAGTGACCATTGCAGAATGTTCTTCCCAAAGCCATACGCATACCATCTGGCATGCCTTCTCATTTTCAATCATTGTATCCTGCCGGCACGTCACAGGGGCCAGGGGCACATTTCATGCGGCCATGTATAAAAAGGCCAGAAAGATGGAGAGATGCATTCTTTCCAAGGCAACTAAGGATTGCCCTCATTTATGATGTTGGTGACTTTATAATAGCAACATTAATGGCCATCGGATAACCAGACCTGTGCAGATCTATGGACTTTCAGAAGACCATGCAGAGAGCAAGAGCTCTCAGTTTTCTGCCCCTGCATGTGCCAGCTTTGATAAATAGTATCCACTACTACCCAGCTATACCCTGAGATTCCCTATGAATAGACGCATGGACTCCACTGGGCTAGTTCTTGTGATAGACTACAGCCAAGCTACTAGCAAACATTCTTGCTAGACAGCTTGTCCATGCATTATCTCTTTAAAGTCATTCATATATTAAACATTTCACTGAAACATGGCCACAGATATTGTTATGACTTGGAGATGAGTTGTCCCTCCCTACCAGAAGGCTCATGAGGCTACTTCGAGTGGTTCTGGAAATTTTAGATGAGTAGTGCCTAACTGGAGGAAATGGGTCACTGGCATGTCTTTGGACATTATCTAGCCCCTTCTCATATGTCTTTCCTCCATTTCCTGTCTAACATTAGGTGAGCACACTCCACCCTACCCTGGGCCCTCAACAGAGGCCATGACTATGGACCACAACTTCTAGGCCTTTGAGCCCAAATCCAAGTCAGTTATTGCTCCTTTTAAGTGATTTTCCTCCAGTGTTTGCTCACTGCCATGTCAAGGTAACCAATTAATGTTTGTGTGAATGTTGCCTTTGTGGCCAGATCTCTCAATTGAGCCATGTTTGTGATTGGTGTACTTCTAGGATTTCCCAGACAAGCTTATGATTTGCTTATTATCTTCTACCTAGAGAACAAATTCATTGTACGCTATGGATTATACACAGTGTTTGTTAATCATTCCTTCCCCAGTACGTCTCAAAGCTATCCTTCTTACCAAAGCAAGCAACTTGAACAAATATGTATCTTTTACATTTCATTAGGGAGGGCCTTACCTCCTTTAACCTTGTGCCCAATAAATCAGCCTTTATCCAAGCTATATGCTTGCTTTATCTTTGTGTCTATGTCTCCTTTGGATGTTCTTGGCACATAGCTAGCTCTGCCTGGCATATAAAAGTTAATTGAGTTCAACTAAATTGAAACTCCCTTACTCATTTTCTTTCCCAGCATGGAAAAATCTCTCCACTGTCAGATGATCCCAAGTGGAAACTCTTGTACCACTTTTCTGCTTCCCATCCACAGAAACTTAATGGCCTATTATTAGAAAATACATGTATTTACCAAGCATTTATTTACGCTAGCCTAGCTACCTCATATCGTGAAATGTCAGTGGCTATCTTGTTGGTCATTTATGTCCATCATTATAGTAGGTCAGTGGTCACCACTGTCACCAATGACTCATTCCATCAAGGGAAGGGAAAGATGACATCAAACTAAAAATTTCTAATAATATGCACATCAGGACAATAAGTAGCTAGTGTTAAAATAGTGTGGGTATATCTAGTTTAATCCAATTAAAAAATATTTGTTGTATTTGTTTGGGCTGGAGAGATGGCTTAGCGGTTAAATGCTTGCCTGTGAAGCCTAAGGACTCCAGTTCTAGGCTCGATTCCCCAGGACCCCCATAACCCAGATGCATATGGTAGTGCATGCAACTGGAGTTTGTTTGCAGTGGCTGGAGGCCCTGGCATGCCCATTCTTTCTCTGTCTCTCTGTCTCTTTCTCTCTCTCTCTCTCTCTCTCTATCTATCTCTTTTCCTCTGTGTCTGTCTGCCACTCTCAAATAAATAAAGAAAAATAAACAAAAATATTTATTGTAGGGCTGGAGAGATGGCGTAGTGGTTAAGCGCTTGCCTGTGAAGCCTAAGGACCCCGGTTCAAGGCTCGGTTCCCCAGGTCCCACGTTAGCCAGATGCACAAGGGGGCGCACGCATCTGGAGTTCGTTTGCAGTGGCTGGAAGCCCTGGCGCGCCCATTCTCTCTCTCCCTCTCTATCTGCCTCTTTCTCTCTCTGTCACTCTCAAGTAAATAAATAAAAAATCTTTTAAAAAAAATATTTATTGTATTTCTTTATTTATAAGCAGAGAGATACAGATAGAGAGAGAGAGAGAGAGAATGGGTGTGCCATGGCCTCCAGCCACTGCAAACAAACTCCAGATGCGTGTGCTACTTTGTCCATCTGGCTTTCAATGGGTCCTGGTGAATCAAACTCCAGTCCTTAGGTTTTGTAGGTAAGCACCTTAGCCACTGAGCCTTCCATCCAGCCCCTCAATTCAAATTTTGTTACCAGGACTCATATTCTGCTTTTATCTCACTTCAGAAACTGTAACTTTTCATTATGATTTATGAATGAAATCAGACCTCAATGATTCTGGGAGACTCCATAGTTATTCTTTTTTTAAAAAAAAAAAAAAACTTCAATTTATTTATTTATTTGAGAGTGACAGACACAGAGAGAAAGACAGATAGAGGGAGAGAGAGAGAATGGGCGCGCCAGGGCTTCCAGCCTCTGCAAACGAACTCCAGACGTGTGTGCCCCCTTGTGCATCTGGCTAACATTGGGACCTGGGGAACCAAGCCTCGAACCAGGGTCCTTAGGCTTCACAGGCAAGCGTTTAACTGCTAAGCCATCTCTCCAGCCCAAGGTTGCTTTTTTTAAAAAAGAATAAATTTAATATATGAACACGCTATATTTTGATTGTGTTCTCGTACCATTATCTGCTTTCGTCCCCTCTCCACCAACCCCACGCCACTAGCAAGCCCTACTTTTTCTAGATAGTCCTTCCTTCTGTTTTGTTGTCTCATTCCTTTTGTCCTCCTCCACCCTCCATGTCAAGATGTTGATGGGCTCAGAACAATGTAGGCCTTGTGGGGGAATTGGTGACCCACTTTTGTTAATATTCTGCCTGGGTCTGCCATGAGGTCTGAGCTCTTAGGTCATAAGTGCATCTGTTATGGTTGGTTGGTTTACTTTCCCCAGGTGCTGGAATCTTTCTGCCCATTATCGATGCTAAATTCTCCCATTCTCTAGTCGCTGGAAAGACTCTCAGAACTGACAGCCAACATTGGACAGGTTGGCATGCCATTTTAATTTAACATTTGTTCTGTTAAGATTACAAAGATAGGGCTGGAGAGATGGCTTAGCGGTTAAGCGCTTGCCTGTGAAGCCTAAGGACCCCGGTTTGAGGCTCGGCTCCCCAGGTCCCACGTTAGCCAGATGCACAAGGGGGCGCACGCGTCTGGAGTTCGTTTGCAGAGGCTGGAAGCCCTGGCGCGCCCATTCTCTCTCTCTCCCTCTATCTGTCTTTCTCTCTGTGTCTGTTGCTCTCAAATAAATAAATAAATAATTTAAAAAAAAAGATTACAAAGACAGATAGATAGATAGATAGATAGATATTCAGTTGTCCATGGGTATGGCTTGGGAATATTGAGTAGAACTAGTCGGGCGTGGTGGCGTACACCTTTAATCCCAGCACTTGGGAGGCAGAGGTAGGAGGATCACCATGAGTTCGAGGCCACCCTGAGACTACATAGTGAATTCCAGGAGAGCCTGAGCTACAGTGAAACCCTACCTCAAAAAAACAACAACAAAAAATAATAATTACGTTGAGTAGAACTATACTGTGTTATGACCCCTCCTCCTCCCTGTCTGACCAAGTCCTTTCCATCAGGAGCTCAGCTTTCCTGGGCATCTCCTTCCTTGTAAAGAGTAAGTCGCAGTTTGTCTGGGTACACACTATGTGTCAAGTTGTGGCTCTCATTTTCTAACATAGAAATCTTACTTTGTGAAGAATAACATTTACCTAGACCATAGTGCATAGGTGATGGCTTCCAGCAGAGTTTGGAACCCTCCCTGACTTTTAAAAACACCTTAAAATTGAGTTGAGTCCTTTTACATGGTGGCAGAATGTAAAGGCGTCTCCGCTTGGAAATCCTCCCTCTCTTAAAACTTCATAAAACCGGAGGGGTTTACACACTCCAAACGGAAGCTGAGAGGTCAGTTCAATTTCCTTTATAGGAGAAGAGCGACTGAATTCTCCTCAGTTTGCTAATGCTATTTCTTGTGCTCGCGGCTGCCAAGTTGGGTGTCTGTTGACAAAATCAGGCTCTCCACTCTGACAGATGCAGCTAATTCACATCTCCACACTGGCCAAGGGCTCTCTGCCAATGTTGACTTTTGAGCAAGGACAACTTTAATTTCTCAGAGCCATGCTCAGAAAAAAAAAAAAAAAAAAAAAAAAGACAACAACCTGCCCTTCGGTTTGTTTCCCAAGGTCATGGCTCTTAACAGCTCAGCTAAGATAGTCCCGTTTTCAAACGAGATGCACTTGCTTCCCTTCTGTTTTCAGAGGCATACACTTATAAGCTGACCTGATTTTCATTTTCTTTTCTTTTTGTTCCTGAGTATGAAAGGTTTGGCTCTACCCATTTGCCAGCCCATTTAGCATTTGGAAGTTTACCTCAATGGCACCAGGGTACTCTATGTTGACTATTCTCATAATTTCTTTCAAGGGTTTCAAAGAAATTTGTTAACTCCTCTTTCAAAAAACGTTAGAAACAATTGAAAGTCTTCAAGTACTTTTCCACACACAGTCTATGTGATCATTTGGGTTTAGAATGCTTACCAAGGTTAGACGTGACTCCTTTTCACACTTGGGCTTCATACTCATCCTACAAGATCACTGTCATTTCTCTCTGTGCAGTGTGTGGCACAGTATTGGGCCACCTTTCCTTCAGAGTGATATTGGAACTCATTTGTTCAGACAAATTCATGTTACTGTCTTGAACTTTAGACACGATGGAGAAGAAATTCATAACCAAATATATGAACATTTTCCTCCCTAGAAAACTATTAAATGTGTTATGGCATTGCTTTGCTAAAAAGTGCTATAAAAGGGATGTTTTCTCTTTCTTATGTTTTTTTTTTTTTTATCTGTATGCCCTTTTTACTTCAAACGGCACATGCTGGAGATCACAGTGGTAGAATGATCAAGAGAGACAGGCATAGGAAGTTCTGAGAGAAATGTTATGATTTATTAAAGCACAGATGTAAATATCTCCCATATCAAAACATATATAAGGGCTTAGATTAATTTCATTTTGTAGAATAATTAAGTTAATTCTATATGGTGTCGTGATCATTAGTAAATTCTGTTAGTTTAGACTCATGACTCAGGCATGCCCTCTGTGACCACAGGTCATAGCTCCCCAGTCTACTGGTAATTCTCTATCTTTGTGGTGCACCAGGATGAGCTTGGAGCTTCTTCCAATTAGAGATACCTAGGACCAGCACATCTGACAGATGGCCCCCTAATGCAGGGGCCCTGCTCAGGGTCCCCCTGTTTCTTGGATCTAGAATATTCTTCCCATTCATTGAAGGCTTATTCCTTAGCTTGGTACTATTGTAAAGTGACGAACCCTGTCAGAGAGCTGGGGCCTCCTGGGTTAGGGTAAGTCACTGTGGCGTGTCTTTGAAGAGCGTGTAAGACCCAGGGTACTTTCTCTCTTTTAATCTTGGCTTCCATGAAGACAGCAGAATCTTCTACTGTAGACTTCCTCCCAAGAAATGCTGCCTTAGCACAGGCCCAAAGAAATAGACTTCATTGACCATGGGCTGAAACTTTGATGAGTCAATGAACCTTTTTCACTAAATTCATTTTCCCCAGGTGTTTGTTATAGTAATAAAAGACAAAAAGACTATTAGCCCTGGTTTGTGCATGGGTATGATGTTGTAATAGGAATTACTTTTGTACACATGCCTCCTCAGTACATAGGCTGGAGGAACTCTAAGGGAAATAGCACAGAGTAAAAGGAAAAAAAAAAAACAAACTGATTGTTATACTGTTATTGGTTCCGTTTATATTCTGTGCCTTGGCATGCCTGGTATCTTCAGGAATCCTTTCTTTGTGAGTTTTCCTTGAACCAAGCTTAGGAATATACCAATTGAGCAATAATTGGGAATATTTGGGGTAATTCAGCTGTGCATCGTATGGGCCTTAATGAGTTCAACGCTGCTTTCATATGTTGCCATGGTGTTTTATTCTCTTATTCCCTCTTGGCATCTTTTATTCACTTTTCTTGACTGATATTGCATACTTCCTCTTTCCACAATCACCTTGTCATCCTCCCTTCTCTCTCTTTCATGAACACAGCCCAATTCTTGTTAAATGGATTCACCAATTTGTTGTAGCATTTATCAGTGGAAAGAGAAAATCTCCCTTTCAATATTAGTATAGGGGATGCCATGTGGTATTTTCATTTCTAGAATGATCACCACTTGAAAGAAACGCCTCAGGCCTTTTGGTTTGTTCTTTTTTTTTTTTTTTTTTTTTTTTTGTCTTTGGGCTGGTAAGCTCTTTCCTTATTACCAATATTATATACTAGCTTTCATTAAGAGAAAACGTCTTTGCCAATACATCCTCAGAATTCCCACAGTGTCTTAAAGATGGAGGTGGTGAGGAAAAGGGCCACGGAATGGACACAGAGGCTGCTCTTGTCTGGCTGATGGCTCCTTTTGAGGATTTCTTCAGCCTGGTTTAAGCTAAGATTATTAAGAGCTTAATGAAAAGAGCATATTGCCTCTTGATTTAAGGAGCAGTTTAATGAATACTGTAATGCTGTTCCTGCCTGGGGCAAGGGGGGGGGTATAATTGATACGATTTCATAGGGCCACAAATTATTGTGAAAATGTGTGACCAAGACCTGAATGTCAGTGTTTCTGAAAACATGTGACCAAGACCTGAATGTCAGTGTTTCTGATAACATCCTTGGCATGCCACCAATGATACTAGGTTTAAATACATTCACACACATACATACACACACACACACACACACACACACACACACATACACACATTTACATACATATATACACATACACATGGAGCAAATCATGAATTCATTTTTTAATGCATTGAGGTTGGATTTATCCTCATAACATGGCTCCCTCATGAACGGGCAGAGGTTTCTCTCACTCCTCAAGATGAGGCCCAGATCCAAGACAAGAATCAGCAGTGAACATGTATATGTCTTTCACTGTGAACCTCTCTTTTCAACCGTGCAAGGGCAGTGGAGAGAGGCAGAAGGACTTAGACATGGGAAGCATCCTCAGGCTCTTTTGCAAAGTAGCTGCATGAGAGGAAAGAATGTGAGAAGACAGAGACCCAAGAAGCTCTCGCCACAGCGCAGAGCACCCCAAGGATCATGCTGCGCTCCACTGGAGCTCTGCCTGAAATCCTTTCCATATATTCATAAGAGCTCCACATCTGACTACCACTACCACGTTGGTCAGTAATAACATTCATCGTGGACTCTGAGTTATTTTCTTTTTCTTGAGGGATAGGGTGAGGGCTATGGGGAAAAGAGTTCTGAAGTTCATGGAAACTACTAGAGGAGTTCTACTAGTGTTTCCAAATGACGCCAATGTCTACTCCTTCCCTATTGTACCCTCATGCTACCTGAGGCACAGAGGTAAAGTCACACAAATGAAGAAACCACCTTAGACATCCCAAATCCATGAAACCACATGGAGGAGAAAATGTACATGCAAGCTTACAGGATTGTGACGAGAATTTTTTTTTTTTTTTGCATGTGTATGTGTGCGTGGTGGTTGTGTATGTGTGGGCACATGTGTGAATACACGAATGCATATAGAAGACAGAAGTCAGTATCAGTATCTTCCTCAGTCACTCTACACCTTCTTCTTTTGAGATAGGATCTCTTAATGAACTTGGAGCCTACCAGTTTTGGCTAGACTAGCTAGGCAGCAAGCCCCAGGGATCCCATGTCTCTGCCTCCCCAGTGCCCTAGCTCGTCATGTCCCAGGCCTGTGATGTACCATCACGCCCATCTTATGCAGATGCTGGGGAGCTGAACTCAGGTTCTTACGCTGGTGCAATAAGCACTTTTCCTATGGAGCCCCTTCCCCAGCCCTGACATAGCTGCCTCGATTAAAGCAACAGCAAGTCAATTTAGGCTGAGTTTTTACACAGCAACAGGGAAGTGAAATAAGGGCTGATCCCTGTGATTGTTTCAACCCAATCAGGATCTCAGAAGTACTTGTTCCTGCACATGAAAAGAAAATCAGGACCAGATGCAAATGTCAATGAGGACTAATAAGAATTACCTATGAGACAGTTATCTGCTATGTGAAGTTTAAGAGATCCAGGGTAAGGTGGACTTGGCCCACTATTGTTATAATTCCTGACTTGGCCAGATTTGGTGGCTAGAAAAAAGACAGCAAGGAGTAGCCATTAGTGTGATCGGGTGATGGTGGGTATAGCCAGAATTAAGAGTACCCAGGACAGATCTACAGTCCGCATGGAAAATAGACAGTGAGTCAGGAAACTGCATCATAGGACATGAGAGAGAAGCCATCGATAGGGATATACAGACAGATTCCTCTCACAATGCACGTCATAGTGGACACGAGGATGATAATAGTGCCACCTGCCTAGTGACTTCTGAGTCATGACATCAAGAATCAACTCTGCAGGCTTGCGTCTAGCCCCTTAGAAATGTGGCATGCAGATGGTCACATATTCTGGTGGTCGTGCAGTTGTCACCATCTTTAACCCATTCCCTGGCCCTCATCTCATCATTGTTACCCTCCTAGTGGCCCCACTTCCTACTGCATGCCAAGTCCATTGTTCCATTTTCAAGGTCCTTCATGATGACCACACCTTACTCTCAGCAACCATGTTTTGCTTGAGTAGAAAATGGCTGCAAACTTCTAGATGTCCACCCCCCCCCTCACCCCAGCTTCTGCTGACAGGTGTCTGCCATTCCTTCGCCACTGAGCACTCGAGTGACTATCTGAAACACAAAATCTGGTTTTTCATTGTCCTTACGTGAATGTGAGAGAGTTCTTCAGAGATGGCTGACCTCTGCCCCTTGCGTACCTATCCAGTTCTGTCACGTGTTGCATCTTCTGATGGCTTTTGGCAGAGAGCAACACATGGGATCCTAATATCACGAGTCGGGGCTTATTTTTTTTGTCCTGTTCTCTTTTTTTGGTGTGAGTAGCAAATGCAGTGTGCATGCATTAGTGTGTGTAGTGTGTGCATGTGTGTGCGGTTATACGCACACACCTTCAGAGGTCAAAGGAGCAGTTTGCATGTCTTCCTCTATCTCCCTTCCACCTGTTGTCCCGAGGCAGGGTTTCTTGCTGAACATAAAGCTGTCCTTCTTCAGATAGACTGGCTGACCAGGGTTGCCACTGAGCCTCCTTTCTCCACCCAGCCCCACCCCCCAGTGCTGTGTTTAGTACCTTGCGTCATAGTCATGCCCAGAGTTTTATAGGGGCACTGCTCCTCATGCTTAAGTTGCCAGTACTCTCAACTGCTGAGTCATCTCTTCAGCCTCCATTTTACTTTTAAGTTATTGCTTTCTTCAGATAAAATTCACCTGCCATAAAACTCATGCTCTTAAAGTACACAGTTCAGCAGTGTCTTCTCGGTGTTTTCACAGGTGTACATTCTCACCATCTAATTTTAGAACACTTTACTCGTCCTTACAAGGGGCCTTATAACCCTCAGCTATCACCATCAGCTCCCCCTTCTCCCCTGTTCTTGGCAAACAGTGATCTACTTTCTGATTATGTGGATCTGTGTGTTCTGCATAGTTTAGGTAGATGGACTCACGCAGTGTGTAGTTCTGTGGAGCTAGTTTCTTTCTTTCCCCTAGCGTGATGGTTTCAAAGTTCATTCATGTCGCAGTGTAGGCTAGCACTTCATTCCTTTTTAATCCTGAACAATCTTTCATTGTTGAGTTATGCTGTAGTTTTGTTATTAATTCATCAGTTGGTAGCAAATTGTATTGCTTCTGCCTTTAGAATACAACGAATAATGCTATGAACATTCATGTATGGATGCTACTTGACACTTAGTGGAGTTATATCCTGATAAACCTACTGTGAATTGAAAATGTATTAAAGTACAATAAACCTACTGAACACCCTAGATTGGTCAGGTTAGGTGTGCTGTAGAGTGTCAGCCATTTCCCTTGGTATTGAGTGGTTGTCTGGGAGCTGTGGCTCACTGCCTTGAGCCAGAATTATATGACTAACCTAAGGAAAACATGAGCATTCAAAACCTGAAGTATGGTTTCTATTGATTGCATATACCTTTAATGAAATTGGAAGAGTGAAAAACTATAAGTCTGATCATAAGTTATAGACCACCTGTGCATATATATTCATGGAATATATGTGAGTGCAGAGCACGCCAAGTGTGGGAATATGGAAATGGATTAGTTGGCTATTTCAGTAACAAGGGAAGATGGCTAACTACATGGTTAACTAGTCAGAAGTCTGGGGACATAGCTGAATCACTTATTTTTTGGTGTTTAGCATGAATGCTTTATCACACATCAACAATTTGCTTTGCTATCCTGGGAATGGTAGGAAGACCTTCACTTTATCAATTGTTTTATTTATTTATTTGAGAGACAGAGAATGAGTATTGTAACTCTAGGACTTCCTTCCCTCTAACGAACTCCAGATACATGTGCCAATCTGTGCACCTGGCTTTATTTAGATACTGGGAAATCAAACCCAGGCCATCAGCTTTATAGTCAAGCTCCTTCAACTTCTGAGCCATCTCTCCAATCCCACAGGGGCACATGTTTTCCTTTCTTTTTTGGTTTTTAAAGGTAGGGTCTCACTCTACCACAGGCTGACCTAGAATTCATTCTGTATTCTCAGGGTGGCTTCAAACTCACAGTGATCCTCCTACCTCTTCCTCCCGAGTGCTGGGATTAAAGTCCTGTGCCACAGTGCTGCCCAGCTTGGCATGTGGTTTTGAGAAACAGTTTCTATTCATAGATGTGATGCATCAACCTGGAACCAATCAAAGCACAGCCACTCAATAATAGCGGAACCATTAACTACAACTGTGTTTTGCCAGTGAAGAGTAAATTTATAACAATGATATAACAATTTTACCAACTGTAGGCATTAATAACTGAATTACACGCCCTTGGCAGTCTCTATTTTTGGAACAGTAAAAGTTTTGATCCTCTCACAAAGGCCTTCTGCTGAGAAGAGAGAAAAAGCTAGGGAGAATCCCAACTTACATCTGTCAAATTGCTGATGCTTTTGGCTGATGTGATCATTAGTAAATTGTGCCTATGCTGCTGTTTGGAACCTAATGGTCTGTTTGCTTAACAGAAGGGTATCTATTCCTCGAACACCCCTAGTATATAAAATTGGTGTCTAATGAAATGAATGTAGAGTGAAAAGTATCGAGTGTGTCTTATTGTACACACATAGTTTTTTTTTTTTTTTCTCTGTGTGGATGATGTACTTGAAGGATCTGATTAAAAGTCAAAGTTCTTGGGTTCAAACTCTGGCTCTTCTTTGATTAGTTGTGTCTTTGGGCATGATATGTAACTGTGCGGTGCTCTGCATCCTAGCCAATAAATGTAGTCCTGCTACTAAGCTATCTCAGGAGAGGGTTATGTGGATTAATAACTCAAAGCATTTAGGGCAGAGCCTGGCTTCTTTGTAAGCATGCCATGGACCAATATTTGAACTAAGTTCTGCTAATGACCCTGAGTTCTTTCTGTCTTCCTTCCTCATTCTTTCTATAATAAGGCTAGCATGTTAGACATGAGTTATAACTAATCTATTACGTGTTTGGCGTGCTAAGAAATCCTAATGACTATGGTGACAGAAAACCCCACAGAGCATCAAATGAGCCTATTTGAACACTTTGGTTGCTTAGGACTTTAGGCAATGTATAAATTTGACCTTTGACACGGGGGCTGTGAAACTTATGTTATTTCACATACCGTTTTAATGGTACATAATGCAAAACTTCAAAAAAAAAAAAAAACCCTAAACCTTAATTCATCTTCCTTCTTTCACTCCTAATACTTTGTTTTACCATTTTCTTTCCTGTTTAGATTTATGACCAAATGTATGTACTATAAATTATGACTGCTCATCAAGGTCTTATATGAGAGATATATCTAGCTTTATTAAGACAAGATGTAATAACAAATGCCAATATTCTGATACCTCCCAAAACAGTAAGCTCATTGGGTAGATAGCAGGATTCAGTAGGCTTACTGTTCCTGACAAGAACAAAAAGTTATTTTGTGTAACACCTGAAAGGCCAGTTTCTGATATCCTGCAGTGTTTGGCTCTGGACATTATCCAATAGCCAGTAAATATTAGTAATATTAGTTGATTTACTGATTTGATGTGTCCAGATTTCTGATTAAGCTAGTGCCCCGAGTTTCTACCGTGTGTGTTAATGTCTATTCCACATTCTTTTCTTTTTCTTGGGAGTTTTAGACATTTAAAATGGGAATAGTCAGGCATGTTGGTGCACACCTTTAATCCCAACACTCAGGAGGCAGAGGTAGGAGGCTCACCATGTTTTTGAGGTCACCCTGAGACTACATAGTGAATGCCAGGTCACTTTGGGCTAGAGTGAGACCCTACCTTGAACCCAACCCACCCCCCAAAAGGGGAAAAGATCAGATACTTTGAAATAGAGAGAAGTAGTTCAAAGTACAGATTCTCACCTGACATTTTCTTTTAAGTGAGGTTTCTTTTAATTGTATTTAATGAACTATATTGTCACACAAGAGCAAAATAGACACATGGACTATGATAGTCTGAGGAAGTTTCAGCTCTACATGTTCTTTAAATTATATTATTTATTTTTTATTAATTTATAAGAGAGAGAGAGTGTGTGCCCCAGGGCTTCCAGCCACTGCAAATGAACTCCAGATGCATGTGCCACTTTGTGCATCTGGCTTACATGTGTACTGTGGAATCAAATCTAGGTCCTTAACTGCCAAGCCATCTCTGTAGCCTCTCCATTTTTTTTTTATTTCTCTTTTTATTGAGTAGAAACTTTGTAGAGATTTATCATGCGTTGCTACAATCATTTCCCTTGTCCCTGCCCCCAGTCCACTGAGGGTCCTCCTTAGTGGGATTGCTGGTATTCACTATGCAGTTGTGGGTTATGAATTGTGAGAGCAGCAGTCAGTCAATGTCGGGGTGCTGGCGATGCCTCTGTGTATTTCCTCCCACTTTGTGGTCCTTACATTTTTCAAATTTTTTATTTATTTATTTGGTAGTGACAGACAGAGAGAGAAAGAGGCCGATAGATAGAGAATGGGCACGCCAAGGTCTCTAGCCACTGCAGAGGACCTCCAGATGCATGCGCCCCTTGTGCTTCTGACTAACGTGGATCCTAGGGAACCGAGCCTCGAACCGGGGTCCTTAGGCTTCACAGGCAAGCGCTTAACCGCTAAGCCATCACTCCAGCCCATCCTTACATTCTTTCTGCCCCATCTTCTGCAAAATTCGCCAAGCCTTGGTGGCTGTGCTTTAAGTCTACTTTAGTGTTGAGCTCTCAGCAGCTTTTTGATTTCTTTTTTTTAAAAAAAAATTATTTATTTATTTGAGAGAGAGATAATGGGTGGTCCAGAGTCTCCAGCCACTGCATACAGACACTAGACACATGGATAATCTTGTGTATCTTGTTTACATGTTTGCTGGGGACTCAAATCTGGGTCCTTTGGCTTTGCAGGCCAGTGTCCTGACTGCTAAGCCATCCCACAAGCCCAAGCTTCTGGATTTCTGCTTTGGTATGTTTTGAGTATCTTCAGTGTCTGTCTCCATCACCCTGGCTTAGGTTGTCAGGCTCACCATGGAAGCACCATGTTGCAGTCAGGTTCTCATGGCTGGTAGAAATCACCCAACTAAGAGCAGCTTCTGGGAAAAAGAGGCTTATTTTGGCTTACAGGCTTGACGGGAAGCTCCACGATGGCAGGGGGAAATGATGGCATGAGCAGTGGGGGGAAATCACTCCTGGCCGACATAAGGTGGACAATAGCAGCAGGAGAGTGTGCCAAACACTGGCATGGGGAAACTGGCTATAACACCCATAAGACCATCCCCAACAATACACTCCCTCCAAGAGGCATTAATTCCCAAATCTCTATCGGCAGGGAATCTAGCTTCAGAAGACCTAAGTTTATGGGGACACCTGAATCAAAGCACTGCACACCACTTCTGTTCATCTCACCAGCTCCTTTGTGTTTTCTCTTGGGCCCTCGCTATCATGCTGGGGGTTGTTAATCTCCTGCTGGGGTGTTAGCTATCCATGTCTTGTTGGTAGATTTTGATTGTCTTTGGTTCTCACTGCTTTCTGAAAAAGAAATACAGGTTCTCCAATGGCGAGTGAGATCAGGATAGGTTAAAGGGGATAAGCATTGCTAATTTAGAGAGATTTTTGATGGGTATAGTGCCACTTTTGGCCAAAGAGTAGTTAGAGCTTCCCATTGGAGTTCATAATCTTGGTATCCATAGGGTTCTGACTTGGTTCCTAGTTCCAGCTGTGGGTTCCTTTCCACTGAGTGGATCTCTTAGCCAATCAGAGAGCCATTGGTTAACTCACCTAGGCTGTGTGCCACAATTGCACAGGTATGTACATCTTGCCAGGACGGGTGATTTTATCTAGCAGGGTCCCCTACTTGTTCACAATGTTGTTGCCCCCCCCACCTCCCCTAGCAGCTCATGTAGCGCTTTTCAGCGCTATAGTGGGCTAACTATCTGGGAGCTGTTTTTCTTGTTGTTTGTTTGTTTTTGGAAGATTGCATCAAAATATTGCTAAAATTTCAGAAGAATTGAAGAATTGTACATACATAATTTCAAAGCAAGATAGATTTATGCTACCCCAGGTCTCCAGGGAAGGGGTGAATTGAAACTCCCAATTCAGAATAATTGTGGTCATAACTATCATTCATTTATTTAAGGGGAAGAGTATAACCTATCTAAAAAATTTTAGCCAAACTATAAAACTTGAATGGCAATTATAATTCCATTATGGCATCCTTAATTAAGGTGGGTGAAAAGAAACATGAATCATACCATTTCTGAGATTCACAATGCAAATTAACAAACTTCTGTTGTTGACTGGAGTAGAAATTATAGGATCTCCTCTACATGGGGCTAAGACTGGAGTGAGCTTCTCCCCCCTCCCTATGTGTGTGTGTGTGTGTGTGTGTGTGTGTCTGTCTGTCTGTCTGTCTCAGTTGTAAAACTTAGTTGTAGAACACACACACACACATATGCACAAGCCTGTTTCATAAGATCACTAATCTGATGCACATGGAGTTTATTTTCATGACATAATTACCTCTCTAAGGTCTTATTTCGAAATTCAATACATTAAGAACAGAGTAGGGCTGGAGAGATGGCTTAGCGGTTAAGCGCTTGCCTGTGAAGCCTAAGGACCCCGGTTCGAGGCTCGGTTCCCCAGGACCCACGTTAGCCAGATGCACAAGGGGGCGCACGCGTCTGGAGTTCGTTTGCAGAGGCTGGAAGCCCTGGCGCGCCCATTCTCTCTCTCCCTCTATCTGTCTTTCTGTCTGTCACTCTCAAATAAATAAATAAATAAATAAATAAATAAAAAGAACAGAGTATCAACAGATACATTTTGTAAGGGGCTCAGATATTCAGTTGATAATCTATGTGAAGTCATAGCTACTATTATTCTTGCCTTACAGAAGATCTATCAAGGTGTGGTGGAGTGAGGTAACTTGCCCACTGGCCACATAGCTGGTCATTAATATAGGTCGCAGTCTGACGACAAACCTTGAACCACTCACTTTCTTAAGTACCACTTTGCTATTTTGTCTCTCTGTCAGCCAGTGGCTGTGGTAGTAGATGGACAGTGGGAAGTCTTGAGAACCGTAAATACCAGAAGTGGATTCTTAGCAATTTCTTAGCACTGAATGTTACTAGCAGGATTCAGTGGGGCTCAAGAGGCAGATAGGAGAAGAAAATGTTGGCAGATAGAGAACGGAGTCAGAAACAGGGAGACACAAAGAAAGTGAACAGAGAGGGAGACAGAGGAAAGTGGCTATAGCTCCGAGTGTTACACAGAGCTCAGGGATGATGGATGGACCCTATTTTCTGATGCTTTCACCAAGCCCCAGAGCTCCCAGTGTAATTAAACACGACTCTCTCTCACCTTAAACGTGAGCCTTATTTTCTTATGAGCACGTAGTGATGCCAGACCATAAGCTGGTTACAGAAAACCCCCAACAAGGCCAACATTTTTCCATGGAGGAAGGAGCAGGACAAAAGGAATGAGACAATAAAACAGAGGAAGAACTACTTTGAAATACAGGGGTCCACAGGGAGTTGGGGTTGTGGGAGAGGGGACAAAAGAGGGTGACGGGATGAGAACTGGATCAAATAATATATGTTCATAATTTAAAGTACACATTAAATTTTTTAATAAAAGTTATAGTGACAGGGAAGGTTACACAAATATATGAAATGTATAAAATTCTGTTTGATTTTTGAGGCCATAGGGATTGAATCTAGGGCCTCACACATTAGGTATATATTTTGCAATTAAGTTACATCTCCAGCAATCTTTGCACATTTTTATTTTTTAATTTACTTTTAAGACATGTTAAATTGCTTAGTATGCCCTTGAACTCACTTTGTAACCTAGACTTGACTTCAAATTTCTGTGCTCCTGCCTCAGCCTCCAAAGCAGCTAGTTTTACAGACCTATGCTACTGTGCCTAATTTTGTCCAATAATTCTTATGTAGCAGTAATAATACTATATTTCAAGGTGAAATTTCTAACTAGAAGATTTAAAATTAAAATAATAAATAAGTGAAACAAAGCTTTTTTGCTTGACACTTTTAATCTATAGCATTCCCTATGGGGGTGGAGACTTCAATCCAAGGTACTGTACTCCAAATTCATGTACTAACTTTAGATGGAATCCTCCCTGTGACAAGACAAATAATGACAAAAACATTTCCAAATTAAAAAATAACTTTTATTATTATATTTAATTGAGAGAAAGAGAGGCAGATAGAGAGAATGAGTTTGCCAGGGCCTTCAGCCACTGCAAATGAACTCCAAACACATGCATCATCTTGTGCATCTGGCTTATGTGGGTCCTGAGGACTTGAACCTAGGTCCTTTGACTTCACAGGCAAACACCTTAAGAACTAAGCCATTCCTCTAGGCCCCCTCAAAAGCTTTGAAATGATCTCCCAAAGCAGCTGAAAGTATCTTTAATGTGGAACAAATTTATTCCTTTGTAATGACTACTTTATATTGCATACATTCATGTAGGAGAATTCCCCAAAGATGAACAGGCTACAGTTTAAATCCATCAAAGACATGCAAGAAAATATGAACAGATAGGCTTCCAATAAAATTCCAGTGCATTAATAAGAATAGCAAGTGGGTCATGAAGGAGTTCACTGGACTCCTCCTGCTTTGATAATGAACCCTTCCAAGCTGGGCCCACGTCATTTGGGGAGATATGTCTGCCACTCTCAAGGGGTGGCTGTAACTTAGGTTGAGAAGGAATGTTCCAGTGGATAGAGTGAATGTCATCTAGTTCATGATGTAGGTCTATCTAGGGTAAACATGTTTTTTGGACTCACCTTTTCCAACATGACTCTGTAACCTGGAGAAATATTGACATATGAAAAGCACTCAGAAACACATGGGTTGAAATGCATCAGGGGAAATACATTTTCACAAAGATACTTGCTTTCCTTTTCTCTAAAATTGCATTGAGTCAAGACAATGTCTATTTATTTAATAAAGACTTTTTTAATTTTTATTTATTTATTTGAGAGAGAGACAGATAGAGAGAGAAAATGAGTGCTCCAGGGCCTCTAGCCACTGAACACAGACTCCAAAACATGTGCCACCTTGTGCATCTGGCTTTATGTGGGTCCTGGAGAACTGAACCATTGTCCTTTGGCTTTGAAAGTAAGCATCTTAACTGCTAAGCCATCTCTCCAGCCCTAACAATGGCATTTTGAAGTTCTTTCAAAAGTTTTATAAGCATACAGAAAAAAGATATACATCTCTGGTTTACTCTTAATAAAAATGCATCTCACATCAAGAAATATGACTAAGGAAATAGTGGAAAATGGTGTTATGCATATTTTTTTTTCAGCAAAGGGCTTTACTTCAAGATTTTTGCTGTACTGGTACTTTTAATTGGATTTTTTAAGTGTAAAAGCTGCTGGTTCAAGCTCTTTCTGATATTAATGGTTCTGAGTTTCCCTTTGCCTCTGTAAGATGTTGCACACAGAATCAATATTTCTGTTTTGCTACCTGCTCAGCCATCGTGTGACCTAGGGAAAGTCTGTTACACTTTCTCAGGTCTCAGTTTACCCAACTCTGATAAGGAGCTAAATAATGCAGGTTTCTTTTTTATAAGCTAATGAGCTATGTATAATAGATGTCTACAGAAGTTTGTAGATTTAGGCTTTGAAGCTATGGTGGAGATGGCAGTGATAATAATAGTGATAGCTTGGATTAACAGAGAACCTGTCTTCCCAAAGCTCGCAGCGCTTTCCCATTCTTCTTTCATTTGTCCTCAAAATACTCTTAACGAGCTTAAGAATGAGCAAGTACCAGCTTCCTCATTTTACACATTTATAAAAAACTGTGAAGATGAAAGATGTTGGAGTGAGTACCGATTTCAAAAGAAACATCTCTTGGTTTTAAAACGGTAAGAAAAATGTATGCTACATGTCAGTGGGGAATTCCCCATGAAGACTTTCTCTGCAGTTGTTTCTGCCCTCCATTCATCTCTTGAGTGGAGGAAGAGACCATCCTTTTCAGTGTCCACTTCCTTCCTGTGGAAGGCTGTCCTGCCATTTAGATGGTAATTGTTAACTCAGTGCTCAATGCAGTCAGTGAATGGAGAGACAAGCTATCATTGCCCCTGTGAAAGGGCCCCGAGTAAGTGTCTGAAAGACGTGCACCTATGCCATTCCTGTGCCCCACAGGCGACCCATTTGCTTTAGGCTTCCACATTACTTCCACCAGTGTGTAACTGAAAACCAATCAGTCCTCTCCGGAGAGCATCCCAATTTCTGCTGCTGAAATGGAAATTGACAGGAGGAGTTTTGCTGCAGCTGTACCTGATCGCCAAGGGATAAATTATTTTGTGTAATTGTTAGAACTTTGCTCAGACCTAATGAAATGAACATGTTGTTTTCCACACCCGTGGGTATGGGTACTCCTCACAAATACTGTGTGCTCAGATTTAAAGATGGGCGAGGCTGTCAGTGTGTTGACAATGAGAAAAATTAATTTGAACCACTGATAAGGAAGGAAAACATACACAATGAATTAAATTTAATAGACTGAAAAAAATTAGGTTTCTCTTTACTATTTCCCTGTGGGAATAGTGTCTCAGACTTCATTTAACTACAGATAGCAAAGATAGCGAGGCTGCAGCCTGCCTGAGAATTCTGCACAGTGGTTTGGTGCACTATGGGCAACGTTTCGGTGAGTGTTACCTTTTAATATAAAAGGTAATGGTGTGTGTAAAACAAGAGTGGCTAGTTGAAAGTGACAGGCATGGCATCATTTCCCTTCACCATCCCTTGTGGTTTTGCCTTCCCAGTAATGAACTACAGAGACAAAGCCAGATCCTGGTGAGGAGGTGTACTTCTGAGCTCTAGAGAAGATGGCTCCAATCCCTACAAGAGAAAATGGGCTTTGGCAACTAGGATCTCACTGAGAATAACGTTTTTGCTTTCGATTCTCTGCAGATAATATTCGTCCCTGGGAAGCCTCAGCATTGATTGTGTGTTATATTCTCCTTGCATGTCCCTGTACTCATTTTTGCAATTTGAGAGCTAATAACACTGGTCTGGGTCATTGTCATTATGCCCTCGATATCATTCTCTCATTACATTAACAGTGACTTTATTCTTTTGTAAAGAGATTATAAGCATCTCAGAAATCTCAATCAGTTTTTAAAAGACTAAAAAGGTGAACATCACTATTCATGTATAGTCATCATTGTTATTTGGGGAGTGTCATTGAGAAATAGAGTGGCACTAAGGAAAGTGAAGTGACTTCAATGTGTATGGCATCATGTATGTGACTTTAAGATTAGCTATTGAATTTTATTTGAAGTTAACAACAGAAAACAGATAATGGATATAAGACCCAAAACCAAGGTAAGTCCTTCCAAGGAATCGAGGGACCTGAAAGTGTCTAAATTTCAGAGTTGGTGAAGCATTTTAGTGGTTGAAATGACAACACTTATTATTCTACCAGGCTGGAAAGTAAGCCTTCATGCACTCAGTGCCTGCTAGGAAAGATGAGGAGATCTGCACGTCTGAATCGCTGGATAAAGATTTTGCTTGTACGTGATTGTGTACATTATCAAGGCTTATGACATTCACCTCTTCTGGGTGATATTAATCTTCATGGCTTCATCATTATTCTTGAATTTTTAAATTATTATGATGCTCAGCTTAAATATTTCTAGTACAGGTTCTCCATTTTCAGTTTTTTTGTTCGTTTTGTTTTTATTTATTCCATATATATATATATATATATATATATATGTATATATATATCATATCATATATATCTATCTTTATTCTATCATTATTGTTACTGTTAATTTTCTTTTACTCCCATTGCCTATCCCTCAGCTATTTCCTCAGACATTCATTGTTCTATGTTTAATGTGTGTTTCATATGTTTAGCATATTTCTGTTTACTTACTTATAAAATATGTAATGTTGTTTTTACCCTAAATGGTATTGTGTCAGGAACCTGACTGACTTTCTTGCTTCTTATATTGTATGGTACCTTTAGATTTTACCCATATTTCTTGGTGCATAATCTAGTTTATTCCCTTTACCAGTGCATGGTAGTCTGTGTATTTTACTGACCAAAACAGATATATTTAGACTGAAAGGGTGTGGATAATGACACCAGGACCATAGACGTACATTTGGAATGAGCCCACACTGAGGTGCATGGTTACGTCATCCTTAGGTTACCTTCTCCACAGTTTTTACATGTTCAAGTCTGTGTTCTTGGACATGTGAACCATGTCTTTCTCCCCTCACTGACTGTGCTGAGATAGATGTGTTTACATGAATTCTTTATGCAGTTGTACGATAACTTCTTGGGAATTGATTCCTATACATTGCTTGGACTGAGATAATTTGATTGACATTGCTAATAGGCACTTTGTGCCCCAAATGTCTTCTGTGTGAACTTGAGGATCCCCAGGTCCCCACAGCAGACATTAGCAAGTTTTCCAACTTTAAATCCTGGATCAGTGTTATTTGAATTTGACTTTTTCTAAGCACCAATGATTTGGAGCTTGCTGGCTTTCGAGTTTCCTCCTCTGTTGACTCCCCTGCACATTTTCTCAGCCTGCTTTTCTTTTACTGAGCTTCTTATTTTTACTTGCTTGGCTATGTGATTTGTGGGTCTCCTAGACATGACTCCTTTGCTTCTATAACATTCCAGAAATATCCCAATCCTTCATATTTGCTTGTTCAACTTTGCACACGATATCCCTACTTGAACAGAAATTTTTATTTTGTTTTAATTTATCAAACTCATTATTGATGCTTTATGGTGGTGCCTTGAGACCTATGTTGAAGAGGTCCTTCTGTGTCCTAAGGTTATAAAAATCTTCTTCTACATTATTTTGCTGTTAACTTTTCTTAAAATTTAATTTTATTTATTTATTAGAGAGAGACAAACAGACATGGACACACCAGGGCCTCTCGCCATTGGACACAAACTCCAGATGCATGGGTCACCATGTGCATCTGGCTTACATGGGTATTGGGGAATTGAATCTGGGTCCTTAGGCTTCACAGGCAAGTGTTGCAACTTCTAAGTCATCTCTCTGGCCCTATTAACTTTGTTTTATTTCCTACACTGTAGGATTGAAATCCACAACTCTGTACACTGTAAAAAGGAATCTAGCTTTATTTGTATCTATGTAGTGATTCAATTTTACCAACAATTTTGCAATTGGTTTAATGTATCATATAAGCAGCATTTTGTTTTGTTTTGTTTTTCCAAGGTAGGGTCTCACTCTGGTCCAGGCTGACCTGGAATTCACTATGTAGTCTCAGGGTTGCCTCAAACTCTTGGCTATCCTCCTATCACTGCCTCCTGAGTGCTGGGATTAAAGGCGTGTGCCATCATGCTAGGCATAAATATCATTTTTATGTTCTTATAATTATGTCCATTTTTCTTATCTCAATGCCAGATTGAATTTATTACTAGAACTTTGATATATGTTAAATATATAGAGATTAGGGAAAGTACCCTGACTTTCCTTTTCTTTCTTTATTTTAATTCAGTATGAACTGGATATTCTTGCAATTCAATCAGAATTTTATATTAAGGTCTGAATGAGTTTATTGATGAACCTCACAAATCCAACTGGAATTCTGATTGTAGTTCCTTTGAATTTTATATTGATCATGAAAGGACTAATTACTTCTTTTTTAAAATTATTTATTTATTTATTTGAGAGCGACAGACACAGAGAGAAAGACAGATAGAGGGAGAGAGAGAGAATGGGCGCGCCAGGGCTTCCAGCCTCTGCAAACGAACTCCAGACGAGTGCGCCCCCTTGTGCATCTGGCTAACGTGGGACCTGGGGAACCGAGCCTTGAACCGGGGTCCTTAGGCTTCACAGGCAAGCGCTTAACCGCTAAGCCATCTCTCGAGCCCTAATTACTTCTTAATATTCAATATTTCCATATAAAAGTATACATATTTACTCATCATGTCTTTTACATCGCACAGAGGGCTTATAAATTCTGTTCAAGTTCCTTTACACTTGAGGTGGTTTGAATTAAGGGTCCCCCATAAACTCATATGCTCTGAATGCTAGGTCCCCAGCTGGTGGAAATTTTGGAATTGGAGCATTACTGGAGGAGGCGTGTTGTTGGGAGTGGGCTTATGGTTGTTTAGCCAGCATCCCCTTTCAAGTGTTTGGCATACTCTCCTGATGCTACTGTCCACCTGATCTTGACCAGGAGGTGATGTCCACCTTCCGCTCATGCCTTGTTTTTCCCTGCCATCATAGAGACTCCATTTGAGTCTGTAAGGCAAAATAATCACTTCCTTTCCACAAACTGCTTTTGGTTGGGTGCTTTGTGCCATCAAGGAGAAACTAACTGTAACACTTCATGAGCTAACTGCTATTGTGAACAGTTTCTTAGTTCTAGCCAATCTTGTATTATTTTACTATAGATAAAGGTTGCTGTTCTTTTCATTTGATATTGTCTGTATTGAACCCTCACAGGCATCTTGTAATTCCAGAAAATTGCTGATTTGAATGTTCTTTTTTTTTTTTCTATATGAGAAATGGTGTCAACTGTAAATAGTAAAAAAGTTGTTGCTTTCTCTCTTGTTTTCTCCTGATCTTTAACTCCTCTCTCTCCCTCCCTCTCTCTCTCTCTCTCTCTCTCTCTCTCTCTCTCTCTCTCTCTCCTCCCCCCCTCTCTCTCTCTGTGTGTGTGTGTGTGTGTGTGTGTGTGTTCCTTCAGGAGAGGAACAGTGAAAATATTGCAATGTTTAAAAATAATGAGTATCTTTCTGCAACACTAATTGCACAATTCTAAAATGATTGCAAAAATCCTCTTCTTTCTCTTGAAATCCTGTGGATCACTGCTTTGTTACATAGCTGTGTGTGTTGCTTTGGATAAATCTGAGATCAAGCTCTTTCATTCCCTTTTTAAATGCCTTCCTTCCCCCCTCCTTTATTGGATATCTATAGTATCCCTCTTTATCCTTGAAGTTCAAGGACTTTCCACAGTGTATTTTGGCCTTGATCTTTCTGTGTATTTTTTTTTTTTCTGGGGCAAGATCTAAAGATTTAAGTCTTTATTTTAGAAGCATTTTATTCTATCACATCTTTGAACACATTTTTCTTCTGCTGTCTTCTTTCTGAATACCAATCAATAACATTTATTGAGGGATTTCTCTTTTTCATGTCTGTGCTCAGTACCATAATCACTTAAATAGTTTTGCTAATTCCCCTTTTGCTTCATGTTATTTTGCCATAACTCTGACTTTTTGTGTGTATTAATTTTAATTTTTGTGACACATTATGCACTGTCCCTTCTACTTCTTGTCTGAGCTCCACTAGCTTACTTTTTTTCTCCCCTTATGTCATCTTCCATATACTTTGAACTCATGGATCCCTTTCTTCCATCTTATCTTCAGAGCCATCAGACTGTCTGAGATTTCTTTGTGGCAGCAGAGAACTGTTTGACCTGTAAAATGTTCCTTGAATATTGCCTATTGTGATGTATGAGCCCAACCACCTTTGCTTATTATTTCTGTTAAGTCTTCTTATGCACAATTGTTCAGATGTATCCTTTCAGATGATTAATCATGCAGACAGTGGTCCACTTCTTACTGGAGGTGAAACCTGCTAATGCTGGCAGCAGAGAGAGGGTGAGGGAGGCTGAGCACACGGGAACCACTCCTTTCTCACTCCTGTCAGGATCCGCCTCTCACACTGAGAACTGAGCTGAAGACATTTCAATGGCCCAGATCCACTCTTTAGGCCACGACAACTTATTACGGTCACACGACTCTTACCTGTACATTTTCTTTTCAATCTTTCCAGTGCCAATGCCTTGGTTTCCCTGAGGATGTGTGATATGATGTCCATCATCCAGCTTTCCCTGGAGTGACTGAAGGGTCACATGAGAGGCTTGGTTTCTCATGTGACTTGTGGATCATCACATATCTTTCATGTGTTTGGTTAGACTTTAAAGCTCATCACTGAAATCCATGTATCCATGAATATCCCTTTGAGGACTCTGTCTTGCGATGAGAACAACTGTGTCCTGCTTGTGGCCTGAGGAAGTGCACATGCCTCTTGTCCTGGGCAGCACATCAGGTAGCAGATGTGTGAACAAAGTAGAGTGCGTATTTTATACAAACTACACTTGTGTGATAAAATAAGTGCATTCATATGCAACTGTTAATTACTCCTTGTCTTTTGCTGAAAGTGTGCCTGTCCATGCTTACAAGTCCTCCTTGTAAATAGAAAAGTAAGCTGACTTCTCTCTCTCTCTCTCTCTCCTTCTTTCTCTGTCAGATAAATAAATAAATAAATAAATAAATAAATAAATAAATAAATAAAGGACTGGAGGGATGGCTTAGCAGTTAAGGTGTTTTTTTTTGTTTTGTTTTTTTTTTTTTTTTTGGAAAGCCAAAGGACCCAGGTTCGATTCCCCAGGACCCATGTTAGCCAGCTGCACAAGTGAGCACATGCACCTGGAGTTCATTTGCAGTGGGCTGGAGTGCCCATTGTCTCTCTCTCCCTCTTTCTCTGTCAAATAAATAAACAAATTAAAAAAAAATTAAAAAAAAGAAAAGTAAGCTGACAATAACAATTCAAGGATGGGCTGTGAGTTGATTACCATAGAGGTGTATTTTAAGTTGAGGGGTAACAACTTTAGATGTCTTAATTTACATTTTTAGTTTGTGTCATATCTTGAGTCTTGAATGTCCCCCAAAAGCCAGTTGGTTAAACATTGGTTCCTCCAGTGTTTTGGTATTGAGAGATACTGGAAAGTTGTAAGCAAGCCAAAAGAAGAGAGAAAAAGCTTTGGAATAAAGCCTATCTTTCAGATATACTGATCTTGGATTTCTGGCTACTACCCTGCAAGATGTTGATGAGCCCCTCAGCTACAGTGTTTGTTATGACACCTAGTACAGCAAGCAGAAGGAACATATCCTCTATTTACTTCCTTAGCTATTTTGAAGTTATTTATCAAATAGTTTGACTCCAGACAAGTTAAAATTGAAATTCTTCTAAGCATGCAAGTACCTTTTGTATTATTATTTTTCTAGTAGGAAGCAGTTCAGGGGAAAAGCAGTAATTCCAGTAAGAGTAAACTAACAGTAATTTAAAATAAGCCCAGACTAGTGAGTGAAAGTCAGAGCTATATCAAGGCAACGATAATGCAATGTGAAGTTTCTTTTCCGAAAGTGTCATGAACTGGATTCTTCATATTTTTTAGAGAGAGAAAGAGGATTTGCCAAGGTATCCAGCATCTGCAAACGAACTGAATGCTCCACCTTGTGCATCTGGCTTACATGGTCCCTGGAGAATTGAACCTGTGTCCTTAGGCTTCAAAGACAAGTGTCTTAACCACTAAGCAATCCCTCCAGCCCAGATTCTTTTCTATATGTTCCTCATCTAGGAGGTGGCCTTGTCAATGCCCACCTTCTCCCTGTACTGTTCCGCCAGCATCCATGTGAACTTGAGGAGGAATGCAACAGTTTCTACAAGTGACAATTATTTGGCCTCTTGAATGAACAGCTAACATGAAACTCTAGCAAAAATGAAAATCATTGCAGGGATTTCTTTAACAACTAGAGAGAGGAATTATATTTATGGAATTAGTATACAGCCTGCCCAGTGGTCTCTTTTAGTGCAAAGGTCGGGCTTGGGTTATAAGTTGAGGCAGGGATTTACTAAGGCTCGCGGGGCTGTCTTCATGTTGATAAGGACTTGCTTCTCCTTCCTTTCCTGCACTTAATGAGTGCGTTCAGGTTTTGTGTCCTTAGTTATACTAGATTATTTTGCACCAAGGTTTTGCAAGACTTTACTCACCCTGCTTTCACCATAGAGGTAACTCTGTTGTAGTTTACCCTTTCCTTGCTGGGACAAAATACCTGACCAAAAGTAGTTAATAACAGGAAACAGTTTAATTTGGCTTACAGTCTCAAGGGGAAGCTTTGTAACAGCAGGGGAAAGCATGGCATGAGCAGAGGCTGGACATTACCTCTGTCACAGCGGGTGGATAATACCAGAAGGAGAGTGAACTGAACTCCTGCAAGAGGAAGCTGGCTATGACGCCCATGCACCCATCCCCAACAATACTCCTCCTTCAGCAAGGCTTCTCCTCCCAAATTGCCACCAGCTTGGGACCAAGTGTTAAAAACTTAGATTTATGGAGTCATCCATTTCAAACCACCACATCTTCTAAGACATTGATCAGAATCCTGAAGTGGATTGAATTTCCTTCTTCTGTGAACATCTATTAACATTCTCTGCAGTTCCATTTTAGCAGCTAATATATTGCATTGATATAATACAATGTTTTTTATCTAGGGGATGATGAAGAATGTAAAAATCACATTCATGTCATATTTACTACATGGGTTGACCTATGCTTCTTATGTCTCTGTCCCCAGCCTCTACTAAACATTTAATAAATACTTGATAGTAATCTATCAGATGATAACACATTGAGTTATATTCGGGATATGAACAAATAGGAAAATATGTCCAACTCCTTATGTATTTTCCTAGAATTTCAATACTATTAGGTTTTGAATAAATATTTATGTTTTAAGATTTCCATGAAGAGATTAAAATAACAGAGAAACCCTAAGGGTTTCAAAATGGTCATTTTTATTTTCTCAATGGAAATAATTAAGAGAATTTTACTTTCTTTTTAAAATATTTTATTTATTGATTTGAGAGAGAGTGAGAAAGAGGCAGAGAGAGAGAAAGAGAGGAGAGAGAGAGAGAATGGGCACCTCAGGGCTCTAACCCTGCAAACAAACTCCAGACATATGCACCACCTTGTACATCTGGCTAACGTGGGTCCTGGAAAATCAAACCTGGGTCCTTTGGCTTATCAGGCAAGCACCTTAACTGCTAAGCCATCTCCCCAGCCTGAGAATTTATTTCATTTTCTATAGTCTTGGTGAGCTGAAAGTCTGAATGGTTTAAAAACTTTTAGGTATTACCTTTCGCCATTGCCCAGACAGCGAAGTGTAACTAATACCATCAGTTTAGTGGCAGCCCTAAGCGTTGTTTCCCGCACTGGGGCCGTGAGATGAGAGATCAATAATCAGGTCAGCGTTCCCATGTGCTTGATTCAAAGTCATGGTGAGATCAACATCTGCTGTGTGTAGTTCTGGTGTTAGTATAGCAGGATGTCTGGGACATATTCTTTTTATGGCTATGGTAGAATGTTCCCAGAGCGCCAACAAGTCTTGCCAATTTCCCACTGGCCAAGAAAGTCATGAGACTATTCTGACCGCAATAGGGCAGAGATAGAACATACAGGGGAGGTTGCTGTCTGGACACCAGAAAGGGGACAATAATCCATTTGACCATAGTGAGATTTAAAATTTTTCTTGACATGAACGCTTATGTAAACAAACAAACAAACAAACAAAAAACTAGTCTTTATCCTCATTTTGGGTTTCCTTGAAATGCCTCCTTTCTCTTTAAAAAAAAAAATACCAGTTCCTAAATCAATTTTTTAAAATTAAGGCAGACGGAGCTTCATTAAAATAAAAGCAATGAGACCCTGAACATCCTGAATATCTTTCAGAGTAAGGCGGGTCAAATATTAATTATGAGTTATTTGAAGTGATAGGCAATGGCTATAAGCTAACTTTATCCCTTGTCTTATAGGAAACATTAGAATAATGCTAATTAAGTTTTTTGAGCTTGATATTAAAAAGATGTATTCTTAATTTAATCTCTGTTGCTGATTTTGTATATTGCATGAACTCTGAAATTGTTTCCAAAAACATAAGAGAACTGTAGTATACCCAGTTGTGGAGGTATAAATGTGAGTGTTCTCCATAGCCTCTGGTATTTTTGACTAAACCTCAGTGTGTCACTGAGGGTAGGTCTTGAATGCAGCCCTAAGATGTGTTCGGAGCCACCTGGACATCTGGGATGAGTGTATGATGAAGTGAATCAATTTATTCTGCCACAGTGAAGAAAGCTGTCACTGGATTCTGTAAGCCTGGAGTTAACCCTTTGCTCTCCTCAGCAGTTTCTGGTTTGTCCTAGCAAGGAGAAGATAATTACAACACCTGTGTGTGGATCTATCACTTCAACCAGGTGGTAAAAATAAATCCTACAAAGGAGAATCATTTTTATAACTTGCTTCATGTAAGTAGCAGTTTATTTTTAATGAGCAGCTAAGTATATGTGTTCTTTTTATATGTTAGAATGTCCATATTAAAACAGAAATATGTTAATTATTCATCCATATTGTGTTCCTACTAAAAGCAGCTATTGAGAGAAAGGATAATGTCTGAAAGCATGTTTGAGCTTCTTTTTTATTAGTCCTATTTTATAATGCCTTTTCTTTACTTAAAGTCACCTTATAGTTTTCCTGTTTCATGAAGCAGTATTTGACTAAAAATTATTTCACTTATTTCTAAAAAAGACAGGTTTCTATGTTCTGGAACATTATTCCTGTCCTTTCTATGTAAAACACTTTAAAAAACATTTATTTTTATATTGTGTCTGAAATGGCTTTAGAATAGAGAGAAGGTTTATGACCCACATATGTGCATTCCATTTTACCCTTTTTATTGGTAAGTTGTCTAAAATGATAAAGCACTTGTTTCAAAGCTATTTACTTAGCACAAAGTAGTGGACTTCATTCTTTCTCTGTGTTTTTAGGGGGAGGGCAGAGAAAAGCAGAGCCTCCTCTGTATCTAAAACAAGGTTAACATTGAATTCGAATCCCTTTGTTCATGACTTGTGGTTTGTTATCATTGAGGTCAACATGTGCCTGTTTGCTAGGTAGGAAGTTAGTATGTTTCATAGTGTATCTCTTAGAAAAGAACTGCGGTGTCTTTCAGTGAGCTATGCATTTTTCCTAAATTAATGATAAGATTGGCTTTGGGGGGGGGGAGAGACTTCGTTTTGTCTCTGTGTTTTGAATAACTACATGCAAACTGAATCCTCCTATGCGCTAGCCATCCCCCGTGAGACAGAAGTGTAAATGGATGGGTATATAGATTTCTGGTGGATGTTCTAGGGTTCTAAGGATATGATTGTGCGCATGCTGACTGCTGTCAATATATCTAGATGAGTAACAAGGACTTCCACCCTTGGACAATTTAAACTTATGTGGTGATACAATATTTATTCATCTTTATATAGTCTACGAGATCGTAAGGCATAATGGCAGCCAGCACAGATTCTCAAGCATGGCCAAATGTGTTTATACGCGACCTATGCGAGTCACTTGTTTGTGCAAGTGTAAATAAATTATTTAATTTTATTGTAGCAATTTCCTCCAGTACAAAGCATGAAAAATAAGAACCCCCAACAAAGTTCTCAAAATGAGGTTCTTGGTTCTGCTGCCTTTTTAGTGCTAAATTACAGGGAGGGGAACCTGGGTCTTGATTTGGACAGTTTAGGTGATATTACTTTTTGATCCTTCCAAGTGAAAAGTGAAGAATTAGTTGATTTTGTTCTCATTCTTCTCTCCAAACTCATGAATTTATTTTATTATTATTTGGTCATTTTATTAGATACATGTTTTAAATATTTTATTCAGTTACTTGACAGAGAAAGAGAGAAAGGGTAGACATGCCAGGGCCTCTAGCCACTGCAAACGAACTCCAGATACATGTGCCCCCTTGTGCATCTGGGTAACCTGGGTCCTGGGGAATCGAACCTGGGTCCTTTGCCTTTACAGGCAAATGCCTTAACAGCTAAGCCACCCCTCCAGTCCTAGATACATTTTAATAATCCATTTTAAACTCTCTTTTGTGCTTTGTGAAGTTTAGGCCATATTTCATGATTCTTCACTAAAAATCCATAGCAAATAATACCTTTAGACATTTTTATCCATCTCTTCCTCTATGTCCCAGATTCTTTTGGTTTAACCATTATTTCATATTGGTAAGACTTTTATAATATTTGCTCCTCTATTTAACACATATTGTAGGTCTTCTTTTGGTATTTTTAACATTTTTATTCTATTTTATTTTTATTGACAACTTCCATGATTGTAAGCAATAAGTATCCTATGGTAATTCTCTCCCTCCCCCCCCCCCACTTTCCCTTTGAAACTCAATTCTCCATCATATCCCCTCCCTCTGTCTTTTATTTTGATTTCATGATCTATTTCCTCCTCTTATGATGGTCTTGTGTAGGTAGTGTCAGGCACTGTGGGGTCATGGATATCCAGGCCATTTTGTGTCTGGAGGAGCACATTGTAAGGAGTCCTCCCCTTCCCTTGGCTCTTACATTCTTTCCACCACCTCTTCCACAATGGACCCTGAGCCTTGGAAGTTGTGATAGAGATATTGCAGTGCTGAGCACTCTGTCACTTTTTCTCAGCACCATGGTGTCTCTGAGTCATCCCAAGGTCACTGCCATCTGAAAAAAGAAGCTTCTCTAACCAAAAATGTGAGTGGCATTAATATGTGGGTGTGAACATTAAGAGAAGTGTTTACTGGGCCATTTAGTGAGCATGGTATATACATTTAGCCAGATAGCAGCTAGGGCTCCTGACTATCCCTGTTGTAGGTTTTCATTATCAGGGATGTATTCCCTCCCATGGAACAGGCTTCCAGTCAAATTAGAGGGTGGTAGGTTTGCCCCATCACAGACATGCCACTATTGCACCCATTGGCTCACTTGGGCTGGCTGGCCAAATATAAGGCCAATGAATGAATGTGGATACATTGTCATTAACCATGATCCTTGTCAAACCTCTATGGATTTAACAAATTTGCCATGTCTATGCATCATTGCAGTTTCACACAAAACTGTTTCTATGCCTACAAAGTCCCATGTCCACTTACTTATCTCTTTTTTTTTTTTTTTTTTTTTTTTTTTTGGTTTTTCAAGGTAGGGTCTCACTCTAGCCCAGGCTGACCAGGAATTCACTATGAAGTCTCACGGTGGCCTTGAACTCATGGCGATCCTCCTACCTCTGCCTCCCAAGTGCTGGGATTAAAGGCATGCGCCACCACGCCTGGCCTCATTTCTTTTTCTTGCCCAGAACCCTTGGTGATCACTGAGCTTTTCAAAGACTCTATAGTTTTATGTTTTCTAAAATGTCATGCCATTGTACTTATATAATATACATGGTTTTCAGATTGGCTCCCTTAATTTAGAGAACTGCATTTAAGACTTCTTCATATCTTTTTGAGTCTTATAGTTACCTGCCATTTGCTGGAGGCAAACACCTGATCAAAAGCAGATGATGGGAGGAAAGTTTTATTGATTTTTTTTTTTTTTATCTTACATTCTCAAGAGAAAGATCTACAATGGCTGGAAAAAGCTATAATATGGCATTAACAGAAGGTGGACATCATCTCTGACACAAAAAGTGAAATGTCATAGCAGGCGAGTAAGCTAAACTAACACTAGCAAATTCAGGCTAATAAACTTCAAGGTCCACTCCCAGTAACACCTGTCCCTCCCAAAAGACTCCACATCTCAAATTGTCACAAGATGAGGAGCAAGTATTGAAAACACATGAGTTTATGGGGAATATTTGATCCAAACAACCATGTGGTTAGACACCTCATATGATTTTATTGAGCATTAAAATTTTAAGCAAAGTTAGTGTAGATCCTGGTGTTAAGCACAACTCTCATAACTGCTGACAAGAATGTTACATGGGAGGTAGGTTTTCTGAGTCCTAGACTCAATGAGCATGTTAGCAAGTTTTATCATCACACTTAATTGATAATTAAGGCTGACACAGAATTCTAGGAACATAGAATGTCCCATCCATACTTTGAACGTATTGTTGTGCAGCTTTTTAGCGTCCAGTGTTGATAGTGAAAAGATGAACATTCATTAGTTGTAGATAATTTCATTTTATTTTTCTCTGCCCACTTAGGAATTTCTGCTAATTTTAATTGTTTTGAAAGGTTAAAAGGATGTGCCAAGTTACTGGACCACTGAATTTAATTGTTATCTTATTTTTCCTATTATTTATTTAATTATCTTCTCTGATGTATGTTTGTTTGTTAGAGTTCTGAAACTCCTACTAACCCAATTTTGCCTATCTTAAGAGTGAATATCTTCCACTCTTAAATTTTATTTTATTATTTTTTTAATTTATTTTTTAAATATTGTATTTATTTATGAACTTGAGAGAGAGAGAGACAAGAGGGAGAGGCAGAGAGAAAGAGAGAGAAATGACGCTCCAGGGCCTCCAGCCACTGCAAATGAACTGCAGATGTGTGTGCCCCCTTGTGCAGCTGGCTAACATGGGTCCCGGGGAATCAAACCAGGGTTCTTAGGCTTCGCAGGCAAATGCCTTAACCACTAAGCCATTTCCCCGGCCCTTAAATTTTATCTCAGGCTTTTTGACTCTATCTATGAGATTTAGTAAAACATCCCTATTTCAGGTTTTATTTGGACATCATATACTTATAATGATGCAAGGTAATTCTATTAGTTTTCTTCTTTGCTTATAACTTCTCATAGCAGCTTCTTTTTATTGGATGATGACATTATCTTCTTGGATCTTTAAAAGAATACTAACTCATTTTTAAAGTTCTTATATAGTTCCTGAAGTATGCCTCCTCCAGCATTAATTAAATTTAGTGTATTTGGATACTTAAAAAGCAAGGAAGCTGGCCCTTAGTCTCTCTATCTATCTACACTACTTTTCCAAGAAAAAAAATTGTTTAGTTTCTTTTCTGGAGGAAAGGTGGAGATTTTTGCTTAGTTTTTGCCTAGAGGTGATTTTTCAGCAGTGTGGCACCTGCCAAGGTAGAAAGATGAGGTTGGAACGGGCATATTTCTATAATTACTCATTCCATTTTCATCCCTCCACCCTCCTGATTTCCAGTGCATTCTGAATTTTGTGGCTATCCTGTGTGTGCCCTCTCTAGGAAAACTGCATTTTTGCCTCTACAACCACCAGGATGTACTAGCTGCTGGCAATATGACTAGGAAAAAGCTTCAGACAATGTCCTGATGTTTCAGTGTGAAACATACATGTACATATTCATACATGTAACACACTTAATTGCAGGTCTTCAGTAATCTGTTTGCATTCAATGTTTCATATGTAAACCGTTAATCTGAAAGAACCTCAGCTAGAATGATTATCTGCCTAGCGAGAATGGTGGTTCTTTCACTCCTAAGTTTCCTGTGTAATGTTCCTATGAGTTGTGGATGAGATGAGCAACAGTGATTAACAGCACATCTCTGCATACTGATTCCCTTGTCCTATAGCTACTGAGTTCATAAGCTATGCACTAGGCGTGGTAACAAAACAATAACAACAGTAACAGGGTTTCTGAGCACAAGGATTTTGTACTTTGGTCTGTACAATATCCAAGTCAAGCCATAGGCCCAGTACTGAGAATGCATAAGCTATAGGCATTCCCGGGACGGGGTGTAATACAGGGACACACCATAAAACATACTGGGTGAAGAAGTCAGGCTTTTAGTAGCAGAAGGCAATATGGAGAACATAGGGACATAGAGCAATAGCCTAGGCTGATGGAGGGGCTCAGCTAAAGGTATGGAGAGTCTTGGTTTAAGGAGTGAAAACTTCTTGAGTGTGTGAAAGTGGTACTATGGAAGATGAAAGGGCAGGTAGGTCACGAACCAGAGACAACACAGGAGCTCTGCCACGTGGAGCCTGTGAGATGTGCTTCTGACAAGCTTGGCAACTGTCCTGAGATGAGCTACATGTGGGAGGGATTGAAAACAGGCAAGTGGCTTGATGAGAATTACATTCTAGAAAGGTCACTCTGGGCGTCATGTGGAGACTTAGGATGATGCCCTCCTATCAGCCCGCTGCTGTGAAACCGTTATTTTACTTCTGCCGAGATCCGGCGGTGACAGGTAAGGGCTGCTCTACCTGCTCATCTTCTTGTCCCGTGTTGTCGTAATGAGGAAACGCCCGCTCCCGAGAAGTCTCAGGAAATTGGAAATTCATTTTCTTTCTCTCATATCATTTCCAGAGGCCAGAGCAGGGCGACCAGTGGCACAGAGCTGTGAACATTCTCTGCTTCATTCATGGCAACCGTTTCTGCATCACATGGCAGTCCACTAGACTTAATTTGGCTGCCTCTGATAACAATCACTGGTGTTAGTAACACTGCTGTCCGTCCCTTTGGCATCTGTTCACTAGAGATGAGAGAAAGTGAATGCCATGGCTTCATTTTCCCCATCTTACATTAGGCTGTGCTGTCTGGGACAGTAGCTACTACTCACAAGTAACTCCTAAGCACTTGCATTATGGCTAATCTTAAGATGCTCATTAAATGTAAAATGCTTGTGGGAACTTAAAGATTTAATAATAAAAAATAAGAAACTATAATATCCCAATAATTTTTATGTTGCCTGGATATCAAAGCCATAATGCCTTAGATATACTGGGATTAGATTTAAACAGATCATGGGCTAGAGAGATGGCTTAGCCATTAAGGTGCTTGCCTGCAAAGCCAAAGCACTCAGGTTTGATTCCCCAGGACCCAAGTTAGCCAGATGCACAAGGGGGCACATGCATCTGTAGTTCATCTGCAATGGCTGGAAGTCCTGGCATGCCCATTCTCTCTCTCTCACCCTCTCTCCCTCCCTCTTTCTCTGTTAAATAAATAAAAAATACTCAAAATCAAAATTAGACAAAACAGATCATTAAATCACTTTCAGTTGCTTCTTTTGAGATTTTAGTGTGGCGACTGGAAAGTTATAATCTACCCATGGCTCAAATAAGAGTTTTACTTAACAACACTGATTTAGGATCCTCTTCTTTATGATAGAAACAGTATTTTAAGGATTTTTAAATTGCTAGGTAATTTAGGCAGATGGTAAGTATCCGTTCAGTATCATGTTAGACATATACTGGCAAGTAAGAAAAGATCTAAGCTCTCATAGAGCTTATATGTCAGTGAGGAAAGTAAACATCAATTAACAAACAAATATGCAGTTTTTTTAATCTAGATGTGATGAGTATAGGGAAGAAAACCAAGTGAGATGTAGGGGTAGAGAACTTCCTGAGGCTCTTTTGAGAAAGGCAGATCCTCCTATAGCTCTGCTGTGAAATCAAGAGAAGTATCTTGTCCTGTGTAACCTGGGATAAGTGAGGTGGAGAAAAGCAGATACGCTGTTGTTAGGAGCATCATTACCAACCAGCAGAACGTGCAGAAGAGGATGGAAACAAGCTGGAGCCAAGCTCTTTGTTCAAGAGCTAGCAAGGCAGCCAAAGGAGGGGAGACTGGGGCAGAGAGAACTACAAGTATCGTAGGAGAGGTTTTGATGAAGTAGTCAGAGATGTCCTCAAAGACCCCTGGAAAGTTCTGAGAGAATCAAGAGTGTCCGTCAGGTCAAAGTAATCTTTCTGTGCTAATATTTGCACTGCTAATGGAAGGCAGTGGTTTGGCTCTGGTGTCCATTAGGATAGAACATGAAACTCTACTGGTCATCTTGCTCTTTGTTGCCATCAGACCGGCACCATGGGGCCAGGCTCCCTTAATAATGACCTTGATAAGGCTGGGGAAATGGTTAGCAGTTAAGGCATTTGCCTGTGAAGCCTAAGGATCTCAGTTTGGTTCCCCAGCACCCATGTAAACCAGATGCACAAGGAGGTGCACATGTCAGGAGTTCATTTTCAGTGGCCCTGGCACACCCATTCTCTCTTTCTCTCTAGCTGCCTCCCTCTCTCTCTCTCTCTCTCTCTCTCTCTCTCTCTCTCTCTCAAATAAATAAATAGATTACAAATTTTATTTTTAAAAATGACCTTGATAAAAGCACTGAACTTGCTAATTGCATTACATCTAGAGCTGTAATTGCACATCTTTTTTAGCATGCTTTATAATGCAGTGGGAAGTACAGTCAAGCACTTCTGCTGTGTATTCAGTTAAAGGGCTTAATCTAAGAAGAAACACTGGGGCAATTTCCTTGTAAACTTAACCAGCAGTACTCAATACAGCACATCATTCTTATTTAAAATAATGTCATACAGATTATCACTGCTCAGATTCAGATATTTGACAGACATTTTTTTCACACTTGAATATATCACTTCAAAACTGACTCCAGTAGCTGAGGTAATGACTCAGTTGGTAATTGCTTACTGCACAAACATGAGGCACTTAGTTTGGATGTCCAGCACCCATATAAAATCTAGCATGATACACATGCCTATCAACCTAATGCTTTAGAGATCAAGACAGATATCTCACAAGATCATGGAAGCTAGCTTCCTGCCTAGGGGTCTATGAATTTATATGCCATAGGCTTTTCTACTAGGTTTTTGTACCAAGCATGAATTTCTCCCTCTAAAGTGGGCCTTGAATCCAATCATAGAGCCCTTGGTTACTGCCAAAGCACTCATGCCATTATTGTTCTAGTGGGCACTGATCAGTTATATAACTCACCAGCGGCTCTACTGCTGGTTACGACTAATGAAGACTTTTCTCCCCACAGCAGCCTGCATAGCACTATGGCACCTAGCCAGCAGAGTGGTGGCTTCCAGCTCAGTGACAGCTTGATTTCTCAGTATCTTCATGCAGCTGACACATGTGGTGTTTTCAGCAGTAGGGTCTTATATTCTACTCCTGGTTGTGAGCCAAGAACATCGGCAATAGCCTGTATTGTTTTGGGAAGTCTGATTTTTATAGATATCATGTCATGTTTGCATATTGCTCTATAAGATAAGTGTTTTTTAATCTCATATGATTTCTTTTTTTGCTTGCAAGACATTTAGGGGAATAAAAGTAGATAAATCACATTGATATTTACATTTATTTATAATGTTTCCTATTGATTTATTTACTAAAAATTTAGATGGCCTCATTCTTACATTTTCATTATCAAAGAGCAAATTGCCTATGTTAGAATAATATTCATTCCCCCATCCATTATTGCAGAGGATGCTGACTGCTCCTCGCTGAGTGTGTTAAAGTTTTATGTTTCAATGTCTTGAAGAATAACACAAATCCTAAAACATGGGAGAGATAGTAGGCTAGAAATTAGAACTAAGGCTGATCAAACCAAATCATTTAAAGTTTGTAAGACAATTAACAAAATACAGTGTTTGATTGTTTTGCAAATAAAATATGGCAATAAGGAGTTAAGTCACCCCTCAGGTCACTTCCTTTTCTAGCCATGATAATTTCTCTATAGATCCTATATGGGTTCAGGGACTGCCATTGGAATTCTATGGCTAAGATAGCATATGCAGTCACTCAGCTCACATGTAGTGCATACCTCATCTTTGGCTGGTGTGAAATAAATTCTGGGATTACAAGATGAAGAAGCCCCTTATTTTTAAACTCCTTGAAATAAAAGTCTTAGACCTTCATCTTAGTTCTGTCTTTCCACAGATATTCTGTACCCAGTTAGTCTCTAAACCTATTTTTTCTATTTATTATGTTTTTAAAATCTATTCCATCCACTCTATTTTCAACAACAGCTTAGTCTTTATTATCCAGCACCTATATTCTAGAACCTACCTTGGCAGTAGTCTTTCTTTTTATTAATAATTTATCCTCATACTGTTGTCTGTTTCTCATTCTCCTGTAGAAATACATCTGATACAAACAATATCTATCTTTACAACTATGATCAGTGAGTAACCCTTAAATTTGAGGGTGCTTTAAGTCAATTTTAATCTTATAGATACAATGAGTATGCATTAGCAATGAGGACTTAGACAATTCCTCATTGCTTGTAAATGTTCTGTTTTCAGAATGTCATGTAGTGCTGAGTGGAGACTAGCTTTCAAGTCTCTGTACTATATAAGTCCACTCACTCTTCTCTCTGCTCTCATCCTTACACTAATCATTCTAGTGAATATTAGGTTTCTTTGCAATAAGATAAAAGTTGACAATTCTTACACCCTCTGCCTTGTTTCCATAGTTAGATTCAAAGCCTCTTGGCTGATATGTAGAATTTTTTTTCTTGGATGAAACCATATATTGTAGAGAGTCACTTATTCCTTTTCAGGCATATTGTAGAAGGTTATATTTCTTTTAGTAGCCACTGTAAGACTATTTCAAGCCCTAACTTTAGGAGAGTATTCTGGAGTGATCACCGCTTTGCATTGGATACAGTTAACATGGATTTCAATCCAGGGTAATTGCATCCAGCTTTGGACTGTTTCTTACAATTGTTGCTCCTGTGTTATAGGTCAGTGGGGCAGAGAGTGAACTGTGATGCATTAGCGCCATTGCAGCCAGGGCCATCATTCTCCTTTAGACAAGGTCATGAGCTAAACCAGTGGGCATCTTTATAGCCAGCAATATGGAAATGCCAGCTTCCTTCAGGGCACAAATGTTTTGGCAACAAAATGATTTTGAGTAGGTAAAGTAGTACAGAGTTCCAAGATCACAGAAACTATAAAATAGGGCTTATTCTGAGAAATCTGAGGGACTTTTAACATCTATTGTTGAGGTCCCACCCCTTTGCACACATTAAGCAAACAGTGGGTGGTTGTTCTTCAAAAACAGAATTGACTGGATCTGGTTCTTTTTTTAATCTTGGATGCAATTAGTTTTGCAAACTTGAGGAAATCACCGAGAATCTGTGGAATACATGTGAGAAAACATGTGAAGCAGAAGTTTTATTTACCCCATCTACCTATGTGGTGCATAGTGTGGGCCAATACAATGATGTTCACAGTATAACATCATCACCACTATTTCATCATATGTCATTGATTACTCCTTTTCTTCTTTTTTGAAGTCAAATCCACGTCTATTAAAACCTTATGTAATGAGCTCTTTGATATGCTTATGAGAGGAATAAGGTACAAGTGCACATTTTTTAAAAAAAAATTTATTTATTTATTTGGGAGAGAAAGAGAGGCAGATAGATACAGAGAGAAAGAGAAAATGGGTGGGCCAGTGCCTCCAGCCACTGCAAACAAACTCCTGACACATGTGCCACCTTGAGCATCTGGCTAACGTGGGTCCTGGGAATCAAACCTGGGTCCTTTGGCTTTGCAGGCAAATGCCTTAACTACTTAGCTATCCCTGCAGCTCTGAGTATTCTTTTTTTTTTTAATATGTGGTTTTCTTCTTTTTTTTTGTTTTTATTAAGAACATACTTTGTATGGATTCATTATGTGTGGGTACTGTCTTTTCCCTCCTCCCTGCCCCCAGCCACTGGGAACCTTCCTCAGTGGGGTTGCTAGAATTCCCCACAAGCTTGTGGGCTATGTGTTCATTTCTTCTCTTAAAGCCACAAAAAATTGAGTGGCTGATAAGGACCAGTCAACATTGTTGAGGCACTGTGACAGTCTTGTCAACTTAACAGGATTTGGGTTAGCCACGGAAGCAAATTTCTAGGCATGTTTGTGTGGAATTTTTTTGATGTGGGAATACCCAACCTCAATGTGGGCTGTACCAGTTCATGGACTGGGCGCTCTGGACCATATATAAAGGACAAAGAGAGCAGAGCAGCCGCTCACTCACCTTCCTGACATGTGACACAATGTGCCTAGCTGCTTTATGTTCCTGCCCCCCCCCCTCCTTGATTGACTTCAAACTGCACCTGGTCACAAAAAAACAAGAAAGTAGCTAATACTGGGAATGTGTATAATAAATAATTCTTGCTGCCTTGTTCTTGAATCCTTTCACCTTTGAAGAATAAGCACAACTGTCTAATATCATCTCCTTTTAATGATAAAGATATAGGAATAACTTGATTTGAACATGAGGCTAATGAGTTCGACAAATTTCACTAGGCTGTGTCAGAACCCCAGTCCAGTGTGTAGTATCCAAAAAACAGCCTAGTCTCACCAGGCAGTTCCTCTTTGTTGGGGAAAGGTGAAAATGACTACAGCAGTAGACTGTCAGCACATTCCCCCAATACTTTGTTAATGGGGTACAAGGGCATCTATAAAGGGGGAAGTAAATGTGTTTCATTTAATTCTTGCAACTGTACTTTGATATACATGTGATTTTCCCCAAGGAAAAATAGGAGTTTCAGAGAGTTTAAGAAATTTTTCCAGCTTCTTTCTTTGTAGGTATATCAGCATGTTTCACAGCCCAACTCTTTTTCCATTTGAGATTTGGGTATTCCATTGGCACATGTATTTGGTGACTATGGGTTGGTCAGCAAGAAGTAGGCTCAAAGGATTGTGTTGCTCAAAACCCAAGATGTTTATGGGAGGGACCATAGGAAGTAATCTAGAAAACAGTGGTCAGAATTTGAGAACTGGGAGGCTGGGGTTGGGAAAGGGGAGTTGTTCCAGGATAACAACGAGGTCCTTTACTGAATGAGGAACCCAAGTTTGATGCTCGCAGTGCTTACTGAAGAAAAGACAGGGCAGAGAGTAAGATAGTGTGCCCCTTCAGCCATTCTTGCCTGCTTTAGAGTGCCTGTAGCATCTTCCCAAAGTAGAAGTCTTTCCAGAAGGTGATCCTTGAAGTGTTTCTAGGCAGGAGGTTAAAAACTCGAACATGAGATGCATACTTAATGTGCATTTTCTGCTTCACTCTCCTTTAAAGATGAACTGGGGAGCTAAAGTGTCAATGTTTGTAGCACCATTCTCTGTTGTAATTGGATGATGTTGTTTGCATTTGAAATGGGAGCCAAGTGAACTGAGACTAAAACCTTCTTAAATTGTGCTTAGATTTTTTTTTTTTCCCCAAGTGAGTGGAGACATAGAGACTGATGAGTTATTTGGACCTTCCTAGAAAAAAAAAAAAAAATTCAGATATTTTCAAGCTCACTCTGTTTATTTACTTAAGAACAAGCTTCCCATTCCTCAGAGTTTCAGGGGGGGGAAAAAAGATCCTACATGTTATTGACAAATAATAATTTAATGGACAGCCTGATTAGATGGGCACAATGAATTAGCTACTGGCCTGACAGATATGCAAGCATTATGTTCTGTGTCTGTTTACTCAGCACTAGGTGAAAGGCAGAAGTCTATCGAAAATCAGATTTCCATGCTGCTTTGTCAAAGCAAATTTAATCACAGCCAGAACATGCGGCATCCATCATTTCCACTTCAGAAGCCATCCACGGGGGCAGATCAGCAACAAGGAGCCTGGCTGCCATGGCTGTCCTCCACTCACATGAAAATTAAATTTAACTATGGATCCTTGATAAATGAGGCTGCTGAAACCATCAAACATGATGACTAAGTGCTCAGTATTAAAGTAATCCCCAGAGGCCCCCACATTGGAAAGAAGCAGTCTCATTAGATCTGGCCTTGAGGTCTTTGCAGGCATTCACACCTCTACTGTGTGCATGGGTAAATATGGGTTTTAGCACACTTCCCGGGGTTGGGGAGGGGCAGGGATTATAGTTCCAGAAATCTTCATTTGGTCGTGGGTTTTCCAGAAAGTTCCATTAGTGCATTCTCTACCCAATGTCTCTCTCTCTCTCTCTCTCTCTCTCTCTCTCTCTCTCTCTCTTTTTCTTCTTTTCTTAATGTTCTCTTCTATGTCAAGATATCATTATCCAGCTCCCAAAAGCATACTAGTTCCCTTTAAAAAAATTCTTCTTCATATATTCATCCTCACATATTATTCGCTACACAGATCCAATTTGTGGATAATAAAAGTAGACACGCAACCATGTAGAATGCCCAGAGAGAGACTGTTTGAAGTCAAGGACCACATTTTGCTGATATCTTCTGAGACCTGGACATTATTATATGTGATGCAGGCAGGATCAATTTATGCATATTGAGTGGGTCAGTAAAGCAAATGAATGTTCATGAAACACAGTTACATGCTCCAATCACAGGTTTGGAACCATACATTTCTGAATGCAATCCCAATATGCAGCATGACAACATTATTAAATATCTCAAGGATAATTACATCTACCTACTTCTTATGGATTTAACTTTGATTGATTAGCTAATCAAACTGACCTTCAGAAGCTTCTGTTTTCTTAAGTTTCAAAGGACGTACGTAATCATCACTCACACATGGTTTAATGAAGTTTGTGTGAAGCAACATGACACCATTTGCTAGCACAGAGGCTACACATCAGGAATACACATGATCCAATCACCTCATCCTGTCACCACCATCATTATCATCATGTGTGTGCCCTTTGCTCAGCAATCTTATTATTGTCTGGAAAGATATGGAAAAAGCAACATATATATATATATATATATATATATATATATATATATATATATATATATAAGTATATATGCACACACACACACACACACACACATATATATATATATATATATATATATATATATATATATATATACACACACACACACACACACACACACACACACACACAACAACATATAAGAGAAATGCAGAGCCTATCATAAAGGCTTAGAATTTCAATGTTGGGACTGTTCAGTTGTACAAGGAAACTCTCAATTTAGTGGGGCTCTATCTAGACTGTTGAGGGCAAGTCATTGCAGGCAGAAAGTTCTGTTTGATATAGGAATGGAACTATGCCTAGAATAGAATAGACACCTGGTCTCATGTATGTACCATTAAGGAAACTGGCCTAATTTAAGTAGATAAAAGTTTGGGACCTGGCAGAAAATTAAATTATACAGGTCTAGGTAGAGCTAAATGTTGAAGAGAGTCTTGATAGGCAAATGTGGTTTAACTGTGTAGCTTTACATGGACACGTGGGAATCCACAGAAGTTTCATCACCAGGAAATCACATATAAAACCGAGCAATGCTGTTTGGGCGTTGAGAGGCTAGGGTGGGAGATGCCAGGTGGAGATGAGAAGACTACCTGTGGCATTACTGAGAGGATAAATCCCTGTGTTTGGACAACCCTTCTACTTCCGCTGCCAGACAGGAAGGAACAAACACATTGCTATGCAGGAGCAAGCTTTCCTAGTGCCAGCAGGGGGAAGGGTAGGGTGCATTTTCTTCCTTCCAAACTGATTGACTTGCCTAGAATATTGTTAAGTGTTGCTAATTGAGAATAACTGCACAGTTTGAGAGCACTCTGTGTGTGGAGGTATATTTATAACTCTCTTTTCACCTCATCAAATGCCAATTTAAAAACTTATAGTCAATAATCAAGCACACTTTGACTCCCCTGAAAAAAACGTATGATGTACACTTAAGCATACCTCACCATACTTAAGTTTTCAATGCACAACATTCAAAAAAGTGTTTGGCCTCACTAAATATCTACCTTCTTAGCACATTCACATAGCCTTTTTTTTCTCTGGAGTTACTGTGGAAATTTTAAAATTATTTTTGTGGTATCTCGCAGAAACACTTAGAAGCTTTGGCAGAAGTAGTTGTCTTTGGTCTAATCACATATTTTCAAAGGCAGTTTACAAACATGTTATTTTGCTATTTACTAATTATATTTATTTGATACACCAATCACTTAATACCCTCTGGCTGCATTTACAAATAGTATTGAAAAAAGCTCCTGCTGTTACTCTTATAATTTATTACAGACAACATAAAAACAAGATGTTCTCTCTGTCTGTGTGTGCATAACACACACACACACACACACACACACACACACACAAACAGGGATGCCTAGAGAAAAAGTCTACACAGATCTGAATGATCAAATATAACGTGCTTTCTCACAGGGGGCTTCTAGTTCTAGTTCTTTCTGGACAGTTGGGGATTGTAGCTCTTCTCCACTGTGTTTTGCATGGAGAGAGACAGTGTGGCGCCCTGGTGTTTACTTCGCTTGACCTACGAGGTGGAGAACTATGTCCTACAGGGGCCAGTTTGGTGCTTGGCACCATACATTGCTCATCACAAAAATCTGAAACAGACAAATAAAGGACACTCTTGAGAGCTCTCAGCGTCTGTGATGAATACTACTTTGCCAGTAAGGATTACCTTTTATTAAAATAAAAAAGGTCATCCCATGTGGAGTCCACAAGAATTGCATGATTTCAGAAAGGTGTTCATGGAGCATTGTGGGGAGAGGAAATCTTCACTTATATATACCTCATCGCTTTCCCTTAGCTCCTTTTCAGTTATATAATCACTCTTTAAAACTTTGTCAGACATTTTCCTCTGCCCAAGGTGTGAGAAACTATTGTGACACATGATCTGTTACTAGTGTTGAAACACTTCTCTCTGGCCTCTATGACACAGAGAAGACTTTGTCCCAGAGGTAATAGTTAAAAGGTAGCTTTCACTCCCACTTACAACTGTTTCCATGATTTTTCTACCAGGCATTTATTTTCCAGTGCCTTACCCATCACTCAAGTGACTCATTTTGTAACTTATACATGCTGACTTCATTCCCTATGCTTTGCAAAAAGATTGTAAATGTTTCCGAGGAAAAGGGGTATGTGCTATATATCCTTTTATCACTGACTTACCTGGCTAGTAGGGCACCACTCACACCATTAAATGTCAACCATAACATGATAGAAAAAAACAAAGAGAAGTTATATAATATATTTTAAAAGTATTTATTGTGTGTGAGAGTGTGCATGCAGGGGATGGGGAGAAAGAAGCAGACAGAAAAACAGAGTAAGTGTGGGCATATCAGGGCCTCTTGCCACTGCAAATAAATGCCTAGCACATGTGTGACTATGCATTTGGCTTTCCATGGGTACTGGGGAATCAAACCCAGGCCATCAAGCTTTTCAAGCAAATGCCTTTAACCTAAGCCATATCTCCAGCTGGGAATGAATTTATTTAATTTATGTGTTTCCCAAAATGTGAACACTAATAAATAAACCAATGTTGCAACTGATAAATTGGTGGTGTTCATTTGGGAGCCAGAAGTCTGTTTTATAAATGAGACTGTGTATGCTTCGCCTGTAGGAGCCTGTGGTTAAGAGAAAAGTTCATGATGGACAATGTAGGCAGATGGAAATGTTTCATAAAGGAGAACAGGGAACCTGAAGATGACCCCTTTGCCTTACAATTCAGCACAGAGGCTGAAATATCCTAAAGATGATGCTCCATTTATAATGGATATAAATGAAACCATGATGATTTTACATGGATATTTCAAAATAGGATGAACCAAACTAAACTCTAATGATTAGTAGAGATGATTTATCCTATCTGTTATCCAACAACATTTTAAAGAAGCTTTACTACATGCCTCAAATAAATAATGTGGTTCTTCAGAAAGAGATTCTGTTTTATTATTCTAACAGAATCTGTGAATAATTTACGAAGTAATTCTAATCATACTTGGAGTGGGAAAAAAGATGAAGGCAGGGACTTTCTCCTGCCTTATATATTAATTATAGAGATTTGTTGCATTATACATTTATTAACAACTTGAGAGAGAAAAATAGCTTTGTTTTAAAAATATTTGGAGATAGCCTAGTGAAATATGGAACACATGAAAATTGATTTCAGCAATATTTAGATCACAGGAAAAATTCAAGACAAATTAGTTGTCTGCATATTAGTTACTGTTACCTGAAAAGAAGTAACTTAAGGATGGAAAAGGTTTACTTCAACTTACAATTCCAGAGGATGCAGCCCGTTATGGTGGGGAGAGCACAGCAACATGAGCACATTGTATCCACAGTCAAAAAACAGAGTGCGGACCACAAGTTGTCCTGGGTTATGAAGACCCAACGCCAGTGATCCACTTCCTCTTCCAGCAAGGCTCCATCTCTTAAAGGTTTTACAGCTTTCGAAGCAGGACCACCAGCTGAGGGCCAATTGTTCAGACACATGAGGTTATGGGGGCATTTCACATCCAAACCACAACAGTATCTCAATATTTACCACTTTCATTTTCTTTCCCCCCAGTGGAGTTTGTAACAATTCCACAGTTTCTTTGGTAGTATAGGTTGCAGAAGACTTGGCTCCATGGAGATCCAGGATGTCTAGGTATGCTTTGTTCTATTTAGACAGGACCCTTGGTCTGTGTTTTGCATGTGATTTCAGTATTTTCCTCCCTCATTTTATTGTTAGGGGCTGTGATATCTAAGCATAAAAGAAGGTTGTACTTTTAAACACTTTCTCAATGAAACATTTATTTCTCAACAGAGGATTCTACTATCTCATCCATCTACATAAAAGATTGGAGATTTTATATATAATCCCACTGCAAGATTTAACCCAATTAATGCATATGCAAAAGTATATCTGTACACTTAACTTTAAATTCAGTTTATTTTCAATGGATTTTCAGTTGCCATCCTACCATACTCATGTATGATTACAATTAAAAGGGAAAAGTCAAATTTATGGCTGGCTACTCTTAATGGGCGTTGAGTTTTGTCAGTGTAAACATGTTCATAAAACCACACTAGAACGTTTTTATATTCACACACAACCACTGGTTCTACCAACTTCCTCATCAGAACTTTTACTGCTATGCTCATTTTACATTTCCTGGCATCCCTGCCACTCAAAACTTCTCTCTCATGGCCCAGATAATAAATATGTGTGGTGTCTTCCTATATCCCAGGGTTTGAACCTTCTCTACTTGAGAATCTTTGTTGTTCCTCTACTTTCAGGTCTCCCTTGTGACTAACAAGAGTGGAATGTTTGTTACGAGTCATCGACAGGCCCATTAAAGGGACAATAAAACCCCATCTCTACAGAGAACTCTTTTTATGGTGACATGATGTTGAATATCCACTTGGGGATGGTCAGGAGAAGTTCTGAAATTTTCCAGCAGGTTGATTCTTGCATCATAATAAGTACTGATCTAAACATGATGCACAACTGCTTCTTTGACAAGTTAATTTGATTGCCTTTCCTCCACATATTTTCTAACATTTGTATCCTATTAGCCACTTTTTGAAATAAAACCTCCCTTTCCCTGGATATACCTTTCTAAGAGTTAGGTATAAAACCTACTCATAATGTCTGAATATTTATCACATTCTGGTGAGACCATGCATTTTTTTTCTCCTTTTAAAATATGTTATTGCCCATGTTTGAAATATTTTTTCATTAAATGATGAGTATGTGAAGAGCAGGTAACATGTAGAGATGTCTTTCAGCCCTCTCTCCATCTATTTCAATATTCTCAATTATTTCCCAGTCACTGAACAATTGATCAATGCTTTTTAGTTTTTGTCAATGGATTCCTAGTCAAGATAATTTCCTAAATCAGTATTTTAAAGCTGTATCATTTATTACTAACACCCTCTCATAATATTGGGGCCCTCACTTCATTCTGAAAACCAGTTTCATTTTAAAATAAATCTCAGGAAGGCATCACTCCTTTAGCTTAGCTTGGGACCACTAAATTAGCTCTAGGCATGCCTATTTATTTCTTGTTCTGAGGACCTTCTGGAATGAGAATTGACGTGGAGCCCTCCACAGGGAGGTGGCAGCTGGCAGCAGCAGGATGGATGATGTACCAGCAGAGGGTAGAGTCAGAATGACCTCAGGAGTGATTAGTTTCAATCCATGCACAGATGTGCATCACATGTATTCCTGAAAGCTCCGACACACACACCCAGAACATCTAAGCGCTGGGGAACATATGAGAGGCTATTTAGTTCAAGCCTGACATTTTACTCATGAGAAGAACAAGGCTGTCAAATAAGATGTGACATGTTGGCAACTTGAGCCAATTAGTAACAGTGACATTGGAACCCAGGTCTTCTACTTTCTGAGAGCATGCTGTATTTGGGGTGTTTAGCAGAATCCAATCTTCTTGTTGATTTTAGAGCTTAACACATGAGGACACCTGAACAGTAAGTAGGTAAATGAGCAATGTATAGTGCCCAGGGAATATGATTAGAAATATGATAAAAATGTACAAGTTAACTTTACTGAGAAATCTCTGATGTGCACAGAGGATCAGTTAAGGAGTGTCTCCTCAAATCAAGTGATGCTTTGTGACCTCATGGTAAAATAGGAATTTTTAGCCATCCTTCCAGGACTTGCTTGGGTGGTGCCCCAAATAGTGACTTGAGAGCCCAAAACATAAAATGAATTTTATCTGTATGAAGCCATACATGGATGTGATTTTCTTGGTAGACTCATTATATGATGTGATTTAGAAGCAGCCCTGAAATTCATCAATGACTTTACTTAGACCAATGAAAGAACAACCTATTGGGGGTAAAGATGAACAGAGCATATGTGTTATGAATATATTTTATATATATATATATATATATATATATATATATATATATATATATATATATATATGCTTCCACTGATGGGAAAATGCTTGTGGTGAAGAGGGAATTAGATAGCATAATAATAATAGACTGAAATGGAACCCTTTGCTTAGATGTCTATGCCAAGTGTTAGATTCATGTTGCCCTCCCCTAAAAGGTTATTTGAGGTAGCTTTTGCACTTGTATTAATGACTATGCAAATACATAATGCAGCAACCTAGCACCTCCTCCCCTTTCAAAGTCAGTGTGATCGTCTGGCACATTGGGAAGGAATAGTGTGCTGTCATCTCCCTCTGCAGTCACAGGTGTTTGTTTCACTCTTGCTCCTGTTCTGACACTCCCAACCACAGCGCCTCTCCCAGAATATGTTATGTGGTCTCATTCATGACCACTTCAGCAGAATGGTCACTGTCAGAGTGACTGCTTTCAACTCTACCTCCGTCTCCTTACTGCTCATACGCCCAGTACTCAAGTTTGCTCAGGAGAATGCTAGAAGGAAAAGGACCAGGAAACACTGAGCTATCAAAGCTTCTCCCTCGGGGACACGTTCTGGATTCTCTTTCTAACTTTCAAGCTTCTCTAGCTCATAATACTCCCTATGTATCCTTATAGTCACATACTGGAATGGAGAGTCTCTCTGTACAATGTACCAACTCCAAGATTTAAAAAAATAGAGATAGGTTGGTGGCTCTGACTCAGACAGATACCTATGTTCTGATGGAGGGAGAGAGTATTTAAAAATAATTAAGCAGGATGTTTACAGGAAGTGACTCGTGCAGAGTAATGACACTACGCTTCCTCATTCCTTACATTGCCATAGTTTGTCTCCCTTTAGAGTCAACACCACCATTCATAGATAGAGAACTTTTCTGTTCCTATTTCCCTACAGACCATCCAGAGCTGTCTTTGCCAGTGCCCTTGTCAATACCTATGTTGCTCAGTTAAGATTAACCTCCTAGGAAGCTTCACTGGGTCTTTTCTGCGAGGGCTGGTTGGGTCAAGGTCTCGTAGCCAGCCCAACGTGTCTTTTCATCTGTTGTCATTCACTGGTCCACCATTACATTTAAATAGGTGCTCAACTTCAAGAACAATCTTGAGACAAATAGAGTAGTTTAAACGTGTGTTAAGTAGAAGAGAAGTGCCATGCTCACAGATGTGCACACTCTTAGAAATTGCGTCATGTTACCAGCCTCACACATCTTATGGGTTGGCAAGCATTTATTTTTTTGTAGTGAGACTACTAGGGATATAAGTGATGGAACAATTATCCACTCCACCTACTCCATACAACCGATTATTAGCTATGAAAATATCTAGTAGAAACTCTGCAATTGCTCTTATTTTTCCTCTTTAGTCTGTTGTCGAGCCAAGTTCTTGAGTAGAACCTCTCCTTTCATATTTATATGGAAAGACTCCATTTCCAGATCCATTCTCTTTAGATCACAGTTAAAAGAAACAAACTCTTTTTATTTTCCAGGCAAGGGTGGACATTTGTGCTGTAGTCAGATAGAAAGCACTTATCAGTTTTGCGCATAACACAAACTACGTAGGATGGCAAATAAAGTTTTAGAAACAACTTCATGTGAGCAGTTAAAAATTTTGAAAAGATCAGACTAAGAATTGATGGCAGAATCAAAGTTTTTGCTTAATAGGATGGAATGATACATTTCAACCATGCTTATGAAATGTGGCAGACATAAGCATAAAGGACTAAACCTTATCTATGTACTTTGAAATTAGGGAGCCCAGGCATAATATGACAATAGCTGAGATAAAAACAACCTGGAGGGTCTTTCATAGACCATAAATTCATCCTATAGCCATAACCCGGCATAGAAACAAAAGGACAAGTGCCCAGAGCAAGGAAGCCTCTGTTCCCACCAATATCTTCACGAGGGAGCTCAATGCTAGAATTTTCTCTCTAACCTGGGAACTAACTCGCTGTCAGGCAAAATTACAAGCCAGAAAACATTGAAAGCAGGTTGGTACCAATGGAATGACAACTGACAAAATAATAATAATAATATGGTTATACATTTCTGGAATTGAGGAATTTAACACAGAAAAAGAACTTTTAGTGTAGACCAATTACTTTAGACACATATAGGGAAGTTAGTGTGTATGTGGAAGAATGAAGGTAGAATATGTGCTGTACTGGAAAGCTAATAGAATACAGCATTTCCCCCCTAGAATATTCTTAATTATCTAGGATAAGTGAGAACTTTTGGCACTAAGAGTGATCAAAGAGGGCCTTAAAGACACTGTAACATGCCAATCAACTTTACGTATCTGTTTTATTGTGGTTCCTACTATGATCATTGAGACAAATGTGTGCTTTTCTGTGGAAGAATGCAAATTGTGAATATTTTTTCAATGTTAAGTCACTCATCGTCTCCTCTTTCCCCATATATAACTTCAGCATCAACATCTGCAGTATCATCATGCAGGTGGGAATGTGCCAAAGTTTCCTCTTGGCCTGGAAGGCTTCCAAACTACTGGTTGACACTCAAGCAAGCCTGGATTAGAATAGTTAAAATAATCTTGTTAGGCATTCACAAAAACATTACTTTGAAAGAAAGCTAGTGGTTAGAAGAATCAATGATACCTATAAAAATAGTGAAACTCTGGGGCTGGAGAGATTGTTCAGTGGTTAAGGCACTTTTTTGCAAAGCCAAAGGACCCAGGCTTGATTCCCAAGTCCCATGTAAAGCCAGATTCACAAAGAGACACATACATCTGGAGCTCATTTGCACTGGCTGGAATTCCTGGTATTTCCATTCTGTCTTATTTTTTCTCCATCTCTCTGTGCTTGCAAATAAATTCATTAAAAATATAAATATTACACTCCAAGGCCCAGGGTCCATTGCAGAAGAGGTGGTGGAAAGAATGTAAGAGCCAAAGGAGGGTAGGGCTCCTTACAATGCACTCTTCCTTCCACAAAGTGGCCTGGATATCCATGACCTCACAGTGCCTGACACTACCTACACAAGACCTTCATAACAGGAGGAAAAGATGATGACATCAAAATAAAAGAGACTAATTGGGATGGGGAAGGGATTTGATGGAGGGTGGGTTCAAGAGGGGGGGAAAGAATGAGAGTGGGGGAGGGAATTATGATTTATTGTTTGTATTTATGAAAGCTGTCAATAAAAAGTTAAATAATAATAATAAAACTTATTTTAAAATTGGTATTCTGGGGAAGACCACAACAGTCTTTGTGAACTAAAGGATGGGAAAATGCACTCCTCGCCTGGTAAATATATAATAGAAATGAATGAGAACATCTCTGTCTACTGCAATCTGACTTGTTGATGTTATTTACGCTGCCTATGTCTGTCATGGGGCAGTTTTGGTAGGCTCTAAGTAGGCTTAAAATTTGTCTTTTGAATCAATTTTTGCTCGCATTTCAGTTGCTTATTTGGATTGTGAGTTTGATAACTCAGTTCATTGTGGTTGGGTTCTTCTGTGTAAGAATGGAGCAATTATTTCAATTTAACTAATCAAATCATTGTGAGCAGACTTTTCAGCTGAACATAGTCAAAAGAAATTGAATGACATCCTTCAACAAACGAAGCCGGCATATTTACTATTCTGTACTCCATAGTCAAAATGACTCTTTTGAAAAGCTAAGGAAATATTTTAGAGCTTATTTCAAAAAAGACTCAAGCACACATCAGTGAAGGATGTAACTTAGGTCTGTTGATGGCCAGTGGAGTATTATTTTAAACATGATAGATATCATTGTACCGAGCTTTTTAAAAAATGTGTTTATTTGCAATGAGGAAGAGAAAAAGGATAGAGAGAGAGAGAGAGAGAGAGAGAGAGAGAGAATGGGTGCATGGGTGTATCAGAGCCTCTTGGCAGATGCTTGCACCATTTTGTACATCTCACTTTTTGTGGATACTGGGGAATCAAACCTGGACCAGCAAGTTTGCGAACAAGCATCTTCCCAGTCCTGTAAACTGAACTTTTTGTTTCTCACATGAAATTCAGAGGAAAGGACAAAATCTGCAAGGGAGAAAATGGTTATTATTTAATCTTCCTGGTGATTCTTTGAAATGTTACTTAGTTTCAAAATCAGTTTATTATCTGTGTTCTTGTTGCTGTTATGAAGATATATGAGCTCGCTAATTTCACCAGTATCTGTACTACAGTTTTTTTAAAAGAGGTTCTAAAAAGGAAAATCAAGTACCTACTTTAAAACAACCTGATGGAATCTATAGAAATTAAGAACAGATAGAAGGGGGTTTGAGAGATGGCTCAGCAGTTAAGTTAAAAGCAAATCCTTACCCTTCAAATACAAGAACCTAAGTTTGACTCACAGAACCCACAGAGCTCATTGGCCAGCCAGCCTAGCCCACTTAGTGAGTTCCAGGACAGTGAGAGACCCTATCTGAACAAAATAAGCAGACAGATGCTGGGCTGACAGGTTGACACAGTTGGTTAAGCACTTGTCAGCAAAGTATGAGGACCTGAGTTCAGATCCTCAGAACCCATGTCAAGCCAGACACAGTAATGGGCGGGGCGGCTTATCTGCAATCCTAGTGCCCCTAGTGCATGATGGGGTGTGGAGACAGGAGATTCACCAGAGGCTGCTTGGACAGCTGCGTGGCTTACACAGCATGAGCTAGTGATCTTGCCTAAAACAAGCTGAAAGGTGTGGGCGCATTGGAGGTTGTCTTCGGAACTCCACATCAGTGATGTAGCATACACCCACCCACACGTGAACACAGGAACCTCCCCTCCCAGCCCCTCCCACACACACACATGCAGACACACACATAGAAATTGAAATTGAAAAAGGTGCTGATTTCTGGGAGGAACAAGCCTCAGGTTTGCCAATGGCCTGCGCGCGTGCATACGCGCACGCACACACACACACACACAAATGCTCACACATAGACACACTTACACACACACAAAATATGTAAATATCCTATGGGCTATAGGAAGTAGAAAAAGCAGCCCCCAAATTTTATAGTCTTAAACCCAGGGAAGACCCGTCTTACTTATGTTGTTTTCAAGGCCTTAGTACTGTGCCTGGCACATAGCAGTATTGATTTGGCTATCAATCATAAATTGCAGAAGGAAGTAAAAATGAAATAGATGAAATAACCTGACACATGGCATCTGAGTTCATTCTTCAAGTTATTTACTAACAATGGAAATCAAAACATACAATGTAGCTTTGGCCAATCCAATTAAAGTACTTTTCATATAGAATCTAGCTGGACAGTATCTTCTCCTAGCATTTGTAAAAATCTTAGACCTCCAGGCTTCCCTGACCCCAGATCCATTGGAATATTACCTGTCAGAACAGGGCTCAAGGGTCAGTACATTTAGGGCCCTCCAAGACAGTGTGAGATCTGAGCACTATTAAGTGTGTGTGTGTGTGTGTGTATGTGTGTGTGTGTGTCTGTTGGTGTATGTGTATTTGTGTTCAAGAGAGAATTTAAGGTCCACATTGTGAATTTTGCCTATTACCATTTCTATCCCATGGCCAGAGGAGAGATCGAGGGTGTGGAGAAGAAAAACTTGTATCTGACTACAAAAAATACATAAATATGTATGGAGAAGGATTTGGAGTCATAAATCACTTCACTATTAATTATGCCATGGACTGTTTTTATGTTCACTCTTCTTTATAAATGAGACCAAATAGCTTTACAATGTGCCTAACATCGTTTTAAAATGCCACATAAATTCACTCCTGTTTTTATGGGGTTGAAAATTTTTAACACAAAAATAATTTGCCTAGCTTGAAGAATTTGCATAAAACCATCGTAGGGGTGTGTTAAAAATTACTTTTCCTCCCTTTAATGTAAGAGCGCAAGTCAGGATGGAGGATAGATTTCATTCTTATGGTGCCCCAGGTGAATCTCACATTTGCATATTAAAGATTCAATTTAAAATAAACTCTCAAGTTACAATAGACATTTACACTAGAATACATATTTCGGCACCAGCCTTGGGATCGTGCAAGAAAAATAATAACTCCAGGGACAGCAAGGTCCACACTTATTACTGCTTTGGGGTCCTTGTGTGATCTGCTTGTTCCTGACGCTGGAAGGAGTAAAACATGATCTTATATCCCAACCCTGACGCGAGAGCGGAAGCAGCCAATGACAGAGGCGAATGCTGGAGTTATGTCAGACTCGTGGCTTCATGTCCATGGCAGTAATTGGTTCTCCATGGGCACATAAATAGAAGAAAGTCTGTTGTTACTGAGTGCTGTGCAAGGTTCTTTGGAGATCTCTTTTCAGAGGTGGCTTAGCACTTAAGACACTTGCCTGTGAAGCCTAAGGACACATGTTTGGCTCTCCACATCCCTTGTTAGCCAGATACACAGTGATGCAAGTGCAAGATTGAACGTGCCCACTAGGTGGCGCAAGCATCTGGAATTTGATTGCAGTGAGGAAGGCCCTGGTGTGCCAATCACCTCCCTCTTTCTATCTCTCAGTCTTGCTTTAAATAAATAAATAAATAGTTTCATTAAAAAAAAAAAAACGTTATTTATGTGAGTGAAAGAGGGAGATACTCATGCCCCACCTTGTACATCTGACTTTTAGTGGGTACTGGGGAATTGAATCTGAATCCTTTGACTTTGCTGGCCATCTCTAAAGCCTGAAGAATACATTCTTCTAAATGAAATCACCCTGAGTAAGCCCTAGGTGGTGCAGGGCCTGTGTTAAGGTTAAGATACACTTAGGCTGGGCATAGGTGACTATATTTTTAGGATATTAATGTGGTACCCATGCGCCACCTTGTACATCTGACTTTATGAGAGTATGGGGAAATTGAACCTCATTCGTTGGGCTTTGCAGGCAAGTGCTTTATTTAACTGCTGAGCCATCTCTGCAGTCCCCTCAGTTTTAAGTTTATCTAGACTCTCAGTTTACTGTGTCATTTCCCCTTAGAAAACATTGAAAACAGCTTAATCGGGAGATATCTTTCATTACAATCTTATTAGAGACACTATATTAATCGGGAATTTATGGATTTCTTCGTACTACTTTAGAGCAAGCAGGACAAAATTCTTTTTCTTAAGATTAACATTGGTGGTTGTGGTGGTTTGAATAGAATAGATGACCCCCAATATATTCAGTTGTTTCTTTGTTTGTCGTTTGCATTCTGCCGCCACCTGGCTGGAGGCAGTGTCACTGGGTGGATCTTCAGGTGTGGTGGTGGGTTTCAAATTTCAATCTAAAGATATGCAAAGTGTACCTAGCAGGAGTTGCTGAAGTGTGCTGTGCTGTGTGGCTTTTGGCTTTTGGCTTGTACTTCTCTCTCTCTCTGCTTGGGCCTGTGAAAGCAGGCCAGCTTCTTCTGCCATCTATGGAACTTCCCCGGGATCTATAAGCTTCAATAAATATCCCTTCCTCCATAACTGTGCCTGGTCTGGAAGTTCATCTCAGTGAACCTGAATCTGTCTGCTACAGAGGTATTTTTGTTGTCACAAAACATAAATGGCTCAAGAGAAGGACGGAGGAAAGCAGAGAGGAAGAAAATTCAACTAAGGGATTTGTACAGAACATTTTAATTAATTCTGCTCTTTATACAGTCTCCCGGCATTATCTGCCACCTTGATTGTCTCTACCTCATCCTTCTCTGTAGTGTGAGTTGTCTGGGGTTTGGGCAGAGAATGAGTAATGTGTTTACCTGCTTGTGTGGGGAAAGTTCCAGTTTGAGTTCATGCTGTTGCTTGGTCTGTAGTTTGTTCTTGGTTTAAAGGACTTACAGTACCACAGAGTGTTTAAGGCCTGTGAATCCTTCTTTTTATCCCAGAGATTTGCTTGAGAGATGAAGCTATCACAGAGACACCCAAACGAAGTCACGGCAATTCGCGTTCACTGTGAAGTTGGGTTTAGGAGAAATACAGAAAAAAAAAGTGTGAAAGTTGCCAAATGGAATATTTACAGAAGGATGAGTTCAGTCTTTCTCACATCCAGTCTAATTACTTTATTTTACTAGAAGTGTTGCTTCCCAATAACCCCATTCACCTGCCCCTGGCAAGATAATATTACATTTTAAAAATTCCCAGTGGTTTCTGACTCAGAATTGAATTTACCTAGGGAAGTTCACCCTTTTTCAACATGAAGTCTGGAGCCTGGGCCTCTAGACTCTTCCTATTCTAATAAGCTATATACTGCATTCAGATGCAGATCCCCAAACACAGAACTGAGATGAATCCTTCCTCTTGCTCAGACACTTCCAGAGATGCTCATACCTGCAGGTGTCGTCCTGAGACCTCCAGCTTAACTCTCCCACCTTCTACCCACGATGCTCACAGAAGGAACCTGCTCATGGACACTGGCTTTTCCACTATCCAAAAATTAACCAAATATCTCTCAGGCCTTTACAGTTTGGATATTTTCTCATATAATTTCCTCTTTGCTGCCCATCATTGCTTTCTTTATTAGGTTTTCCCAGAGAAACAGAATTAATATGAATTGATATGCATGTGTACAATATATATATATATATATATATATATATATATATATATATATATATATTTATGTCTGTGATGACTGTGTACCTGATACTTATGTGTCTACTAGCGTTTGCTAACATCATCTATGTATCTACCTAACTACCTACCTGCCTATCTACTTACCTATCAACATGTCAAGGAAGGAATTGACTCATCCAGAATCATCAGAGCCAGTGTCTAGTTGGGGAGTGAGACTGAGAAGTTGCCATCAAATCAGAGGAGCCAGTCTTGTAGTTGAAGCTGTCAGGTTAGGCACATTCCATCTATTCGTTATCTTAAATAAAAGTTTAAAGTGAACGTACAAGGTAATGGATTTCGTCGTGGCACGTTTATACTTAAATGGCATTATACTCTGTTCTTATCAGTCTACTGATTTAAATTTTTGTTTCATCTGGAAATCCCTCACAGATGCCCAAAATATCGGGCTAGTGACCTGTACCCTCCATGGCCCAGTTGAAACATGAAACTAACCTTCACACATTTCCTACAAACATTCCTACAAAAATTTACATATGAATATATATATGAATGTTTATATATAAATGTATATAAATATGTATTTGATTTTTCAAGGTAGGGTCTAACTCTAGATCAAGCTGATCTGGAATTCACTGTGTAGTCTCAGGGTGGCCTTGAACTCATGGCGATCCTCCTATCACTGCCTCCCGAGTGCTAGGATTAAATGTGTGCGCCACCACGCCTGGCTAAAATATTTTTGAATATTTTAATTTTATTTATTTAAAGAGAGAAAGAGAAAAAGGCAGATAGAGAGAGGCAGAATGGGCAAACCAGGCCTCTAGCTGCTGCAAACAAACTCCAGACACATGTACCACCTTACGCATCTGGCTTTATGTGGGTCCTGGGAAATGGAACCTGTGTTGTTTGGCTTTACAGGCAAGTGCCTTAGCCTCTAAGCCATCTCTCCGGCACACCTACACACATTTTAAGCTAGTTATGAGTATACATTGCAAACATGATTCCTTTGTACTATTATTTGTGCTGAGTATTGAAACCCAGGACCTTCAGGCACACTAAGCGTGCACCCTATTGTTGAGCTGTACCCCAATGCCTCCACACAGCTCTTCAATCCAAATACCTCAGATCTTCGGTCATTCCATGAGCAGCTGAGTTGGTGTCATGTTAGCCTAATGGTGGCCCCATTGTAAGTCCTTCTACCCTTACCCTGTTTAACTCTGCTCTTCTCCTGAAGATGGAGGCTTACTTTTCTTCCTCCAGGGCTCCCTGCTCTATTTTTGGTTTTATTCTTGAGGCATTCAGCAGACATCATTCCTGCTTGTGCACATAAAATAAAGACCTTGACAGTTTCTAAGAATTATCATAATACATTAGTTGGATCCATTGTCTTCGAGGTTCTCAGTACACAGCACAGACAGTTTCTCAGGTGATGGGACTGGTAAGCTTGAGACTTGGGGGTGTTTGAAACAGGCTTTATCAGGGTGCAGATAAGAACGCACAGTTCTCATTATGTCACAGAACAGCTGTGGCTCTGATTTGGCTCTACACTTGACAGAGATTGTCAAACTGTTTTCCCAGATTTGATTTTTAAGATACCAATATTTGTAAAAGCTGGTATTTAACTTTAAATTGTCCAAAGTCCTCTACCCTTTGATTAACTATGAAAAAAAAATAAACTTTAGTCCGATAATAAATTTTCACTCTGATTGAATTCAGAAGCATCGTTCTTACCTACCTATCAACATGAGAAAACCCAAGAAAAGTCTTGCTTGTGTCCACAAGCTACAGCTTGGCAGCTGTATCAAGATATTTATGGGGTTGACATGCCACGTTCTCTTATTCCTGCCTGTCTTGACATATGCCACATTGTCTGTCTGAGATAGCTTGTTGCACCTGCCAACCTGGAGACACGTCCTTATCCGAGCCTCAGCCAGTGCTGTCTCCTCTGAATGGCTCCTCTGCCTCCCCAGGCTGACACAGGCATTTCTTCCAGGCAGCAAACCCGAGTGTCCATTTCACTTATCTAACTCTCTTTGCCCCCTTCCCCTTCTGCAACCAGGGCCTCGGGAAGCAACACGCGAGAGTACATCCCTAGTCCCGAGATGACCCTAACGGCAGGGATTTCACAGTGAGCCTTACAGGTATGCTACAGGTTCACAGACTCCCCAGCTGCACGGAGAACCAAGACATGCCATCTTTGCCAGTAGCAGTGCTTAGGAGCTTATGAAATCAACAGATACAAGCTGAATCCCCTACAAGATTACTTAATGATAGGGACAGTATCTTAGTTTCTTTTTTTTTTTTTCATCCCCTAAACTTAGCATAATTATGTGTTGAGTGAATGAAAGAATGATTAATGTAAGTAATTTCATTGTTGACTTTCAATTTTATATGAGCAAGTAACTTTTCAGAAAAAAAGCTCATTTAAATGTTTATGTTAATTTCTTTTCATAAATTCTGTTTTGAAGCTGATAATTTTTACGGGTAATGAAAATTCAAAAGTCAGGTCATCTCCCAGGGAGAAGAGTGGGAATTATATGACAGTTTTCCTAGTATGAAATATTTAGACAATTCTAATCATACTTTGGGTAATTATAAAATTATGAATATCAGCTGTCAGATACATTTAGGCTTCAAAGGTAGAATTTAACCTTTAACTCTGTCCAAATCTGTCATGTAAACAAGCTAAATTAACTATCCTTTGAGATCAAAAACTAATATCTTACAAGGATTTACTCAGAGTATGCTAATTCATCCAAGCTTCCTGGAAACTCAATTCAAATTCAAGACAATTAAATGTTAATGCATTTCTAGTGATCACAGAGAGAAATATCAGAAAGATTTATATTCTTTCTCAAGGTTTAGTCAGGCTCTCAAAGTGATAAAATAAAATGTTTCCTTTGAAAGTGACACCTGAATTTATAGTATTGAGATGGCTTTATGTATTTAGTGAATAAGCAAAGTTTCTTCCCCCACAACACAACATCAAGATAGGGGCTAAGGCTGATGAACTTCTTTGAAGACGTTTAAAGAAGAATGAAAATGTGTTCTTTCAAAAAAAAAAAAAAAGTCAAGTTTTCATTGGCAAGCTTCTTTGTGGCAGACGTGGTCCACATTGGGTGGCAGATCTGAAAATTAAAACATTATACTGGGATCCTACTGCTGAATTGGAAATACATATTTACAGAAAAAAGAATACAAAATAATTCAAAAATAAAGGCATTGCTAAAAGAGTATTGTATATCACAATGTACATTTCAGCATTTTTAGTTGATTTTTTTTTAAAAAAAATTTGTTTCTTGTTTTTTTGTTTTTTTGAGGTAGACTTCTACTCTAGCCCAGGGTAACCTGGAATTCACTATGTGTTCTCAGATTGGCCTCAAATTCATGACGATCTTCCTATGTCTGCTTCCTGAGTGCTGTGATTAAAGGCATTGCCCTCATATCCTGCTTTTAGGTTTGATTTTTTTTTTAAATATTTTATTCTTATTTATTTGGCAGAGAAAGAGGGAGAGAGAGAGTGAGAGAATGGGTGCACCAGGGCCTCCAGCCACTGCAAACAAACTCCAGATGCGTGCGCCCTCTTGTGCATCTGTCTAACGTGGATCCTGGGTCTTTTGGCCTTGCAGGCAAACCCCTTAACCACTACGCCATCCCTCCAGCCCTAGTTTGTTTTCTGATTGACACATAATGGTGCATTCTTGCAGATACAGAAATCAAGTAAGCATTGAGGATTTAAGTGTCTGTGTTTTCTCAGTATGCGAAGCTTGCCCTGAGCATCAGGCCACAGCCCCCTGTCTTCCTGCTGCTCAGGTCACATGGCCACCCTCTGAGTACAGTGTCTCACTAGAGGAAGTAAAGCTAATGTAGGAAATATTTAACTCCAGCTCCCTGCTAGCTCTGTATTGACCTTGTATGTTCAGCTCTGTAATTTTAAGACTTCATAAATATAAAAAAAATACTTACTTTTTTATCTTCAGTTTGGCTTTAATTTCTCTTCTCTGTGAGAACTGTAAACCTGCCAACTTTAAAGTTAGTTGATCTATTTATTCTGAGCTATAGGAATACAGAATAAGTCAGCTGTTATTTTTTTTTTTTCATGTTAGAGCAATCTTAATGGATATCCTAGGGAAAAAAAAGTTTATTGCAGACATTAAAAATGAAATTTGGGTTATATCAATGGTTTTGGAGCAATTCATAGCACAGATATTTATTACTATATACCCATCACTGAGCTACTGAGGGTTATGATGGTATTTTCAGTGTCTTTCATGTTAAAAGTGTTATGTTTCTTTGAAGCTCTTTAGTGATTCTCTGACCATGGCCTTGTAAGATCATTCAAGGTCAGGTTTCATTGTCCTGGATCCTGGTTTTCTTTAAGATCAGTATCAGAATAGGCATGGCATGTATAGACCCGACTGCCCAGAATGGGGTATGTTTGCTGCTTCTAGATTCTCTACAGCTGGCCCCTCCTTCCATCAGTCATTTCCTGTGGTGAATGTTGGGGTAACTAGAATGGGAAGGTTCAGAAGGAATTCATTCTGGACCTTCATCCCGACCTTCCCTCCTGAAGACTTTAGATGCTCTGGAGAAGTGCCAGCTGCTCACTCTGGGAACATGTGTAATGAGGCTTCCAAACCTCAATGCCCAAGCTCGCCAAACACAAGGGAGAATTCTAACCCTTGGGTGGAGTAGTAAGGGCGCTAGGATGAGCGGCTAGAAGTTGTCAGTGGTTTTCTAGAAGGCAGGCATTTGGAAAGAGGGCTTGCCTCAACAGGTCAAAGGAGCCTGGCTGAGGACCAAATGCAGAAGACATGGGGGTGTTAATGAGGAATAAACTAGAATCCAAAATTTGGATAATGGAGAGGCAGATATTTGGAATAAAACCGAGGAATACAGACCCCGGCTGTGTTCAATGAGAGAAGGGACAAGTCCAATTATAATGGGTGAAAGAAGGGTTCAGAGCAGAGCTTGGAGTAGAGAATATTTAAGTCTTGCAAGGGCTGGAATTGTCTGTCAAGATAGATGAGTGAGGGGTCTTCAGGAAAGGGCAACCTTGACACTAGGGAGCAGTGAGTCTCCCCTCAGGCTCAGGGACTTGGCCAGTCACTGAATATTGTTTCTCAAAAATATCACATGTCCCTGAAGAAGTCATTGCCAGGAAATTCTTATCCCTACAAACAGAGTTCATTCTTCACATCCTCTCACAATTCTACACTGTGATTCCTCCATTTCTGGCTTGGGGCACATGTCCCTCTCCTTTTTGCAAATGCCCTTTGTTCAATGTTTGTCATGTGCTACCTGAGGACCTATGAGGCACAATGACGTCCTGCTAATGCTTGGAGGGTTCCGTTGCTCACATGAGCTCCATGTGTATGTTCTGGATGCTGACACCATGGTAACCGGTTGTGACAACGTACAAGCACAAGTTGGGGTGCTATGTTGTGCCCATGCTAATGAGTGGCCTTGAATGCACAGCAGCTTGCGGATGGAGATAAAGGCTCTCAGATTTCTTCCAGGAAATCTTGACAGCTTTACCCTGTGGAGGAAGGTAGATGTTCGGGAGGTGTTCATGAAGGGCCTGAGGCTGGAAAGTGTAAATGAACCTTCGGGTTTACTAAGTTTACTGGTCTTTATGGGAATGAGGACACATGAGGTTAGGATGGATGAGTAACCTTGAAAATGAAAAGATAATTTTGCACATATATGTACACAATTGATAGAGTCCTAAGTGTCAGATTAATTTTCTTAATTGCATTGAAGCTTCACGTGTTTACCCCAGAGAACTTTCTGAATATTTTATGCACAAGATTAATGCAGCAGAAGAGGTGCTTACTTTTAACCAGAGTGAATTAAGTGGGGACTAGAAGAAAGATGTGTGAGATGGAACAGACAATTATGACACCACTATAAAGTGCCATGATTATAACAATTTAACAAGGGACAAAAAAATATATCAATCAGTGTAGCTTATTATTTTATCAGGATGATTGATGGAATATTGACTCAATAAATGGTCTTAGAAACATTACAAGGAGAAACCTGTCATGTGTGTGTATGCATGTGTACATTGTACACCTGACCCCCACACCAGCATGCTCTTGGCCTAGGCTAGGTAATGAATGCAGAAGAGTCAATTACAAATACAGAGTTGATTAGGCAGCCAGATGGAAATAGCTGTTAACATGCCCAGTTCATTGGAATGAAGTGCTGGTGCTCAGGAGCTGTGCTAGGGATTGGGGCAAAAAAGGGATCAGAACCTTGGGTTTTATATTCATTTTAGGGGGAAAAAAGGGCTGGAGAGATGGCTTAGCAGTTAAGGTGCTTTCAGGTGAAGCCAAAGGACCAAGATTCAATTCCCCATGACCCACATAAGCCAGATAGACACAATGGCTCATGTGTCAGGAGTTTGTTTGCAGCAGCGGGATGCCCTAGTGTGTCCATTCTCTCTCTCTCTCTCTCTCTCTCTCTCTCTCTCTCTCTCTCTCTCTCCCTCCCTCCCTCCCTCCCTCCCTCCCTCCCTCTTTGTCAAATAAATAAATAAATAAATAAATAAAAATAAATAAATAAATATTTAAGGTGAAAAGAAACAGGAGCAGGAGAAACAAGAGACACAATTATTTAGAATAAACAAGAACCAGGACAGTATCATGACACCAAGGTGTAAGATTTTCGTGGGGAAGGTATCATAGCTTGTTGCATATCTATTTACGTATTCTTGTGTAACACAGCCATAGCAGTATAAATCAACAATGAAGATGAACAAGAGTATCTTAACTCAACAAGTACTAGTCAACTTCCCATTGCTAGAGAAAAAAAAAAAAAACAAAACCTGACAAAAAATCAGTTTAGGGGAGGAAGGTTTTATTCCAGCTAAGAGCTCCAGGATACCGTCCATTAAGGCGAGACAATCAAGGTGGCGGATGGTCACGGTCAGTCCATAGTGAAGAAGGAGCAAGTGATGAATACTGCTGGCTTAGCCAGCTATCTCCCATTTCCCATAGTTCAGGAATCTACCCACAGTTAAGGTGAGTCTTCCCACCTCAATTATCTTTCACAGGCAATTCTAGGTCCTTTCAAGTTGACAGACAATATAAACCATACATTCATGAATCCCCATTTTCAGATTATAAATAGCTTTTAAATATGAAACTGATAGGGGCTGGAGAGATGGCTTAGCACTTAAGACACATGGCTGCAAAACCTAAGGAGCCAGACTCAATTCTCCAGATCCCACCTAAGCCAGATGCACATGGTGGCACATGCGTCTGGAGTTCGTTTGCAGTGGCTAGAGGCCCTGGTGTGCACGTTCTAACACACACACTCTCTCTCTCTCCCTCTCTCTCTCTGTCTCTAACAAATAAATAAAAATAACATCTTTTAAAAATGAAGCTTATGGAAGCCTTTTGTGTTTGTTATAACAAAATTAATGTTCGCCATACCAGTGACTTTTGAGGTCGGTTGTCTGGTAAGGATTCTGGGGACCAGCTCCCCATGTGGGATTGGAGGGCGGGAAGGAGCCAATAAGCTTACAGCATGAAGCCCAGTCCTATGAATCTCTGGGTTCCGGAGTTCCTCTTCTCTCTTTAGCAGCCCCAACCCTTTCTACAAGACTAGCCCTTGTCAGTTTCCCCCCTCACCGGAAGCTAGGACAACACACTGAGGAGTTTAATTCAGTGCTCAGAGCAGGTTGAAATGCACAAATATTTTAAAAATTTACTATCAGACACAAAGGATACAAAATTGGAGTCAGTTGGAGCAACTTCAAGGGATCTATTTTACAGCATGCTAATTAATCATAATGGATTGTCTTATTAAAAGCCACTAAGTATAAATTTACTGTTCTCAACGCAAAATAGTAGTAAGTGGGAGAGATGATGCATGTGATAACTCAGCTTGGCCATCTTGTATCTGTATTTCAAAACCTGCTCTACACAATAAATATTCATTTTTTTTTTTTTTTAGTCCTCCATAAAAATTACTAGGAGTACAGTGAATACTCCAGGTCTAGTGGCGGAATGGCTTATTATTAAGACAACATGAGGGATTAGTGCTAATTTTCCAGGAAACTTATCTTCTTACTTCAAATTAAATTATGATCCTTCCCAACAAAACGGAGCCAAGATAGAAATGTGTACTGAGATGAAAGTGATGTCCTTTCTGCAGGGCTCTTTAGGCTTCAGGGTGGAAACCTATAGCAACACAGTGTTTTTGTGTTCCTAGGGCTTGTCTGCCACTCACATATGCTGTTGGCAAACATGGTTTATATTATGTATGAATAACTTGGATGCAGATGAAAATGCCACTTCTATATTTAGACTCTCCCATTAGGTCCTGCCTAGAGCCCTATGAACAATTTGTTATTAGAAATTTTATGATCTGTAATTTGTATACATGTCAAAAAATACAACAGAATGAATTAATAATGTGACTTTAAACAGATGGTTCTGTAAAAAAAATAATAAAATTATGAAGTCCTGAATGGAATACAGTAAGTACTGGGCTGGAGTGAGATGTGGAAAACAGTATGCTCTTGTCTCAAAATCTTCACAGATATCAATGACAACAAATGCTAGACAGAGACAATAAATTCTGGGGATTTTAGTGGGGAAATTGCTTCAATTTATTTCCCCAGAATCTCAGCCTCTTCAGTTAGCATCATAGATCATAGTAACATGATCTCCTTCCTGAGTATATGAATTAAAGAGAGATGAACATTTTCAGGGGGAAAAAAAATGAAGGTCAAGGTGACCCTAGGCTTTAGCCCCTTGAGCCTAGACTATTATGATAACAATAGAAATGAATTTCTGATCAACACACTAAGAACCATGTGCCTTCCCTAAGGCTATACTTAAATTTGGAGAGACATACAGCTGGGCTTTGCCTAGTATTAGGGAAGAAAGGCCTTAATTAGTCACAAAATAGCAGGATAGCCTTAGGAGTTCACTGGACTTAGAACATACAGCCTTTGAGAGTTTTTATTTTGTTGTTGTTTGTTTCATTGTCTTATTTTTATCTCTGATTGTTACATTATAATCATATGTATTTATAGGTTATGTTGTGATGTTTCCACTTAGGTATGCACTGAGCAATGATCAAATCAGGGTAATTAGAATTTCTATTGGTTTAAATATTTATCATTTCTCTGTGGTAAAAGAGGGTGGGGGCAGGTTAATCAAACTTAAGAGGGAGTGAATAAGCCATATGGAAACCTACTTTTTTGGATGATAGTGCACGCATAGATTATTACTAGAAGCCATAGATTGTTACCAGAATAATTTCAGGGCCAAGGAAGGGATAATTTCCAGTGAGTTGTTGTCCAGGGATGTAACATTACAGGTCATCACCAAGGAACTTGGTTTTCCACCAAGAAGAGATAGTAAGACCTTACTGCTGAAGACTTCACATGCATGGGCTACAAGGTCACTGACAAATCAAGCTGGAGCTGAGCTGAAAACCCCCTCCATATAGACCAGCTGACAGAAAGCTGGAAAAGGCTGTTTCATGCAATACTAGAGAAGGGAGATGCTATCAGTGGAGATAAACAACAGTGGACACTGTAAACTTTAAGTTTGGCCAGCCAGGTCATATGAGCCAAGAGGTGCAATAATGGAATGTCTGTGATGGGGGAAACCAACCACTCACTAATTGGACTGGTGGTCTGCTACATAAAAGGACATACATGCCTGGTACTAAACACTATGATGAGGGAAGTCATGAGCCCTAGAGGTCTAATGCCTGCTGGTCTCTGGCTAAATGCATATATTGTGCTCACCAAATTGCCCAGCAAGCAGTTTTCTTAATGTTCATACCCATATGTTAATGCTCCTCCCACTTTTGGTTAGGAAGCTTCTCTTCTCAGATGGCAGTGACCACTGGGATGACTCAAACGCCACCATGGTGGTAAGAAGAAGTGACAGAGGAGTGCTCAGTGCTGAAATTTCTCTATCACACCTGCCAAGGCTCAGGGTCCATTGTGAAAGTGGTGGCAGAAAGAATGTAAGAGCCAAAAGAAGGGTAGGACTGCATACAATGCAGTCTTCCAGACACAAAATGGCCAGGATATCCATTACCTCACAATGCCTGGTACATACTACTTGCACTGGACCCTCAAAATAGGAGGAAAAGATGAGGATATAAAAATAAAAAAGAGAATAATTGAGAGAGGGAGGGGGTGTGACAGAGACTGGATATGTGAAGGGGAAAGTGGGAGGGGGGAGAGAATTATCATGGCTTATTGTATATAATTATGGAAGTTGTCAATAAAAGAAGTTTTTTTTAAAAAAAAAAAAACAAAACACAAAATTCAAAATTCTCTCTCCCGGTTACCTGATATTTGCTTTAGTAGCATCTACTCTCAACACTATGATCAATGCTACTGTCAGCAGTGGAACCATAGAGTTTATTCCTTCTAGTTGCCACATTGAACCTAACACATGGGTTTTTATGCTAGTTTTGGTACAAACTAGCTGGATATCTAAATTATGGACTCTGTTTCCATGATTTCAAAGTTTGGCTTGAATAAGCTATGTGTGTGTGTGTGTGTGTGTGTGTATTTTCGAGGTAGGGTCTCATTCTAGCTCAGCTGACTTGGAATTCACTCTGGAGTTTCAGGGTGGCCTTGAACTCATGGCGATCCTCCTACCTCTGCCTCCCGAGTGCTGGGATTAAAGGTGTGCACCGCCACGCCCAATTAAGCTGTATTTTATTTAGATTTTATATCTGTTCTTAGGCATCCGTTTCTAGAATCTTGCATCTTAATGGGAATATTAAAAAAGTACTCCTGCATGAGCATACTTTGGGGCTAATTGTGAATATTATTTGTTTTGAAATGTTGACTGCATTGTAATTCTTGTGGGTGAGTTTTGATTGGACCATACCACACAGATGAGGCACTTTTAAATCCTGATTCTGATACCAGGTGCTGTCTGTGTGTGTTCCAAACTGTCCACTTCTACAAAGAGTGCAGAGTAGTCCAGGCATGGGTGAGTCATTACTCATCAAAATGACAGAAAACCAGTTTCCCATTGCTAAAAGTGACATTGATGATAAAAAAATATCGGCTCGGGATATCTTTTGCTGTGCTCATTTTTGTCAGCAGCAACAGTTACAGCAAAGTGCCATTGCTGGATATGCTGAGAAGAGATGATCCGCTACCTGATGTCACATCCACTTTTTAGAACTACTTAATCTGGGAGATTTACAGGCCATCTTCAAAGCTGAGATGGATTCTCTAACAATGGAAACTGTCCATCGATGGCTCATCAGTAGTAGTTTTACTAACGTCATGATTCAACAAATGTTTACGGAGAACCGGATATATGGACTGACATCATCTATGTATCTTTGCAAGGACCCTGTGTGGCAGGTCCTATTGCACCCATTTCATAGATAAAGATGTAGACATGGGGTAAAGGGTATGCAGAAGGTCTGAGGTGTTTTCAACTAGAGCCAAGACTAAAGGACTCGCCTGTGAGAGCTTGTGTTGTATAGACAGGTAAAAACATGCCTGTATGACTCCTGACTAAAAAGAAGATATGGTGGAGTTTATGAGTAAGGACAGCAAAAGAATAGCCTGAGGAGAAAAATAAAACCAAAACACTGTATGATAGAATTCCAGTGACAAAAATATGATTTCCTTGAGCTGTCAACTCAAGAGTGATGCATACATCCTCATGAGTTGGCTGGGATCGCTCAGATAGTATGCATTTTCACCACATCCTTTCAACCAAAGTGACCCATCACTTTACAAATACATGAATGTTTTCAGAACCCATTCATTCAAACTGTCTGCTGCCTTTGACTTGCAGCTCCAACCAAATGCAGAGAAGCAGTATTATGCATGCACACACTCTGAGGTGAGATACCAGGGTCCGAATCTCACTTCCTCACCTGGGCCTATGCGACCTTGGGGAAGACACTTAACTCCTCTGCATCTCAATTTATTATTTTGGAAAGTGACAGTGGCAATAATAACTATCTCTTAGAAAGGCATCATAGAAGTGTGAGTTCTATTCACCTTACCCAGGTTTTGCAAGTAGTAATAATACCTACCTCAGTCAGGAGGAAGACCACATGAACGTTTAATGCTCTGTGTACTCTGGGCTGTTCTATAATCATGGAGAGACTCTGTACATGTATGTGGGTATTATTTTTCATATTCTGTTTTGTTTTTTTTTTTTGTCTGCCTGAGGATTTACCTCTGTGTTCTCTTACAATCTCTGTCTTCTGTCTGTAGTGCACTCCTATTTCCTGGCTTATAAATGACCATGCCCTCCTAACCTACTCTCCATTAATTTTACCCCTTACAATTTCATCTTTTAAAAAGTACGCATATTGATGGCATGACTGATCACCTGAGCTCTGGTACTGTTCAAATCGAGATGCCTATTAAGTACGCTGCTCTGAGAACTCACTCAGTGCCAAGTCGGGTTACCATTCCTTTCACACATAGTTCATTGCTTTTCTTCAAGAGCAAGTATGTACTGTTACTTTGATATTAAAGAAGGGAAAGTTAAGTTTCAGAGAGATTTACTAAATTGCCCCAAGTGTCACAGCAGGTGGAGAGTAGGTGTCATTCCCTGCTGGGTTCCTTCTCTCACAGACCTCTTACAGAGTCCTTTACAAAGCATGGAATCATGGTCGGGTGAATTTCAGCCTCATGGCAAGTGCCGGGTAAGGGGAGACTTTGAACTTTTTTACAAAGATAGCTTAGTCCAAAGAGCCTGGGCCAGGCTTAAGGTCAGGTTGGGAATTCTCTTAGAGCGATTAATGTTTTGTGGCATCTCCATGTAGTCACATGATCATTTCAATTTTCATTTTCTTCAGCTGAAAAAATGGGAATTATAACATAGGGAACATGAAAAACATGTAATGATATCAGAGATCAAAGGTGCTTGTAAATCTTTAGTCACCTTAGAAATATAAATTCTATTAAACTTACTATGCACTTTTTTTTTCAGACTATTGAGATTCCACCTGTAATCTCCAACACAGATTAAAGAATATTAACTAACTCTGAGGCAAGATCATTTATATCCCTCAATGTAGTACTGGCAAGAAAAGACAATAAATAATGACGGGTTTGTAGTTTCTTAAAATCATGTTTGGACTTCACGAGGCAGAGCTTCTAACATAAGACTATTATGGGATCGTTTGAAGAAATTTCTAAGTAAGAATACATGCCAATTCAGTTATATTGGCCAATACATCTTTGTATGATTCTCCTCCCTCTACTTCCCACCCTAATTTATTGCACTGGTATCTACCTGTGATCTTCACTGTAACTGCAAATGGCTGGAAATCACCTAGAAGGAACTTCCCAAGGGGAAGCCTAGATCTAAGGAGGTCTGAGGAAAGAGCCATGTGCAGCTAGCTGCCTGTGTCCATGTCTTCATCCTGGGAAAGTACATCTACCTCCGCTCACCTTCCGTGGACATCTTTCTTTGACCTTCCAACGTAGAATACCAAAGACTCTCCAGGGACCTTCCAGGCCTTCAGCACCATATTGACACCAGTAAGGCCTTTGGTTTCATTAACTGAGAGACAGCTGGGATCACTGGCATTCCCAGGAGTCAAGGGCCATTGTTGGGCTAACTGTGCAAGCCCACCTAATGAATCCTTTAAAGAACCCTGCCTAGGGCTGGAGAGATGACTTAGCGGTTAAGCGCTTGTCTGTGAAGCCTAAGGACCCCGGTTCAAGGCTGGATTCCCCAGGACCCACGTTAGCCAGATGGACAAGGGGGTGCACGGGTCTGGAGTTCGTTTGCAGTGGCTGGAGGCCCTGGTGCGCCCATTTTCTCTCTTTTTCCCTTTCTTTCTCTCTCTGTCTGTCGCTCTCAAAAAAATAAACAACAAAAAAAAAATTTATAAAAAGAACCCTGCCTAGAATTTTGCAGAAGGGGGTCGGAAAGATTGTAAGAGCCACAGAATGAGAAGGAATATCCAGAGGCAGAGCCCTGCCCCCCATGACTGACTGCTGGTCTGACAACTCATAGCCAGTAACCCCATGAATACCAGCAATCCCACAGAAGAGGGCCCTCAGAGGAATGGGGACAGGGAGGAAGGAAATAATGGTACCAACATCTGATGTGTCCATACAGAGTTTCTACTTAATAATAAGAAAAGAGAGGCTTGCCTAATTCATTCTCTAATCTCTGAAGCTCTCCATTCTAATGAAAGCATTCTGCAGGAAAGCTGTGCGCATACCTTTGGTCAGTTAAATGCATCAGGAAGAAGGCGTGTAGCTGTCTCTTTAATCAGGCAGACCTCAGGCTGTTTCACTGAGAAGAACCCAGGTTCTGATCACCTTAATGACAACACTATTTTACAAAGCATTTTAAGCACATTATGCTGTAGATAATTCTATTTTTTTCCTCCTAATGGAGTTGTCCTTGAAGGACCATTATGCCATTCCTTTCAGATGTTTAATAAAGCACGGGACTCTAATGATCCTGCTTGAGAATAGGTTTTGTGCAGCTGGGAATTGCAATATAGCAATCTTCGACTGAATCATGATGCCAAAATGCATTTTTAGCGGGATGGTGATGAGATCTTTATTAAATTGGTCTAATCAGTATTCCCTGAGATCATTCCTACAATTTTATTTTTAATTATTGTCATCCTAATCAAAACACATGTATCCATGATTCCTATGTGAATATTTCTGAGTTGAGTTCTGTGGGTTTCTTCTCAGGCCCTCCACGGGCTTATAGTCAGAAACAAACCTGAGCCTTGTGTAACCAACTCAATGAAGTATGGGCACATTGTTTGTCGTGAGAGGTGCTGGTGTGTGTAGGATTTGAGTGTGGGCACCTAAGCATGCTTGGCTGGGTTCACAGACGCACTCTGCACTTGTTGAAAATGCTAGCTAGGAGAAAAATGTTGCCTGTTGGGAATTAAACTAGATGCTTTGCATTTTGGGATCTCTTTGTACCAAACCTTTAGCAAGCGTTCAATAACTGTAAGACCTTTGATGAAAATATGCAAACGATTAGAGATAATATCTAACCAGCCATTTATACTTATGTCCCATATAATTTCCAAACTGTCTTTATCTCATTGTTCTTAACAATTCATAGTTTAAAAATCTAGACCTGTGTTATAAATAAGGAAGCTAGTGCTCTTTATCTCCCTCTCTCTCTCTTTTTCTTTTTCTGTCAGCATCATAACATAAAAAGAAACGGTCTCAAAACTGAGTACCGGGAAAGTCATCATTTTTCTTTCGTCCTGCTGGTGAAATACACAGGAGGGAGTGTAGACTGGGATTGGCGTCTTTCACCCAGAAAAGTAAGAAACGGGGAGCCCTTTGGGCAGCAGACAGCCATAAGGAAGGATCAGGGATACAAGTTCTGGGGGAAGGAATAGATGCTTCTTTGTGGCTCACAAAAGTTTAGCTATGATGAGAAAGAAAGAAGAAAATAGTGGAAAGAGGGATTCAGGTAGAAACTCTCAGACTTTGGTGGCATGGCTCATGCTGTGATGATAGAAACATCCCCTAGACAGAGGGCCTCCCTGAGCGGTGAGAAGTTTAAAAAGCTTCCGGAGGGAATGCTCATCCACAACTCCACCAGCGAAGAATTCTATTTTCAAATTATTCCTTAATAAGTCAACCTTCTGATCAGCTCATGTAGAAAGTTTAATTAAAAAATACCAATACCTAGACTTGGCTGTGGCTTAGACAAGGCTGTTTTTATCACATTATCTCACAGTGTGGTGCATATACCTATAATCCCAACATTCAAGAAGTGGAGGCAAGATGAGGAGAAGCTCAAGGTCTTCCTTGGCCCTTGGCTATGAGGTAAATTCAAGGCCAGACAAAACAAACAAAAATGTAACATCAAGGGCTGGTGAAATGGCTTAGTGGTTAAGGTGCTTACCTGCCAAGCCTCAGGATCCCGGATTGGTTCCCCAGGACCCACATAAGCCAGATGCACAAGGTAGCACATGCATCTGGAGTTCATTTGCAGTGTCTGGAGGCCCTGGCACACCCATTCTCTCCATCTGCCTCTCTCTCTTAAATAAATAAATAAATAAAATACTTTTTAAGAAATAACATCAAATTGCTTCTAACTCCATCCCTAATTAAATAGTGGCTTTATTACACACACACACACACACACACACACACACACACACACACACACACACATATTCTTCCAATTATATGCTAATTAGAATGAAAACAAGGCTGGAGTCATGATCTAGTGGTTAAGGAACTTGCCTAAAAGTCTAAGGAGCCAGGTTTGATTCCCCAGTACCCACGTGTAAAGCCAGACCTACAAGGTGGTGCTCATGTCTGAAGTTTGTTTGCAGTGGCTAGAGGCTCTGGCACACCAATTCATTCCTTCCCTCTCTCTCAAATAAATAAACAATATATTTTAAAAAGGACTAAAAGAATTTACAACCCATATATATGAAAAGGTCATATATATGTCTCTAGAAGAAATTAAACCCCAAGGGTCACATATAGCAACAGAATAATGGTATTTGCTTTACTTTCATTTTTTAAAATATTTTTATTTATTTGACCGAGAAAGAAGGAGAGAGAGAGAGAGAGAGAAAGAATGGGTGCACCAGGGCCTCCAGCCATTTAAGAAAAACTCCAGACTCATACATCCTCTTGTACATCTGGCTAATGTGGGTCCTGAGGAATCAAACCTGGGTCCTTTGGCTTTGCAGGCAAATGCCTTAACCACTAAGCCATCCCTCCAGCCCTTTTCTTTTAAACTTTTCTATTAGTCCCTGCTCCTTTATTGTAAATACCCATTAGAATTTTATCATTTTACCTTAAAGAAAAGTTGAGAAAGCTGTCACATATTTAGGTACTTGCCTTTTGCTTGTGGAATCTTCAAACCCTGGGAAGAATATGTGAACTGGTATCTAAGAGAGACTCTGAAAGATGCAAGAATGGGACTGGGCAGAGGCAAGCCTGTCTGTCAGAGGCTGTCATGGGTAGACACAATGCATGGCTGGGCATAGGGACCCTGAAATTGTCCTAGGAGTCATTTTCCTTGCATTCTAGGTGCTCTAGTGAATGTGTGCCCTAATCTTCTAATTGTATGCTTATTTGGCCTGAAGCATGTTACAGCCCAATGACATGGATCATGTCAATTTATCATCATGAGGTTTCTGGGAGATGTGTTATGAAAACTTTTATTTTCTCATAAGGTTGTGACCTGCTAATAGCTGTGTTTTGGGGAGGGGTGTTTGATGCCAAAGCTGTTTTTCACTTTCCCTCCTGCTAAAAACTGCACTGGGAGTTAACGGACTTTGGAAATAGAAACAGCTAATGAGCTTCTGATGCCTACCTCCCTCAACTCACTCTCCCAACTCCCCATCCCACTCTGATCTCATTGCCTTGGCCCCAGACCAGAGGTCTTGCCTTACCGAGATGGCGTCTGTATGAAAGCACCTTTGGAGTGGACTCTTCCACCTCTTCTTGTTGCCTTGCAGATAGGAGAAAATAATACAACTGGTCATGGACCCTTCAGATATAAATGCTAATAATACACATCTAGTTTATGACCTCACTCATTTTTCGTCACCCCAGAATAGGAAACATAAACTACTAGGCTGTTCCTTGTGATTGAAAATGAACCATCAAGTTCAGCAAAAGGTGTGAACTGCATTTTCAAAGTTTCTATAGAGCATGAGTAATTGGGCAATTTAGCACAGCACTTCTGGTGGATGCGTTTTGTAGAACTTTTCCTCCACCTATTAGAGAGCTCTTTGCTTTAGGAAAACTCAGACCGCATGTACTTTATGTGCTTTTAAGTGACAATCGTACATACTTGCTATCCTTTTGTCTTACAAAATTACTGGAGTCTATTTTATTTATTTTTTCTTTGTGGTGAACTGCTACGATCTGTCTTGAAAAGTACTTTCAAAATACCAAAGATGAAGTTCTATTTCCTTCACAGATCATTGGATGCTTCGCCTTGGCACCTCGCATAATGAATGTCTCTTTGGCAACCTGCTTAAGCATCATTTAGTTACAGAACCAGGAGGAATTCACTCTTTGCCTAGGAGTGGCTCTTTCAAACCACAGCAATATACAAATGAAAAAGAAAGCACAAAGTCACAAGAATTAATGTGTGGGTGATCTCCCCAGGAAATGATGTGGGTGCGAATCTAAAACAAAGAGCTCCTTAATTCAATTTGTAGAAACAGTAAATAATTTTGTTACACTGAGTGTTTGCTCACACTTAGATATTTACCAAGTGGACCATTTTTCATTGCAATTGGCTTACGGGACAGTGCTCAAGCATCAATGCTAGAGTAAGCACAAACCCCAAATTATTTAAAGAGCTCATTTAAATTTCCCACTAAACCTATGCGAAAATATCTATTGCCCTTGTGTATTTTCAGAAGGCATCCCCTCTTCCTCATGTGACTTTGGGAGGAGAAGAAATTACAAGGGTGAGGCGGGCTGTAGGTTTCAGTGACAAGGTCAGAGGCTGTGGTGGCGTTACGACTGCACATACGGTCTGTGAATGGACATGTATCACAGAAGACCAGGGCCTGAAATGCAGCAAGCTCAGGATTCATGTTGACACAGGGGTTTGGCCACACAAACTCATCTTTGATCCCTGTCTAAAACCCTCCCGTTGTGAAAGGAAGGAGCTAGAGGGATGCTGACTCACAAGCACTGGGATATCAGAAAAGGAGGCCACGGCTGATTAGATGTTTGAATGACCTTTAGAAGAAATTGAGCAAAGGTATGATGCCTAACTTACAATAGCAGTGGGTTTTTAAGTTTATAAGCTGTACAAACTGGGGATACTAAGGAGTGGTGACCAGGTTTATTCCCACAGAGTCCTAGAAGTTGGTGCATTGGATTCCTCAGCCCATAAAAGAGGGACGTCAGAGCACACAATAGCTTGTGCTTGATACCTTTCCTTATCTCTAGTGGCTGTGTGGGCATCCTTGTCCCACTCTATGAGAGGAGAAGGAGGGTTTATTTTCTGAAATGTTTAATTCAAAACCTCTAGGCTAGAGCAGTGTGGTATGGGAGAAATGGGGTCCTAAAGAGAAATCTATTGAACTATCTCAGCTCCTAGAACACTAGGAACCAGGTATGTTTTCTCTTCATCAGGAGTTCAGATTAAAAAAAAAAAAAACATATAATGGATCCAGAGCAAAGACTTCAAAATTCTGATGTGTGTGTAAATCCCAAAGAGGAAACCAGCTCATGGTCAGCTCAAGATAATCTATCAATCAACAGGTCTTTTTTGTCAGTAAATCCTGAACTTTCCTAAGCCTCAGTCTTTTCACTGCAAATGAATTCCAGATATGTGTTCCACTCTGTGCATCTGGCTTTAAATGGGATGGGTACGGGGAATCAAACCTGGGCCAGCAGGCTTTGTACCCATGGAACATTAACTACTGAGCCATCTCCTCAGCCCAAGATGGCCAACTGTCTTATGATAGGAATTGCAGAAAGAGGGAACAGAATAAGGGCAAAGGGGAAATGTAGCTATCAAACAAATTGTGGTATAACATGGGATTTTTTTTATGACTGTAGGCATAAGTCTTATATTTGAATAAGCATCTGAAGTAATGAAGTGAAATTATTTCTAATTTAGAGTTTTACAGTCAGAAAAGCTCTCAAGGGGTGAACATGAAACCCCTTTTCAGGACCCAAATATTTTACCTTACTAAACCCTCTTAGCAGAAAGCTATTGAAGGTTGATCTTCAGTAAAAGAAGGGAGACAGCAAAGAAGAGGAAAAAGTGAGGTTCAGCGCAGCTGCTGGTTTATTAACACACACACACACACACACACACACACAAGTGCAAATAAATTAAAAATTAAATGTAGATTATGAATTAAAACACATTAAAATAAAAAACTTAGAAATATAATTCAATAATTGATAGCATTTTAGATATTTTTTCCTAGTACACCTGTTAAGTATTCACTCCCTCATTTTTCCTTCTTCTAGATTATCTTTTACCTTCTTTTTATATTTTTCTTCTCTAAAATCTACAACCCTTGATTCCAACAAGTCTTAAAAATCATTCCAACTGACAAACAAAAATAAATTCCTAGTATATATCTGAAACATTCTTAGCCAAAATATATATTTTGGACACAAAAATTAAGAAAAAAATGAGTCGGGTGTGGTGGTGCATGCCTTTAATCCCAGCACTTGGGAGGCAGAGGTAGAAGGATCACCGTGAGTTCAAGGCTACCCTGAGAATACAGAGTGAATTACAGGTCAGCCTAGACTAGAGTGAAACCCTACCTCGAAAAATCAAAAAAAGAAAAAGAAAAGAGAAAGAAAAAAAAAAAAGAAAAAAAATTGAGTTACCAGAAGAAAAATTCCAATTAGTTGAAGAGTAAAAACAAATTGGCATATGACTTTTCTTTAGCAACAATGGACATGAAAATAGCTGAGGGGGGTTAGTTTTGAATGAAAGATTGTATGTACACTCTGTTGTATTAAAGACAGAATATAGACAGGGCTAAATCTTTGAGAGTCAGAAAACTTGTTACCCACAATTCCCTTTAAATGAACTGTAAAAATTCCACATGTTGTGACATGCACCTGTAATAGTGCTGGGGAGGCAAACAGAGGGAACTCTGGAGATTCACAGGCCAGCTGGTATAGCCAAATCAGTGAGCTCCAGGTTCTGAAAAAGATCCTTCACAAGAGAATAAGGTCTGCAACGACTGAGGCAGACAAACCCGTGTTGATACGTGGCTTCCATGCAGACATGCATACACATTTACATCCACAAAGAGACAAAAAAAGCACACACACATGCACACATCCCACACATACATACACATGCAAAAATTGAATAAAACTGTAAGTCTGAGACATAAAAAGCACAAGTTGTAAAAGGAAAGATTTGTTAGGAGTTGGATTTCATAAAAATCAAAAATGTAAGGAAAAAAAAAAACGTAGTCAACATAATCCTGGGAGAATGTATTGGAATCCCTTTTTACTGAATACAGTTTTCCTAACTATGACGTATATAACACTTATAAAATCAATATCAAATGGAAAATACCCAATAGAAAAGTGGACAAATGGACACTTTCAGAAATAAAAGAAGCTCATCATGACTAATATAAGTATCAAAGAAGTTAATCTAATTGGGAATTAGAGAAATGGACATAAAATCAACAGTGGGATATTTCCTATCTAACAAATCAGTGAGCTCTAGTTTTTTTTTTTTTTTATCATATGTTTATGAGAACATAGAGAGAAAAAAGTACTATAACTATTCTGGAAGGTGATTTAGCAGACTTTATTAAAATAAAAAAGTGTGTATCTATGACCCAGACAGGAGTTCCACTATCTCATCTCTAACATGATCACCACTCACATGCTCCAAAGGCATCCAAGGGAGCACAGTACACTGTTGCTGGAAATATGAGCCAGCAACAGGGGTAGATATTCTATGATAGATTTGCACTATAGTGCACTTAACAGTTATTACCTATTGTCTATGAACCTTTCCAAGAAATGCCTTGATATGATAATTATTAGTTCATCATGTTACAGTTTTAAACTTTTTCCATTTCAAGAATAGTTGTGTAAGGGCTGGAGAGAGGGCTCTTAGTGGTTAAGACTCTTGCCAGCAAAGACAAAGGACCCATGTTCGATACTCCAGTACCCGTGTAAAGCCAGATACACAAGGTTGTACATGCATCTGGAGTTCATTTGCAGTGGCTAACAGCCCTGGCATGCCCATTCTCTCTATTTGTTTCTCTTTATTTCTCAAATAAATAAACATTTAAAAATAGACCTAAGACAGAACAATATGTTTGTGGATGGAATGGATAGCTACATTATATTTTATATATTTTAATCTATATTATATTGTACATTATAATCAAAGATTATATTCTACTAGGGAACTAGACTTTTCTTTGTGAAACTATTACTTTTGGAAACTCAAGCCACCCTTATCTACAGTGTATACAGTGTGAAATTAATTTTTCAGGACTTAACTTTACTCATTTCATGAATAAGGTATGTGCTCCCTATGATAATAAATTTATTTTAGAAACCATCCTTAAGTATGGAGTTTTCAGTTATTGGGTATTTTCTGGAAGTAAAAATGAGGTAACATTGTCTAACTATAACTGGAAGTTCAGAAGGACTGGAAAGAATGATTTTGCTTGGCTTATTATTCTCAAATAGAATTGATTCATTTCCAGAGCTAGTCAAGATCTCATAGTAAAAAGGGGGGGAGGGCTGGAGAGATGGCTTAGCAGATAAAAGCTTGCCTGTGAAGCCTAAGGACTCTGGTTCGAGGCTTGATTCTCCAGGACCCACGTTAGCCAGATACACAAGGGGCCGCACGCATCTTGAGTTCGTTTGCAGTGGCTGGAGGTCCTGGTGTGCCTATTCTCTCTCTGACTTTCTGTCTCTGTCTCTCTCCCTCTGCTTCTTTCTTTCTCTCTGTCCATCACTTTCAAATAAATAAATAAAAATAAACAAAAATTTACAAAAATAACACCCACAAAATGAGTTTTAATCTGCTTTCATATATATATATGGCATCACTAACAGTTCCTAGGCCCACACTGGACTTCTACTAGTGTTTCATAGTCACTTTCCCCAATTACCTTGATGATGCAAAAGAAAGGAGATGATCCTGTGCTCAGCTATTGGCTATTCAATTGGAGTCCAAAGCTGATGTCTTCCCAGGAACACTGACAACACAGGTCTGGTCTTCATCTTCTCCCTTGTACTCTTGGCACAAAGCCAGCCATCTTATTTAAGAAAAAAGAGAGGGGGCTGGAGAGATGACTTAGAAGTTTAGGCACTTGCCTACAAAGCTAAAGGGCCCAGGTTCAATTCTTCAGGACCCATAAGTCAGATGCACAAGGGGGCACATGCATCTGGAGTTCATTTGCAGTGGCTGGAGGTTATGGTGTGCCTGTTCTCTCCCTGCCTATTTCTCTCTATCAACTAAATAAGTGAATAAAAATAAAATATTTTTAAAAGAAAGAATAAAGAGAGGCTTCCACCAAAGATGACCGAATGGAAAAACAAAGAGTGTGGATTCTTGATGACATACCAGATGTGTGCTCAGCCCCATACCCTAGACATTATTCAATGAGACAACCTATGGCATAATGCTCACCTTTCTATTACTAAAAGCATAAGTGGCAAAAGTTTTACATAAACACAACTAATAAATAAGCTACAGATTGCTGTAAGAGCTACTGTCTCATTGCTGGGATAAACCAGCCAATAAGCAGCAGATTATGGAAGGAAAGGTTTTATTTCATCTTACAGTTCAAGGAAAAGTCTCATCATGGTGGGGAACGCATAGCTGGAGCAGACAGGCACCATCTCATCACATCAGCAGGCATAGCATAGTGAAGATCAGTGGGCTTGAGCTGTAACACCTCAAGGCCCACCCCTAGTGACACACTTCCCTCTGCCAGGCTCCATCTTCTCAAGGTTCCAGAACCTTCCTGAGCATCGCCAACTTGTGATGAAGTATTCAAACACATGAGTCTATAGGGGACACTTTAAATTCCAAACACTACAGTTGCTATTTTTTTTTAAATATAGTTCTCACATATACTCTCAATGAGAGATCAAAACAGAGAAAACGGATTGAGTAACCTTATAAATAGAAATGACTCGACACTCAAGTTGAAAGGTGGAAAGATGAAGCATTCCAGCCCTTTTATGTGGATGGAAAATTTTGAAATATATATATATATATTTTAATTTATTGAGAGAGAAAGGGGCAGATAGAGAATGGGTGCACCAGGGCCTCCAGCCATTGCAAACAAACTCCAAATGCATGCACCTCCATGTGCATCTGGTGTTACATGGGTACTGGGGAATCGAGCCCAGGTCACTAGGCTTTGCAAGTAAATGCCTTAATTACTGAGTGATCTCTTCAGCCCCTTGAATGGGAAATTTAAGGCTCAAGGTCACTCAGAAAGCATGTGGCCTGTCAAGATTACATCTCTTGCCACTTGATATTATCTCTAGATGGTGTTGCATGCCAAGAAGAGAGTATTTAACTGGGAAAGAAGACAGGTATTAAAAGAGACACCACTTCTGTGTGGTCGTCATACTGCCTACCTAAAACTTCACAGGTTCTTTTAAAACCGCATCATTAACTTAAAGGAATCGTATAAGACTGAGTCATTATTATTTTATGTTTCATTTTATAGGAATATACAATGTCAACCTTTCGAGTATTGTTTATAAATAATTAATAATTCTAGGTGCTTTAGGGAGTCAGGGGTTTTAGAAGCAATAAATGTACTTTTTGTTTTCACATGATTTTGATGAATGTACAAACTAGGACACTCACTACCTGACTTTATCCTGACTTAATTGTGAAACATTTTCGCCTTGATTTTGGTGTTAAGATTTACACAGCAGTTTCTTTGCTCATACCTCTTCCCCTGCTTGATGTTTAATGTCATTTATATCTCTATACCACTGAATATTAAGCCTCAGGAAGGTGTTCAGTGATGTAAATTATAGCTTCCATCCATTGTGTTGGTGGAATTAATACCCCAGATTAATGTGATGTTGAAATCTAAGTGTGTAGCACATGAAATGGATGAACAAAGCCACATTCTCTTTGGCTTTTGCAGCCTCATTCACAGGTCACAGAGTTAAGACTTGGGTCAACACATGATGCTTGAGAGGGTTTCCATCACACACTAACCTAACCACCCATTAGATCCTGGATGTCCACAGCTACACCCCCTCTGGCTCAGGCAGCTAGCATATATTGAACACCTATTGTGTGTTCAGTGGTGTGTGAGATGCTGGCAAGCATGCTGGTGGGGAGCAAGAGCAGTGATAAATAAGTCATGGAAATATAGCAAAGAATAATGCCATGATTACATACAATGGGGGGGTGCACGCCTCATGGAAAAGGTAAGTAATCAAGTCACTAGGGAAGCCTATCTTAAGTCCTGTAGTGACTCTTGGCCATAAATAAGGGTACCCCTACTTGGGGCTTCTCTATAGAGGTGATATATGAGCTTAATCTTTTTAAAGAGTAGAATTCATAGTGGCAGGAAAATTGTGAGTGAGGCTACAGTGAGCATAGGCCTCGAAAAATCTGAGGTGGAGGAAGTATGTACCTGTGAGGCTGATGGAAGACAGGGAGAACAATGGAAGGGAGGCTCGCTGAATCTACTCACTATGCTAAAGCTCCATAATACTGGTGTTCCACAAGGGTGCAAGGAGTAGGATTCTACTCTGGAGGCCATATCAACAGCAATGTAAATCAGCTGAAGCATCATGCTGGTGAATTGGGAGGGTAAGGTGAAGTGAGATTCCACGTTGCAGACCACCTCTAAAGCAGTGCACAGAAGATCAGTAATGACACAGGTAAACCAAATGGGAGAGCGAATAAGATTCCAGTTCTGAGCAATTACTGCCCGTGTAGCTAGCTCTGTTTCCTTTGCATTAAGAAATTAGTAATGTGGAGACATCCTTATAATATATATTCATTGTATTTTTTTTCTCTTTCATCTAGAGCCTCTGTTATGTGCCCAGTAATTGTTGCCTGAGACAAGATTATCCATGAGGCCTTTGACATTTCAATGGGAGATAAGGAGCTCCCAGGGTTGTTTTTTTTTTTTTTTTTTTTTTGCCATGAGAATGGCTTAGGGGATAGTTAATTCAGTTTTCTTTCCAAATTAAACCTAGTGTTTGGGAGAAAGAGTCAATTAGAGTTGGTATGCTTAGCTAACATCCTATCAAGAAGGTTGTAAGGACTGAACTCAGGCATGCGACGGGATGAAAATCCCACTGAACCTACTGAAGGGCAGTCCTTAAAATCCCATTGCACATAGGTGTACTATGTACCTGGTGCTTGGACATCAATTTATGTAGAAAATAAGAGAACCATAGACAGTGGCAGTGATGAATGACCTTAGAGCTCCTCTGACGTAGGCCAGATCACTGTGGTCCATCACAGAGAGGTTCAGGAGGACAGGAAGGGTGCTTAGCACGGTCAGAAGGCAAGGGTTCTAATCCAATTGGGTCAATTATATCGATTTAGGTCTTGGGCCAGTATCTTGATCTTTGTTTGTTCTTGTGTACTGAAGTCTTTTGGGACATGGATTAGAAATATTTATTGATTTCACATGGGGAGTGGAAATGAACTATTATTGCTGTCGTCTAATCATTTAACTAGTACGAGCCCAAATCTTATCTGTTTACTTTCTGTACAGAGAAGGGTGCTGTGTGAAGTTTGAAATAAACAAGATTCAATAGCACATTTATAATGTGCCAAAATATTTTCAAATGCTTTCCACTTACATTTATACATGAATAATTCATCTGCTATTTATGAATATTATTCAGTTATTAAAATGGACCCTAAAGGACATATGCTTGGCAACGTTTAGTGTTATTTTTCTTATTTCACTTGAAAAACAATTGATATATATCTGAAAACATGATTTTTACAGACTTTTTATTACCAATTCATTTTTAATTCACTTTTCACACCTTATATGCTATTGCTTCCAAATCTGAATTAGTGAGTCTTTAGTGCATTAATTTATCCAGTTATTTTTTTAAGTTTTATTTTTAATATTTTATGTTCATTTATTTAGGGGAGAGAGAGATGGGATTAGTGCACCAGGGCTTCTAGCCACTGAAAATGAAGTCCAGACTCACGTGCAACCAGGTGCATATGGTTATATGGGTTCTGGGGCTTTGAACCTATGTCCTTAGGCTTCTTAGGCAAGTACCTTAACTACTAAACCACCTCTCCAACCCTTCAGTTCTCCAGTTCTGACTCTGAACTGTAAAATCAGTCAGGTTTTGTGTGCTGTACTCAACACAAAAGAGCAATACTTCAAGGCAATGACTGTTTACTATCCCAGATGCATTATACCTTTACATTAAGTCTTACCTCCTCTGCTTGCAAAAAGCAATGACAAACACCTTGTTTAACACAGAATATTCTAAAAATCTCTGTCTAACTTTGGAGCATAGTATTTGCATCTAAATACTTGGTATCATCATTTTATTCAAGGAAGAATTCCTTTTCAATGTTACAGTGAGGCCTCACCCTGAAGATGTCACTCAAGGCCCTGTTGCAGCAGAAACTTCCACTGAGTTTGAATCCTACTTCAGCCGCTGACGAGCTGTGTAACATCAAGCAAGTTGTTTCACCTCTCTGGATTTCGCTTTTATGATGGGTGTGAAGTGTGCAAATGAAAATCTTTTAGAATCATTTCCTCATCCCATAGTCTTCTCCATCTATCCCAGACTGCACTTGGTGGGGAGAAGGATTTCATGTCCCCTAACAAGATGTTTTTTGATTTTTATTTTTATTTGTGTGTATATGCACACATGCTTTCTTATTTACATGTTCATGTGTATGAGTGTATGTAAGGACATGTGTATGTCAGAGGCTATCTTTTATTTGGTTTTCCTTGCCACCTTCTACCTCATTTTGAGACAGAATCTCTCTGGAATTTTTGCTCTGTTATTCTTTCAATGGACTCCCCTGAGCTTCTGGGGAAATTCTCCTTTATTATACTTCCCACATTGTCATCAGTATGCTAAGATTCTGGACTTTTCTGTGAGGTCTGGAGAATCAAACTTGGGAACTCTAGCCTCAGCTGCGAGCCCTTTATATATTGAGCCATCTCTCGAACTCTATAAAATGCTTTTCAATCTTTCTCAAAATTGGTCTGCAATAGGCTTATGTAGCCCTTTCTTCTGGTTTGGATGAGATTTGTGTCCCTCAAAGGTCCATGTTAGAAACACACTTCCCCCTGTACATGTGTCCATTCTGAAGTGGTGAAAACAAGAGGGTGTGTGGTTTAGTGGAAGGTTATTAGTTCAAATGAGTTCCAACTCATCGGTTTTGGCCTCCTGTAGATTGTTTCTCATAAGAGTAGGTTGTTATAAAGCAAGTTCCACTGTCTAGGCATTCTCTCACACTTCCTACTCAGACATGTGGTCTCTTGGCCATAAAGCTTGTTCCCCCTTTCTCTGCCAAGCTGCATTGTAGCCAGGATGTCCTCCAAGAGCTGCACAGAGCAAGCACCATGGTCTTGACCCTCCAGATCCATGTAATAAATAGGCTTCTTTTTATTCTTATAAAGTATCCAGTATTTGAAATATCTTTAGGCAAAAAAAAAAAAAAAAATTAATTCAGAGCCAGGTGTGTTGCTGCATACCTTTAATCCCAGCACTTGGGAAGCAGAGGTAGGAGGATCACAATGAGTTTAAGGCCATCCTAAGACTACTTAGTGAATTCCAGGTCAGCCTGAGCTAGAGCGAGATCCTACCTCAGAAAGCCAATAAATAAATAAATAAATAAATAAATTCACCTAATTCAAGAAATATCATTATATTTTCTAAACTAAGTAGCATATGTTCTAGTCTTTCTCTGAAGTTAACAAGTCGAATAACCTTGAGAATCACAGGTGAGGGCCTCACTGATAACACAGGGAGTCTTAGACAGTCATTACAACCATTCTGAATGTCCCAGTAACAAGGAACTCTAAGTAGATGGAGTGCCATCAGTAACTTCTGTTCTTTGGTCATGAGCAATATCATCTCCCTTGTTTACCTTATATTTGAGCTGATGCTGAATTTTCTCTGTTCAGTGAGTTTTCAGGTTTCATTTGACATTAATTCACTCTAGAATACTTTATATTGTAACTTGCTCAGGAACTGATGTCTTTATATAAGTGTTCTCCCCAAATTCTTCTAAAATTCCTCCCTGGAGTCCACTTGAATGATTTTTTTTTTAATTTTAAAAATTTTTTAAAATTATACTTATTTATTTTAGAGCAAAGAGAGAGAAAGGGGCAGACATATAGAGAGAAGTGGCACATCAGGGGCCTCCAGCCACTGCAATTGAACTATAGATGCATGTCCCCCCTTGTGCATCTGGCTAACGTGGGTCCTGGGGAAGCAAGCCTCAAACCGGGGTCCTGAGGCTTCACAGGCAAGTGCTTAACTGCTAAGTCATCTCACCAGCCCCTTTTTAATTTTCTTTTTATTGATAGCTTCCATAGTTACAGACAATAAGCCATGATAATTCCCTCCCCTTCACAAATTCATACTCTATCATATCCCCTTCCTCTCTCCATTAGTTTCTTTTGTTTAATTTTGATGTCAGCATCTTTTCTTCCTAATATGAGGGTCTTGTGAAGGTTGTGCTAGGCACTGCAAGGTCATGGATATTGAGGCCAGTTTCTGTCTGGACGATTGCATTGTAAGCAGTCCTACCCTTCCTTTGGCTCTTACATTCTTTCCACCACCTCTTCTGCAAAGGAACATGAGCCTTGGAAGTTTCAGTGCTGAGCACTCCTCTATCACATCTTCTCAGTACTATGGTGCCTTTTGAGTCATCCCAGTGGTCACCATTATCTGAAAAGAGAAGCTTCTCTAATCAAGGCTAGCATTAATATATGGGTATAAACATTAAACAAAGTGCTTACAGAGCAGTTTGTTGGGCATAATATATACATTTAGCTATACAAGAGGAGGCATTAAATTCCTAAGGCTCATGACCTCCCTTCCACAATAGGCTTTTGGTTAGACTTTCAGTATCAGGCATGTATTCCCTCCCATAGAGTGGGTCTCCATTCCAATTACAGAGCAACTGATTTCTCCCATAACAGACATGCCACCATGGCACCCGTTGGCTCATTGGCCTGCCTGGCTAAACTTGAGGCTTGCAGTGTCCACTGTTTTCACCACTGATGGCTTCTGTCTCCCATAAGGCTGCATGCAGTGCAGCTTTTTCCAGCTTTCTGTCACCTGGTCTACCGGGAGGAGGTTTACAGCTCAGCCCCAGCTTGATTTCTTGGTGACCTTGCAGCCCAGGCATGTGGAGTTTTCAGAAACAGGGTCTTATCATCTATGCCTGATGGGAAGCCAAGAACCTTGGAAATATCCTGTAATGCTTGGGGGGCATCAGGGTCCTCTCTGGCCAAAATCTCACTGGAAGTTATCCCATCCCTGGCACTGAAATTTTTCTAGTAATAGTCTACAGCTTCTGGGTGTGTCATTATCCCCCAAAAAAGTAGGCTATCATATGGCTAATTCACAATATCAGGAATTTTGATTAACCCTCCTACCACCCTTCTTTTACTTAATCTCTTTCCCTGACCTCACGTAGGCCATTCTACCAGCAGTAATCTATTTTTCTCTACTTTCATATATATAATATCATCCCCTTAAGCCCACCTCTCCCCTCCCTCCCTTAAAGCCCTTTTACAGATTACTGGCCTCTGCTACCAATTTTTACTCCAGTTCACACACAAGTCTGAACATTAGTAACTAGGATCCACATATGAAAGAGAACAGACAGAATGATGTATTTAAAAAATTTTTTTTTATTTATTTGAAAGAGAGAGAGAGACAGACAGACAGAGACAGAGAGAGAGAGAGAGAGAGAGAGAGAGAGAGAACCTGCGCACCTCTAGTCACTGCAAATGAACTCCAGACACATGTTCCACCTTGTGCATCTGGCTTAGATGGGCCCTAGGAAATCAAAGCTGGGTCTTTTTGGCTTTGCTGGCAAGTGCCTTAACTGCTAAGCCATCTCTCCAGCCTGGTATTTTTTCTTTTCCTTTTTAATTTTTTTTTTTTTTATGAGAGAGTGAGAGCAAGGGCAAGAGACAGAGAGAGTGGGGAAGAAATGGCACTATAAGGCCTCCAGCCACTGTAATAAAACTCCAGATGCATGTGCCACTGTCTGTGCATATGTAACGTCGAACAGGCTTTACCTTGTGCGTCTGGCTTTTGTGGAATCCGGTGAGTTGAATATGAGTCCTTGGGCTTCACAGGCAAACGCCCTAACTGCTAAGCCATCGCTCCATCCTAATGATTTTTTTCTTATATGATACTTACTTATTAAGAATCTTCCAGGCCATATAAATATATAAAGTTATGAACAATGTAACCCATAGTTTTATTTGGCATGTTAACTGATGAGCCTTTCCTCAAACATTCGCCTACATCATTATCATTTCCCTACTGTGAATGAAGCAGCCAAGTCATGCATGTTTGCTGCTTTATTCAACACTCTGATCTTCGTTTTCTCCCCAAAATGATTGTACCTCATGGAAGAGTTCTCAGTGGTAAGCCCATTTAAAATTTTTTTATGCCTCATGACTCTAGCGACACAAGGGGAACTGATGTAGGGAAACACAGATTGCTTCCTAATCCCTACTGTGAATGCCTTTCTTATTAATTACTTTTTGACTTTGAACCTTTCAAAATGGAATTATAGGTTATCATTTCGTGAACGAACTTTTGGATTTTGGACCTCTCTATTCAAATCTTACTCTTCACTAAGGGGTATGTCTGAAGTAAATTATTTAAAACTCATCATTTTCTAAATACTAGTTAAAATTGATATATCTGTGTAGATACTTTGAAAGCTTGTCTCAGAATCTAAGCATCCAATCTATTTCCTTTGGCTTTAATGGATGCATACAAGCCCACAGAATGCTTTATTTCTTCATTTCAACTCTGTTTAACATTTAAATAATGTCTTCCTAAATGATAGAAAATTGGATCTCTGAGTTTTAATAATCTCATAAGAAGTAAGAACAAAATGAATTAAATTTTTAGTTTTTATTGGTCATACAGTCAAATTTATCTGTAGCATAAAATGAGATGGTATCATCTAATGGTGGGGCTTTATCAAATATCTTTAGACAGAACCCTTCACAGAGTTTGCCCTTCTATTTGCATGTTTTTATATTAATTTGTTTAGGAAAAAATTAACAGTTTTAATTTATAAAATTATAAAATTCCAAAAGGACAACATTCAGACCCACATTACTCTGTACAAGATGATTAGATTTTAGGTTAGTCAGTCAAGAAACAAATTTTTGGGGGGTGCCTTTAGGATGCCCAGAGCTGCTAGAAGAAGGAGGACAGAAAGCTTTTTAACACAGAGTTGAGTTGATGTGGAATCAGGAGATAAGACAAGGCTGGTCTCATTTTCCCTCTCTAGACCTGAGAGTTGAGGCTGCAGTGAGGTAAAAGAAGGAACCACAGACGACTCCAGTACTGACTACAGAACTATATGAATATGATCTGATGACGGCCATGACTTCAGATGTCATCCCAGGCATTCAACTTCTACCTTCTGTCCAAATGGAATAGCTTCTATTTGCCTCCAAGTGCTGTAGCCAGGGAGAAATGCAAATCTTTGGGTCCAGATTTTCAGGTTTTCAAATGTAGTCTTTTGCCCAGATTTTTAAGAAAATGTTCTGAATTTTAAGTGGTGACTCAGTTTTTTTTAAAAAGGCACCTGCTGCTCTGATGTTGCCCTGAGCCCACCAATTTACCATCCCTTACAATGACAAGCAGCACTGGAAGGTTTAAACCTGGGAGTGGCATGGTGTTAATAGAGAATGAGAGAAGCTCTTGGTAACCAAGAAAAAAAAAAAAAAATAGCAGGATTCAGACCTAGATAAAAGTGGATCTAGGGAAAATGTAAAGAGAGACCTCATTTAAAGAGAAATTTCCAAAGAAGTGATAGGTCTTGGAAATGTTCATTGAACATATGAAAATAAAATGTATGCAGAAGAAGGCTACCCAAAGATTTTAAACTTGAGGTTATAGGTTGATGAATATAGAAAACAGGAATATTATCTATCAACTATCTATCATTTATCTACTTATCTCTTTCTGAGACACTAAGGGGATATCTTGAAGTTAGTTAGGGACATTTAATTAATGAGAGGTATGTATAAATATCAAAATCAATTGCTTACCTAACTGATAGCATATATATATATATATATATATATATATATATATATATATATATATATATATATCCTTATTCCACATATAGAAACCATTTATGTAGATCCTTTTGTTTTTGAACTTGGGAAGTAACTGGTTGGATCATTTTCTAGATATGAACCATCCTGTGTTTTGCATATGTACATATTCATCCACTTTTACATGATAACATTGCCAGATTTTGCAAATAAATATACAGGAAGCCCAGTTAAATTTGGACTTTTGAAAAACAATGATTTTTTTTGTATAACTGTGTCCCAAATATTGCATAGATATATATATATATTTTTTTTTTCTCATTTGAAATCTTAATTTCAGTAGAATCTTGTGTTTTGTCATTGTTGCACCCAGCCCATCCTGCTTCTCTTGGACTACTACTATAATCTTACCCTCTGGTTAATCCTTGTGAGTTCATTCTCCATCTAATATGAAGAGCGGTAAGCACCCGATCTTGCCAGCTCCTCACTTAAGACTATTCCATGACAGCTCTCTGTGCTTAGAAAAAAAAATGCAAACTCTTGATTATGACTTGCAGTGATGTAGTCCTTACCTACTATCCAGCCTCTTCTTCCTCCACAACATTGCTTATGTGGGTCTTAATGATGATCTAAGTCTTGACAACTAGTATGACATCCTTGTAGAAGCCTGCTCTGATACCTAAAGTAGAGTTTGTCCACCTTGGCACAGTATTGATGTCTCAGGTTGGAAATTACTTTGTATCAAAGGGCAGCTCTGCATACTGTAAGGTGCTCAGAAGCACACCCCTGATCTCTATTCTCGGTGCAGTGAGACAGCCTCTTCCACCATGATGGGACTTTCCCTCAAATCCGTACATCTAAAAGAAACCCTTGCCTTCCATAAGCTGTTTCTGGTTAGATGCTTGCCCTAGCAAAAAAAAAAAGGGAACTCTGCCAGCCAACATCAGGCATTTATATAAGTGGATTAGACAGTATGTGCCTGTGTTCTCTGGTCTATCTTCATTGTATTTTTGTTTTCAATTCTAATTTTCAGTGGAGAATTTTAATGCATGCACATACTATAATTTCGTGATATTCTTGTCCTAATACCCTCCTTTGTCCCTGCTCCCTTCTTCTGCTTTAATGTCTCATTCATTTTATCTTCCTCTGTCATTTATGCCAAAATGTTGACAGGCTCAGAATTGTGTAGTTCTCGTGGGGGTATTGACAGCTACTGTGAGGTCATTAATACACCAGTCAGTTCATGTCCAGAGGACAGTGCCCCAGAGTACTCCTTTCCATTCTGTGTCTCTTCCATTCTGTCTTCCCCCTCATCCCCAGTGTTTCTGAGCTTTGGGGGGAGGTGTGACAGACAGGTCACTTTTAGTGTTGCACTCTCCACAACCTCCTATTTCCAGTTTTATTGAATAATGTATCTCCTCGCTGTCTATTGCCTTCTCTATAGAGAAACTTTTCTGGATGATAATGAGACAACCATTCATATTATTTCTGTCACCTCCTGTTCACTGTTCCAGGGACCCTGGTGAGTGTTGGTAGGTGATTGGTCTAGTTCTAAGCAGTGGGCTCTCTTTTCTGCTCATCACATATGATGAGTCTGGGGCAATCCCATTATTCATAGCCAAATGTAAAAAGATGCTCCTCTAACCAAAAGAAAGAACAGCCTCTCTCCAAGGCTGTTCAGCTTTATGTTCATGACATTAAACTGCATGCTATGTGCCAGAAGTTCATGGCCTATTTCATACCATTGCATCCATAATTTCATTGTCTTTGATTCCATCCCAGTTGTTTCCTGGTTTAAGGTGGTTTTTTTTTTTTCCTATTTTTTTAAAATTTCTTTATTTTTTAGTGAGAGAGAGAAAGAAAGAGAGAAAGGGGAGGAAGAGAGAGAAAGAGAACTGGGATGCCAGGGCCTCAGCCACTGACATCTAACTCCAGACACTTGCATCACCTAGTGGGCATGTGCAACCTTGTGTTTGTCTTACCTGGTTATGTGGGAGCTGGTTATCTGGCTTATGTGGGAGCTGGAGAATTGAACATAGGTCCTTAGGCTTTGCAGGCAAGTGGTAATGGCTAAGCCATCTCTCCAGCCCCTGGTTTAGGTTTTTTGAAGTACTGTTTCCATTCTTATGAACATCCATGTTCTTTGTATGTGTATACTTAGAAGTGAAATTGCTAGTGTGTGTATGCCAGCTGTAATGCATATTGCAAAGTGGTTGTCTAGGGTATTTGAGTCCATGTTCTCACACAAAAAATTCTATTCCTTCTACACTGGAAGAAAGTTTTTACAAAGGTGGTATAGAATTAAGGCATGATGAACAAAATGGGAAAGTCTTCGTCTTAAGAGCAATACCACCTACTCTGTATTGATTCTATTTATTTTTAGCGTGTTTCAGAGTTTCAAAGTGGATCAATTCCTTTGGTGAAATTTCACTCATGTGCCTACTTGAATGTACTTCAGACCAGGCAATGATGGCAAGGATCTACTGATTCTAGAAAGCTTAAACTATCCCTAAAATATTGGGGCTATGGGACTAATGTTCTGTAAATGGATGGTGTTCCTCTAAATCATAAAAATCATTGCGGTTTTATATGAAATGTTTATGAGGTCACAGGAATGCTTGCTTACTGTGCATATGGTAAGAGCTGTGCATTTCAAGTTAAATATAGGAGCAATTCTGGCTGCAAAGAAGTAGTTTAAGAAATCAAGAAAAACTATAAATGGCCATCTGCTCTATTCTCCATTTTTATTTGCTGAATTAACCCAGTGCAATATTTTAATGAATAATGGGTTGGTATTCCATCTGCTCATTAATTTTTTTTGCACTATAGAATAATCCATCATTTTTACTGAGTGGAAACAATTTGCTACTTTGTAAAAATATTCTTTTAAAAAATAGAGGGAGCAGATATAATTCAACTTTCCACTAATTTCAAGTGTATTTTGGCTATGGAGATGCTGAGAGCACCTTGTGGGTCAGGGTGTTGAGGAAGGAATTTCAGCTCTTTGGAATCCTGATACATACTTGGTGATGTATGTCTGTATAAGTTATTTAACTTTCTGAGATATTGGCTAATTTAGAAAGACAAGAGCATTCATGTGAATAAAGTTGCACAGATGTAAATTACACTAATGGTAAAATAACACATAAGCAAAAAAAAAAAAAAAAAGAACTTAAGTTCTTTCAGAATAGTGAAAAACAAATGCCATTATTGAATTCATCTTCTAGTATTTCTATTCTCTCCTCAATGGCCCTAATCTAAACCAACTAGACCATTTTACTTTATGAGTCACACAAACAGACACACATTCACACACACAAACACCTGCACACGTTTAAATTAAAATTTCATTGAAGTGTGTTTTTACTTCATTTTTTAAATTACTTCTATCTTTTTATTTCTTTTAAATTGGCAAGGCATATTATCTGCCTTCAGGCCATTTAAGGTTCATGTATCTGGGAGCAGATGTCAGTTTAATGGCATCTTTAATACCAGCTGTACCACCTGCACAAGTAGGTTCCCTGAAACAGGGTTTGACCAGAGGGCTCCAACTGACATTTGGAGACTTTGATGAGTATAGAGAAAGATGGACAAAATGAAGAGGCTTTAAAATATTCCACTGTTGGGCTGGAGAGATGGTGTAGCGGTTAAGTGCTTGCCTGTGAAGCCTAAGGACCCCGGTTCGAGGCTCGGTTCCCCAGGTCCCACGTTAGCCAGACGCAGAAGGGGGCGCACACGTCTGGAGTTCCTTTGCAGAGGCTGGAAGCCCTGGCGCGCCCATTCTCTCTCTCTCTCCCTCTATCTGTCTTTCTCTCTGTGTCTGTCGCTCTCAAATAAATAAATAAAAATTTATAATATTCCACTGTTCACGGTTTTAAGATTTCTAATCACTTACTATGTATTTTCTTTCCTGATAGTTTTCTAGCTCAGTCAGTCTTATTTTATCAACAGATTTTTTTTTAAAAAAAACCTCCATTCTAGTTCTTATCAGTTCCAGCACCCAAGGGCATTTTTACCCATCAGTGAAGATTTAGTATTCCCTTTAATGATAAGGGCTATGTTGTACAGAAAGAATGGGAGATAATTAGTAACAATTTTCTTAGGGATTAGGAGAGACTGAGGTACATTAATATTATTTTGGAAAAAAAATTATTACATGCCAAAATTATGCCTTCATCCTCTAATCATAATGTGCAAATAGGTGACCAACCTTTGAGGCACACAAAGTAAATCCCACCAGATTGCATTTGTATTTTCATCCTATTGGAATAGGTGGGTTGAAGCCATCCTGTTTATTTGCTCTTTGGATTTGTCTATGAAGTATTACATACTTTTATTTGCTTAAGCCTCTTGGCACTCACGCATTATTCATGTGATCTCCTACATTCAGTTTTTTCATATTAATAACCACAGGATCTAGTAAAACTGGGATTGAGTCTGTACTCATGTGTTAAATGAAATGTTATAAACTTTTATAAGATGAATTTTCCATAAAAATTTAAAGTCCAAGCAAAAAGAGAAACAGAAAAATTAAAGGAGCCAACATTTTGAATGGTCTACTTTGAGGTGAATATAATAAATATAAAAGTCTGGTTAGAACAGCATTTGCCAGAAAGAGCTTTGCCTTGCTGGTAATAACATAGGGCAAGTGATTTTTTTTCTTTCTTTCTTTTTTAATTTTTTGAGGTAGGATCTTGTGCTAGCCCAGGCTGATCTGGAATTCACTATGTAGTGTCAGACTGGTCTTGAACACACAGTGATTCTCCTACCTCTGCCAAGAACTGGGATTAAAGGCGTGCACCACCACACGGAACTCATTTCTCATTAATTTTTTTTTTTTGCTTATTTTTATTTATTTATTTGAGAGTGACAGACAGAGAGAAGGAGAGAGAGAGAGAGAGAGAGAGAGAGAGAGAGAGAGAGAGAGAGAGAGAGAATGGGCACACCAGGGCCTCCAGCCACTGCAAATGAACTCCAGACGTGTGCACCCTCTTGTGCATCTGGCTAACTTGGGTCCTGGGGATCGAGCCTTGAACCGGAGTTCATAGGCATAACAGGCAAGCGCTTAACTGCTAAGCCATCTCTCCAGCCCTCATTTCTCATTTTTTTTATAGACTATGGCTGTACTTGGGAATCCAGGCATTTAGAGAGACAGCATTCTTAGGTATTTCTGGAAGCCAAAATGCAATGAAAATAAGCTATTATCAACCAAGGCATGCATGTGATACAGTACTTAGGAAATAGGACTGTGTTGACCAAGGCAACATGATGATTGTCTGTCCTCCAACATGTGCCACTGATCTGAAAGTTCACAGAAATATTTTCTTCATGGACAATGCAAGCACAGCACGTGGAAAATTATTATGCTCAATGAAAATTTATCAATGACTTTAATGAAAAACACACAAGCCATTCATTGTAGACGGGTTCACACTACTGGCAGAAAACACCCAACCAAGAAGAGCTTGTGGGGAAAAATAAAAGGTTTATTTCAGCTTACGGACTTGAGGGGAAGCTCCATGATGGCAAGAGAAAAATGATGTCATAAACAGAGGGAGAACATCACCTCCTGGACAACATCAGATGGACAACAGCAACAGGAGAGTGTGCCAAACACTGGCAAAGTGAAGTTGGCTATAACACCCGTAAGCCCGCCTGCAACAATATACTGCCTCCGGGAGGCTCCAACTCCCAAATTGCCATCAGCTGAGGACCTAGCATTCAGAACTCCTAAGTTTATGGGAGACACCTGAATCAAACCACCACACCATTCATGTCTCTGTTAAAAATGAATGATGAAAAAGGAAGTTAAAATGACAAGATAGCTTCCCACTAAATCTTCAGGATACCATGTGTAGTAATCCTTTATATTTATTAATTATGGAGTTAGTATATTTATATTTATTCCTTATGGAGTTAGTACTGAGGCTCCCACCAGAGCAGCAGTGCGCTCCTGTGACAACCCAGTTCATGGCAGCCCCCCACCACCACACTCATGAACAGAATCTGAGGACATTGATGGTTTCATGAAGACGTGATCCCCACAGATATCTTCAGCATGAGATAGCTTGAGTTCACTACTAAGCTCTCTTCCCTAAAAAATTTGGAAGAAGTTATGTAATCTTTCCAAACTTCTTCAGTTTATGTATCTGGAAAGAAAATTAACTACCTTTCTGGGTTATTGTGAAAATGAAGATTTTGTATCTGAAATGCTCAGTTCCATGCTTGGCAGAGTTTATAATAATAATAATAATAATAAAAAACAGTTACTGTTTCATAGAAGAAATCTGTGCCAAAGCAGACTTGTTTATTTCTCTTTCATCCCAAACGCGAGATGAGAAGTGAGGCTGTGTATGAGCAGGAACATGCTAGGGGAGTTTTCAGGCCAGTGCTGATTTCCAGCGCTCTCAATGTGATTTATCCCAATCAACACCCAGGAGTGTGAGGATTTGGTGTTACCCTCTTGTGCAATCAATCAATTAATGGCTAATTTTTAAATTACTATTGACTTTTCTATTGTTCTTTTGTGGTAGTTGCAGACTTTGGTGCCCATAAAGCACATGTGGAACCAGCAGTAGGAAATGCATCAGAGAGTAAATTATATTTGTTAAAGTCATAAAAAATGTTCGATTTTGCAACACATTCTGATAAAAGGCCCGTGTTGATTATCATGTTAATTAGAATACCTTCTTTGCTACTGAATGTTCTATAAAATCCATGTTTTACTTCCTGGTGTCTTAAAGCCCAGTATTTGTAGTTTTCTGAAATGGAAGAGACAGCTAGTACCAAATCTCTGCTTTATAGTTCATTCCCAAGAGAAGCTTATAGCTGTGCAGAAAAATATTTAAAAAAAATAAAAACTTAAGGCATACTGTCTGAACCATACACAGGGATATGGTAGAAAAAAATTTTAACCGTATCATGAAAAGCTCCAGTATATTAATATTATCTATATGATCATCCAAAGAAATATGTCAGGCTTAAAAACAAGCAAGAAGCAGATACTTGTCAATTCTCCTTTTTATTACTGCCTTTGCTTCTCAGCAAGTCCTTTCTTTTCTTTTCTTTCTGTTTTTTTTTTGTTGTTGTTGTTTGTTTGTTTGTTTGTTTTTTGGAGGTAGGGTCTCACTCTAGCTCAGGCTGACCTGGAATTCACTATGTAGTCTCAGGGTGGCCTCAAACTCACAGCAATCCTCCTACCTCTGCCTCCCAAGTGCTGGGATTAAAGGCAAGAGCCAAAGCGCCAGGCTTCATCATGTCATTTCTGTTGTTTGCTTGTTTGTTTTTGTTTTTCAAGGTAGGTAGGGTCTCACTCTAGCTCGGGCTGACCTGGAATTCACTTGGGAGGCAGAGGTAGGAGGATCACTGGGGAAGAGTTCGAGGCCACCCTGAGATTATATAGTGAATTTCAGGCCATTCTGGTTTTTTTTTTTTTTTAAAAATCTCCTATTCTATTCATCTCCAACTAACATATCAATATTCTGTAAACAATGAGAATAAAAATATATTTATTTGGTAAAAAAAAAAAAATACCGAATTTAAGATTCCCCCCCCCCAAAAAAAAATGGAGAGCTTCCATGGATGCTTTATTTTTCTTTACATGCGCCTGTGTGCATGTGTGAGTGTGCAGATGCCCACGTGTGTAGATGAGTGTCAGTGTAAGTGTGCGGGTGCTCATGTGTATTTAGGCACTAGTGCATATGTGTATGCATGTGTGTGGAGACAGCTGGACAACCTTGGGTGCCACTCCTTAGGTTCTGCCCACAATTTCAAAACAGCGTCTCTCAGTGGCCTGGAGCTCCTCAAGAGGACTAGACTGACTTAGAACCAGGAATCCCTCTTCAGCTTTGGGATTACAGGTTTGGACCACCACACCCAGCATTTTTACAGGGATTTGGGAGACAGATCTCAGTCAGACAAGCACCTTACCAACTATGCTATCTCCCAAGTCCCAATATGATTGTTTTCACATCAAATAAATTTCATATAAAATAAAACAAATATTTTAAAAAATATTTACTTTTTTACTTTAGAGAGAGAGAGAGAAAGACAGATATAAAGAGAATGGACACGCCTGGGCCTGTAGCCACTGCAAACAAACTCCAGATGCATGCACCACCTTTGCATCTGGCTTTATGTGGGTCCTGGGGAATCAACCCGGAGTCCTTTGGCTTTGCAGGCAAGTACCATAGCCACTAAGCCATCTCTCCAGCCTGCAAAACAAATATTTTGTATGTCAAAAAATATATAAGTGACTGTTTAATGCAAGTAGTGTGCTTGACCTTCTGAATTGAACAGGATGTGAGATCTACTTTCATAGAACTTCCTGTCTGTGAAAGGAGAAAAGACAATGAGTGGCTAGGTGAAATAATTTAAGGTGAAATGAAATATAGATTGTAGGAGTCCGAAGCACAAAGCCCTCTGTCAAGAAGTATCAGGGAAATCTACTTCACAGTAAATCAGGGGTGGGAGGGAAGCAAAGAGATTGGGGCATCAGTGCCAATACCTTAAAGAGAAAATATAGGGGACTGGGCTTCATACGTATGCAAGGTCCACTGCAGGAATATCAGGAATGTCACTGATGCCAGTTGTATTATAAATGGACTCGGGAAGTGATGACGTGGCAGATAGATAGGAGAGAGAATAAACCTATTAAGTAAAAATAGCTGCTCCATTTAAAATACCCTTTGAGGAGGAAAAGAAAAGGGTAGATATGGGAGAACACAAAATATACAATTGGGCTGGAGGGATGGCTTAGCAGTTAAGGTGTTTGCCTGCAAAGCCAAAGGACCCAGGTTTGATTGCTCAGGACCCACATTAGCCAGATGCACAAGGGGGTGAAATCATGTGAAGTTCATTTACAGTGGCTGGAGACCCTGGCGAGCCCATTCATTGTCTCTCTTTCTCAATCTCTCTCTTTCTCTGTCAAGTAAATAAAAAATAAAAATAAAATATTTTAAATATAAAATATGCAATTGCTAGTAGAATCGATATGGTGGGGAAAGAATGGGAGAAGTCGCCGTGAGAATTCTTTCTTGTCCGAGCAATTAGGAGGATGTTACTGAAGCCATGAGCCAAAATAGGAAAGCTTGTGAGATAGGCCTGTGGGAGCAGCATCTGGCCTCCCTCCACATCCTGCACATTCTTCTACTGTCTCTTCTTTCTTTACGAAAGTTCTTATCTAAGACTTGGACATCTTCCCGACCCTACCTGTTTGTGTAGTCTAGGGCTGAGTAATTGATTCGCCTAACTTATGTGTCCCCAATTTCATGGCTCATAAAGTTATCTCCAGATAAGATAAATTTAGCTTCAGCTCCAAGCTTTCCAACATGGGCAATAGACTCATCCGTCCACCTGTTTCCAAGGCTTCTAAAAGTGAGATTGTCCTCATCTAAAGTCACAAATAATGCTTCCAGCGCACTTTCCCCTCCGTTTACATATCTTAATGAATAGCAATTCCGTGGTTAAAAGAGACGTGGGCCACAAAACCCTTGAGCCATCCTGGTTGCCTTGCTTATGGAACAGTGGGATTTTTCAAACAGATATCCAGGGATAGACATATAGTTCTGCAACAGTGCTTGCCTATCCCTGCAAAGCCCTGAGGGTGGGTTTCCTAGCACAGCCAAAAACAGAAACAACAGAAAACACCTATCTGGGGTTAAAACGGACTTCTCAATGTGCCCCTTCACCACTGGGTCCTCGGTGACTTCCTTGGCCTGCTGAGTTAGGCCTCCCTCGGTTCCAACTCCAAGATACCTCGCTCCTAGGAGCCTTGACCCATGTCACCCCTCCTCTTCCTCCCGAGCTCCTTAAAATGCCATGGAGCTTTTCAATCCATTCAAAACTGATCAAAAGAGTCGCCTGATGGGCTAGAGGGATGACTTAGTGGTTAAGGCGTTTGCCTGAAAAGCCAATGGACCCTGGTTCTATTCCCCAGGACCCACCATAAGCCAGATGCACAAGGGGGGAGGAGCAAATACCTCTGGAGTTTGTTTGCATTGGCTCAAGGCCCTGGCTCACCCATTCTCTCTCTCTCTTTCTCTGTCAAATAAATAAAAACTATTTAAAAAGTCACCAGATTAGAAAGGCCACAAAATAGCAGCTAACTCAGTCCTCCATTTCCATACCTCTCACGGAAGATTTTTCATCACATGATTTATTTTATTGATACCACTTCATGTCTAGTTTTCTCTTGTAATTTAGGGAACCTGAATTTATTTGCTAAGACTTATCACATAACCTACCAATATTTCGAAGTATTTTACAATAATTTTAATTTACTTATTTGATAGAGAGAGAAAGAGAGAGTGGGTGCACCAGGGCCTCTAGCCACTGCAAATGAACTCCAGACACAATCACCACCTTGTGTGTTTGGCTTATTTGGGTACTGGGGAATAGAACCTGGGTCCTTAGGTTTTACAGGCAAGTTCCTTAAGTGCTAAGCTATCTCTCCAGCCCAAATTTTATAATCTTACCTCTTATAATTTTCATAACAACCCCATGGCATATTTTCCCCCTACCGTAAGCTGGAATTAGAGCGGTGGGAGGCTAAGGTGATTGTTGAGGTCTTATAGCTCAGCTGTGGTTGAGCTAGCACTACAGACAGACAGTCTGGCTTCTTCCCCTCAATGAGGATTTTTGCTTTAGCTTATCCTTACCTAGTTCATTATTCATACTTGTTTCTCTGGCCACAAAACCTGTGACCCTCCATCTGCTTTAAAGAGAAGGCATTAGTTTTTTCCATTGTTCCGCTATTCCTCTGGCATTCATAGTACAGCCCATTTTTACATTCAGTGAATAAAAACTTTGGATGTATTAATTTGAGGTGGTAGGACAGTATCTCTTTTCTGTGTTCAGAAACCAACACAGGGCTGAAAAGCTGGCTCAGTGCAAATCTGCAAAGCCTAAGGTCCTAAGTAAGCACAAGGCGACACATGTGGCTGGAGTTTGTTTGCAGTGGCTAGAGTCCTGTGGTGCACCCATTCTCTCTATCTCTTTCTTTTCCAAATAAATTAATGAAATGTTTTAATTAAATATTTTAATTAAAAATATGTAAGTAGAAGAACAGATTAGTGGGGGGTGAAAAGGCCTAAGTGAGGTCAGGGGAAGAGACTGAGTAAAAGAAAGGTGGAGGGAGGGCTAATCAAAACCTAAGAGGATAGAAATCAGTCATAGGGAAACCTACTTTTTTTGGACAATGGAACACACAGGAGCCATAGATTGTTACTAGAAAATCTTCAGTGCCAGGGATGTAATACCTTCCAGTGAGTTGCTGGCCAGGGAGGTCCCGTATGCCCTCCAAACATAACAGGCCATTGCCAAGGCCCTTGGTTTCCCACCAGGAATAGATGGTAAGACCCTATTGCTGAAGACTGCACATACTTGGGCTGCAAGAACATTGAGGAACACTGCTAGAGCTAAGCTGAAAACTTCCTCCATGTAGACCAGCTGACAGAAAACTGGAAGAAGTCATGCTGCATGCTGTTCAATGGAAGAGAGAAAAATCACCAGTGAAGATACCCAACAGTGGGCACTGAAAGCCTTATATTTGGCCAGCCAGGCCAAATGAGCCAATAGGTGCAATAGTGGCACATCTGTTATGGGGGAAACCTCCCTCTAATTTGACTGGAGGTCTGCTCCAAGGGAGAGAATACATCCCTGACACTGAAAACCTACAACAGGAGTAGTATTGAGTCTAGAAGTGTAACATCTGCTGCTGTCTGGCTAAATGTACATACCATGCTCACCAAACTGCCCAGTAAGCACTTCTCTTAATGTTCACACCCATATATATGCTACTATCACTTTTGGTAGAGAAGCTTCTCTTTTCAGATGGTAGTGACCTTGGAATGACTCAGAAGGCACCATGGTGCTGAGAAGAAGTGACAGAGGAGTGCTCAACACTGCAATATCTCAATAACACCTTCCATAACTCAGTCCTAATTTTAAGTATGTTTTTAGATCGTGTGGCTGCTTTTATTTGGAAAATATAACCATTGTATATATGATTGCCAATATCAATTTACAGAATGAATTAATCCTTCTGAATTGTTACTGTAACAATCCTTAGCATATACAAATGATTTTTTTTTATCTGTAGATGTCATAATATTTTAGACACAGAACAAAAGAACAGACAAATGTGTTCATATACAAGGCTGGCTATGCTACCCATTATACAGAGACTGGTTAGAATGAGCTTTATGACCCTGGCTAGATTCCCTGTCCTTGTATTTCAGTAGTTTGCAAGCATAACTCAGGAACCTAACCCTTACTTATTCTTTGATTGGAAATATCTCTATCACATCTTCCAAAGCTCATGGTCCATTGCAGAAGTGACAGAAGGAATATAAGATGCAAAGATCCTTACAACGTGCTCCTCCAGACACAAAATGGCTTTGATATCCATGACCTCACAATACTTTATACTACCTACACAAAACCACCATAATTGGGGGAAAAGATGCTGACATCAAAATAAGAAAGACTGATTGAGATGGGGAGGGGATATGATGGAGAGTGGAGTTTCAAAAGGAAAAGTAGGGGGAGGGAGGGAATTAACTTGGGGTATTGTTTACAATTATGGAAGGTGTCAATAAAAATATTTAATAAAACGAAAGAAAACAATAGAACTACAGAAGGAAAATGAACAGAAAGTTTCTTTCTATCAAATCACCATATACTATTTCTTTAAAAATATATTATTTATTTATGTGTATGTGTGTGTGAGAGAGAGAGTGAGAATGGGCATGCTAGGACCTCTAGCTACTGCAAAAGAACTCCAAATACATGCTCCACCTTGTGCATCTGGCTTTAGGTGGGTGCTGGGGAAGCGAACCTGAGTCCTTTGGCTTCTCTGACAAGTGCCTTGACCGCTAAGCTATCGCTCCAGCCTTCAAATACTATTACTTTTAAGAATACCAGTTAAGATTTTTTAAAACTAAAATCTTTCTGGATTAAAAAAAAAAAAAATCCACCTGCCTGACTTCATTTTCCGTCAAAACACTGCTATTGTAAACTGAGCAATAAATACTAATGTTACATACTTTGACTGATTTCTTGTGGTCATGTGCTGAGTTTAGCAAATTAACCAAGAGAACAATTTTCTCTGAAATTTCTTTCTTTTAGTTGCACAGTGGTAAAGAGTCAATGAAATGACATTTGATAAGAAAATGGTAGCGGGTCAAAGTGAGCAAGACTTCCTGGAGAATGTCAGGTACTAAACTGTAAGTGGGTAGGAATGGGTTCCTGCAAGGTGTCCATCCATCCCAGGAGTTCCAGCTCCCAGGGGTGGATTAGTGAATAAGTAAGTGCAAACAGAGCTACAAAAACTTAATGGGAACATGAGGACCACTTGGAGAATTGGGTAAAGAGGGAGAGGTCTCAGGAAGGCTTAGGAAGAATGCCATGCATGTTAAGAAGATTATGTAGGTTGAAGTGGGAGGAATCCAGTGAGTTTGAGGCCAGTATGCATATAGAATGAGTTGTCTGGCTATCCAGGGCTAGATAACAAGTAAAATAAAAAATAAAAGAGTTTAGGCAGTATTTGCAGAATCAGCTAAGGGTTGGGCATGACAAGAGGCAGATAGAATTGGTGGGATGGAGGGTCAGAGGTTTTCCACACAGAGGAACAAGCTTGGATAATGGGAAAATTGCATATTGTGAATCTTTTTACAAGTTGGTGTTTCATGGGGGAAAGTATATTAATTTGCAAAAACTCAATTTCCTCTTAGCTTCATGAATTGCTGTAAGACTGTTGAAAGCTTAGAATGGCAAATATATAAAAATTATAGACAGAAAATAAACTAATGCATTCTCATTTCATAGGCACTTTAAAATGTATTTCCTCGGGCTGGAGAGATGGCTTAGCGGTTAAGCGCTTGCCTGTGAAGCCTAAGGACCCCGGTTCGAGGCTCGGTTCCCCAGGTCCCACGTTAGCCAGATGCACAAGGGGGCGCACGTGTCTGGAGTTCGTTTGCAGAGGCTGGAAGCCCTGGCGCGCCCATTCTCTCTCTCTCCCTCTATCTGTCTTTCGCTCTGTGTCTGTCGCTCTCAAATAAATAAATAAAAATGCTTTAAAAAAATGTATTTCCTTTAATTAAGAACTTGTGAAATTATAGTTTTATATAATTCCTTCCTCTTATAATTGACATCTTGGTACAGTTTTAGAAAGCAACCAAAGTTCTACAAATGGATGTTAAATTTTGGTGGATCTCTGGTTTATTTCTATCTCAGATACATTATTATTATTGCTAGTTATGTGCACAGTGTATATACAGACTTGTTGGTACCAGATACATTTTATAATAAGATAGTATTTAACATTTCTGTGTCATGTATCTTTAAGACTTATCCAGTCAGCTTTCTGTGGATAAAATAGTCATAGACCTTTCATACACATCCTGACCAAAGACCTAGGTTTTTCTTTGTGACAGAGTGTTACACATCAACACATCTTAGGTGGAATGATTTTAGAAATTGTGATATTTGTATCACATTTTGTACTTTTATAAAGCCACTTGTCTTCACCTTACTGTGTCTGCTCTCTTTCAGTAGATCTCAGTGGTGGCTCGGATCGCTAGGCAAAGGACAGCTTATTCAGAAGCTCACACATAGGCCCCTACTTCTTTTTGCCAAGTCTTCAAAGAAGCAGGAACATGTGTTCAGGCAGCTACTGAGAGTGTGCTGTCGTCATTCCAAGAAAGCAGGAAGGAGGCAGAGTACCACACGTGATCACGGATCTGAAGGCATAGGGAATGCAAAGTTGATGGGCACTATGGGTCATATGAGTATGGTTTTACTTAACCTTGGACCATTCATCACCAGGATGTGGGTTCCTGTATGTATCACTAGACTTTTCCTGGGCCTTAAGAAATCCTATCTTCTCTCTCTCTCTCTCTCTCTCTCTCTCTCTCTTTCTGTTCCTCTTTCTCGCTATCAAATAAATAAAGAAATAAAAGATGTTAAAAAACGAAATTATCTGGGTGTGGTGGTGCATGCCTTTACTCCCAGCACTCGGGAGGCAGAGGTAGGAGGATGGCTGTGAGTTTGAGGTCACCCTGAGACTCCATAGTGGATTCCAGGTCAGCCTGGGCTACAGTGAGACACTTCCTCGAAAAACCAAACAATAAAAAATAAAATAAATCATATCTACTCTCCCTCTCTTTTTCTCTCTGCCTCCTTCTACCTATCAAATAAACAAATAAATAAAAGTTCTTACAAATTAAATCATATCTACTCTCCTTCTCTCTTTCTCTCTCTCTCTGTGCCTCTTTCTCCCTATCAAATAAATAAGTAAATAAAAGATATTAAAAAATGAAATTATGGGCTAGAGAGATGGCTTAGCAGTTAAGCGCTTGCCTGTGAAGCCTAAGGACCCCGGTTCGAGGCTCGGTTCCCCAGGTCCCACGTTAGCCAGATGCACAAGGGGGCGCATGCGTCTGGAGTTCGTTTGCAGAGGCTGGAAGCCCTGCCACGCCCATTCTCTCTCTCTCCCTATATCTGTCTTTCTCTCTGTGTCTGTCGCTCTCAAATAAATAAATAAAAAAATTTAAAAAAAATGAAATTATATCTACTCTTCCTCTGTCTTACTCTCTCCCTAACAAATAAATAAATAAATAAAAGATTAAAAAATGAAATCAAATCTACTCTCCCTCTTTCTTTCTCTCCCTCTCTCTGCCTCTTTCTCCCTATCAAATAAATAAGTAAATAAAAGATAATAAAAAATGAAATCATATCCATTCCCCATTTCTCTCTCTCTCTCTGCCTCTTTCTATCAAATAAATAAATAAGATATTAAAATGAAATCATATCTACTCTCCCTCCCTCTCTCTCTCTTTCTCTCTCTGCTTCTTTTTCCCTATCAAATAAATAAATAAATAAATAAAAGATATCTAAAATGAAATCATATCTAAACAAAAGAGTTGGTAGATGAAAACTAAATAATCTTGAAAGTCCCTTCTAGTTGAAAGTTCTGAGGCTTCATGTGAACTCAGAAGCAAATGAAGCAGAGAACACAACAACATTAGGAGATTCTATTAGAAGTTTCTGGTGAAGTGTGAAGGTTTTAAGACCTAGGAACCCAAAGTGGATTTGCACATTTTATTCAGTTGGGGTGTTTTTGTTTTATTTAAATCATTTGATTGTTAGGACTTTTTTATTTTATTTCACATGGTAAATAAGATTTCTGCTAACAAGTTCAAGACATGAACAGAAAAAAAATGGCTTACTTATAAACTATAGTGTTGGTTGGTTTCAAAACAGTTTACACTAGCTGAGGGAAATTTTATTGTTTGTCTGTTGTGGGTTAAACATTTTCCAAGCCTTTGGTCTATAAGGTATAGAGTGAGAAATAATTTTGCAGAAGCCAATTTTAGGAAACAAGAATGGTATCAAGTATAGATATTCTAGGGCATATATTTATTTTATTATGGAATCAGTCTCATACGTGGTGAATGTTGGGAACTATTTCCTAAAATTCCATTATATGCAAGATAATGGAGTAGAAGTCAGAGCGAAGATTTATTACTCATAATAGTATAGTTACAGAGGAAATACAGAGATCTCTTTAGCATCAAAGCCTGTATTTTCATTGCCAGTTCCTCAGGAATATTAGTTTCTAAAATTTTGTTTCCATTTAAAAAACTCAACATTTTGTCTCATTATTTGCACAGCTACCAGTCTTGTTCTTTAGACAGTTCCATCATGCACACCAGTGCATCTAAGCCTACTTGTGAAACTCTGCTCCTAGACACAGAAAACATCCTACCTTGGCCTAGATTTTCTATATTTCTTAAAAATACCACTTTCCAATATCAAAATCACAGGGCAAAGCTGTGGCTTCCAGAGTTGCATTTCTGCAGATTCTCCAGACTAGCAGAAGAACTCCTTGAGTCCAAAGCCTGGATTATTATTATTTTATATTTCTGAGGTTATTCACTGCACAGTTGTGCCAATTCCATTGGCTTTCTTCGGTTAAGTACACGAAGAGACGTAAATGGACCTTTTGGAAGATTGGATCAGCGTCATGTTAGTGCATGCTTGCCTAGCACCTACTCAGTGTCAGGAAGTCATTATTGAATAGTCAGGGTGTCGTAGGCTTCCAAGCAAAGGACATTTAAGTAAGGGTACTTATTACAGAATGATTCATGATATCATAGTGGCAAAAGGGCCATCTCTCCTTTCTGTAAATGTATTTCTGAGACATCAGAGTTCAGAGCGAACTAATGTCTTCAGAAGCTTAATATACTTAGTGCTGGCATCTTAAACTAATTTATGGGTATGACTTTTGTAGCATGTCATAGAGATAATTTGTCTACAGTCATTTCATAGACATCACTGAATAGCCATCCTGTAATAAAAGTCCATCATTATTATGTTGAATCAGAACTTAAATACAGAGTGAAAGTTGTACACTATTGTAAAATGCATTTAAATACCTTGATTAAACCCTCCTAACTCAATTTCATATGACATTTTGTGCCCTCAGTTTCTTAGCATTTCTTCTCCTACACAGTAAATGTCTTTCCTTGGCTTCTTACCCTCTCTGTTGATTCTGTTTTTTGTTAGTTTATGAAAATGTGGATATTTGTTTGAGTTTATGTTAACTACAGTTACATAACATTTTCTTTAAACCCTGCAGTAGTGGAGCTAATGTACATATATTTTGTTTGTCATGGTTGAATTTCATGTCAAGAGTCACTCTGTTTCTGCAACGCAATTGTTCAGTAGTGGTTGGGCCTTTCTCAGCATCTTTTGGATTCTAGCTGCTGTTCATCTAGCTCCAGGCTTTCAAAAAGGCTGGGGTTTCCCCCTATTTAACTGAGCTGGTAAGGTGAACCTGAACTCCTCTAATTGTGGTTTCACTGGAGGCCGACAGAGAGCAATAGAAAGCTAGAATTAACTCAGTTTCTCCAGGCCAGTGGTTGTGAATGAATAGCCCCCAGATTACGGACATCATCCAGAAAATTCTATGCCCATCGTGTCCCCTTTAGATAGCTGGAGATAGGGCCCTGCCCTCTGGCCTCACAATCCCTGCACGTGATTTTAGTGCACGTTCAAGTTTCAACATCTCTGGTTTCGTTTTCTCCTCATGTAGCAGACAAGTCTCCAATTGTTCAGACATGGAAGAGTAGCACCCCAGCTCAGGAAAGTCCACGTTCCACACCCCCAACTCTCAGTGTATCTCTGAGACTCAGTAACATCCATAGGATTCTATCAAGCAAATATCTGCTTGTCTGTATCCCGGGACGTGGATTCCTTGCTTACTTACCTTGGAGAACCCATCTTAGCCTCAAGTTGCCCCATCTGCAGAGTAACTGCCCTTCATTCTGGGATGGACGATTGGAAATGACGTAAGAAACATAAACGTCCTAACCTCGTCACTAACGAAGCTTAACACAGCTTAAGTCTTAATTGAGGCTCTTCACTTTTGCCTGAGGATTTTAAGTTAGGTTGTAATGTCTGCATAACAATTAAGTGTGAACTTTACTTTGCATTTGAAATTTTGCTGTGTCTTTTTTTTTTTAAAGAGGATGACCCTCGAATTATATTAGCTTTAAGCTTCATGGAATCTGACAATGAGGGCATCTTAGTACAACTCCTGATGTATCTAAAGGCTTAGTCAGTATCAGTGGTTTTGATTTTGAAGCTACCTGTCATTTTGCCCACTTTTTTTTAAAATTTTTATTTATTTATTTATTTGAGAGCGACAGACGCAGAGAGAAAGACAGATAAAGGGAGAGAGAGAATGGGTGCTCCAGGGCCTCCAGCCTCTGCAAACGAACTCCAGATGCGTGTGCCCCCTTGTGCATCTGGCTAAGGTGGGACCTGGGGAACCAAGCCTCAAACCGGGGTCCTTAGGCTTCACAGGAAAGCGCTTAACCGCTAAGCCATCTCTCCAGCCCATTTTGCCCACTTTTTGTCATTTAACTTTGAATTCTGAATTGACCTCTGAAGTGGCTTAGCAGCCTGGCATAGACGGCATGTGATGGGCACATGGCCCACGTCTACAGATGACTATGAAAACAAGACCTAAGAGGACAAGGGTGTGATTTCTCATAAAGGAGACTGCTTGCTTGTGAGGTTGAGCAAGCCTGTCAGCCTCTCCATTTGCATTTATCCAAATTCCTGGCAAAACATATGGAGGAGTTTTTTTTTTTTTTTCTTCTTTTTTAATAAAAGTCACATACCTTTATAAATCAAAGGGACGTTGCTTAAGATTCAAATGACAGTTCTTTGCTGAAAGTCAAATGGCATTCTTCGCCCTCTCTTTGACAGTGACTATAGCAATCAAACAGAATATAGTCTTCTCCACTGAAGTGCATGAATCTAGATGCATAAGGTCACAATCCCAAAGTGCCCTGTGTAGACTTTGCCACATGCCTCTTTCATACCAGTGATGTCACGCAAGGAAATACCTTTGCTCACTATGTCAAAAGTGTATCATGTAACATTAATGCAAGTAACCCTCCAGTATCATCCGTCATCTCTTTTATTTTCAATGACCTCATTTCAATTAATTCCACCCAAGAATGTGGAATTATCCGGGATTGGTTTTTTGGCTTAATGAGAGTGTTAGCAATTTCAGTATTTATCAAATGCTGACTGGATCTTTTTGGTTGAAGAGCTGGTTAGGAAAATTACTGTCAAGCTCACTCACCACCATAGTGACCGGATTTTAATACCTTCTGGGGATACAGACATTTATATAATCTAACTCCATGGTGCTGAGGTGCACTGTATGGAGTGTATTTATGATTGAACAGAAAGTTTCAAACAGCAGCCTGTGAAATTGGATTTTAGATGTAATGTACCATAAATAAGTGCTATAAAGATTGCCTTTAATGCCATAAATCAGATTTTATTGGTTTCAGCTATCTCATTCTGGTTATTGTATTACCCACAAAATCAGAGGAAATCAAAGAGCTGGAATATTTTTTATTTTAATATCCCATATTCTACAGTGATGGCACATGCACCTTCCTAGGTTCCTCTCTGGGTAGGCTGGACGAGGTTGGCAGGTGGTGGGCCCTAGTAACATATTATTGGCAGGATCTGTGTAAACAACAAAACTTTGAGGACTCCTGACGTTCAAAATGTCCTGTCTGTGAAATATACAGGGTAGAAAGATTGGCAGACTCCTTCTCTTCCCGGGAGGCTGGTTGTCACGTTCTTCATGCCAAGTTGACACACGTGGATATTGGCAGGCGAGGTGCACTCTGTATCATCTGTAAAGCTTACAGTCTTGAGTGATGACACTTTCCACTGGGCGTGGGGAGGGGTGCTGCGAATGACTTGTCTGGGTCATGTAAAGCATCTCGAACTGCAGTTATAGAAAGGTTGTCTTCCTAAGCTATCTCCCAAAATTTGATTTAGAACAATCTCTTCATCTTCTATTGTGCTTGGAATAAAATGGCTTCATCAAGAAAGTCAACATAGGGCTGGAGAGATGGCTTAGTGGTTAAGCACTTGCCTGTGAAGCCTAAGGACCCCGGTTCAAGGCTTGATACCCCAAGACCCACGTTAGCCAGATGCACAAGGGGGCACAGGTGTCTGGAGTTCGTTTGCAGTGGCTGGAGGCCCTGGACAGCCCATTCTCTCTCTCTCCCTCTGTCTGTCTCTTTCTCTCTCTCTGTCTGTCGCTGTCAAATAAACAAATAAAAGTAAACAAAATAAGATGCAAAGATCCTTACAACGTGCTGTCTGAATGGCTCCTCAATCTGCCCATCCCATCCTTGTTATGTTGGTAGGCACATACACATTTCACTGCCACAGACCCGGAATCTCCAATAATCAAGACGCAAACTAGTTAGTGGCCACCTGTGATGAAATCCATCTGTCATCCCACTGCTGAGGCTGCGGCAAGAGAATTGCTGCAAGTTTGAGGCTAGCCTGGGCTATATATACCTGGCTCTGTGCTATAAATGAGCTAGTTAGGACCAGAGCAGTTTTCAAGCTATTTAAAAATGCAGTTTGGCTGGGCGTGGTGGAACACGCCTTTAATCTCGGCACTCAGGAGACAGAGGCAGGAGGATCGCTGTGAGTTTGAGGCCACTCTGAGACTACATAGTTAATTCCAGGTCAGCCTGGACCAGAGTGAGACCCTACCTCAAAATGCCCCCCCCCAAAAAAAAAAATGCAGTTTGTCCTTGGTTTCTGCGTGGTTCTCCTCCGTGTTTCCCTTCATAGTTACTCTGAGTTGAGGTGTGGTAAGGAATCTACCTGGGCCATGAATGTCTGACTTTCTCGTTGGATAAGGCGGAAGCTGTGTATCCTGAAGTCAGATTCACAGTTGGGAGTCTTCTGAGATGAGAGACTCAGAGAGCTACCTCTCCATTAGATCTAACTCTCACTTATTTTTTTTTTTTTAATTTTTTATTTATTTGAGAGTGACAGACACAGAGAGAAAGACAGATAGAGGGAGAGAGAGAGAATGGGCGCGCCAGGGCTTCCAGCCTCTGCAAACGAACTCCAGACGCGTGCGCCCCCTTGTGCATCTGGCTAACGTGGGACCTGGGGAACCGAGCCTCGAACCGGGGTCCTTAGGCTTCACAGGCAAGCGCTTAACCGCTAAGCCATCTCTCCAGCCCACTTATTTTTATTCTAGCATTATGTCAGGTATGTTGTCGTTATCTAGTCCACCCGAAAAATAAGTATAAAGAGTAACCGGACAAGACACTGGATTGTTGCTGTTTGTCTTGATTCTGGAAAACCTAATTTCCATAGATACGCACAGGATCTTCAACTTGCTGGCGGCACAATCCATCTATAACACAAATCGGGCTGATATTATGGCAGCCTCACTCCAGCAATCATTATTGTTATTTTTTTTTTTCCCAACATGGGAAATCTTCCTGAGGTTACCTTTCTTGGCTGTGAGTAAATTAGTTGGAAGGAGAAAAAAAAAAAAAAAAAAAAAAACTAAGGGGATTACACCGATCAGGGATTGACATTTATGACTGCCAGTTGGCTGTTACAGATGCAACCCAGGGGTTCAGACTAGACCTGGGAGGCAGCTGGATGCCAGGGCGTGTGTGTCTTGGCACTTGTTAGAGGCTGCACTCAACGTTCCGGGAGCCCCTGTGGCTGCCTGAATTGAACAAAGAATAATCCTCGCCTCCAAGTTATATGCAGCCACAACAGGAGCACAAACGTTCTTGTTTTTCCAGACTTGGGACCCGGAGCCCTTCCCTGTTCTTAGTGGAATCTGATGGAAATGCTTTCCTTCTCTCCAGACTGGCTTTCTTCAAGATTGGCCCTCAACAAAGCACATATCCCTATTCAGCGTCAGAGCACTCCAAGTAACTTTTGCATTCCCTTCTGTATGACTCTGGATAACTGTAAATATATGTATATATTATGCATGTATATATATATATAAAATTTTTATTTTTAATTATTTTATTTATAATTATAAATGTGTATAAAATTATAATGCATATGATTATATATGTATATATAACTATAACACATATAATTATATATATGTATTTATATATATATAATTTTATATGTTGGCTTGTTTGGTTTGGCTAACCTTACCTGCTGTTCCAGCCTCATCTATCTCAAATCACCAGAAGTGAATTTTTATTCAGCAAAGTCAGGTTTACTGAACCAACTGCACCGAAGGGAGATGGCCACACATCAAGGGAGCTATGGGTTATCTTTCCAAACAAAGAAAGGAATAGAGATTATTATAGGATTTTGAGGGATGATGGAGTTTAGGGGAAATTTAAATAAGGCAGTATTTGGACAGGCTCAAGACAAAGCAGGGCTGTGTGGAAAGGGTTTAACATGCAGTCTGGGCTGTGAAGTGGATGTAAGGTCCTGTTTCCTTGGAAACTAGTTAAGATAGAGGAAGAACAGTTTGTGCCCAGAAAGCACCTTATTGGAAGCTTCTCTCTGCACCTTGGCTCAAAATTGAGGCTCTGCTTACTGTGTCAAAGTGCCTCAGATCCTGGTGGCAAGACTGGGATGCTTTATTTTCACCCGTATGAATTCCAGGAAACAAAAAAGTTTTGATAATTTATGATCTCAGAGGACCCATGTTACTCAAGGAGCAACCAAGGCAGTAGCCACTGGGAGAGGGTTGCTAGTGCACTCCCCAGCTGCAGTGTGGGCTTCAGAGAGAGAGAAAAAAATTTCCATTTCACTTCTCATCTGGCTTTATCTATGTCCGTGGCTTCAGCTTGTGGATGGGTGGTGGTTTTTTGATTCTCATTCTAATTTTTTGCTTTCTTATTTCCACTTATCTGTTCGGAAAACTGAAGTTTGTAAAGCACAAACGTCATAAGCTAGCTGAGAGTAAATGTATAAGAAACTGTGCAGTTTTTCAGCAGCAAAAACTATGAACAGAATGGATTTCAGGTAAGGGTTGATCAAGCAGCTTTAAGAAGATCATAGAGGGCTGAAGAGATGGCTTAGAAGTTAAGGTGCTTGCCTGCAAAGCCTAAGGACCCAGATTTGATTCTCCAGGTCCCACGTAAGCCAGATTTACAAGGGGGCACATATGTCTGGAGTTCATTTGCAGTGACTAGAGGCCCTGGTGCTCTCTCTCTCTTTCTCTCTCTCTCTCTCTGTGTATCTCTCTATCTTTCTCTCCCTCTCTCATTGTCTCAAATAAAAATAAAAAGATAATTATTTTTTTTCAAGGTAGGGTCTCACTCTAGCTCAGGCTGACCTGGAATTCACTATGTAGTCTCAGGGTGGCCTCGAATTTACGGTGATCCTCCTACCTCTGCCTCCCGAGTGCTGGGATTAAAGGCGTGCGCCACCACTCCCGGCCTAAAATGAAATATTTTTTAAAAAGATTATGGAATATCTTATTTCATGTTTCCCATGTCTACTCCTATAGCTCCTTCTGTCCACATAATAAATAAAGCTTCCTTACGAAACTCACAATGAGTAAAGCTTGCATTGTATCATTTACAATCTGTCTTTACGTTGTACCTTTTACAACTCCTTCTTACGCATTTTACTCAGTCTTGCTTTCTTAGTAATTAGATCACTGCTGCCAGGTACTCTTTTTACATTTGGACGTTATTTCATTGTGTAATCTGGTTGTTGGGTTTTATAGTTCAAAGATTTTATTTCTAGAAACTTCAGGTAATTATTTTTCCAGTCAGCCTGTCTTTGTCATACTCTTCATGCATTTTACATAATTTCAATTTCTCCTTTTATGTCCTTCATTGTTTCAAATAGACTTAATTTTCATTCAAAACCTTATAGCTCCAACATCTGAAATCCTTAGAGATCTATTCATATGGTCATATCTGTGAAGTCTTGCATGGTAGGTTTACAAAAAAAAATATTTGTATTTGGAAGTTTTGTGTGATGGACCTTATTTCACTTGTGGCTTTATTAAATAATGCACCCCACAACTGGGTTAAACATTTGGATAGGAATGTGGATGGGGAACAGGAATTTACATCTTAAAATTTGAGGATTTTAAGGTCCTACATGCTGTCATAGTAAAGACTTAGGCCTGCGTTTCTGAAAAGCATACCTGTGAATGTAGGCTCATAAAATGTATTCACTCACACTCAATATGTACCCAGTGCTAGACCAGGGATAGGTACATAGATATACTTTTTTTCCCCCATAGAATCGACCTCAAATAGGTAGGCAGATCAAGTTACAGATTGCTGGCTTTTTGAATACCAAAGACTGCATATTCTGTCCCTACCTGAGTGATGAAATTCAAAATTTTTGTTTAAAGAGAATCTCTTGTTTACTGGTGTCAAGCTGACTTTTCCTGTTCTGGGCCTTGGGTCCTTGTTTTTTTTCCTAAAAAAAGAAAGAAAGAAAGAAAGAAAGAAAGAAAGAAAGAAAGAAAGAAAGAAAGAAAGAAAGAAAGAAAGAAAGACTCTTCCTCTCTTATACACACACACACACACACACACACACACACACACACACACACACGTATGATAACAGGTTATAACTTTTCTCCCCTTGCTCCAACTCCCATTACCCTGGGGTCCCTCCTCCATGGGGTTATGGTAATCACTGTGGGCTCATGTAGGTCTCAGTCCATCCCTGTAGGATAGCAGGAGAGCAGGCCCTTGCCATAGGGTATTCTTACCCACTTGTGGCTCTTACGATCTTTCTGACCCCTCTTCCTCTTTGTTCCCTGAGCCATGGCAAGCCTGTTGACAGTCTGATTAGCATTGAGTTCTTTGTAGTCTCTGGATGTCTGTGTATTTTTTTCATTTTAATTTTCTTTTTTATTTGAGAGAGAAAGAGAGAGAGAGAGAGAGAGAGAGAGAGAGAGAGACAGAGAATGGGTGCACCAGGGCCTCTAGCCACTGCAATCAAACTCCAGACATGCACCACCTTGCACATCTGGCTTACATGGGTCCTGGGGAATTGAACCCGGGTCCTATGCTTTGAAGGCAAGTGCCTTAGCTAGTAAGCCATCTCTCCAAACCTGGATTTCCATTTTCATATGTTTTGATAAATTTGTGTGTCTGTCACCATCACCCTGGTGCTGGTTGTCAGGCTAGCAGTAAGAGCAGTATTCATAACATTGTTTCTTTTGCAGTTTCTCCTGGGCCCTGGCCTGTGTGGTAGGGGTGGAAAGTCTCATGGTGAGCAGTCGACTATCTTCTTGTCTTATCGTTGGATCTAGATGCTCCTTTGTTTTCTCTGCTGTCTCTAAAATAAAACAGTTTCTCCTACGAAGCTTGAGGACAATTTGGGTTAAGGGGGGGGGGATGCAAGGTTGTTTAGATTGTTGGTGTGCACTCCCTTCGGTTTTCCGTTGCTCACCCAGCAGCATCTGTGCTTCTGTGGAAGTGACTGACTGACTTTGCTGAGAGGTCTCCTTCACTTCCTAGGGGCACAGCTGGCTACAAGCAAGGATGTTCGTGGTACTTTTCTGGAGTGTCTTAGTGTTGTGTACCAAGTATTTTTTTTATGTCACTGATTGTATCAGTCTGTGTTCTCCAGATAAAATTGACCAAAAAGTTACATATATAATGGACAGAGATAATCTGTATAGTATGCAGTACATATGTGGAGCATATCTGAGTAGTAGATACACTTTTTTTTCCACTGGGCATGGTGACACACATCTATAATCCCAGAATTTGGAAGGCCAAGACATGAAGATTTCTCTGAGTTCAAAACTAGTAGTGGACTACATAGAAAGTTCCAGGACAGCTAGGGGTTACATGGCAAGACTCTGCCTTGGGGCTGGAGAGATGGCTTAGCAGTTAAGGTGTTTGCCCATGAAGGCAAATGACCCAGGTTCAATTCCCAAAGACCCACATAAACCAGATGCACGAAGTGGTGCATGTGTCTGGAGTTCGTTTTAACAGTGCTTGAAGGCCCTGGCATGCCCGTTTTCACTCTATCTGCCCATTTCTCTCTCTATCTCTTTATCTCAAATAAATTAAACAAAGAAATATTTCTTTTTAAAAATCCCTGCCTTGAAAAAAATCTAACAGCTATTAAATATTATAACAACCTCCTTTCATGCATGATTACCGCTGTTGAATGCATGGATCTAAATCTATCTCTACCTGTATATCTATATATCTATATCTATCTATATCTATCTATCTATCTATCTATCTATCTATCTATCTATCTATCTATCTGTATGTATGTATATATGTATATCTGTCTATATCTAGCCTGTTTCCTTCTCTCTCTTTCCAATGATAGGGAGGTGTGGATGGTCTGACCCAATGGTAATTGCCCTCGAGTACTGAGGGTGTGGTCCTTTCCAGTAACAGTTTGTGTGAAGAGGAAGGGAAACACAGTTGGAAAATGGAATATTGACCCTGGCGGCACTTGGAATGCTGAGGAGGGAGGATTGTTGTCTTAGACAAACAAAAATAAAAAAACAAATGTGCTGTAGCCAAGAAGTAGGTCTGTGGTGGACAATCATTTGCCTCTTTTGTCACACAGGTCTTAATTCAGACAGCTTCTGTTTGGAACTTATTATGATCCATGAATGGAATTAGTCCTGGACATGTGAAAATTGTGTAAAGGTTTTGTTATTTTTTGAAAGAAATCAACTCCAGTACATATATATCAACTGTTGGTCAAATTGCACTAGGTTCATGAATACATAAAAATGTTAGGTTTTTTTTTTTTTTGATGCTGTGGGTATTTTTGGTAAAATTGATTTTTGTGATAAATATAGATAATGTAAAATAATATGTAAACATATTTATAGGTATAGGTGTTCATTTATTTATACATGTGTATCTTTCTAGAATAATAATCAAATGAAAGTCGATGCACCATTGTCCAACTTAAGAACTAATTCCTTCTCAGTATATTAGCAGCCCTCTCTGGTCACAGAAAGGGTATCACTTTAGACTTGTGTTACAGAGATATCATTGGGTTTTTTTGTGCTTATATATATGTAGCCATAGACAGCATACTTTGCAATTTTTCCTGTCTGTTGACTTCATGTAAATAGGATGATGCATTCTTTTTCTGGTTTACTTTTATTGGGTCAGTATTATTTTTTTAAGATTCACTAGTGCTGACATATGTAGCTATCATTTACATAACTATAAAATTTATCATTGAATGATTATATAATACATTGATGAATATAATACATTTAAGAATGAATATAATACATTTTGCTTCATTATAATTTTAATTTTTTAAAATTTTTAAATAGTTATTTTTTAATAAGAACATATTTTGTATGGATATACATCATGGATTGGTACCATCTTTTCCCTCTTCCCTGCCCCCATTCTGCAGGGCCCCTCCTCAGCAGGGTTTCTGGCATTCCCCATGGGGTGATGGGTTATATGTTGTGGGAGCAAAAGTCAGTTATTGGAAGGCAATGCCTCTGGCCATGATATCCCAACCTGGGGCTCTTACAGTCTTTCCACCTCCTCTTCAGCAAAATTCTCTGAGCCTTGGTGGGTGTGTTTTAAGTCTACTTTAGTGATGGGCTCTTGGGAGCCTCTGAGTTTCTGATTTGGTAGGGGTTGAGTGTCCTTAGCATCTGTCTCCTTCTGCTTGGTGCTGATTGTGACTAGTACATTGGATTTTTAAAAAATATTTTATTTTTATTTATTTATTTGACAGAGAAAGAGAGAGAGAGAGAAAGAGAGAAAGAGAATGGGCATGCCAGGGCCCCTAGCCACTGTAAACGAACTCCAGTTGCATGTCTCCTTTGTGCATCTGGCTAACATGGGTCCTAGAGATTTGAACCTGGGTCCTTTGGCTTTGCAGGCAAATGCCTTAATCGCTAAGCTATCCCTCCAGCCCTACATTGGATTTTTAAAAATGGTGAATATATGGGCCTTTTATGCCAGTTTTTTGGTGCATATGAGTAGAAACATTTTTATGCATGCATCAAGTAATAGAATTAATTGCTATGTTGTAAGTCATGTTCATGCCCAAGCTTACGAGGTGTAACAAAGCATTTAGCAAGGTAATTGCAAATTATACAAATTGACAATTATAATGATATTGTATGAAATCTTCATTCTTTCCAATCCTCAATAAAAAAATATTTTAAGAATTTAATATTTCTGTTTTCAATTTTAATATTTGGTCTTTAGGCTATGATTCATTTTATTATGATTTAAATTTATATGTCCTTAATTAACAAGATCAAACATTTGTACAGTGTATTCTTTTAGCCTTTTGTTTTTCTGGTTCTTTCAAGGAAGGGTTGCACGCTAACTCCTACTGAACTAGAATTCATTCTATAGCTCAGACTGGCCTGGAACTCATGGCCACCATACCCAAATCTTACTTTTTCATGTATTTATTCACTGTGGATTCAAACTTTTGATACATGTGTGAGTTACAAAGCACTCATTCCAATTTCTGATACAGTTTTTGTTGCCTATGATTCCCTTTGTAAAGAGAATTTGAAATTTTATCATAGTCAAGTTCACCAGTATTTTCCTTTATTATTTACTATTTTGTGTAATATGAACAAATATTTGCCAGCTATAGTCTTACAAAGGTATTTACCTGTATTGAAATATATTATTCATAGATGTGATTTTTGTGTCTGGCACATGGTAAGGCATACAATTTTCTTTTCTTTTGTTGTTGTTTATTTTTATTTATTTATTTATTTAAGAGCGACAGACAGAGAGAGGAAGAAGCAGATAGGGAGAGAGAGAGAATGGGCATGCCAGGGCCTCCATCCACTGCAAAAGAACTCCAGACACATGTGCCACCTTGTGTATTGGGCTTATGTGGGTCCTGGGGAATTGAGCCTCAAACCACGGTCCTTAGGCTTTACAGGCACATGCTTAACCGCTAAGCTGTCTCTTTAGCCCCAGTTTTATTTTCTTGATGTAGAACATTAGTTGGGCAGCATTGTTGATTGAGGTATTCTTTATTTTTCACAGTTTGCAAACAACTCTACCAGTTCTCAGCTTTCTCATGCATAGACAGGGCTGCTTGGAGGCCTTCAGTCCTGACTTACTGGATGGCTTAAGTGTGCTTGCACCAGCATTTTGCTGACTTATATTACAACTTAATAAGTACTGACATCATCATAATAATAAACAGAAGGACAAATAATTTGTCTTATTTTCTTCAAATTATCTTTTGTGTTACTTAATCATTTGACATTTCATATAAATATACAAATATAGTTGTCCTTCATAATTTTAGAGATATCTTATTTTCATAATATTACATCTTTCTCTTTATGGAACTGGCATTCCTATTAAACTTTTGTGGACTTTTTTGTTTAAAATAAATAATATTTCAAATAATTGATGCATATCATTGACTACACTTTTAATTCCTTGCTGTTTAATATTATCCATTACTATTTTAAACAGTGCATTTTAAATTACATTTCTTAGGTCACTCTGTAACAAGATGGATAGCTTTAAAGTTACATGCCTTATTATAGTTGGAGTGTGGAAATGAAGGTAATTTTGAGTATTTATTTTGCATCACTCCGTTCTGATATCTTTTTTGCATCTACATATGTATGCATGTGTGTTTGCATATTCACATGTGAATAGGGACACGTGAGTGTGGGTGCACATGCATATGTGTGCATGACGTGTAGAGGCCAGATATCAATATCAAATGTCATTTTCTTTTTTGAAAGAGAGAGAGAGAGAGAATGGGCAAGCCAGGGCCTTCAGCCACTGTGAATGAACTCGAGATATGTGCGCCCCCTTGTGGCACATGTGTGACATTGCGTGCTTGTGTTACTGTGCATCTGGCTACATGGGATCTGGAGATGGAAGAGGAGTTCTCAGGCTTCACAGACAAGCCCCTTAACTGATAAACCATCTCAACAGCCCAAATGTCTTTGTTTATCACTCTATACATTTTTTTCTATTCTTTTCTTTCTTTCGTTCATTCTTTTTTGAGAAATCATCTCTCATTGAACTGAGGGCTCACTGCTTCTGCTTGTCAAGGAAATTCCCCTCTTGATGCTTTTCTTTGTTCTGAGAGCAGAAGTTCACAGTTTTTAAGAGGGTTATGGAGATCTAAAGCCATGTCCTTATGCTTGCACATCAAACATTTTATCTTACCAATTATGTTTTATATGTTCCCTGTGGGTGTTATGAATACACATATCTTTTGAGAATAAGGATAGGTTTGATTTTTTTTTTCCACTTTGCTCTTTTATTTTTATTTTCTTGTGTTGACACAGATATCTCATCCAATGTTTTTTTTTTTTTTCAGAGAATATCTGCAAATTTCAATCTTTGGAATATTACATTCATTGTATCTATTTGCATCAAGCTCCAGCTACAAAGAGTATTTTTGCTGTTGACAGTTCGCACACATATTGTGTTTTGTTTAATCATGAATGCACATTAAATTTTAGCCAATGGCTGCACGTTTCTGTTTATGCAGCTCTTTTAATATTTTGACATGATGAATTTATTAATAAATGTTCAAGCAATATTGTACTCATGAAGTGAAAGGAACTTGGCTATGGTGAGGTGATGGTGAGCACTGGGGGTCACATTGAGTATCTTGTGTGTGTGGAACTTTTCTCCTAGGCTTCATTTCCAGCCCTGTGAAATTGTTTTGATATATGTGTGTGTGTGTGTGTGTGTGTATACATATATATATATATATTATATATGTTATATTTTTATATTTCTAATTTTTCCTGGTCCATTATTTTATTCTTTAACAGGATACTCTTTCTGCTTGCTTTAAGACAGCACTGTTATCATAAAAATGAATGTGAATGAATTTCTATTCTCTGAATACACTTGGGATATGGACGTTTGGACGGGGTTTTCTTTGTGCAGACATGTCCACTATGAATTTACTTGCATTATCATATAAGGGCAATGTAGATAGCTCCGTTGGTCAAGTGCTTGCCTTTACATCCATGAGGACCTGAGTTTCATCCCCAGTGCCCATGTAAAAAATGCTGGTCATGACATGACGGCACTCACCTCCAATCCCAGCACTGGGGAAGGAGACATGGGAGATTCCCTAGGGTTCACTGGCCGGCTAACTCAGGCTTAACTGGTGAGCTCCAGACCAACGAAAGATCCTGTCTGAAAGGAGGTAGATAGCATCCCAGTGTTTTCCTTTGGATTCCACACACATGATAACTGTTGTGCAAAACCCCACACATGCAAAATAGTAATCATATCAGTATTTAGTTCTTCTAATTTTTCTTGAGCCAGTTTTGGTAAGTTGTGTGTTCTAAAAGTTTACCCATTTCACCCATGACTTAAAGTTTATTGGTGTAAATGTAATTATAATACTAATTATGACATATTCATGTCATTTAAATTGATTTTGCTTTTGAGGTTGTTTTCTTCTGCTTTACTGTTTATTTATATCATCTCTTTTCCTAAATTATCAGCAACACACTCGAAGCAACTGAGATAACAAGCCAGGTCTTATAGTAATATTATTAGTAATTTGCCCATTTTATTGGTAATTTTAAAAACTAATTATTTTTATTTTGGTTCTTCCTACTGCATATTTCTTTCTAGATTTTTAGGACTGTTGCAAAAAATTATTTAATTGTGGTTTATTTGGATTTATTCTAATTTTATGTATTAAATGTTTTAGTTTTCAGACTTAGTTCATTAATTTAAATACTTTTGCCTGGTAAATATTTATGTATGGATTGTATAACTCCCTCAGCATTTGTCAGTGAATAACAGAAGTTTTAATAGGTTGTTCTTTACTTAAGGTTCAATAGTTCATTTTAAAGATTTAATAGGTTTCCTCTACTATTCATATGCTTTTTAAAGGTATATGCATTTACCTCTCCTTCTAGAGAGTTCTTACCCCAGATATCTTACTTTTTGAATATTTTAAATTAACATATAGCATTTATACAAAATTATGTGTTTTTTAACTTTATTTTTTATTTATTTGAAAGAGAGACGGAGAGAGAGAATGGGCGTGCCAGGGCATCCAGCCACTGCAAATGAACACCAGACATATGTGCCCCCATATGCATCTGGCTTATGTGGGTCCTGGGGAATCGAACCAAGGTCCTTTGGCTTTGTAGGCAAACGCCTTAACCACTAGGCCATCTCTCTAGCCACAATAATGTGTTTGATTATGATACTTTCCTACATGTGCACAAACATGATTCCAATGGTAGATGCAGAAGTTTCCAAATTAGAAATTGAACTGGCTTTTAGGACTGATTGCTTTCACTATTTTTAATAACATACATAAATTGCATCAAGTGATGGATTTCACAATCACATTTTCACTTATCTGTGCAATAAACTTTGGTCATATTCCTCCCCTCTTTGGCTATCACCATTTCTTTTTCTCCACCAACTTATACTGATTCCTCTTCTTCCCTGAAAGTGTTCCTCCTTCTAATTTCTTGTCTTAAACAAAAAGTTAGTTTCTGTATTTGAGGAAAACAAAAACAAAAACAAAAAAACATGTAATATATGTCTTTTTTTTTTTGCAATATTTGTCTTTCTGGGTCCAACTTATTTCTCTTAAAATGATCTGCAGTTCCATCCATTTTTCTATAAATGACATAATTTTGTTCATTATGACTGAATAATACTTAGTTGTGAGAGTGGGTATGTAGACACATGCATATTTCTTATTCATTCTGTGGATGAGCTCTTGGGTAGATTTCATATCCTGGCTATTGTGAACAGTGCTACAATAAACTTGGTCTCTGGTATGCTTACTTCGTGTTCTTCAGGTATGTACCCAGGAGTAGTTAAGAAGGATAGCATGGTAATTCTAATTTCGGTTAACCTCTGTACTGATTTGATGGCCGGACTAGTTTACATCCCTCTAATAATATATAAGCTTTGTTTTGTGCTTTTTCTTTTCAACACTACTCTTTTTTTTAATTTTTGTTTATTTATTTATTTGAGAGCAACAGACAGACAGAGAAAGAGGCAGATATATAGATAGCGAGAGAATGGGTGGCCAGGGCCTCCAGCCACTGCAAAAGAACTCCAGATGCATGTGCCACCTTGTGCATCTGGCTTATGTGGGTCCTGGGGAATTGAGCCTCGAACTGGGGTCCTTAGGCTTCACAGGCAAGCACTTAACCACTAAGCCATCTCTCCAGCCCTGTTTTATGTTTTTGTTTCTGTTTTACTTTGACCTCCAGCATCCTCACATGCATTTGCTGTTTGTTTTCTTGATAATAGCCATTCTCACTAGGGTGAGACGACTTTCAGTTTAGCATTTATTTGCATTTCCCTGATGACTAAGGATAGGGAACATATTTTCATTTGTTGCCTTACTATTTTATGTTGTCTTTTATAAATTTTCACTTCATTTGTCCAGCTATTGGTTGGGCTATTTTTCTTTTCATGTTTGTATTTTTAGATTGTTTTTGTAGTTTGAATATTAATAACCTTTCAGATAAAAATAGTAAAAAATGTTCTACATTTGATAGATTGTCTCTTCACTGTTTATATTTCTGTGCAAAGCTTTTAAATTTCATGCAATTTCCTGGACTACTGTTGTCCCATGAGAAAGTACTTGAGTATTATATCCCTAAATATTTTGCATATGTTTTCCTTGAGTAGTTTGGGGCAGAGTAAGAGAGATGCAGTTCTAATTTGATTCTTCTACATGGAAATCCAGGTTTTATTTTTTAATCACCATTTGTTGGAGATGCTGTTCTTTGTCAGTATATGATTTGATACCTTTGCCAAAATTTAAGTGGCTGTAGACACATTGGTTTATTTCTAGCTCATTGATTCACTGGTCTAAATGCCTGTATTTGTGCAATTCTTGTTACTATGGTTCTATAGTATAATTTGAGGTCAGGCATAGTGATACTTTCAGCATCATTCTTTATGTTTAATATTGCTTGACTAACTGGGATATTTGGTACTTCTGTATGAATTTTAGACTTTTTTATTTCAATTTCTGTAAGAATGTTATTAGAAGTTTGATGGTGATCACATCAAATTTCTGTAATCAGAATTATAATATTTCCTCGTTATTTTTTTTTATTTCCAGAATATACCCTGCATGGTAGCAATTTTGAAGTCTTTCAAACCTTGTGGGATTCTACTAACAAATGCTGAGGGAAATCTATAAACTTTATAAGCACACATTTGATAGGCCATGTTTTACACCTTCTCATGAGGACAATATTCATAAATAATTCATGTATTCATAAAAGTAAGGTAATTTCTACTAGTTTTAACTCATCTATTTCAAGTTTGTGCTATCCAAATACTTATTTCCATACTAGCTTTTTGTATGTATCCATTTATGAGGAAATGTGTTAAAATCTCCTAATATCTTGGTGAATGTGTTAATTTCTCATAGTGTTTAAGTAAACTATCATTGCAAAGCTACATTACTGAATTTCATGTAAGGCTTAATTGTCTTAACTTGCTAATTAAATTTTTTGTCATTACAAAGAGATCATGTCTTTGTTCATAGTTTTATCCACCCATTAAGGTATATGCTTTTCTTTTAATTTTTATTTATTTATTTATTTGAGAGCGACAGACACAGAGAGAAAGACAGATAGAGGGAGAGAGAGAGAGTGGGTGCACCAGGGCTTCCAGCCACTGCAAACGAACTCCAGACGCGTGCGCCCCCTTGTGCATCTGGCTAACGTGGGACCTGGGGAACCGAGCCTCGAACCGGGGTCCTTAGGCTTCACAGGCAAGCGCTTAACCGCTAAGCCATCTCTCCAGCCCAAGGTATATTCTTTTTATTGTGACATTTCAATCTAATATTTACTGGCATAAATGTTTTCATCTTTTTTCATCCTTCTTCTTTTTAGAATATATCTATGTTCATGTACATATATGCACATAAGCAAAAACACAGACATATAAATGTCCACCTGAGTATCTCCACTTGGCTTACAAAATACTAGATAGAACATTTCAAGCATGTTTTTATTTTCATTTTTTGTCTTGTTAAATTAATATCTTGGCTGCCTTTTATATTTTTTCTTCATTTCTTCTTTTAAAATTATATGTGTGATTATTTTTGAAGTTTACTACCTATTTTTTCATAGTTACTGTGAATTATTTTGACACACATAATTAGTGCAGTTTAAAGCTGCTTGTTATTTTCCTCTTATTTCAAAAGATATAAAAAAGTTACAGTGCTACACTTTGATTTTAATTATTACTGTCTCAGTACATGTGCTTCTATTTTCTTCTTATTGTGGTGTATCTTCTTTAGACCCTCACAAAATAACTCTGCATGGTCACGTCTGTTCATGCACATCATACATTTGCCAACATCTTTACTCAGAAGCCAATCTTGCATTCCAGACCTTCCATCTGGTCTAATTTTCTTTCTTCCTGAAGCATGTCCTTTAGAATTTCATTTAGGAGGACTCTGTATATAATGAACACTCACAGGCCTGCTTTTCTTAAAATGTCCTTATCTTGCCCTTGTTCTGGAAAGTTAGTTTTGTTGGGTGTGAGTTTCTGGGGTCATAGTTCTTTCTGTCAGTGCATTTGGCACTGTCTTCTGGTATCTACAACTCTGTTGAGATGTCAGCAATTAGAATAATTATTCTTAGCTGGGCGCGGCGGTGTATGCCTTCAATCCCAGCATTTGGGAGGCCGAAGTAGGAGGATTGCCGTGAGTTTGGGTCCACCCTGAGACTATACAGTGAATTCCAGGTCAGCTTGGGCTAGAGTGAAACCCTATCTCGAAAAATCAAAACCCAAAAGAAAAAAAAAAAAACACAGAAAACAAAAAAGAAAAAGGAAATAATAAAAGATAATTGTTCTTAGGTAAATGGTATTTATTTCTTATCTTTGTTCCCTTTAACTATCCATTCTTTATCATCAGTTATATATGTTCACTCTTAATATGCCTAGGTTGCCGGGTGTGGTGGCGCACGCCTTTAATCCCAGCACTCGGGAGGCAGAGGTAGGAGGATCGCCAAGAGTTCGAGGCCACCCTGAGACTACATAGTGAATTCCAGGTCAGCCTGAGCCAGAGTGAGACCCTACCTTGAAAAACCAAAAAAAAAATTAATATGCCTAGGTGTAGATTTATTTTTATTTAGTCAGCTTTGATATTATTGAGCTTTTGGGTCTGAGGTCTATTGTCTTTAAAACACTGTCCAGTATATTAGTTTTTATAAGTCTTTAAGTTTTCTACTTCCCAATTCTACCCATTAGCTTCCTCCAAAGTGCCATTTAGGTGGATTGAAATTTTCTTTGTCTAACACTTTTGGTCTTTTTTTACTCATTCTGCCTTAAGTATTTTTCTCCTTTAGTCGGCGCTATTTACTAGTACTTTATCTAACTGAACTAAAATACACTAACACATCTAAATATTCATTTAAACCCTGATTGTCATCTGTGCAGTCGATGAATATGGAAGACCATTCTGTAGCGTCTCATTCTTGGTGGTTTGTTTCTGGGCTGCTGTGCTTCATGCTGTAGCTTCCTTATTTTTCTCAGAAGTCTCTTGAGACTATTTGCTTCACAGTTTGAAGTAACATCCCTCTAGAAAGGATTTCCAGGACCACTAAATATACACTTAATTATTTCCTATCCTTGAGAGTTTTCATTCTCCACAAGTGTGAATGTGGGTCACAGATTCCTTATTTTCCATAATGATTAATTTTATTATTACTAGTACTGGGGGAGACTTATTCTCCCTTCTACCTTGTGAAAGTTCCACTCTTTCTTCCCCTGGGGGTAAAGATGGTTTGTCATTTACTCTTCTACTATGGCGCTTGAGCTTAACATGGCACTGTCTTCAGTTCATCTCGGCGAACAGACCTGAACTCTTATCTCTTAGCTCCTGTGCCCTGGCAAGCCATCCAGGGATAATCAAGGTCATGGGAATCAATAAATACCTTTGGGACATCTGCAGCTTTGTTTCAGGTTTACCTTTTCTGAGTTTTGGCTTTATACTAGTTGGGCTATCACTTCATTTTTGATTCCTTACTTTCTTACCCATTCAGAGATTATTGGAAATATGTATGGTTTTTAGAAATTATTCTATTCACTCCTTTGGGCATTATCAAAGGGAAGATTGCTGAGAAAGTTTGGATAGTTTGAATCTATAAATTCTCTCTAATTTGGCTTTTTCTATAATGTCAGAATGTGGATAGGAAAGAAAAAGAATTTGCATGTTCCATGGTTTAGAATTACAGTTCACTATTATAATTAGTTTTCAATGAGTTTTAGACTCTGTCAATATAAAATAAAGGCAGAAACATTTTCATTTGTGAATGTACAAGTACATATGAGATTTATTTTTTTATGATTTTACTATGAGAAAAGTTCCACATAATCCAGTGGTTATCAGATGAGCTAGCCAGGCACCTGTAGTTTCAAGGTTAAGATTGAAAATAGACAAGAAAGGGTAAAATAAGACCTCGAGAGTGGTTTTAGTCTAGAATGACATACAGACCTTTCCTCTCCTTTGTACCTAGTAATAACCAACCAATCTTTTCATATTTGTAAGAATAACACCCATTTGGATGGTAAATTTAGATCAAGGGGTATAAAATGATGGATATTTTTAAATCATGAGATATCATCCAAAATGTTATATTTTTCTTAAAACAATAAGAGACATACTTTGTCCAATCGTCTTAAAATTTCATGAGGAAAACAAGTTTTAACAGTAACTGATATAGCTCTGATAGAAGAATACTTATTTCATTTTTCTTGTCTTCCATATCTACTTTTGTGAAGATTCTGTTATTATTAAAGATTTATTCTCAGCCCCAGTCTATACTGTCTCATAGTCATTGACTCCCATGCATGATGCAAAATTCCCAAAATGCAATTAACTTCCATACACTTTGGCTATGTGTCACATTTCTTAAATATCAACTCAACATTTCAGAGACTATTGCAAATTCCTCAAAGATCAAATTAATTTAAATTCATTTTGGTAGGGTTGTCATATATTTCTTAAGCATTTCCATTAGTGATACGCTCTCTGAACTAGTACCGAAGGTTCATGAAACCCTCCCGTTAAAAAAAAAAAAAATAGTGGAGGGGTCCACTGAATGCCACAGCAAAGAAAAAAGGCCCTCTACTCTGCCAGTTCCAGTCCATGTGTTTAGAAATCCACACAAGGTAGAGCTCGTGATGGTTGAGTCAGGAGTAAATGAGCTGCTCCGTTGACAAGAGCTGCTTTGGGTTGGACATCTCCAGAAATCACGTTGAAACTTAATCCTTGACATGTCAGTATTAAGAGCTGGAAGTTGAAGAAGCTGACCAGGCCATGGAGGCTCCACCTTTATAATGAGATTAGAACATTATAAAATTCCCTGAGAAGGTGAATCCAGGCCTTCCATCACCTCTGCCTCTTTCATCTTCCACCAAGTGTGTGCATGACATGATGGACTTCATGAGACACTGAGAGGTGGTGCTTTGATCTGGGACTTCTTAACCTCAAAACTGTGTGAAATAGGCTCAGGTTCTTTGTAAGTGACCTAGCTTAAGGTATTTCACTATAGTTTCAGAAACTGACTATGGTAGAATCTAAAAAGGAGCCTCCCTAATTCAAGAATGTCAATTTGTATGGAAAGTTGTGGGGGCCTTAGGGGAGTTAAGAATCATAGGTAATACAACATAGTTTCTGAGTATCAAAATGGTATTTGCTATCTGCACTTCAGACCTTTGATATATCTTTGCAGGGCAGTTACAAGCACTAGCTTTAGAAACAAAAAGACTTTTAGACTTCTGCTAAGGGCTTATATGTATCAACAAAAGAAGATGAGGTCACTGATTTTTGCCTCGTAGCCACTTCCTGGTGAGCTCTGGGGACATGGTATAGTATCAACTGAATTCCAGCCCTATGAAGCTTCCATATTAAATGCAAGTCACTATTTTAAGTGACAGTAAAGTTTCTCTTGGTCATTAGTGTTGATGGTGGTGCTTTGGCTGTACAGGCTGTGCACCACACAGAGGATTAAGAAAAGCAGGTGCCTCTGTCCATGTGTCCCTCATCTGCAAACACCAGGCAAGGTATGAGTAGAAGGAAGGAGCTCAGAACCTATGAATGTGGCGTGCATGTTTATGGTGAGACCAGGCAGGTGTTTGTTTGCATTTCTTCCCTCACCTTGCTTGCAAGTCACACGTGTAATCAGAGCCCCTCCAAATTATTTTCCTGTGCTTTCATCTTGCTCTTCTGTGACACTTCTAGCCCTGGAAACAGAGAACTTGGCAGTGTGCCTCTTCCCTGCAGTGAGCCAAAATAGGGAGGAGTGGATTCCAGCCCCATCCATGAATCAGTCATCAGGGGTGTGCTCAACAGCAGGGCCAAGTGTTCCTCGGACCACCACACAGAAAGGCCACAGAAATATAAACTGCAGGCATATGTCCCCACACACCGGGGAAGGCAGAAATGGAGAGCGACTGAAGAAATAAATCTCCGCTTGGTGCAGGAACAAACAGCACACAGTTCTGCATGCATAAGAGTACAATCATTAGTCACCATAAAAAGGTTGGTTTTAGGGACTGAAATGTTTGTAGCATACTCACTGAGTGAACACAGTATCCCCCAAAGGCACCAGTGAGTGGGGATCCTAGACAAACTTTAATTCGGAAGAAAAATTAGCAGTCTATTCACTTGTCACTTCAACTCAAAGATAAGGCACTAAGGCCTAGAGAAATAATGGACACTGAAGGAGCTGGTACCAAGAAAAAAAAAAAAAAAAAGGCAGGGGTGGTAGAGATGGATCAGGCATTAAGACACGCACCTGCAAAGCCGAACTACCTGAATTTGATTCCCCAGGACCTGTGTAAAGCCAGATGCACAAAGTGGTGCATGCATCTGAAGTCTGTTTGCAGCATCTGGAGTCCCTGCTGTGCCCATTGTCTCTGTTGGTCTCTCTTCCATCTCTCTCTGCTTGCAAATAACTAACTAACTAACTAACTAAATAAATAAATAAATAAATATTTTAAAAACCCTTTACCTTCCTGATGTTGGTTGACGTTCGGTGCCACCTGTGGCCTCAAATGTATATGGAACTATGAAAGCGGATGCTATGGAGAACCTGTTGGTGTCTCTCCCCATAGTCACATTGGGGTCATTGTGATGGCATTTGGAGGTGGGAGCTGTGATAGCTGGGATGTTAAATATCCCCCACAGAGTCATGGTGCTATCATGGGGCCTCATAAAACCTTTTAGAGGTGATAAAGAAAGTGGGTGACTGAGAAGATGCCTGGGGGTTCTTTTCTCCCATTGTTTCTCTGCTTCTTGGATGCAAAAGGGCAGCTACCACAGGCTCCCTCTAAGAAGTAAGCCTCCACTGTACCTCCCTACCATGCCTTAAACTCCCCTGAAACTGTGAGCCAAAGTAGCCCTCTGCCCTCTTACGTTTTTAAGAGTTGCTATTTAAACTTTTTGTTTGTTTGTTCTTTTTTAAAAAATTATTTGAGAGTGACAGACAGAGAGAGAAAGGTGGGGGGGGGGATGGGTGCCCCAGGGCCTCCAGCTACTGCAAATGAAGTCCAGATGCATGTGCCCCCTTGTGCATCTGGCTAACGTGGGTCCTGTGTAATTGAGCCTCGAATCAGTGTTCTTAGGCTTCACAGGCAAGCGCTTAAGCGCTAAGCAATTTCTCCAGCCCTTACGTGGCTTTTTATTAGGTATTTGGTCACAGCATCAAGAAAAAAAAAAAAAACTCATACAGGGTTTGGGGAGGGAGTAATTAGGAAAAATGGGGTGCTGTGCAGCCCTCATGCATTCAGTTACTAATAAAAGAAATTCCAGAGGGAACGGAGAGAGAACATAGTGCTTAAAGTCACTTTCTTACAAAGCTTGCTGTCCGGGGTTCAATTCCACAACATCTATATAAAGTTGTTCATGGGCCAGACCCATTTGCAGCAGCAAATGACTATCTCAAAGAAAGTGAAGTTAAGACAGCTCTTCTCACCTACATGTATGCCATGACATGTATATTTGTGTGTGCATGTGTGTATACAACCACACATCAATAAATAAACATTAAAAAAGGAAAGAAATTCCTTTTGGTCCGAACTTAGCTCACTTTCCTGCTGCTGTTTCCCACCTGCTGTGGCAGAGGTGATGTCCAGCCTCTGCTCTTGCCGTGCTTTCCCCTGCTGTGGTGGAGCTTCCCCTTGATGCTTAAAGCGACAATAAACCTTTCCACCATTTAGCTGCTTTTGGTCAGGTGTTTGGGTCCCAGCAACATAATGATAATTGCAACAGCTGGCTCCCTGTTCTTTGACCTCCAGCCTCCATACCATGAGCACTCGGTTTGTGTTGTTTATAAGCCACCACCCAATGTGACTTTTTTACACTTATGCAAACTGACAAGGTCAGTAGATCTGCTTGGGCTCAAGCGATTCAGTTAAGTTAACCTGCATTCTGCCCTCATACCTCAGTGCTCATCTCGTTGTTGATACTGATTTGCAAGGCAAAGAGGTGTGGAGAAGAGAGGATCGGTAAGGAAAAAAAGCAATTGAAAGATGGAATGACCTAGTTTGTGCCACCAACACTAAACAAGAGTGTATGAGGCTAGAGGAGATTTGGGCACCTTTGATACTCAACTGGGGACCCACAAATGAAACTTCCATTTTCATCTTCAAAAGTAAAACTGATGGAAAACTTGATCTCATGCACCCGTTCTCTCATGTGGACATCTATCCAGTAGTCCCTCGGAGTATATTTGCTGCAGAAAGTCTCTGCACACTATTTTGTTGCCAAAGTGACTAGATATTCTGTTAGTTTTACTTACCTCTGTGTGGTATTCTCACTGCTTTCTACCTTTTTTATAAAAGTATGTGGGCTGGGAGATGGCGGAGTGGGTAAGCGTCCTTATTGCGCAAGCTTGAGGACCTGAGTCCAGTCGCAGCACCCATGTGAGAAGCTGAGCATGACCGCACCTGCCTGTAACCCAAGCGCTGAAGGGAGTGGAGCCAGGAGCATTGGAGGGACTCCCTGCTCAGACAGTCTAACCAAAAAAAAAAAAAAAAAGAAGTGCTCCAATTTAGTGATTTTTGTGTTAGAGAAATAAAGGCAGACTATCATAGAGGACACCCAACATTTTCCTCTAGCCTGCAAATTTATATCCCACCCATGCATGCACAAGCCTACAGAGACGCACACACACACACACACACACACACACACGCAGGCATCCATGCCCACGTGTAATAAAATCAAAGGGAAGTCTTTCTTCCCGAGCCTCCAGGAAAGCAGATTCATTATCTCATCTACGCATCTCAGATGTCTTCAGTCACTTTGGAGCCACTGCTCCTCTGACAGCTCCCAACATGATATTTCTTCCAAAAGATTCTCAGCTAGGGCTGAGAGAGTTTCCTGGAAACTCTCACCCATTCTTGAGGATTCTTTCTGCTTCCATGAATTCACAGGTGGCATAAGGGGATCTGATTCTCTGACTCTTGCTGCGTTTCAGGCTCACGTAGCTCAGGGCACAACGTGCCCTTCTGGCTGCTCACTTTCTCCACCCTCCACACACAGCCTTCTTTCCTTCCGGCTGTTTCTTGCAGAAGCTTATCCACAGTCCTGGTAACGCTGTCTTGACATGATCTCCTAAGGGTTCCTCAGCGATATTTAGGAAGATTGCCTCCCTGCTGAGTTTCCTTTGTCCAATTTTGCACAAATAAAAATCCATCTTCTGGGCTGGAGAGATGGCTTAGCGGTTAAGCGCTTGCCTGTGAAGCCTAAGGAACCCGGTTCGAGGCTAGGTTCCCCAGGTCCCACGTTAGCCAGATGCACAAGGGGGCGCACGCGTCTGGAGTTCGTTTTCAGTGGCTGGAAGCCCTGGCGTGCCCATTCTCTCTCTCTCCCTCTATGTGTCTTTCGCTCTGTGTCTGTAGCTCTCAAATAAATAAATAAATAATGAACAACAAAAAAAATTAAAAAAAAAATCCATCTTCTGCCTGGCGTGGTGGCACACGCCTTTAATCCCAGCACTTGGGAGGCAGAGGTAGGAGGATCGCCCTGAGTTCGAGGCCACCCTGAGACTACACAGTGAATTCCAGGTCAGCCTGGGCTAGAGTGAGAACCTACCTCAACAAACAAACAAACAAAAAATCCATCTTCTCTATCACGTGATTATTTTCCTATGTATTTATTAAGCTCTTTAAAACATAGCTACAAGTCTCTTTCTCTTGGGATTATACGTCTCCAGTGCCCATCTGCTCAACTATGAATGATCAAGTTAAATAGAAAGGCTTCCTTATCTGGACCCTTGCTGCCTCTCATTTCCTAGTGTCTTGATGAACTTAGTCTGAGTCTGGTCCCTGTATGTCCAGGGTGGCCTGCTGGTGCGTCCCCCCCACCCTTGCTACTCCATGCCCTCCTGCCTTTGTTTGTATCATTTGCCAGGCCCTTCCTGCTCCAGTCCTCCCTTGCTTCTTGCCTCGTAGCCTGCTAGGACTCAGATCTGACCTGGCTTGCTCACAGCAGCCTTCTTGCGGGCAACCGATCTTCAGTGTTCCCTTTAGAACCCTGGGTATAGCCCTGTGGAACTTCCAATCACACTGTATACCAATGTTTCCATGACCAGGATCTAGTTTTTCCAAGGGAGGAACCAAATGTGGTCCATCATCTCCATGGTAGGAACTTCAGTGCTTGATATGGAGTAAAAAAGAAAAAAAAAAAAAAAAGGAAATTTGGGGGCCTGGAGAGATGGCTCAGTGGTTAAGGTGCTTACCCACAATGCCTGATGACCTAGGGTTCGATTTCCCAGTACCCATGTAAAACCAGATGCACAGTGGCACATGCTTCTGGAATTCATTTGCAGTGGTTGCAGGCTCTGGTGTGCCCATTCTCTCTCTCTCTCTCTCTCTCTCTCTCTCTCTCTCTCTCTCTCTCTCTCTCTCTGTCTGTCTCTCTCTCTCTTTCTGTCTTCCCCTTTCTCTTCCTCCCTCTCTCTGTCTTCTATCTCTGCTTGCAAATAAATAAATTTAAATTTTAAATAAATTGAAAAGAAACAACACAAATTTTCTTACCCTGACTTGCAGACCCATGACTGTATATATCAGAAACGAACATAGGTGTGTTGTGCCTGCTTTCGGGGGCCCGTGGAGGGGGTGGCATGTTGAATATTGTGGGGGCCATGTTGGATATTGCGGGAGACCTGGGAGCTAGGTGCCACCGCCACAAGTATGTACTCCACACAGGACATGGAGGCTGTGAACTCAGACAGTGGGAAGAACGCACAGGGAAGGATTTGGAAACACTCCCATGGATGAGCTCTCTGCTTCGCTTGGCCTCCTCCGCGCATTGACTTCCTCGCTGAAGGAAACACAATCTCCGGGAAACTCGAGTGCAGAAAGCCCCCACTCCTCCATCGACAGTCTGATGAAATCCAAAGCTGTCCCTGGGAGCCATTCCTTTCAGCTGGCTTCCGCGAGTGTGCAAGCCAAGAAGAAAAGTACACCCGCGCTTGCCAGGGACTTGCAAAATGCGCTCCTGACTGGCAAAGCGCAAAAGGCTCGAAAGGGCGAGGAGAAACCATTCGGCACACGCTACCATCTGATGATAACAAATGGGCTGTCTCGTGTGTGCAGAAGTTGGGGGCGGGGGTGGTGACGAAGGACGGGGCCGATCGGAGAATTCAGTGGTTGCCAGACCTCACTTTTCAACAGGCGCTGCATGCGCGCTGCCTTTGGATGAGGCTTCCTACGCAGGGTGAGGGAGGAATTTGGCTCCAAGGGTGCAATTTGGCTAAAGCGCAGCTCAAGCTAGTGAAAAGAACAAGCAGTGTGACATCGGGGGTGGCGTTTGGGCTCACCAGCTGGATTTCTCATTCGGTCTCTCCAACTCCCCCTGGCCCACACAGCGCAACGTGAGTCATTTCATTTACTTCTGGTGCTTGGTCGGGCCAGAGCCACAGCAGTGCACCTCAGCACATTCGTCCAAGAGTCCCCATTGCTAGAACCTCAGAATGGAGTTGACATAAATCTAATGAAATGAAACTGCTCTCTTCCCCTCTCTTGGATCCCAGAAAGCAGTGGCATTTGGAAAGCTGTGTTCTAAACGAGTTGACGAGTTGACGAGGGCAGGCGTTCAATAGAAGCTACCAATACTAAGTTTATATATATTTGAAGATTTCTGCTCTATTCGTTTCCTTTCTGCTGTTTGAAGATAAATCGTACAATGCACTAGGGAATTTAGTTTAAATATCATGCATGTACTCTTAAGGAATTTTTTCCAAAAAAAAGAAAGAAAGAAAAATATTTTAGAACAGTACTGGCTATAGGAAAATAAAAATCAAAGCAATGGAAAAAAAAATATTTCCTTGCTTGCCTTCTACAAAATAGAAGGGAAGGTCTCCAGATATATTACTTGTGGACTAAAATCCCTGCTTTTAGTTGATTAATTCAAAAGTTGTTATTGAAACAACTGTAGCCTTACATAACCCTAGCTTAATTTGAACTTCATTTGATGGATAAAGGCCCAACTGAGTTTGCTTATAAGCCTGAGAGGAAAAATATTTTTCTTCTCAACTTAGTGGGGCATGCGATAAAGGTTGTAAGCATGGAAAAATGGTTGGTTGGTGTAAGGGGCATTTGTGAAACATCTCATACTTTTTACTCCATGCTTTGTATATGCAGAAACACTTCTTCCTGCCGGAATAGTGTCCTCAAATAGTATAGCATGTGAGTATTGAAAGACATTCACTCTGAGGACTTGGAAAATAATTGGATATGTCTTAATCTTCAGTTTCCTCTTTTGGAAAAGGGGGATATATATATATTTCAAATTGTGTTGTGTACACTCGTGATAACATTGTACCTGGTCCCAGCTAGTAAATTGTATTATGGATTCCTTCCAGGATTAAGTCAAGGGATGAGCAAGGTACGTGATAGATTATGATTAAGGTCAAAACGGTAGAAGTTATGCTGTCATGAGCTCATTGAATATGTGGTGAATGCTCTCTGGGTACCCTGCATTTGCTACATGCAGAGTCTTCTATGGTGAACAAAAGCACTGGCTCCTGCTTTTCTGGATTGGCTAGTTTCTGAGGGGGGATAGAAATCAAACAAAGAAGAATGTGAATATATGTACTCTGCTCCCCACGTGGCCGGGCCTCCTGGCACGCTGACTGTTTTTATTCAGAGCTGAAGTTGAAAGGCTATCTTGGTTATGTTTCTGCGTGATGTTTCCATGGCTCCTGAGAAGAGGAGCTAGTCGTGTGTTGACAGAGAGAAATTTTGCTGGTCAAGAAGCCACTTATGATTGTCAATGAAAAAAAAAAAAAGAAAAAAGAAACGAAACCACCACCAACAACAAAACACCCAGGTCTCATCTGAAATGAAATAAGAGATAGTTTAGTCTGGATCCAAGTGTGAGCGGTCTGGCTTGAGCACATAGATTCAGGTTACCCCAAATTCCATGTTCCAATGTGGTAATGGATCCAAGTGTTTTTTTTTTTTATTATTGTAAAACAAAAGAAGATCAAAATTAAGATACTTTTGAAACAAGTTGGTAGAATCATCAGGTAAGTGGATTATTTCAAAGAGAAGATTTTTTTTTTTTTTTTTTTTTGCTACAGGTCTTATTATGCTGTCTGTTGACACCCTTAGCTTTTGGTTTGGTAGAAGCTAGAGGTCTGTTTCTCCATTCTAGAAGGACTTATCTAATAGTCACAAAGAGGTTGGGTCATGCACCAAGGTAGACAGCAAGTGTCTATTTCTGAAGCTAAGACTGACCAAGATAATCTGACTCCCAACCTGCAACATTCCAATTCTCTACAGCCATTGAAGTCCTAGCCAGCCAATCAACCTTGTAAAATGTATAATGGATGGAAGATTTTTTTCTTATTTTTTTTTTTCCTGGAACCCTTAGCTAACAAGATTGTTGAAGGAAAGTTTTAGCCCTCTCCCAGGTACAGCATTATCATATGGAGAGAGAGAATACAGTTATGGGGCAGCGTGAAGAAATTCTTAGGGCCTGTGTGTCCAATCACATTTGTTTCCTATCAGCATTTTTATTACTTGGGACTTTCAGTGTGAACACTGGGAAAATCACAGGGAGATTGGAATAAGTTGATCATACTACTTATGCTATCCATTGACTTCAGCCCAAGAAATATCTAATTCCTGTGGGAAGTTCTATGGAAAAAGATAAAAAGACAATAGGAAACAACGAGACCGAAATGTAGTAAGGAACTTGTATATGTTTGGATGCAAATGTCTTTGTAATGAGTCAACATTACTTTTAGGCCTTAAAACAGGAGACATTAACTTGGTTTTTATCTTTGTTATTGTCTAATTTTAAGGAAAGAATGCATGTAACCCTCTCTACTGGAGTTTCTTCACCTGCACTAAGAAAATAGTCATTACACAGAATTATGCCTCTCATACCAAAGAATATCAATAATTATGGGAACTACTGAGAATTAAATAAAATGAGGCATACAAATAAGCTTAAAGAGTTTGGCCATTGCTCTTTAATTTATTCCATTTACCAACACAAATATATTATTACATTTATTTTATAGCCTATGCTGTTAATTAAGAATATCTTTGGGGAAGGTTCCCCATGCCCTTGGGAAGAGAGTACATTCTTACTGTCATTGAGCAGAGACTTGGGCTGATCTCTGTAAGGTCTAATTAAAATTTGAAATCTAATACTTCTGTTTTCTTTTTGATTATCTGCCAGCTCTTTCAGTTGTTATTGAACATACGTTCTTAAATTCCATCTATTTATGTAATAATCCTCACTGAACTTTGCATATTTTTAGACTATTGTTAGGTACCTACTCATGTACGTTTCCTTATATTATGAATGAATTTGACTCTTTTATCATCCCAGAATATGCTCTTATGCTTATGTTTCTGATGGCATTTTTGCTTTAAAGTCTATTTGATATGATATTCATATTTTATACCAACCTGGTTCTGTTTTTGGCAAGTGTTTGCATTATCTATACTTTTGCATCCTTTTGCTTCCAATCCATGTATATTTTCAAAGTATATCCTTCTGACAGCTTTTATTTGGATCCATTTTAAAACAATGTATTCTGCCAGTCTTTATGTCTTAATTTAAACATTCATTCCATTTATCTTTAATGTAATTACTGAGAAGGTTATTTTCACATCTGTTATCATGCACTTTGTTTCATATAACTATATGCATATGCATATGTATGTATATATAATTCTATAATATAATTCATATTTTCTCAATTACAGCCTTTATGAAAATAAATAGGCATTTTCTATTGTGAAATTTTAGTTTCCTTGTCTTTTATGTAGTTTTTATTTAATTTTAGTTTCCTAGTTCGTTTTTATATTTTTAGTTATTCTCTTAGTAACCTCCCTGAGGATTACAATTAACATCTAAACATGTAAGTGCTAGTTAGATTTATACCAACACAATTTTAGTTCTAGACAAATGTTTATTTCGATATAGCTTCACTTTATTTTCTCTTCCTTTGTGCTGTCACTGTCACAGAAACTGCATCTTTACTCATCTTGTGCCACCAGTACAGAGATTAATTACTTTGTTTTTTAGAGCAGTTTAAAGTAAAAATAAAGTTAAGACAAAACATGTACATTTGTTCTATATTTTATCTTAACTGACTTAGATGCTTTTAGTGATGTTCTTAAATTCGTTTTAAGGATTTGAGTTATAGTATAGATGTCCTCTTATTTCAGTCTAATGAAATTATTTTGAAAACAAATGAAATTTTTAAGTTTTATTTCAAAATATTTAAATTTTGCCAGTCTTCTTCCCGCCCCCCCCAGGTAGTGCTGGGGGAGAACCAGGCCTGCTGGTTCCTCCCAAGGGGTTGAGGAGGAGGGTGGCAGGTGTTTATATATATAATGTTGAGAATGAAGGCAGCGATTTTAGGATGGGGCGAGGTGTAAGGGCCAATAACATACCCAGACCTCTGAGATGATTGGTTCTAACTCTAACTTCCTGTGCGGAAGTAGCAGGCCAGAGGCCATTTGGTCCCCTGCTGAGTCATAGCTGGCAGGAGGCAATTTGCCAAACTTAGCTAGGCTCAGGAAGTTCCAGTAGGCCTCATGTCTGGGCCTCTGAAAGCCCAACAAAATTTGACTTTACTTTTAACAATATTTTATTTATATATTTATTTGGAAGAGAGAGCAGAAGAGGAAGATAGAGAGAGCGAATGGGCACATCAGGACCTCTAGTCACTGCAAATAAACTCCAGACACATGTGCCACCTTGTGCATCTGGCTTACATGGGTAGTGGAAATCAAACTTTGGTTGATATTGCATGCAAGCATCTTAACCACTAAGCCATCTCCCTAGCCCTTGACTTTATTTTTGAAGGATAATTTTTCTGGATAAAGAATTATTTGTAAACTGTACTTTGTTAGCTCTTTAATTACATGCCACTGCCATGCAGCCACCGTATTGATGGCGAGACATTAGGTGTTAATATTATAGATAATCCTTATGTATGGTGAGTTGATCTCTTGCTATTTATTGACTCTGCAACTTTGAAGTATTTAATTATTTTTTCATAAGTATGTTTTTGACATTATTTTACATGATTTATTAAGTATATAGATTAATATGTTTTAACAAATTTGGAGTGTTTTGATCATTTCCTAAATATCCTTTCTGCTCCTTTCCCCATTCTGTTCTTTTTTCTAGAGCTTCAGTTACACACATGATTTGTGAACTGTTGTCCTACACAGCTCCCTAAGGCTTCTTAATTTTCCTTTGTTTATTTGCCTTTCTAATCTCAGATTAGATAATTTTTACTTGCCAATATTCAGGCTCACTAATTTTTCTTCTGCCTTTTTGAGACATATAATGGAATTTTTATTTGTTATAATCCATTTTTATCTCTAGGATTTGCTTGTTCTATTTTTAAGAAATAATTTATTTTTTAAAAAATATTCTGGGCTGGGCATGGTGGCACACATCCTTAATCCCAGCACTTGGGAGACAGAGGTAGGAGGATTGCCATGAGTACAAGGACTCTCTGAAAATACAAAGTGAATTCCAGGTCATCCTGTGCTAGAGTGAGACCCTACCTTGAGAAACCAAAAAGAAAATCCAAATAATAATAACAATAATAACAACAACATTCTGTCTTTGATTAGATACCACCCTCACATTCTTCCTTCATTTGATAGTGTACTTTCTGACAGTTCTTTGAATATACATTAAACATTCAATTTAAAGTCTTTATAAATAAATCTAACATCTAGCCTTTCTCAAGGATGAGTTTTGTTGATCATTTTCTCCTCGTATGGCCTGTATTATCTGGTTTCTTTGCATATTTTGTAAATTTTTAGAAAATTGGTATTTTAAGTAACATGGCAATACTGGAAATGAGATAGTATTCCCATCCCAGAGTTTTCTGTTATTTCTTGTTTTCAGTGACTTTTCTGAGCAAATTCTATAAAATATGGTGTGGAAAAGCACATACTGATGCATCTACTATGCATTTAATGGTCAGATGATGACTTGGCAGAGATTTTCTTTAATGTCTAGAACTAATAAGACTCCCTACCTTGCTGAGGGCTCTGTGTATTGGGAAAAGCTTGTAATACTCACCCAGGCTACTCCAACACTTTCTGCTTGTCTAGAACCCTGGATTTTGGGATTAACTATTTTAGATATTCTTAAACATGCACATAGCCCTGATAGTCACATCCATATACGCAGGTGTTCAGATTCCAGAAATCTTAAGGGGGGAGGGTGAGGATTCAATATTTCCTAGGGACATTTTATTATACATATTAAAAAAAAAACATTTATGTATTCATTTAAGAGAGAGAGATAGGCAGAGAGCAAGAGAATTGTACACCAGGGCCTCTTGCCACTGCAAATGAACTCCAGACGCATGTACCACCTTGTGTATCTGGCTTACATGGGTACTGGGGAATTGAACCTGGGTCCTTGGGCTTCACAGACAATCGCCTTAACTGCTAAGCCATTTCTGAAGCCCTTGTTGTGCATATTTTTATTTTGAGTTTTTTGTTTCATCTTTGGTTATTTCAATTACCTCTCATAGCTGCAATTTACACAAGAGCCTCTGGGATGTGTGTGTGTGTGTGTGTGTGTGTGTGTGTGTGTGTGTGTGTGTGTGTTTAAAAACAGCTTTTTCACACTATATATACTTAAACTTAGGTCAAATAAAGACAAGTTTGTAAGTGTGAATCAGAATCATGGGAATAGACCAAGTAATGACCACTTCTTTGGTAATAGAGACTTGAAGGGGCACTTATCCCATTCTGCTTCTCCTCTGGTTGTCAAGATTCTAGTTTTAATCATGATTGTTGGCATTGGTTTGCAAGGCTACCTCAGAGCTGGTGAACAGAAAAAAAAAAAAAAAGACACCTTAGGAAAACAAAGACAACATGAACATGTTCATATTTTAACACTTGGTTTATTTATTTGAGGGAGGGAAAGATACAGATAGAGAAAGAGAGAACGGGTACAACAGGGCATCCAGCCACTGCAAATGAACTGCAGATGCCTGTGTACCTTGTGCATCTGGCTTATGGTGGTAGTGGTAAATCATATCTGCATACTTATGCTTCACAGGCAAGTGCCTTAACTTCTAAGCCAGAATCTCTGCAGCCCATGAACACATTTTAGTGGGATTTGGCATTAAAAAAATGGTCTCTAAAATGCTTCAAGCCTTTGTAATTTTCTAGTCATGAAAATGTTGCTTCAAACTATTTGTTGTTGTTGTTGCTTGTCGGCACTCTGCTTTTATTGAGTCTTTCTAAATGTACTTACCAATACATTGTGTTGATGACATCCCTGATTGTAGAAAGACCTAGTAAATGGTGTTTACTCGTTGTTATCAATTAATTAAAACAGTTTGATTAAATGGTCATTTTTTATAACATGACACATGATAATCAAGTAAAATAAAGCAAACTGTTTTTGTCTTCCATCTCCTCTTACTATACTTTTCTCATGTTAGATATCAGTGGGGTTCCCCTCATCAGTGTTCATTTTCAGAAAGGGATTTACCATATGGGTTGTGCCATATAGATTTTTAGTAATATGTTAATTCCTCCAGGAAACAATATAGAGTCACAAGACTTTATTCTCTTAAAGGTATTTGAAGCATCAGTGAAAAGATAGAATTGTGTTTTCCAGATACAAGGAGTTTTTATATCCCTACAGTTCCATAGTACAGACAGCAGAGGTCTCATTAGCAGGCATGGTTGACAGCTACTCTTGCGTGTGAGTGTGGAGATCTACTGGAGGAGATTACACCACTGCCTTGGAGCTGTGGAGAGAAGAAAGGAAAAACAGCTTAGGAGACTGACCTTGTTGGTAGAATGTGGTAAAGACTGGCTTTGTAACATGGATCCAGCAAACCCAAATTAGTAAAAATGCATAACAGAAACCCACGTATTAGCCTTAGCATCAATGATGTCATAGGAACATGTAGCTCTAGAAAATAGTTATCAAACTCTGCCATATGCTTCTTGGTGTGGCAAATAGACAAATCATGCTGTAGAGATGAAACCTTGGAGAATGCTTTTCCTCCACAGATTCTGCAGAGACCACATGCTTCTATAAATAGCAATCATTTCATGGGTGACCTCAGTGAGAATTGTGTTATAGATGGAGAAAATATTCTGTTTTGTCATCTGAAGTGGTCATGTACTGTAAACATTCACTATTCAAATCCTATTATGTGTTCCTTCATCACTTGGAAAACAGAGGAAAGATATTATTTAATAGAGTTCTGGTCATCAGTACATGTGTGAACCCTAATATACTTCTCAGTTCTGAGAAATGCTCTCATAGAACACTGTGGATTAGGAGTGCAAGGGTGGAACATTTCAGGATCATCTCAGGTACTCAGAAAGATAGTTGAGTCCTTGGTGTTTTCCTTTTTTTTTTTTTTTTTTTGATGATGTTTAATTCTAGGAGAAGCAAGAGACAATCTTGCTGATACTGGCATTTACTTTTAGTCACTTACTTCTATTTAGAATTTACTCCAAGTTACCATTCTACTTGCTATATTCTGTTCTGGTGAGAGCCCGAACATTCATAGAAAATTTTATAGCCATTGTGGCATTTTGAATAAGATGTCCTCAATAAACTCATATGTTCTGAATATTTGCTACCCCCACTCCCCCGCCCACCAGCTGGTGGTAATTTTGGTGATGGAGCTCCAATGACTGGACGAAGTGTATTGCTGAGGCAGGCTTTGGGGTGTTATAGCCAAGTCCTCCTTGTCAGAGATCAGCTCACTCTCCTGCTGCTGTTTTCCACCTGCTGTTGGCAAGGAGGTGATGTCCAATCTCGGCTCATGTTGTGATGAGGCTTTCCCTCGACATTATAAGCCTGAAATATACTCTTTCCTCCCATAAGCTGCTTTGGGTTGGGTGTTTTAATTTTTCCCCCCCAGCAATGGGAAAGTAGCTACAACCATAAAGTTGGTACTAGAAGTTGTATATTAAGCTTTATGTTTGTGTGTTGGCTATAGAATTTAATAAAGTACATCTAATCGGGAAGACCACCAGATATAGATGGTCTTTTTACATTGATATAGTCCATTGTAAACTCTACCATTTTAGTTCACACATAAATATACAAATGCCATTCCTATTGCATGCTGGCTTTGCAATTAGAAACCAGTCCAGACAAGAGAATTTTGAACCTGTTTATCAGCTTAAAAGGCGAAGTGCCATGCAAATTTTTAAAAAGTGAGCTCTATGCTTGCTGCACTGAAAATAGCTCGCCAACAATTTGGTATTCCTTCCCCCCCTCAGATTCTGTGTGTACAATGATCTGACTTGAGAGTGAGAAGCCATTCAGATTTCTCCATCTCTGATCCTTCAGTAGATGCTATTTGCCCCTAATAGCCAAGATGAAATTCAATAGACTCTGAAAGGCAGATTCACAGTAGAGAAACCTGAGGGCATTCAAAGATACATAGCAAAAAATGGGAAAGGTCAGTCATGAAAGCCCCAGCTTAGATGGTTAAAAAATAAGCAATGTAGGCGCGTTATGCCTTGTGATTAGAAACTGCTGAATTGGCGTTTACCGTGACAAGAGTCTCCAATTTATCGGATGCATGTCATTGGAGCCTGCCCTTTCTTTTTATGTGTCTTTCTGTGATGAATGCTGGTGCTGAGAAATGAAGAGCTCTTACCCTTCCCACACTTTCCTTGATGGTGAACTTGCCAATTGAGGCTTCGATAATTTTTGTTCCAAGGTCATCTGAGAGGGCAGAGTCACCCAAACAAGGTCACTGATGACACTTACATTAACAGTAATTTCTTGAAAATAAAAAAAAAAAGTCACAGAAACATGAGGGCACCCAAGAATATAATTACTATGAGATGAAAAGTGGATTAAGGTAATATTTTCTTTTGAAAAATGTAATTCATTTTAAATAAAATGTGATAAATAGGGCTTGGACAACTAAGGTCGTTTGGTCTGCTCCTGGTAATTCAATTAGGGGAAATCCGAAAGCAATAAGTGGGTGTTAGGTGGGAGCTGTAAAAGCACTGGGCTGTTAATAATTTGAGACTTTTTCATCCCTTTATGTGGATGGAAGTGGATCACTTATGTGAACATGCAAGTCTCTGTATTGTCCTCATTTCACAGAAGTGTCCTGAGGGAGAAGTTGAGAGGGCCCCAGATGGAACAAGAGCTCTGCCTTTGGATGGGCTTCACCATTTCCAACCTGATTTTCACTCAGAAAAAAATTAAATGACTTTTTTCTTTTTAAGTCATAATTTCAACACCCTTAGAACAGAGAGCGCCTAAGATTCAGAGCCTCTCCTACCATCTAGAGAGAATGCCAAGAAAGGGACACATCTGCAACCAGGTAAAGCATTTAGTGCCATAACTAAGGAGGACTAGCCCAACTTTACCAAGGGTATAGACTCAATGAGCATGCTGGTTGGGTTTTTTAGAGCCTTTACCTCAAGATTTTTCTAGATTTAGATGGATTTCTTTACACCATCCAGTAAACACTGGAGGTGGATTCTAAATTTACTTTTACCCAAAACAAGTTTACTAATAGTGTTCACACTTTTAAATTAAAATAGACTTCTTATCTTGATATTTAAAGATATGTTTATAAGACCATCAAGATTGTCCTGGAAAATTCTAGAAATATTTCTCAAAGCTAAGTAGACTTTATTAACACTGCATCTAATTATCATATTGTATATCTAGTTACCTGTAACATGAATTGCATGTAGAAAACTAAAAATTAGATAAAGACATTTGCCTGCCAAGCATAGTGGCCTGGGTTCAGTTTCCCAGTACCCACATAAAGCCAGATGCACAAAGTGGCACATGCATCTGGAGTTCATTTGCAGTGGCAGGAGGACCTAGACCATTTTCTCTCTCTCTCTCTCTCTCTTCCTTTCTCCTACTCTTTATCTCTCAGATAAATATATAAAAATACTTTTAGGCCCGGGTGTGGTGGCACATGCCTTTAATCCCAGCACTCGGGAGGCAGAGGTAGGAGGATTGCTGTGAGTTCGAGGCCACTCTGAGACTCCATAGTGAATTCCAGGTCATCCTGGGCTAGAGTGAGACCCTACCTCAAAAAAACAAAATAAATAAATAAATAAATGAAGAGGGCTAGAGAGATGGCTTAGTGGTTAAGGTGCTTGCCTGCAAAGCCAAAGGACCCAGGTTCGATTCCCCAGGATCCATGTAAGCAAGATGTACAAGCTGGTGCATGCATTTGGAGTTTGTTTGCAGGGCTAGAGGCCCTGGTGTCCCCAGTTTTCCTTATCTGCTTCTTTCTGTCTCTTTCTCTCAAAAATAAATAAATAAGTAAATGAAGAATTGACCTTAGCTGGATGTGGTGGTTAAGGCCTGTAAGCCCAGCACTTAAGAGGGTGAGGTCTTATATTGAGGTCTTTAATCCATTTGGTCTTGATTTTTGTGTGTGAAGAGATGAGTGTGTCTAGTTTGATTTTTCTACATATAGTCATCTAATTTGTCCGACACCATTTGTCAAAGTTGCTGTCTTTTTTCCAGTCTACGTTATTGCCACCTTTGTCAAAGATCAAGCAGCTGTAGTTACTTGACCTAAGGTCAGAGTCTTCAACTCTGTCCCAAGCTTTCAATCAGGTATGGTGACAACTTCAGAGGTGTTTTGCTCGGAGGCATTCCCCCCACCAAAATAACTGACTTTTGCTCCCACAATGCATAATAAACTAAAACCCCATGGGGAATACCTGTAATCCCACCGGGGAGGGTCCCCAGTGGAATGGGGGCAGAGATGAGGGAAAAGAGTACCAACACATGATATATCCATACAAAACATCATGATGACACTAATAATAAATATGAATAAAGGGGGGAGGCATGATTGCCATAAGCTCAAAGCCACCCTGGGCTATGGAGTGGCTTCCTGTCTCAAAAAAGAAAATTCTGTTCTACTCTTCATTCATGAAGTTGTATGCACAAAGTAAATTGTCTAAATGGACCCATTCCAAGTGGACTTTAAAAGTACTAACATACATTTTTCTAATGTATCAAATATCAGCTGATTTAAGCAAAAAAAAAAAAAGGACATCTAATAAAACATTGTGACCATTTGTCAGATAAAACAAAACACAGTGCTGGTGCATAGAAATGAAGGTGATGATGGTGATGGTATATTTATAGAAAGCTGAAAGTTAGAAAAATTATTATTAACCAAATTCACCCTCAAACTGCAATATTAATATAGGAAATATAAAGACCCTGCCAAACCCATTCTTTGAAAGAATCAAAAAGAAAAGTTCCTATCTGTGTCAGCTCTAGTGTGGTAACAGAGAGAAAGTGTGGGCAGCGAGAAGGAAAAAGAGATACATGACCACAGTAACAACGTGGTCCTAACTTGAAAAACTATTCTGGAATTTAAATTCTCACTTTTCTTTTTTAACTTGAAAATTTCAGCCCTTTAATATGCCCAGTCAAGCCGGGCGTGGTGGCGCACGCCTTTAATCCCAACACCGGGGAGTAAGAGGTAGGAGGATCGCCGAGAGTTCAAGGCCACCCTGAGACTACAGAGTGAATTCCAGGTCAGTCTGAGCTACAGTGAGACCCTACCTCAAAAAACTTAAAAAAAAAAAAAAAAAAAAAGAAAAGAAAAAAAAAATGTCCAGTCAACCAGGTTTGCCTTTACTTTTCTCTTTGTTAGTACCACATCTTTTCTGAAGATTTCATCCATTCTTGTATCCCTTCCATGAAAGGAATTCTCAAAATGTATTCATGAGCTAGAGAGAGGGAGTCGTTCAGCTGGTGAAGCACTTGCCACACAAGCAGGAGAACCTGACCTTAGATCCCCAGCACCCAGGTAAAAGCCAGACACAGCCACGCACACCCGTAATCCCAGCAGTAGGAGAATCCCTGGGTCTTGCTGGCTCCCCAGTTCAGCCAAATCACTAGGTTTTAGATTAGGCAAGTGACCTTGTCTCAAAAAATAAGACGGAGAGAGATTAAGGAAGACCCCCTGCACTGTTGAGCTCTGGCCTCCAAATGCATACAAATTGCACTCACATATGCAGACCTATGTGAGTCGAAACATGCGTATATTCATGTACATAACTCCCAATGAAAATGCAAAAATATACGTATGCGTTTCACACATTTTTGTTGGTTGATCACTATATTTCCAGATACCACTAAATGAGTTTGGTCAATTTGGAAGTTCAAAATTGGCCGCAGTGGAGTATTTCCACCAAGGAGACTGGGCAGCACAAGCTATCCTTCCTTTCCCCAGAGTTGGAGGTTAAGTGCTTAACAGCACAAGATTGGAATTTATCAGAATTTCATAGTTATACCTCAAATGTTACGTGTCTGAAATAGAACTCATTTATCTAGCCAGTCATTTCTGACTACGTAGAGATGTTTTTACTCCCCTGGGGACATCACTATTTTTCCCTTCAGTCTTTTAATATGGAAGGCCTCTAATCTGAATTCTTGGTTCTTTTTTATTTCTGCCAGATATACATGAAAACGTTTATTAATTTTATCGTGTCTCATGACTACTTACAGTTCCTATGCTAAACATGTCCTCCATTCTGTTTCACTCTTAGATCACTGCAAGACTGATGTTCAATTGTCAATTTATAATAATCGGCTCTTATTTCTCTCAGAATAGAAGCCAAAGGCGTGACTAGAGCCTCTAAAATTCTACAGCTGCCCCTGATTTGCTGGGATCTTATTCCTCTCTTAGTCCCTCTTGCTTACTTTTCAGTTGCTACCCAAACTTCTTGCTGTTCTTTGAATGTGCCAGGTGTTCCTCACTCAGAGGTTAATGTCTTCCCTTTCCAGTGCATTTTACCCAGTCATCCCTATCAACAGAGCAACATAACCCACAACTTTCTTCACTGCTGATCCCACATGCCCTGCTCTGATTTTTCCACAGCAGAGAACATCGTTGCACATGGTATTGAATTTGAACACTTTTCATGTCCCACGGTTCTTTTCTGTCTTAGCAGTTAAGCTTCATGAGACCTGGGGTGTTGATTGCTTTGTTCTCTGATTTTTGTCAGCATGTAGGCCAGTGTTGGGCATATGATTGGCTCTCCATATTTCTCTGTGAATGAATGATCCAACTTGAAAGGCAATGAATCACAGCTTTCATAACTTTCACATGTCCAATCTATAGCAAAGTCCTTCCTCATCAAAGTGCTTCATTGATTGTTCAATTACAAGGGATCTAGAAATAGGATCAGTGATGAATAAGTGAATGACTATTAGTGTCTTTGTCTAGAGGGTGAGGATTGTGTTTACTTGAAACAGCAAGGAACAACAAGGGTTCCAAGATGAACACTGAATATCAAATTGGGATCATAGAACCAATTTCATATCTATTAGATGACTGGGAACTTAAAACAGGCAGTTGAATCAAAGGACCAGAAGCTTGAACTGGGAGAATAATTCACAGGGAAGCAAGTTTGAAACTTACACGTGGATCTGGAAGTCTTGTGGTATGTATTTTCTTTGCTGTGAAGATTTCTATGTGTGGGTTGATAAGACTGACAAAACTCCTTCACAGAGGTAAAAATTACTCACTTTCTGATATTTTGCCTATGGATTCTTAACATCTAATTCCTGTTATACCCTGAGTATCTATTAACTTTAGATTGTGCACCAGTACCTGTCAGCCGTTGCTCCAGCCATTATTCGAAACTCTTAAATCAATGCTCTATGCCCTATCTCTACTTCTTTTCCGATGCCACCTGGTGGTTTGATTCAGATGTTCCCCCAGAACTCATGTATTCTGAATGCTTGGTCCCCAGCTGGTGGCAATTTGGGAGGTGGAGTCTTGGAGGAGAGGTATTGTGGGGGCAGACTTAGGGGTGTTAGAGCCAACCTCTCCTCACCAAAGCTCAGCCCACTCTTCTTCTGCTGTTTTCTACCTGTCAAGGCAAGGAGGGGATGTCCAGCCTCTCTGCTACCTTCTTTCTCCTACCACCATAAATCTTCCCCTCAAGAATGTAAGCCAAAATAAATCCTTTCTTATAGTTTTCTGCTTTTGGTTCAGTGTTTTGTGCCAGCAGCAAGTAGGTAACCATGACATGCCATTTTCTTTTTCTTATACTTTTAAATCCATTTCTGATTATAGATATAAATCGCTCAAAATTAGTTTAAATTTCTTTTGTTCCACATTACAACAGTGACCATTTCAGCAACTGACTATCCTGAGATCTCACCTCACATGGCATCCATCCCACCAACAACGTGGCCTCCTTTCATATCCATAGTTTCTCCCATCCCCGCTTCGTGTGCTCCAGCCACCTGAATCTACTTGCCATTCCTGAGCAGGCTCTGCCCCTCTGCCTCAGGCCACGGCTCATACTCTCTTTTGGCTGGCAGAACTCTTGCTCCTTCTCCACTTAAAGCAAGTTAAAAAGTTCCTTCTTTAAGAAACGCTTCCTGGTTTCCTTTCCACTATCAGCCCTGACATGGTCCTCCTTCCTTTCTCCATAGCTCCGGAGCACATATTCATACTTATTTCTATTTAATTTGTTGTTTACTTGCCCGTTCTGGTTGTGATGTATAATTCACCTGGACCCCGAAAGCCATATTTACCTTCACTCTCTGTCCCATAGTACTTAAAGAAAAGTAGAAAAGTCTTCAGTCAATGTTTGTGAGGTAATTAATTGAATCCCATTTGGATCAATATGTTACTGACATAACGCATTATATGCATAGAAGCTCACTGTATGGTATGTGCCTATACCAGAAACTGTATGTGCCAGATATTAGCTTTGTATGTAGATATCAGGGTATCTACATATCTATATTATTGTATTGAATTTCTTGTGGCATATATCATACTTCACTATGACATAGCTGATTTCTCTTTCTCTACAAGCCTACATGTTCATGCACACACATGCACAGTCACACACATATGCTCACACATATAACATAGCAATGCTCCTTGACATGCAATGTAGTTGCATCCTGACAAAGTCACCAGTTGAACATGCTCACTTAGCAACAAAGTACATCGAGTGCATGTTGTTTTCCCTCATGATCATGTGTCTGACAGGGTCCAGCATTAGGAGGGAGCATTGAACAAACATTGAAAGCCTGAAAAAGATCAAACTTCAAATTTGGAATATCCTTTCTATTAATAAACATGGAAAAATGAAAACCTGTAAGTTGAGTCTATGAGTGTACCTCAGTGGTAGAGCTCTTATCCAATATGTGTACTTAGGTTCTAGCCTTGGTATTATTACAAAAATTGTAAATCGGACTGGAGATATGGATTAGTGGTTGAGGCACTTGCCTGCAAAGCCTAAGAACCCAGGTTCAATTCCCCAGGACCCACATAAGCCAGATGCACATTATGTAGCATGCATCTGGAGTTCATTTGCAGTGGTTATGTGCCCTGGTACACTGGTATTCACTCTGTTTAGTAAGTAAATAAATAAAAATTTAAAAACAATTGTAAGTCAACTTATGTTACATCAAGGACTATATACGCATCCATTTATATGTATGTAAAATATACTGCAATGTCTACTGGAAACTATATATGCATTTTAACATAAATATACTTATTTATAAATTATAGTGTATCAATGCTCTGCTATTTTTTATAATGGAATCATAATAGAGTACCTTTTAATGGATGCATGTATATGCATAAATGTGTACACAGCAGGGGTGTAGACACATACATGCATGTGTGTATTTTTGTGCATCTCCTCTTTTCCTCTCATTTCTTCTCCCTTCCTCTTCTTCCCTCCTTATTTCTATTTCATCTTTCCTTTCCTTCCTTCATTTCATTCCATCCATTTGTCTTGCTGTTTAAGACTGATATTTCTGTGATGAACTGTCTCCACAAAGCAAAGTCTGGTTTGTTGAATAGCATTATGACTAGTAATGCTGAGGAGAACAAGTCTTGGTTTGAAGGGTGAAATGAAATCTACAAGCTACTACCAGTCAGGCTCCTTCCAGACTGTTGTGATGGGCATATTCACGGAAATCAATACAGGATGGCTGGAAAGAAGAGACACAACACAAGTGCACACAATGGACATGTTTCTTCCTAACCCTATCAAATTAACAACCTTTGGCTAGCTCCTTAGAGGGCTCCACAGCTTCTTTCTAAAGGGGAGGTTACATCTCAAGAACAAAGGGAAAGATGAATCCTTATTTACTTATGGTGGGAGTGTAAACTGGTATAGCCATTATGGAAATCACAATGGAGGTATTTCAAATAATCAGAAATAGTCCTCCAATATGACCCAGCTATTTTACTCCTGGTCTAAGGACCCCACACACTAATATAGAGATACTCACACATCCATGTTTATTTCTGCTCTGTGTGTAAAATCTAAGAATTGGAATAAGCCTAGATGCCCATTAGCAGGTAACTGGTTAATAAAAATGTGGTACATATGCACAGTGGAATGCTATTCAACAATACAGAGAAAATGAAATTATGAAATTTGCAGGAAGACAGATGGACCTAGAAAGAATCATATTAAGTGACTTTAACTCAGAAAGTCCAAATGTACATTCTCTGTCTGATGTGTGGGTCTTAGCTTGTAATCTCTATAAGTACATTTGTATAGGGAGAGGCAAGTGTAGGTAAAACCTATAAAAGTAGAATGGCAAGCAAAACTAAGTAAAGGGATGATCTGGAAAATGCATGATAGAAGGGACACAGGTGATATGTAAACAGAAGGGGTGAATATTGAGAAGGGAATAAAAGGTAGGGGAAGGAGAATTGGAAATAGGAGGGGGAGACAAGATCAATTAAAAGAAATTGTATTTGAAAATGCCGAAATGAATGATACCTTAACAAACACCTAAATACTGGTATACCAAATAACACTCTTTAAATAGAACAAATAATGGGGATGAGTGTAGCTGTAACTATGATCACAACAATAATATTTAGAACCTGTGGATGCCAAGAGAAATTAGATAACACATGAAACATAACAGTAGATATAATCCCCCTGAGAGCTTACAATTTAGGTTAATATTTCTGTGCCTTTGCTCATTACCCAAGAGAATTATAAAGATTATCTTTGATTTAACTTTGAAAAAGAATTATTAAAAATAACAATTATGGGCTGGAGAGATGGCTTAGCAGTTAAAGTGCTTGCCTGCAAAGCCAAAGGACTTCGATTCAATTCCCCAGGACCCACATAAGCCAGATGTACAAGGTGGTGCATGCATCTGGAGATCATTTGACAGAGTTGGAAGCCCTGGCACTCCCATTCTCTCTCTCTCCCTCTTTCCATCTCTCTAATAAGTAAGTAAAATAAATTATAACAAATGTGATTATTTTAATATAAGAGAAATAAATTACAACCATGGTCTAGATGCCAGGTCTAAAGTTACATACACAGTTGAGCAGAGGACACCACAAAAAGTAATTTTAATGATTTATTCACAATAATACTTTCCATTTATGACTTCACAAGATGCTTTACAAGGTTTTAATTCTATCACATGCTCTTGTTGATTAAGGGAAACCTAATTTTATTCCTATCAGCAATCATGAGTTCAAATCTAGCAGGTAGTAAATACTGGACTACCTTCCAATAGATAGAACAGATGGGGGGGGGGTGGACTAATTCTCACCACAAATTTGTGCTGAGTTGGGACTAAAATAGGGGCCAGGGACCAGAAAGGCAGTAAATGTCCATGTGATATGGAAGAGGACTATGTTAGGAACCAAAGCTTTTGGGCTCAGAGACTGGGTCACAATCAATTTTTCTCTCTTTGGCAAGTCCTCCACAGAGGAATGAAAAAAAAAAAAAAAGGAAGGTCTAAAATAGTGGCAGAGGATCCTGTATCCTCCAATACATTGTGTATTCTGAGAAATCAGAGGTGATGTTTCTAAGCTCCATATATTAGATGGTTTCTGCTTTAAATTTCACAGCAAGGTGACTGGTTCGATGAAATCATACACCACATAATGTCATGGTTTCTCTAAGTTTGTATTTAGGATAGGCCTCCAAGGGATACAGGTTGTCAAAACCTGCATATGTCATAATGAAAGATTTTCCAGAGAGAGAGAGAGAGAGAGAGAGAGAGGATGAGTACATTTTTACCTCAATTGGCAAGGCAGAAAAATAAAGGAAAGTATATTGTTCCATGACATTTATTCACTACACTTAAGAAGCAAGGTAAATTATAAAACCATCATGAAGAATTTTTAAAAGGAAAACAGTAAGCTATCATATGACTCACCTAGAATTGATTTACTTTAGAAGTATATCCTGTAAGCATTGTTTCCAATAAAAGTTTGGGGTGTTCAAAGCCAGCCTTTTTGTGTGAGTGCTAATGGTTTGAAGAGGCCATTAGAAACATTTCCAGAGGAATTGTATACAGAAGTGGTTCGTTGTGCTAACCAAAGAACTGTGCAACGGGTTTCTTCTGTGTCTCTCCTAGATCCCAAACGACAAAAAAGAGGTGAAGGCCAAGTAACCACACTGAAATCCAAGGGACACTTGATTTGGCTATTTCATGTCATTGTTACAGGAAGCTCCACAGCATTTCTGGCATTCCAGAAGAATCCACACGTCTCAATGTAGCCCTTCTTCCCAAAGATAGTTATTTTTGATTTCCGTCATCACTTGATTTGGCATGTTCTTGATGTTCATGTGAATAGAATTTTACTGTACGAACACTTTTCTACCTAGATTCTCCACACTAACATCTCAACGATGTACACACACTTGCACACGTCATAAATTATGTGTTCATCTACACATCAATATTTTTTTCCTGTTCTCAACTTCTGGATATTATGAATAATGCTATAACTGACATTCTTATACTTGTCTTTTTCTTTTTCTTCCTGAGGTATGGTTTCTCTCTAGCCCAGGCTGACCTGGAATTCAATATGTAGTCTCAGGGCAGCCTTTAACTCATGGTGATCCTCCTGTTCCTCCTACCTCTGACTCCCAAGTGCTGGAATTAAAGGCATGTGCCACCAAAACCAGCCTATACTTGTCTTTTTATTTAACAACAACAACTACATACATGTTATATAATTTTTTGAGAGAGAAAGAGGTAGAGAAAGAGAGGGAGGGAGAGGACAGGCACATCATGGCCTCCAGTCACTACAAACGAACTCCCAGTGCATGCGCCCCCTCGTGCATCTGGCTTACGTGGGTCCTGGAGAACTGAACCGGGATCCTTTGGCTTTGCAGGCACACGCCTTAACTGCTAAGCCATCTCTCCAGCCTGTACTGGTCTTTTAATGGAAGGACGTATGCCATCATGTTTTGCTGGGTATATTCTTAGCTGCATCATATCATAACTGTAAGATTTCCGGAGACCAATCTATCTCTTCTTTCCTCCCTATTCCCTCCCCCCACCTGCCGTGCTTAGATTGGGTCTGAGACGCCGGGCATACATCCTGTTATGGTGGACTAGCCCTCATGACAGCTGGGCTGAGAGGAGGGAATAGCTCCTTCTCCCTGTGTCACTATCAGAGTCACCTCCCATGTAAGCCCACTTCCTACCAGTACAGTTCCTCTTCCCCTCATGAGTACCCTGAATACCCCTCCCGCCCTTTATCAACCATTCTTCATCTGCCTTCCCTTTCTTTTTGGATCCTCCCGGGCCATTTTCTCCTGGAGTTAAATGAAAGTCTTGGGCCCAAGAAATAGTTTGTCACTGGTTCACCTCTATCTTTTTTTTTTTTAATTTGTTGTTTATTTTTATTTATTTATTTGAGAGAGACACACAGACAGAGAGAAAGAAAGAAGGGATGAGAGAGAGAGAGAGAGAGAGAATAAGTGCATCAGGGCCTCCAGCCACTGCAAACGAACTCCAGATGCATGTGTTCCCTTGTGCATCTGGCTTACATGGGTCCTGGGGAATTGAGCCTCTAACCAGAGTCCTTAGGTTTCACAGGCAAGCACTTAACCACTAGGCCATCTCTTTAACCCTTTATCTTATGTTTTTTTTTTATGTGAGAGAGAGAGAGAGAGAGAGAGAGAGAGAGAGAGAGAGAGAGAGAGAGATTGAATTGGCATGTGACATGCCAGGGCCTCCAGCCACTGCAATTAAGGTCCAGATGGGTGTGCCTCCTTGTGCATCTGGTTTATGTGGTATTTGGTAGTCAAACATGGGTCCTTAGATTTTCACAGGCAAGCGCCTTAACTGCTAAGCCATCTCTCCAGCCCTGGTCCCCTCTATCTTGAACCCTCAACCTGAAGTAACTTAAGCACATGTAGCATGTGTATACAATGGCAAATTTCTGAGAGTCCTTGCAGCTGTCTCTGTCCCTGTACTAAGATTCTTTACATTCCTGCTAACAAGCAGCCACACCAGTCTTGAATTTCGCTATGCTACAGGAAATGTAGTAGCATTGTAATTGTAATTCCCTTTCCACTCATTATCATATTGATTATTTTTGAGGATATGTCATTTGTATTTTTGTTTTATGAACATTTAACTGTTTTACCCTCTTAAAATCAGTTTACCTTTTTCTTACTAGTTCATAGGAATCTTGTTTTTATACATTCAGGTCCTTTGTTGGTTATATGTATTGTGAATATCTTCTCTGAGTTTGCACATTATATTTTCTATCTCTGTGGTAGCTTTTAGTAGCTTATTCCTTAAACATAATTAGCTATATTTCATTTTTCTTTAGTAAACATTGTTTTTGTGTACCAATGAAGGAATAACTTTCTACACTGAAGAGTAAAGGTATTATATATTTTCTGTTAAAAGTTTTATGTTTGCACATTCATATTCATGGTCCATCTCATGTTAACTTTTTAATTTAATTTTATTTTTTTTTAATTTTTTTAATTTATTTTATTTGAGAGCGAGAGACACAGAGAGAAAGACAGATAGAGGAAGAGAGAGAGAATGGGCACGCCAGGGCTTCCAGCCTCTGCAAACGAACTCCAGGCTCGTGCGCCCCCTTTTGCATCTGGCTAACATGGGACCTGGGGAACCGAGCCTCGAACCGGGGTCCTTAGGCTTCACAGGCAAGCGCTTAACCGCTAAGCTGTCTCTCCAGCCCTCATGTTAATTTTTAAATATTGTGTGAAATAATGGGACATACATTTATTATATAGGTATGTAATTTCTCCAAAAACATTCGCTGTAAACAAAGTATTTTCTCACTGAATTTTAGTGGTATCTTTATTAAACCAACTGCTGCATTTGTCTATTTCTGGATTATCAAATTCTGTTTATATTTATTCTCTTGAGACTTCCCCCACCTATTATATTATGATTATATTTTGTGACAGATATTCAACATAATTCCACTTTAAAAGTTATTTATTTACTTATTTTTTTGTTTTTTTATTGACAACTTCCATAATTGTAAACAGTACTCCATTGTACTTCTCTCCCTCCCCCCACTTTCCCCTTTAGAAGAAACTAATACTTACTTAATCCCTTATGACTTGTTTACTCAGATATTAAATGTTTTCTTTAGCAAGTATACAGGATCATTATGTGTCCTTATTCCACATAAAAACTGTGGAATGAAACAACAATTAAATTTTAAATGGAGAGAAACTCTTATGTAGTGTGAGTGCATTAATACAACATTAGGAGAATTCAATTCTGATCAAGTTTTTACTACTTATTGACTGCACAAAATAATTATTAGCTTCAATTTTGGTAAAATAAGACCTACAGGCCCGAAATTGGAGTAATGAAACATATTAATAGACACAAGATTGTAACATTGTGAAAGGCTACAGAAAACACTTTTCATAATAAACAATAAAGATTAATAAGAGCAAAATCATCTTGGCCAGTGTTTATTCATGCATATAGAGAAAGGACAAAATCTTCAATCGGTGAAAAAGAGTAAAGTGGAGTCCTTATTGTATTTTTATTTTTAAAAAATATTTTTATTTATTTATTCGAGAGAGACAGAGAGTGAGTCTGGGTGCACTGTGGCCTCATGCCACTGCAAATGAACTTGAGATTCATGCACCACTTTATGCATCTGGCTTTATGTGGGTGTTGGGAATTGAACCAGGCTATCTTGCTTTGCAAGCAAGTGCCTTCAATCGCAGAGCCATGTCTCCAACTCAATTTTTATTTTATAACATGCAGAAAAGCCCTCTCAAAATTAGAGTGGCTGCTGGGCATGGTGTCAGATGCCTTTAATCCCAGTACTCAGGATGCAGAGGTAGGAGGATCACTGAGAGTTCCAGGCCACCCTGAGAGTACATAGTGAATTTCAGGTCAGCCTGGGCTAGAGTAAGACACTGCCTCGAAAAACAAAAATAATAATAATAATAATAATTTTAAAAAATTAATTGGAGGATTCAATGTATAAGTCAAAATCATAAAACTCCTAAAAAAAGGGGGGGAAGCCTTCAGCATTGGGCTTGATAATATTAGATAATGATTCAATAATAATTATAATAGAATTGGAATGATATATTGCTATCAGTAACTCAAATGATACACTAATAAATATTATTAGAAACATATTAATGTTAACGAGCATTATATTTTAACATACTGTAATTATAATCATACTTACACCTAAATATATACTCTCAAGTACTTGATGCAAAAAAAAGAGCAAAGGACAACTTGAAAATAGTTGGAGATTCACTAGATTATTTCAATGACTAATGTAACAAGTAACTGGATAGAAAATCAACAAGGGTATATATGACTAAACGAAATTATCAATTACTGTTCCCTGACTGTCATTATAATACATTTCACCCATGGACTACATGGGTTTATGTTTTTATTTGTGTGTGTGTGTGTGTGGTTTAATATGTGAATGTGAATCTCTGAATGTATGTGACATGTGCCCACATGCATGATGGCCACAAAAAAAACACTGGGTTTTACATGGATGTTGGGGATTGAACACAGGCCCTCATGTGGAGCCATCTCCTCTGCACCAGGCTTATATTTTCACATGGAGTATTCTTCAGGACAGACAATCTGTTCCTCTATACAATAAAAATCACAGTGGAATGACAGTAAAATTTTACAATTATTACTTGTGAAAATTTATGAATTCATATTACAAAATTAATTTAAAACATGCTATTGAACACAAAAAATTAGAGATCTATAGAAAGAATAAGTCTCAAAAAGACCAAATATTTTAATGCTAACACACTGCTCAATGAACCATAGCAAAGGAAAGTTACAAGGAAATAAAAATTATTTTGAGTTGAATAAACAAAGAAAACATAAAAATTAAAGAGTACAGCTAATTCAATACTTTGGGGAGAGTTATAATTATAAATACTTATAACATCACAGAAGGACATTTCTAATCCTACTAACCTAAGACTCCAAATTAAGAAAGTAGAAAAGGAAAGAAAATTAAATTCATAGCAAACCATCAAAGGAAGTAATAAGGATTAGAGCAGAAAGGAAAGGTTTGTTCATGAATAGCAAAACAGATATAAGAAGAAAACTAGACAAGACCCATAACAGGTGAAGAAACTGAAACTACAATCTAAATTTTTCCACTAAGAAAATCCCAAACTCTGATATATTGATTAGTCAATTTTATCAAATACTTAAAGAAGTAATCACTATTTTTATAAACTCCTTCAGAAAATAAATGAAGTCTCATCTTTAGACCACAATTACTGATGTCAAAGCTAGAGAGAACATCAATGTAGAAAACAACCAAAGAAGAAAACTACAGACCAGTGTGTCTCATGAAGATTGACACAAAAATCCTTAAAAATATTGTCAAAACTAATTCACTAAGATTCAAAACATATGTACCACAAACACTTGGGGCTTTACCTTAGTAATGTAGGGTTGGTTTACATCTGAAGATCAGCTAATGTACTATACCACATTATAATCAAAAAGACAAGAATGACTATCTCAGAGGCTGTAGTGATGGCTTAGTGGTTAAGGCACTTGCTTGGGAACCTAAGGACAAAGGTTCAATTCCCCAGTACCCATACAAGCCAGATGCACAAGGTAGTACATGTGTCTGGAGTTTACCTGCAGTGGCTAGAGGCCCTGATGCACCCATTCTCTCTGTGCCTCTATCTGCCACCCTTTCTCTCTAAAATAAATAAACAAATAAATAAAGATATAAAAAGAATGACTATTTTAACACATTTGACAAAAAAAAAATCTAAATCTAAATCTAAATCATGATAAAAGTATCAACATATTATTGCTTCAAGTATTTGGAGATCTCTATTTTTGGGCATATATAATGCAAAAAAAAAAATACAAAGGCACATAACAAATACCTTAAAAATAAAAGAACCTACATTTAACTGTTTACTTACTGGTGAAGGATGGGTGGCATTTCCCCTCAGATAAGGAATAGATAGGAATGTCAGGTCTCATCACCTTTGGCAACATTTTACTGAAAATTCTAGCTGGTGAAATGAGTGTCAGAGCAACGAAAGTAACAAAACAGATAAAATAAAGGCAAAGCACTAATGGTGTAGCTTAGTGGTAAAGATCTTCAGCATAGGGTCCTGGATTCAATACCGAGCACCAAACAAGCAACAACAAATAAATTATAAGAAAAAATAAGAAATTCTTTATGAACAGGTAACTTAATTTTATTGTGGAAAAAAAAATCTACACATACAGAAGAAAGTTACTATTAAGATCAAAGAATAAAGGATGAATATTAAAAATGATTAATATCTTTTCTTTCATCTTATTTATTTATTTATTTGAGAGAGAGTGGGAAAGATGGGGAGAGAGAGGATGAGCACACCAGGGTCTCCAGGCACTGCAAATGAACTCTAGATGCATGTACCACTTTGGGCATCTGGATTACATGGATATTGGAGAAATGAACTTGGGTCCTTAGGTTTTGCAGCCAAGTGCCTTAACCACTAAGCTGTCTGTCCAGCCTGATATTAATTGCTATATACTAGTCCCAAACTATTTGAAAACGAAATTCTGACAAAAATTACATCAAAACAAATTGAATGCTTAAGAATAAATTAAACAAAAGGAGTTCAAGATTTGTACCATAAAAATATGCTGTTTAAAAAAGTAAAATAAAGGGCTGTAGAGATGGCTTAGCAGTTAAGCGCTTGCCTATGAAGCCTAAAGACCCTGGTTGGAAGCTCAATTCCCCAGGACCCACATTAGCCAGATGCACAAGGGGGCACACGTGTCTGGAGTTCGTTTGCAGTGGCTGGAGGCCCTGGCGCGCCCATTCTCTCCCACTCTCTCTCTCTCTCTCTCTCTCTCTCTCTCTCTCTCTCTGTTATTCTCAAATAAATAAATAAATAAATAAAAGGAACAAAAAAATTCATTCGTTACAAAAACGTAAAACAAACAAAAAAAATGATAGATTAATGAAAATGCCATCTATACATGTGGTTTGGGAAAGCCAATAATGGTAAGGTGGTGATTCTTTCTATATTGATCTATGGAGTTGATCTAACTCCATATCAAAATTCCAGATGATTTTTTTTTTCTGAAATTAACAGGTACATTTTAAAGATTCTCTTTTAAAATATAGCAGACGTTGAGGAGTAAACTTAATTTTGAAACTTTATAACAAAATTGGAGAAGTCAGAGTACTTTATTTAAAAATGTACTCCTGAGGATAGTATTGCATAAGTATAGGCATATGACTCAATGAAACAAAACTGAGAGTTTTTAATAAAGCCTTTTGATTTAAAGTGAACTGATTCAATGTTGATACAAATGTACCAAGGCAAACTGGTGAAGAAATGGTCTTTCCAACAAATTAAATGATGCCACACAACTGGTAACCATACATGGAAGGAGAATGTAAAAGGAATTTTGACTCATATTTCATAACTGATTTATAAAAACTAAATCAAATGTACACAAAACTAAATATGAGTGTAAAAATCATTAAACTTCTAGAGGAAAAAAAACACAGAAGGAATCATTGTGAACTTGTTTTAGGCAGAATTCTCAAAAACACTGCAACTTTCAAAATTAAAGACTTAAATCAATAAATTGGTCATTAAAAAAATGAAATTCTTTTGCACTTCAAAATGCACCACTGAGAAAATGAAAAGGCAAGTTTCAGACTGTTAGAAAATCTTTGTAAATTGCATATCTGATATAGGATTGACATTGAGAATATTAAAAGATGTGTTACAAACTCGATAAGTAGAAAAAAAACCCTCCAAATTAAAGAAAAAGAGATCAAATGATCAGATAGTAGAGATTTCCAAATAATCATGCAAGTGGCGCATAAGTATATATAAAATACTGACTGCCATTGCTCAGTAGGTCTGTGAAAATTTTGCAGTGGTTGAATAAATGTGATATGTCCATATAGGTAGCTGTGATCCAAGAGAAGACATGTAGTGTGGATGATGGAGCTGAAGGTGGAATTTGAGCTATTGTGTATTGCATTGAAAAGATGCAGTAGAATGTCTACCTTGGGGAAAAAAAAATGTCAGTCATCTTCACAAAGCTTAAAGACAACCTTAGTATGCATCCCTGCAACTCCATTTCTATTAACCTGCATTAGAGACTCAAACCCTATGAGTACACACAGCTCTGAATTTTCACAGTAGCTTTGACAATGATAGTTCTAAACTGGAAACAATCCAAATGTATCCATCACATTTCAAAATGTGATATACCCATATAATCAAATGCTATTCAGCAATTTAAAACACAAAATGCTGATGTCTACTACAGGATGAGTGGACCACAAAAAAATAATAATAATAAGAGAAGGAAGCCACACAGAAAGGACTCTCTGTATTGTATAAATGCGTTGATGCCAGATACCCATACAAAGTGAATTTTTGGAGCCATCGCAGATTATTGGTTGCTGTGTTTAGGGGCTGAAACAGGACTAAGTATAAACAAGTTAAGGGTAATAATTTAGAAGTATAAAAATTTCACTGAAACTGGCTTGGCATAGTTGGCCACTTTACAAATATATTATGCAATGTGTATTTTATGGAACATAAATTATGTCTCATTAAAGTAGTGTAAGAGGTCTCGGGATGGGGTGTGATGGCTGGTACCTAATACAGAACACAGGAGGCTGGAGTAGAAGAACATCTGTGAGTTCATGGCCAGCCTGAACTAGGCAGACAGTTTCCAACCATCTTGGCCTAACTATAAGATTCTGCCACAAAACAAAACAAAATGAAACAATAACCAACAAGAAAAGAAGGAGCAGATTTACCATCTGCATGCACACAGGGTGGTGGGTGTATAAGATGAGGTCATTCACAGCACAGTTTGGCATGCTGAAGAAACAGTGAGCCAATACGTCTCATTGCCATGGTCATTATCACCCTCTTCATCTTCATGTTGAGTTCGAAGGTTTATTTTCATCTCCCAAGCCCACTGCACAAAGAAATATCCAGGACTGTGTAGATTGGGAGCCCTGGAAATCCAGTCACTAATTTTGGCTCTATATGTGATGCTTCTAGAAACATCTGGGCCTGACATGATGCCTCTGAGATATTTTGAACACCTCATCTAATGACCAGGGAGAACTCCTCAGAATGTGTGCCAGGCGGTGGCAGGCGGTTGACAATACTTCTGTGTGTGCAACCATCCTTCTGTCTTCTTCCCAGACACAGGGTTTGGGTTGCTCTTCTTTCCTTCACTGGCAATGCTTATTCTCATGGTCTTACTCTGAAACCTTCGTATTCCCAAGACCTTAGCCATCTCTCTACTGTGTCTGAAGCCTACCATTTTCTTTTACTTGCTCATTATTATCTCATTAGTAAACCAAGCAAGATAAAAAAAAAAAATTGCCAACCCATAGTTCCTCTTCATTTTCCTGTACATATCCATGCATTAATGGCATATTCAACATATCAGGTGTATAGTAGATATTTGCTATTCTTTCTTTCCTTTTTTATACATTTCTCATTCTCTTCCTTTTGATCTGAACAAAAGCCACCATTGATTTATTGAAATGTATCACATTCTAATATGTCTATGTATGCATATATATATATTTCCAGTGTCATAGCGCCATTAAGATTATTTTTCTACTGAACTAGGATTATAATTAATTTTAAATTATTTTGACTTTAAATAAACATTGTTTCATCATTCTTATTTGATACCATGGGTAGATAGCTCCCTATTTCTAACATAAGGTATTTGGTAAATAAAATAGTCATTTTCATTAATCACAGATTGTGAACATTCATTTTGTACTTTCAGTTTAACCAAAGTTCCATACTTTTACTTCCTTACCAAATAGAGTGATATTTTAGTACTTTAAAGAACTGAAAACCATTTGAACAGGTCTTACATCTTGTTTCAACATACTAAATTTATTTACAAGAGAATATTTTGAATTTGGAGAGTGTTATATCTAGAATAAATTTATGAGTAAAAACACTTAAGTTTCACACTGTAATGATATTTAAAGTCTCATAATGTGCTGTATTGTGTTTATTGTATTTATTTATTTACGCACAGTCATTTGTCATAAACTGTGCCAATAAGGTTTTTTTTATTACATGAGATGCCATTTAATCATGAAATTGAAAATACTGTTTTCATGCAATCTTTTGGCCCTGCTTATTTTTGTTTTATTTATGATATTCTTTTTTTTTTTTATTTGAGAACGAGAGACACAGAGAGAAAGACAGACAGAGGGAGAGAGAGAGAATGGGCGCGCCAGGGCTTCCAGCCTCTGCAAATGAACTCCAGACGCGTGCACCCCCTTGTGCATCTGGCTATCGTGGGACCTGGGGAACTGAGCCTCGAACTGGGGTCCTTAGGCTTCACAGGCAAGCGCTTAACCGCTAAGCCATCTCTCCAGCCCATATTTATGATATTCTTATAATACTATAGCTATGGATTGTGCTAGAGTGCAATTAGTACATTATCAAAGCCAAAATCTGTAAACACTATTGAATATGAAGTAAACGTAAATTTATATATCAATATTTATTTATTTTTTTTTTTAATTTTTATTTATTTATTTGAGAGCGACAGACACAGAGAGAAAGACAGATAGAGGGAGAGAGAGAGAGAATGGGCGCGCCAGGGCTTCCAGCCTCTGCAAATGAACTCCAGACGCGTGCGCCCCCTTGTGCATCTGGCTAACGTGGGACCTGGGGAACCGAGCCTCGAACCAGGGTCCTTAGGCTTCACAGGCAAGCGCTTAACCGCTAAGCCATCTCTCCAGCCCTATATATCAATATTTAAACAGAGAAATAGATGGCAGATTGAAATGGGCAACTTCAGGTAGATTTTCTTCTCTTTTACTATCTTTTATAACTAAATTTTCTGAAAGGGTCAGTATCCAATTAAACTCTTGTACTAAATGTTGAATACAGAGGCAGTCACTTCTTTTCAGAAAATATGCCTTCTGGAAATTTCTATAATGCATGTCAAGTTTTAGGATAAAGAAACACATTTGTTATCCTATTTCAGAGATAATTGCTTGCCATTAGGTTGATAGGAACGTAAATTTTGCTCATTTCTGTCAGCTAGCTTGTCAACTTCCTAAACTCTATCTCCATCTGCCCCTCCAGTGACAAGCTGAATATCATTTTGCCTTCAACCAAAATGATAATGACTCCTTCATGTAAATTTTGTTAAAATCACATGTGTGAAACATTTATTAGCTTTTTTTTTTTCTTTCAGGAATAAAGAAGTCAGATGGTTCAACAACATTATTAAAAAAAAAAAATCTCATCCAAATGTATTTTTCTTGCTATAAATGGTATAAACGTTTTTGCCTGGTTTCTCCTCTTTTGCAAGAATTATACATATATGTCGCTGTCAGACTTTAGACATAATCATGTCACAGGAGAGTTGCTTACTCTGCCTGTATCTAGAATTGGGGAAGAGGTTGGTGAGAAAAGCCACCTGCGTGCACTCTTATGCCAGAACTTTTGTCTCTATGCCCAGAAGCCACGTTTTAACACCACAGCTTGTGATTCCAAGGGAGAAGCTTCAATAATAATAAAAGCTACTATTCCCAAAGTACTTACTGCTTTTATTTTCTCCCCTAGTACCCGCCAAGCCGTCACTATTTACCAAATTCTGTATTAAACAGCTCACACATATTAACCCATTTTAATCCTCATAGTCACCTGTGGAGATAGATACTATTATAACACCCATTTTGTAGCAAGCCAGGGCTCTTAAAGGTCACATCTGCAAGCAGCTGTTGAGAGGTGATGCCATAATTTATACCACAGCACGCTGGTCTGTCAGAGCCTACCCTCTTAGTCAAAACGCACTTCTACCTTCTAACATATCATTTTGGTCTGGAGAAAAGAACTAATCAGGAAGTCTGAGCAAGTTAATGTCTAGAACAAAGAGATCAGGCAGCATTCACCAGTGTGTGCAACTGATACCAAGGGTAGGTCACAATGCAATGGCTGTTGAATGCTTGCTCAAAGTGTTTAGTGTCACAGTGAAGCTCGATGTCTTACTTGTCCATTCTTTAGGGGCAATGCCTTTCTGTACTGGGGCACAGTACTAAACCTGTTAGAGCTCCTGCCATTGTACCTCAAACCATTGCTGACAAAACTTTGCACCCATTCAGGGCTCTGCCATCCTGACTGTGAAAAGAAGCACATAGCAAGAGACAAACAAGTAATAATTTTATTTATTTATTTATTATTGCATTAAGTGAACTTATCATTACGCACATTCCACCAGTTTGCCACAACTATTTTTTTAAAGAAGCAATATAGATTTTCCGTAAAAATATGAGATTCTGACATGTGAGTCTTACATTTACCCTTGAGGATTAGAATTCTTGCTGATAAGAAATGAGCTATAAAATATGGATCCCATGTCTCAAGTATTTAAGGGTAAAGTGATAAACATGCAGATGGGGCCATTAATGAACATTAATTGCTTTAAATTAGGTTGTATTGTGCAGTGGGTAAATTGGAAAGTACACATTTGCATTGGTAATGGAAAATTACTTTAAATGCTTCAGGAAGCAAAATATCACCTGATGTGTGAAAACCTGTTGCTCATGGTGGCTTCACAAGGAAACCTGAAGGGCAACTGTATATGAAAAATGAAATCATCTAGGCTGGGGTCCACACACCTGTGCACCTCCTTGGTGTGAACGCCGTGAGGCCACTGAGTTGGCCTAGGCCAAGAAAGATCCCAGATGGTGCCTGGTTTACTTCTTTGGTGTGTCACCAAAGCCCAGGGGTAATGAAATGGGACACTATAAATCTCGGTTATATGGTCCCTGGGGAGGTAATTAGATCCTTCTTCCCCTCTCCCTTCAGGGCTTATCTTAACATCTTCCAGAACACACTGCTGCTGAGCCATGTCTTGTAAGCTCTCACAGAGGCGATGTCACTGAGCATCTCCCAGTGACCCATTCAGCCAGGACCTATTGGATCCCATGAGAAAGACGTCTTCCCTCCAGGCTGTCTCACATGCAGTCCAGTAATGGTTCAGACTCCTCTTTTCTTATTTAATTTCCCAAGAGTTTGTAAGCAGAGCATAGGCACATTTAATGGGTTTTTAAATATATTTTTATTCCTTCCTATTCTATAGTAAAAGTAACCATTTTTCTTTTCATTAGCAGTATCTTATTTTAATATGATGTTCCAACCACCATTTTGCTGTGGACCCAGGTCTGAAAGAGCTAGTGTTTAAAAATAGAAAGAAAAAAAAAAACTCTAATAAAAGAGATGAATAAGAAAGACATTATGTCTTAAGGCAAAAAAATAGTAAGAAATTTCTACCATGGTTGTTGTTCTGTTGACATAGCTAGACTGCTCTTCCTTTAAGACCAAAAAGAAGTGGGTTTGTGAGAAAGAGCAGGAAACTGAGGCACAAATAGGCTGGAACTGACCACTGTGAGATTCAGAAGATAAAAAGAAGTTAGGGATTTGAAATCGAAAGCCATCAGTTTATACATTATTTTTAAAGCCATGAAATGGGACTAAATGGCCTAAGGAATGCATGGAAGAGGTAAAGTCAGTATAAAAAGGACTGAGTACATGGGAATTTAGCAATCTGAAAGGGAGAGAGAATTGGCAAAAAAAAAAAAAAAGACTCAAAAAGGGGAGGTTAGAGATGAAAGAGGGAAATGAGGAGAATATGGTATCCTGGAAACCAAGGAAAGAAAAGGCTATAAGAAGATGGGAGTGGCCAGCTGTGTTTAATGCTGCGAGAGGTCGAGGCCAAGTAAGATGTGTCCTTGCTAGCCTTGGCCTTGGCGAAGGCATTTTTCAAGTGTTGCAATAGGTACAAAAGGCTGTTTGAGGTAGATGCATGGGGGAACGGCAGATGAAAAGCAGAGTGAGTGAACCCAGACGTGCTTTTCAGGTAGCTTGATATAAAGAGGAGCAGAAGACGGGGTGAGAACAGAGGGGAGCATGAGATCAAGGGCAGAGTACCTTTTAAAACTATTAGACTTTATAGCAAGAATGTATAGTGGTGAGAATAATTCGGGGGAAAGAGGCATGATGGGGCCACAGAGAAAGGAGGGTTAGTGGGGATGGTCTCCATTATTCAATGAGAATATTGATCTGGACGCATCCAGCATGGATGTAGGGGTGCGAGCGTACAGACGGAGGTTAACTTTAGAGATTCCATCAAAGAAAATATTGAATTGTTCTTTTAATATCACCGAAGCACATTTTGTTTCATAAATCAATTTTGTTTCAGGCCTTTATGCTACTCATTGGCTCTTGGAAAGGGATCCATGATTCCATGTGGATCAACTCAGAGGTGGAAAGTGTTTTGCTGCTTGTGCAGCCAAAGGGTTTGGTCAATGTCTTCTGTCAGGTGGGCAGAGCTGGGCTCCTCAGGGGTCTGGCTGCTCCTTGTCATGTCTTCTGTTTGCTGGAACCACTCGCCAGTGTAACCAGGAAGAGGCTTTGAAATTAGGAGGATGTCGCTAAACCCTTAAGGGTAGTGAGAGCAGGTCATGAGAAGAGTTTACAGTTCTGTCTTTAGGGGTCTCCTCTACTGAAACCTGACCTCGAGAGGATGTTTGCTGGACCCATTTCCTTCCTTCGAGCTCATGGGTAGATGAGAGCTAGCTCACCCCATTGTTAAGAATGTTCTGCGTATTCTCAGAGCCTAAAGGTTCAAGCGCTCTCAGTCATGCTCTTCCAAATCCAGAGCCAAATCTGAAGGAGGTTTACTGTCCTTTACATCTTCCAAGGACTTCTCACTACCGCCAGGATTTGACTTTTCCCCCCACATGACTGACAGTAGTAACTCCCTTCAGCTCATGCTCAACTCATTGACAGGACTTTTCCGAGATCCGTATTCTGCACAGGGCAGTTAACACAAGGCGACTACTGTTGAATATCTCCCTCTAGAGCTGTGTCGTACTAAAGTACTTCAAGAGAAATTTATTTTCGTATAGCTCTGGAGACTAGATGTCCGAGACCAGAGTCTCTGCAGGTCTGATTCCCTCTGAAACCTGCGAGAGAAGTTGGGTCCCGTGCCTGTGTCCTGGCTTGTGGGTGATGAGTTCCTGCTCGTGGGTGTCCCCTGCATGTATGTCTGTGTTCACAGTTCCCTCTTTCATAAAGACACCAGTCACGTTGGATCTTTTTTGAACTTAGTCTCTCTCTCTCTCTTTTTCCTGTGGTAGGTTCTCACTTTAGCTCAGGCTGACCTGGAATCCACTATGTAGTCTCAGGCTGGCCTGAAACTCACGGCGTTCCTCCTACCTCTGCATCCCAGGTGCTGGGATTAAAGCCGTGTGCCAACACACCCGGCCAACTTAGTCTCTCTTTAAAGACTCTTTCTCCCTAAATAAGTTCATATGGATTTGTACTCCAGCAGATGGATGTTGGAAGGTCATGATACAGTCTATCGCACAAAGTTAAAATTTATTCAGTCTTGATTTTTTTTAACTCAAAGCTGTAATTAAGAACAAAATAAGTTTTATAAGTTAAAAATATTCTGTGACTTTTAGTGAATCCAGTGTCCTCTGGCCCCACCAGCCATAGTTGCAATGTTTACCCCACAACAGTAGCACTTTTCAAATACTTTTCTGTCATTTATATTGGCATATCTAAATACTATTTGCATGCTGTTATTTGTTTTTCATGACAAATATGAACTGGCTCAATAGTATGGAATATGATACATTTGTTCACTTGTACTTCCATATATACAAGATAGATGATACATAGATAGATAGAGGCCAGATAGATAGATAGATAGATAGATAGATAGATAGATAGATAGATAGATTGTACATGTTCTACATGTACCCTGTATTTTTGTATTATTTGGTATTATTCACTTCATTAGTACTGTGTGTTATTCATATATCACCCACAAAGATATTCTATTTTCTTTCTTGTGCTATCTTTTTAAGGTAGAGCTTAACATTGCTTTGTTTCTTCGGTTACTTTTTGTATCGATTACTCACATATGCTCAGTATTGCAAACTCCTGGCAGGATGGTCAAACTTGCCGGGTCATATCTATGCCCCACTTGTTTCCTTGCTTCCGTTCCAGGCTGGATTCATGAGCACTTCATAGTACTTGCCTGAAGCTTTCTTTCCCACACATCCGATGAGAACCACTTGTTGCTTTCCTATGTTGGATTCTCTGTTTCTCGAAGCCAGGTGTCCTTTCTTCCTTGGTTCACTCCTTCATGTTGATGTGGGAACATATTGCAGAACTTTCTGAGAAAGAGTTGCCTCCTATCTCCTAGTGATTCTAATACTCTTTATCTTGTTGTGACCCTTGTCCTTTTGAAGGTACACTATTTTGCTTCATTTGCTGTAAGTGATTACACCAAATAAGCTGACCTTAAGTAACAGAAATGTATGTCTCACAGTTGTGGAGATCAGAGCTCTACAATTTGTGATAAACTAGTGGACACCAGAACATCAGTGGGTCACACTTCCGCTGGTACCTCTTGAGAAGAATTTCCAGCTTATGATAGTAGGCAGCCTGCCTGGTTGGAACCATTTCACAGGTCAGCATTCCCAGCTCTCTCTCTGACCCACCTTAACATCATGTTCTTCTCTGAGTAGGTGGAATTCCTTTGCCTGACTTTCATAAGGACATGCAGAATGGTATTAGGGCCCACCTGATAATATAAAATATTCTCATTTTTAAGATCCTGAACTTAATCACAAAGACCCCTTTTCCAAACAAGTAACATTTACAGGTTCCAGAAATTAGAGCAGGCCATCTTTGCATAGCAGTGTTCATCCTACAGAAGGCAATCTAGTATTTCATTCTGCTTAGATTATGGAATCTTACCTTGCTGAAACTTCATAATAGTGTATCTTGGTGCTATTTTTTTAATTAATTGTATTTCTTTGTGGGTACTTTATGGACAATTTAATCTAGAAATCCTTGTATTTTGTTTCAGGAATATTTTCTTTATTGATTTCTAAACAATTATTTCTTCTATATTTTTCTTGTTCCTTTATAAGAATTCCTACTAGAATTTGAACCTCCATGATACAACTAATTTAATGTTATTTTGTCTTGTCTTTTCCATTTCTTGCAGCTTTTATTCCAGTTCCTGGGACATTTTCTCAACTCCTCCCATACCTTCTAGCCTTCCTACTGATTTCTTCACTATATGTTATTAAAATTTTAATATCTAATACAGTGCTCATCCTTTTATAAGCATCAAATTCTTGTTTCTTTATCATGAGTTTTCTTCTTTTCTCGGGACTTTTTAAAATTGGTTCTCTTAAACATTGCTTTTTCTGAGTTTTTGTTTTCTTTTCAATTTGATTTTACCTGTATTTTTCATGTGGAAAGATCTCTTAAATGCTTGCATGTTTGCTCATTCTTAACAATGAAGTGATCAACACTTGGAAATTCATCACAAAGTGAGTGAGGTTTTTTTTAGCTGCATGTCAAATTCTCCAAGTCTTCTCTCTATCACACAAGTGAACTTATTTCTTAGAAATTTTGGAACCTCTTCCTGGGGGTGTGGCCCAGCCCACTAGCAGCCCAAGAGATAAGGGAAGCTTCCTTTCATGTGCAGATTCTCACTTGGCCTCTGGATAACCTCACTCTCTCTTGCCTCTCAAATGGCCTCTTTGTTCTTTGATTCACTTTACTGCGTATCACAGCACGAGATAAGTGGGGAGTCTAAGAGACACAGCGCACTGTTAACTCCCTAGTGCTCAGCTGGTCACTTGGTGCTCCAGGCCCTTTCCATCCCACTCCCACAGCCCACAGACACATTTCAAGTCTATAGACAATCATGTTGTAGATGACTGTTACTTCCTATGCCTCCTTTCTCATTCTTTGTCATCTAATATCCCCCCCCCACACACCATCTTATTGTTTTCTTTTTCATGGTTCAGGAAAAATCAGAGATAAATGTACGCAGTTAACTCACTGTGTCTGACATGTCCATGAAATAGAAGTCAATGTAACATCCAAATATGCCATGCTAGCTTCTGCTGCTGTGTTATGCCCGGTCTTTCTTCTAGTTCAAGGTGAAGTTCTGAGTTCAGGCTGCTTGCCATCATTGCAAGACTCCGGTCTCCTCTGCTAACCTCCAGGCACCAAAGACTTGGAGAAGGATGAGAGCAAGAATCAAGACAAAACACTCATATAGCTCTCTCTTAGTATATATAGATTGTAATTTTATGTATATATTTGGTTCTTTAAATTTAGATCTTTCTAAATCTAAACTCTGGTTTAGAGAAAATCTGGTCCTGTTTTCAATTTGTTTTTAAAGGGAACTTTCTATATATGGACTCGATTTTTATTATCAGAAGGCAAGTGGGGGAAGGGAAAGAAAAGAGAAGGAAAGCAGAATAATCAAAGTACATGACAGGCATGAATGGGGAAGCCTTTATGAAACGCAGCGCCAGGAGCATGATGGACATGTAGGGAAATGCCTTTATGAAACCCATCACTCTGTTTAATGAATGTGCAGTAATAAAGAAAGTTAAGCCGACTTTCTTTTTCCTTTTGAAGACAAGACATTTAGATTCTTGCACTGAGTTTTGTGTCTCATCAAGAATAATATGAGGGGTTGGAGAAATGGCTTAATGGTTAAGGCACTTGCCCCAAAGCCAAAGAGCCCAAGTTCAATACCTCAGGACCCACGTAAGCCAAATGCATACAGGGGTGCACACATCTAGAGTTTGTTTGAAGAGGCTGAAGGCCCTGGTGTGCCCATTCTCTCTCTCTCCCCCACCCTCTCTTTCTCTCTCCCCCCATTTCTCTCTCTCTCAAATAAATAAAGTAAAACTTACAAAAGAATAAGATGAATGAGAATGTTCTCATATTCTGCACGACAAAAATGCCCCATCAAATAACAAAAGATCAGGCTTGGAAAGGTGGTTGTATCCTGCTCCAGAATGATGGAAGAGATTCCCCTGGATTGAACAAGAGTGCTTCTAAAAAAACACAAGGAGTAAGGCAGGAGAGACTGCTCTTGAGTTAAGTAAGAACTGGAATCAGAGTCGAAAACCAGCATCCTTTAGGACTCACCTTTCTTCCCAGTGGTCACTGACAGCTCCCGTGGTCTCCCCTGGGTGACCCTTTTCCTTGGACATCTGTTCCCACCTTTGACCTCAGCTGACGCTCCTCTATGTTGACCAACACAACTTCTGGAGTGAGCCTGTTTGGTGGGTCACTCATGATCATTGCTGAGTCATCTAGAGCCCAGGGCTCTGGCCTCCCCTTGCATTGAGTCACTTTTGCTCAGGAAACTTGCTTTCCCCTGGCTCAGTAGAAGCTACTTGTGTCTCAAACGTATTCTCTCCATGTTCTGGAGGATGGCCATCCCAGGTGAAGGAAAGAGAAGACTGGTTTCCTCTAAGACTTCTCTCCTTGGCTGCCTTCTTCCTTATACCCTCGTATGCTCCTCCCTCTGGCTATATCCGTGTCCCATGCAGGAAGGATTACTCACCTCACTGACCTTACTTAACTTCTTTTAAGAACCTCTTCCAAATAAAGTCACATTCCTAGGTGCTGGGGAAGAGGACTTCCGCATATACATTTTAGGGAGCTTTACACCTATCAGGGTTTAGCCATCACGACTGATAGGCAATATTCAGAGCAACATTCAGTTCTATCATGGTTCCATTGAATAAATGTGTAGTTTCTGAACTAGATGAAATTGTACTGTCCCAGACGTGAGTTGTTCTTTATCAGCTGCCGATAGCACAAGGTTCAAGAGATTTTCCAGGTAAGCTGTTTTTATGACACCTGTCCCACCCCAAGCAACACAGGCAATGGATAGTTATTTATTTATTTATTTATTTATTTATTATTTATTTATTTGTTTGAGGTCCTCTTCCCAGATGTGGTCCTCTACCTCAAAGGTTTAAGGTATAACTTATAATTTTCTAAATTATTCATGAATTTGTTCTTCAGAAAAGACCAAGAAAAGTTGACAAGACTTGTGAAGTCAAGATAAATGACACCTTCTGCTCCATTTCATCTGCAAGATCCATTACTCTGTCAGAGGGGTAATTTAGATGGCTGTGATTTCTTCCCCACAAAGTGATTTTGGTTCTTTCAGCACCCTTTCCCAGGGTGTGGTGATCAGTGTTTTGTTAGAAAATGTCTCTAAGTAAGCTAGAAACAGGAGAGTCAAGGTCATAGTGAGTCAAGTTGGATTCACATTTGCCTTCATTTTGAATACTACATCATGATGCAGGCCAGATGCAACAGAGGAAGGATGGGCATTATGTGTGGTGGGGATTATTTTTAGGTAAAAGAAAAAAAAAGTACTTCCCACTATCCATTGGACTTTGGGTTATAGCATGTGAACCCGAAGCATCAGAAGTGATATGTTATCTTGGGATAGTCAGAGTTCTCTGCCTTCAATGGTTCACACTTTCACAGAAAACATTTTCTCTACCAATAATGTCAAAACAAATACAGGATAAGAACTACCATTAAGTGAGGACACAAAGACTCCAATTTTTGTCAATTATGTCTTTTCTTATATTTTATTTGTTTATTTATTTGAGAGACAGAGAGAGATAGGCAGATAACAAATAGGCAGGCCAGAGCATCCAGCCACCTCAAACAAACTCCAGACACATGCGCCACCTTGTGCATCTGGCTTATGTGTGTACTGGGGAATTTAACTTGGGTCCTTAGGTTTTGCAGGCAAGCACCTTCACTGCTAATCCATCTCTCCAGCCCAGTTATATCTTTTTAATAGCAGATGTGGTAGCTGGCTGGATCAAAAGCCATATGGTTAACAAGACCTCAATAGGCTAGTTTGCTTCTAAGGGCCATGCATATTTTTTGGCATTTTAAATTTCACTTTGGTGGGTGTGTTGTATATGCATATACACATACATGTATAAATGTGTCTGTTATATTTACAGTCACACTTTTGTTGAAGAAGGGTTAAAGTAAAACAGAGGGTTCTATATTATATTCATTCCCTGAGCAGTGTTTCTTTTTTTAAAAAATGATTTATTTTCAGCGTACCAAGAGCAATGCCTGTGCCTGTATCACTTTGCACTCAATTCTCTTGTATGTTTTATGACATTGTATTGTAAATATTTGATTGCATTTCTTTTCTCTCTATGATTTAAATCATACCAGATTCAAATAAATCCTGTTTCAGATTTAAGTGAATATTGTACTTGGCCAAAACATTTACTTATTTATTGTTTCATACAGAGTTTTTTTCAGTTTTTAGTACTTGGACCCATGGTACTTGGGAACATCCCTATTTTTAATATCTTATTATAATGTTATATTTAATATTTAAAATCAAGTTGAAGCTAAGCATAGGTTTTTCCTCCAAACAAATGCAACAACTCACAATCATATGGTTGCTTAGATCAGACCCTGATTGCCCGCGTGGTTGGCACAACTACTGGTTATTACACTGTCTGCTTCATTTTTTTTTTTTTTGATCAGCTATTTTTTTGCTATTCTTACATCATGAGGAACGTTCCCAAAGGGAATCACGAGAGCAGAATTTCAGAAGGATGCTTTTGTCATTTATAATCAATGCATTTAAATGTCAACCCTGAGCTCACCATAGTGCGGAGATTATAGGAAAGTCACCTCTCTTTCCTCAGCTGGTCACAGGAGAAAGCAGCCTCTCTGGTAGCAGTCAGGAACTTGGTCGTGTAGCTCTGTTTGCTTGGTCACCATCCCGTCACCTGTGTAGCTTCCTTAGGAGAAAACGTCTTCTATGTGTGTTATTTCACCTCCATATGCCTGTGTGATCTTCAGGTGCCAACCTGTGCCATTGTTAGGCTGCCAGGAAGAACCAGCACTTACCTCTGAGTTCCTGCCTTGAGAGCATTTTTAGAGTGGGTGCCAGCTAGCCTCTTAGCATCCTCAATGGAATATCAAAAGTTGGCCAATGATGGAGCTGCTAATTAGTCAATTATCCACGCAGACCACAAGTATCTCCATAAAAATCTGATGAGGTAAAACCCACAGCAGCATCTTTGCTCCCCACAGTCCCCTTGTCCCCCAGCAGCTATTGAGATTCCTAATGGGAGCTAATGACAAAGACAAGGCCACATATTCACATGTGCATCTCTTTATTTCCCCCCTCCTCCTTCTCCCCATGAAATGGTTAAGCCCAAGCCTATCTCCACAATCACCAAGAGGCCTAGACATGGACAGTGGATCCTGACAGCAAATAGAATGGATAATGCATCTATAACATGCATCACCCCACTTCTCTTGGAGGGTTATGCTATTCTAGGCTTCCTGCAGGGGCATTCACATACCCAGACCCTTGGATGAACTCACACTTGGTGTACTGTGGTCTGAGAGAAATAGGATTGTGTTCATAGCCCACATACAGCCACATATGTGTCCACGAAGGTATACAATATCTTAGCATAGCTGAGGAAAATCTGGACACCAACCTAGTGTCAAGAAGTTTTTCTATAGCTCTAGGAACTAATTGCATGGGCTGCCAAGACCTACTTGGGAAATTGCCCTGAAGGCTGGTACCATCATCTTGGTGTGCCCCTTTCCTCATACTGTGGCCACTTAAATGTCTTGGACACTGCTTCATAAGCACCACTGGCTGCTGTGGCAGTTTGAATGTAAACTATTCTCTATAGGCACGTGTGATTTGAACACTTCTTCCTCAGCTGGTGGCAATTTGGGAAAGTTGTGAAGCCTTTGTAAGGCTGAGCTTGGCTGGAAGAGGTGTGTTGCTGGGGTGGATCTTTGGGGGTCACACCACTTAGCTCCAAACCCAGTAGACGAACTACTTTCTTCTGGCTCATGTGACAAGAAGAACTGGATGGCCTGACATCCCATAAGCACAGAATAGATGTATGGACCTGCAACTGGTGAGTTCTCTGACACTGGGTTGGTTACTTAAGGTTTCTGAGACTCAGTTTTTAGAAATCTGTAATAGGAGGGAAAACTACTGATTATCAAGTTTTCCACCCTAAATTTTAACTTTAAATCTTGAAAAGTACTATGTAGATATATTTGTTTGGTTCCTTTGCCAAATTGTATTAGCAGGTATTCTAAGAAGGCTTCTCCCCAATTGACTGTAGTGAGAATAACAACACTTTATTGTGTACATTTCATTTGTAGTAGTGAGATGCAAATTATGAGAAATAAAATAGCCACGGAAGTGCTTTCTGCTGGTTAAAATAGGAATAATTTTTTTTTTTTTTTTAAATCAGGACTTGTGACTCCTGTTTGTAGCCAGACACCTTTGTCAGATCCACAAATGGATGTAGGCTGTTCTTTTCTCTGGTTCCCCACATTTGGATGTTTGGCAATATCTTTTCCCCATCCCAGTTTCACTGGCCCTAGACTCTCATGACATCTGAAATCCTGGTGTTTTATTCCCACTGCAATCATTCTATACCTGATGTTGCTGGGCAAACTTTCAGGGAAGCTAAATTGATCCCATCACTTATGCAAAGGCAATCTTCACCAGGCTTACTCTCCTGCTCGTTAGCCTGATCTCTTTAGTGCTGTTTCTCATAATCTCGCCATGCACTGCGGACTTCTGAATACACACACACTTTTACACACATGCACACATCAGCAGATGGTTTCTTCAAAACAAATACAATTTAAAGCTTGGGACATATAAAAACTGGATAAAACCAAGTTTCTCTAGTCAAGTTCTGGAGTGGAATTCAGGAACCCTGACACATTTGTGTTTTCATCTGGTCCACTCCCTGACACAAAGAGATTCTATATAACCCAATTCTTAATTGTGACTCTTTGTTGTAACTTTTGTTTACTTGTGGACTCACCTGGAATGACTCATCCTTTCTTTCCCATACCATCCGTGTGAAAAAGGACTCCTCCCCCTTTGTTAGTCCAGGGCATTGACTACTAATGCAAAGTCAGGAGCCTATTTATTGTGATTGCTGGGTAGAATCTTAGTTATTCCATACAATGAGCTACTAGAAAGCCAAAGGAAATAAATCACTCATTTTTGTGTCTAAATCATGTTGAGTATTTCATAAATATTCGGGGAATTAATAATACACATTCATACCTACAAATGATTTCTCTTCTCTGAAAGCAATCAGTGCATAGGGGTTAGTCTACATATTAAGAATGTTTGTCCATGTTAAGATATAGGTATTTGTGCTGGAGAAATGGCTTAGCAGTCAAGGTGTTTACCTGTGAAGCCTAAGGACCCCAGTTCGTTTCCCCAGGACCCACATAAGTCAGATGCACAAAGGGGTGCATGCATCTGGAGTTTGTTTGCAGTGGCTATAGGCCCTGGTGTACCCATTCTCTCTTTCTATCTGCCTCTTCCTCTCTCTCTCTCAAATATTTTAAAAAACACATATGTATTTATAAATACATAATATACCCTCTTTATATCCACAGATACATATTCAACTCACTGAAACTGTGTTTGTACATAAATAGTCAGTATTATAATCTTTAAAGATGTGCAATCTTCATATCATTTATTTTCTGTCTATATGTGCGATGCTCAGTAGAATTCCGCCTCCTACAGCTAAATGTTTCATTTGTCTTCTGTGGTTAGCCCTTCCTTTGTTTCTGCAGTTTGCTTAAAGATTTGCAGGGAAACAATGACTCTTTGAAACATGCTGAATTATCAGACAAACTCCAGCTGTCAATTGGGCAAATGGAAGAAAATGGTTTTGACTCCCGAGGCTGCCTCTGACTCTAAGAGACCAAGGTGCTGAGGAGCCGGCCATAGTTCCTACAGCTGTGGCACCCGGATTGAAGTCCTGATACAAAAGAGACTTCATAATAGCAAATGTTGTTCATTAAGCTAAAGTGCTTAAGGTGAATTCCTGGTGGAAACCTCATTAAAGGCCAATAAAGAAAGAAGCTCTCACATGGATACTTTCAAAATAAGTGATGGGTTTATTTCTTTTGTTTTGATCATGATGCAGCCTCACATTAGCAGATAGATTTTCATCATGCCTTTTGTTAGCATCCAATGAAAATAATAAGAAAAGCACCTTATTAGCATCATTTGGAAAAGAACACCACTGACACACTTTCAGAAGCAGCTTTATATCAAGCCCATTCATTTTTATAAAGCACAAATTGAATTACCTGCTGAGATGCTATGTGACTTTATCCTTTCCTAGCCAAGATCCTACACATGTTGCAATGAAACAGTGTTGATGCAAGCCATTTTCTGCACTTTGTGCATTAAATATCTGCATATACTTCTTAATATTGACATGGTCAGCGAGCGATGTGTACAATATATCACTTATGATATTTAAATGTCAAACACTAGTCCAGCTATATATAACTTTCCCATTAAATCTGTCTTATCTGTGCCTCAGTTGGAAATGTCAATTAAAGAAGGAATCTAATCTCATTAGTAAAGCTCAGTGGCATTGCCATGATGTCAAATTTTGTTTCTTCCCATATTTTGATATTTTAATTAAACCTTGAAATGCCTTGACAGAATTTTTACTGGTGGACATAATCCTTTAATACAGTCCCTATTATTTCTCTGTCCATTAAGAAATTGTAAGAGCATGAATGCTAACATCATCAGTTTGATACACATATGATTCATTTATGATTGTCACTTTATTCTAGGTGAGTGTCAGCCAAAATGCTGTAGAAACAAGGTTGGTAGCCAACTATACTAGTAGGTTTTAGGTTCTTTGTTTATGTCATTACATTGTGGTAAAAGAATCATCAGTCCTAGGGAAATATTCTCTCATTAAATCTTACTTACATTGGTGCTAATAAACCCATATTTGCTTGTATAAGAAAGAGATATGAATTTTGTTCTATAGAGAAAGAACTGCAGCAATATTAACAACAACTCACTTTGACTTGGTGGATAAAGAGAAAGAAAAGAAATTAGACAATAAGACAGAGCAAGACTACTTTCGCAGTCAGCTTTACATCACTGGGATGAACCTCCAAACCACATGCAGTTTATAGGAATAACAAGATGGATTTGAAGCTTACAGATAGAGGGAAATTTCCATAATGGCACAAGAAGTGGGCCCCCTTTACACAGATCCACACAAAGAGAAGAACAGTCGTCCCCAAAAGCAGGCATGCTGGGGGCATGCAGAGCTCAAGCATTCTGCACACCTTTAGGCTGAAATTTAGATTTACCCACATTAACATTTTAGGACCAGACCCCAAGATCTTCCCACAGTGACACCTCTTCCAGCCAGATGGCTGGAAATCTAAAAGTCCAAGCTTTAATAAACTTCTGTATCTATTGAGGAATGTGCATTCAAACTACCACAACCACCTAGAAAGAGGAGGGCACTCAGAGTAATGGAGGTGGAGAAAAGAGAACCAAAGAAAATAACAGGATGGGAACAGGATCAAATTATAGCATGTTCATATATTATTAAAGCTCTCAGAGAAATCACTTAGAAAATCCTAAATTACTTACCATGATAGAACATAAGAACTTCTATCTTCATAACATTACCAGTCACAGACTGAGAATCTGGAAGCATTTGAAATGTGGAAGTCTGGATTGAAAGGGTATGTTTGTTTTTAATAAAAATAACCAATTTTGCCCTAATTGCACATCTCTTTAACTGAACAGATAGATCTTAGTATACTGAGGAATCATAAAGGTGAAGCTGAGAGCTAGGCCACTTTCTATAAGTCCTTTGTGCTTACATATATAGAAGTACTTAAGGAGTTGTAATTTCAGAAACATCAGATTAGGGTGGCATAGATTAAACACTGATTTGGCAAAATACATCTATTGCCCTGGCAACCAAACTATTTTACTCAGAGTTAAAAAAAAAAACAAAAAGCAGTTCTATATTTCCTACCACATATAGTTTCTAGGAATATGGGTGAAATATGTTTTCTCATGGTTCCTTTGTATTTTAAATTTTTCCTACTATATTTTTCTTACCATATGTTCTACATGAGTGCTTGTTTGTCCCAAGCTACATTTCTATATGTCCAAAGATATTATCTTATGGAGCAATAGATGTTCAACTTTTGTACTGCATTGAGTCACTAACTTAAATATCAGTATGAATATGTGACACCACCCAACACTTTTGAAGTGAATAATTTACTTGTGATTAGAAATACAAGTTTGAATCCAGAATAAACGCCTAAGAAACACTCAATGTACACCTGGTAGTGAGGGCCAGCAAGTGTGCCAGGGAATTCTAGGCATGCATTCCTTTCCAAAGGTGGTGCGTTGCTGGAGAGAGGACTTGGAACGACTTGGTGCTGAGGTCTTCTCATTGCATCATCATCTGCTCACTTAATATCCTTCCAAAATCTTCACACTTGAACTGACAGCTTGAACCTGTTGTCACTGGGGAGTGCACCTCCGTGACATGAAATGTACAGCGAATTACAATGCACTGCACAGCAGGATATGACAGTGACAATCCATCCAAGCAAGGAGCTCCTAGATACACCTAGGAGCTCCTTTCCAGGATAGTAACAGTTAAATGCCTTCTGTCTCTGAATACAGTACAACACTTGTATGACAAGTAAGTGCATATATGTGTTACAATGCAAGCATCTTTGTGCAGTGTGGATGATATTGTTCTCTGGCTTACCACAAAGATATGTGTGTGAGAGGAAAAACAAAATCAATACATGGAATGAGTATTCCACACACTGCCTTCATAAGTGACCTTTTTTGGCAGGAGCTCATGCTCTTAATCTGACAGTCTTCTATTTCTTAATAGATAAGTATCATTTAACTATTATTCTATCTTCCGTGATTCAACAATAAACCAATGAAAAGTGATAAGGCAGGTTAAACCAATCATTTTGGCATGAAATAGACCAGATATTGATTATCTTACTTAAGTCAAAAGGATTTCAGTCAAAAGGATTTATATATTCATAGTTTATTTCTCTTACAACATTTCTTTTCTTAAAATACAATCATACCAATCATGGAATGAGTGCTAGCTCTTCAACATCTGGTACAGAAATACAGATAATCCAAGTCCACCCTATATTCAATGTGGTCCTCAGGTTTCTATCATAAGCATATTGTTCTGAACCTTTGTGTACAGGGCTCCATGCTATCAGTATATAGAATTCATAGATAATTCAAAAAATAAGTGTGATATTAAGTCACTAACTAATTTGACATATATTGGTCATCAACAAGTCCAAGACATCATGCAGTTAAAAATCCTTCATTCTATAGGACTGGAATATATGATTATTATGTCCACAATCAAAGAAGGAATCTATCCTATGATAAAAATGAGTGGGAAAAGGGTGGAACCAAGCCATAGGCAGGTAAAATGCCTTCTCTCTTTTTTGTTTATTTTTATTTATTTATTTGAGAGTGACAGAGAAAGAACGAGGCAGATACAAAGACAATGGTCGCACCAGGGCCTTCAGCCACTGCAAAAAGCTCCAGATGCATGTGCCACCTTGTGCATCTGGTTTGCATGGGTCCTGGAGAATTGAGTCTCAAACCTGTGTCCTTAGGCTTCATAGGAAAGTGCTTACCTGCTAAGCAATCTCTCCAGCCCTAAAATGTCTTATGTTAAACCCAGATGCACAATGGGAAAGGTAAGGACTATTGCATTTCATTCCTAGGCTCCCTCATTTACTTAGAATAATTTCTCCCAAATTCCCAGGGCAATGGAAAACTAGATGCACATTCAGGTCCTTTTGCTTAAATTCCTTGTCAAATCTTAAGGAGCAGTGACTAATTCAGTGAATGCAATATCCCACATGCATTTTAAGTTCTCAGTTAATGACACTGACAGAAATCATAGGTATGTTGCTTTGGGGTTATATTTTAAAACTGAAAATAATTTTGTTCTTGGAGTGTACAACTTTACTCATCTAAGTTATTACTTTCCCACTAAAAAAGTAACCCATCATTAAATTTTCATCCAAGGAGGAAGGCATTTGCCTGCAGTTACACACAACTCATCATTGCACTTTCTCATTACCATATGTGTCTCCTCCAATTTGGGGTCTCATTTTCCTTACAAACGCAGCTTGAAAAGATTCCTCTCTGACTATTTATTCAAGCAAATGATGACCTTTCAAGCTAAGAAAATAACTGTCACAAGTTAAGAGGTTTTTTTATGGATATAAGGCTAGACTGTGGTTTATTTCACACCAACATTGTTTATTCTCCTTTAATAATTGTAGTTTATTACCTATGTAGATAGTGCAGAAATGGTGCTTAGTAAATTCAGAGGCAATGCCATTGAAATTATGTCTTGAGTTATTTTAGTTCCTATTAAGTGAGCTCATTCAGTGATTCTCACTTTTGGTTTTGAGTCGGCTAGGTACGTCTGAGAAGTGTTGATGGTAGTATTTTACTATTGTTTTAACATATTACATCTTATAATATTTCCATTCCTAAGATACATGAGGTACAAGGTAGATGCTTGTTCGTCATCTAAAAAAGAAACATCAAATTAAGTATGCTATTAATTGATGACCACTCTTAGGCACAAGAAAATCCAGTGTGGCTTATGTTTGCACCAGATATCAAATGATTGTCCCTGCCTGTAAGACTGATAATGGGGGAAAGGACTAGAATCGACACTTTACATGGGCATTACACTAGGAATTTATTGTCTCTAATTACTTCGCAAGCTAGTCCCCATTGTGCATTCCAACACATATGATAATCAGATACATTCAAATGTGGGGCTGGAGGGATGGCTTAGCAGTTAAGGCACTTGCCTACAAAGCCAAAGAACCCAGGTTTGATTCCCCAGTACCCAGGTTAACCAGATGCACAAGGTGGTGCTTGTGTCTGGAGTTCGTTTGCAGCAGCTGGAGGCCCTGACATGCCCAATTTCTATCTGCTGCTTTCTCTCTCTCTCTCTCTCTCTCTCTCTCCCAAATAGGTTTAAAAAAGAATTAGCCAGGTGTGGTGGCATATGCCTTTAATCCCAGCACTAGGGAGGCAGAGGTAGGAAGATCGCTGTGAGTTTGAAGCCACCCTGAGAATACATAGTGAATTTCAGGTCAGCCTGGGCTACAGTGAAACTCTACCTCAAAAAAAAATTTAAACTTAAAAACATGTGGATTGGGGTTTTTAATATTCACTGAATTTCACAGTGTCGTTTAATTTTTTAAAATATATATAAATAATTTATGTATGCTTGATATTTCCTTTCCTTGGGCCCCTATTTGCCTTTTCATTAAATAAACACTGAGCAAATATCCATTTTATACTGAAAAATCCAGAAGAAACTTTTGGTTTTTGAATTAAATATAATGGCAATAATGTCCATTTTGTGCATATTTTCAGTATAATAATTATGAAAAAGTTAATTCTTTGAAAAATTAGTGTGCTCAATGAAACAAATGTGTGCCCTCCACCTCTAGTTAATAAGTAATTTTCTCCATCACAGACTATTTGTGTGAATTCAGGGCAGACTATTAAAAGTTTTCCTGGGGGAAATCTTCTTAGTATGGGATATTTTATGCTATAACATATGGTGGTATGATTTTTGTGTTGGGGTGTGTGTGTGTGTATGTGTATGAGAGAGGGAAAGAAAGAGAGAGAGAGAGAGATTTGGTCACAGTTGGTTGAAAGTCAATTACTTTGAATTTGGGCAAGTTATGTTTGTAACTCATCAGGGCAGGGTAAATTTAAAGGAGATTATAATATGCAGAATGTCTGTAAACATGCTCACAGTTGCACTCACTTTTGTATTTTAGATTTGTGGGAATATGAAGGGAAAAAGTAATTACATATTTCCAACTCACATATCAGCCAAACTGAAAATACTGGAGCAATTTCTGGGTATAAAATGAACTGGTCGTGTACATGTCAGTCCGAGAGAAGTAGACACTATGGTAAGATGGATCTAATATCACGGATGAGGGCAGGAATGGTGGGTGGTGATTTAGAAAATAGAGGGGCAAAATGATGGGTAGGTTTCCAAGGATTGAGGTCATCTCTCTGTCCTTTCCTGTAGAACATAAATTCATAAATGCTCAATTATCCACAATGATCAGCTCAACACTATTTGTCAAAAAAAACTGAAACAATGAAAAATGTAGTCAAATACTGGTTTAGTCCTTATTTGCATAATCCTGATAAATCTATGAAAGGAACTAGATAACTCTTACTTCATATTTGTCCTCAAACATCTTTTTAACCCTTCTGCGATAGAATAAAGGCAAACCAAGGGTGCTGTGCAGAATACCATACTTTAATGCGTGGGTTTTGTTTTTAGTGTATTGCAATTTTGTGTGATTTGTATGCCATTGTGCATTGGTGACATAAAGAGGTAGCATTAGAGTCATTTGGATCCAAAGGATGACAGATCAAGGTTGTTTTCTTATGTTTTTAATTTCTGCCTGCACCCTTTCAGACCTTATGAGGGATAGTGCTGTTGAGGAATAATGGGAAAAAGATGTTCACTTGATAGAGAAGTTTCGTCTAACCTCATCAGCTGTCAGATCCTCGGCCTCAGAATTTAAGTTAATGAGTTTTTCTTGCCCTTATAAATCTGTCACTTGTGTATGAACCGCCTATCCTCTAAGGTGACCTACTTAGTGTGATGAACTGTGTTTATAATCTTCATTAAATAAGCTGCCCATCTCCTCATGTCCCTGGCATAGATCCTTTGTCCAGCCACAATCATGGTTAACTTTGGACATACCAATCATGCTTTCTCAATCCTCACTCACCCAGAATCCTTACAACAGAATCCATCTTTTGTATTGCTTATTGTTAGAATGCTGCATGTGCTGCCAAATCTGAAATTTTGTTCTCTTCTTCCCATTACAAGAAGCACCATCTACAGTTTCTAATAGTTGGAGCCTGTACTAACGTACCTTGTGATCTGGCTTGAGGCCAATGCTGAGACCATGAAGTACAATTGATACTTCAGGACCAAACTGCCTTGTGTGCTTACCAAGTGAGACTGGTTTCTCATTTTGTAGTAAGATGACTGTGATCAAAACACAACCATTCTAAGAGTTCATGAAATGGCATCTCTAAGGGAGAGCACATTGCATATAGTCAGTGCCCAGAAAGTTACTACCACTCCCAGACCTCCCAAGAGTCCTCCGAGGTAGGTGCCACTGACCTCTTTGCAGATAGTAAAGCAAAAGATCTGGAATTTAAATCCGTCTTTTGAGGACAATCAATTGCAGACTCTTCTGTTTCCCATATGTTCCTCTCATCTAAATTACTACAGGACTATTCTGTGGCAATCTAACATTCATGATAAATAGTCTCTGGTATAAGTTATGTAAATGTCTACATCTGTCAGCATGTTACCAGAGAAATAAGGACAGGCACCAATTCTAGGCTTATATGTAATACAGTCTCAAAAAAAAAAGTGTTAATTGGTTACTTAGTCTTCAGGATCATCAATTGTGTTTCAATTGTATTTTTATATTTTAAATATTTTATTTATTTGCTTTCTTGAGTGTTTTTTTTTTTTTTTAATGAAAGAGAGGCAGATTGAGAGAGTGAGTGAGAATGGGCATACCAGGGCCTCTAGCCATTGCAAACGAACTCCAGACAAATATACCTTGTGCATCTGGCTTATATGGATGCTAGGAAATTAAACCTAGTTCCTTAGGCTTCACAGGCAAGCTCCTTAACTGCTAAGTCATCTCTCCATCCCGAATATAGGGGCGCGGGGTTAGTGGAAGTGTTTGTTTAGCTGACTGATATAGGAAAATAAGAAAATCCATTTTGCAAGCATAAGGGGTATTCAGTACAACTTTTGGTTCATCATTAGAGAAGTAACATATGGGAGGGGGGCAGACTGGTTGTCTATCCTTCCTTTATTCCACATCATGGGTCTACCAATGAGCGTTTTTGAGAACTTATTAACTTACAATGATGTTAGCCATAGTTACCTCCTATTTTTTTTAAATTACTACGCAGTGTCCAGTTTTAATTTTACCTTGATAACTTTGCTATATCTTAGCCTAGGTACCTGGCTGAAGCCACCCAGGAAAAGGGATTGAGATGTGAAAAATCGAGCTATTTTGGAGAAGACCCTAGGTGTCCTTTAAATGCTCTTACTCTGAATTGCAGTGAAGGAAAGTGGTGATGGATGCTGTGGATGGAAATCACTTTTTAAAAGGACTGAACATAGCTCAGTCCTAGGTTTGACATATTTGACTCAATCCTTGAGTCCTGGTGAGGGAGATTCATACATTCCCATCCTTACTGTATTAGGTTTAAAAGCATGAATGAGTCTTTGAATTAAATGAAATAGATACTTTTTAAAAGGAAAAATATCATTTTAAAACCCTGAAAACAAATGACTGATGGATTCTAAACTGTAGGCAAACACTAGAGAATACCAAAACATTTGGTATTATTACACAGGTTATAATTTATATGCAGACATAGCACACTGGATATGATTTACTATTCAAAATGCAATCACATCATCTTTGTTTGATAGATTGGTGTTTTGAGTTTTTGTAACAAAAGCCTTTCAATACACTTGCATGACTCCCTCCCGACTTGAAACTAGATAATGGGATATCTTGTAAATATAACACAGACTTCTCTTGCGCCACAGGACCCGCAAGGATCACTTGAAATGAAAGCCATATCTTCATCAAGGAGGGAATGCTGGGAATTCTTGTTGGCAATAGCATCTTATAATATTTACCTGCAATTGCTTGGATAGAGATGACCCTTCCAGCATTGTCAAGGACTTCCGAAATTGTTGAAGCATTGTTTTTAATCACTTTTCCAAAGTGTTTCTGTTTAGCTCTCACTCTTCATTAAATAAGCTGTTCTGCATGAAAACTACTGAGGGGTATGGAAATACGAAAATCTAGGGGCTAGAGAGATGGCTCTATGTGTAAGCATGCTTGCCTGAATGCATGAGAACCCGAGATAACCAGAGCCCAGTTCTCAGCACCCAAGTAAAAAGCTGTGTGTGGCTTTCACACTTGTAACCCCAGTCCTGTTGGGAACTGACACTGGGTAATTACTGAATCTTATTGGTCAGCTGGTGTGACCAAACATGGCAGTTCTGGGGTCAAGGAGAGACTCTGCCTCAAGGAAACAAAACAGAAAAGAGCAGTAGAGAACATCCAATGTTCTCCTTTGGTCTCTGCATGTATTTACATATGTAGCACACACATCTTCACATGCACATGCACCCACTATCCACTATGCACAATAGCACCAGGCATGCTACACACACATATGCACAGAAGTTTTATATATATATATATGTGTGTGTGTGTGTGTGTGTGTGTGTGTGTGTGTGTGTGTGTGTATCTATCTATCTATCTATCTATATATATATATGAATATATACATATATATATAGATACACTTATATATATATTTATAAAAGCATCTTTTCTAAACACATGGGACAGTGTTCATGTGGAATGGACAAATGTCAGAGACATAGGAAAATAATCTGGTTATAGCTTTTGTTCTTTTCACTGCTCAATGATGTCAGCTTTTACATCGTTCATTCTCTAAGATGACTGTAAATGCCAATTAGCACACCCTTTGGCACCCACTTGGTTCTCAGTATTTCCCAATTCCCTGCATGTCATGGAGTCTCCATCGCAATGGTCACCTACAGCTCCGTCCCTAAGACAGCCAACACTACATCAGAACGAAATAAATCAGAGCATGTGACCTACTAGCCTCTAATGAATCTACTTCACTTCTCATCTCGGCAAAATGTTTGTTTCAAATTAATGTGTCCTGACATAAGGAGGGAGTATTTTCAGCCAAAATATTTCAATTATAGCTGCCTCATGATTGATACCGTGTCAGAAGGCCATGAGTAAATGATCGCTCTGGTGACAATCTACTGCAGATAAGGGATTTTCACAGGAGAGTTAAATCAAAGATGGTAGCTGGCTTCCATATGCTACCCTCAACTCTTTGAGCTCAGTGGTCTCTCTAAAGTATTGACCAGTTCAGTGAAATCCCTTCATCTCTTTCCCTGCCACCAATAATCACAGAGAGAGAAGCAAAAGGTCAGGACAAGTGGTTGGAATTTCAATAAACATCATGACGTAGGATTTTCACTTTGTTGGATGGCAAAATTGGTCTCTCATGTTTTGAGAGTGATACTGCTCAATGCTTTCTTTTCTTTTTTCCTTCTCTTCTTTTCCCTTCACTTTCTTTTTATTTTCTCATGGTAGAATGTTGTGAAATTCTAAACACTCAAAAGAGAGAAGAGAATAGAGAAAAATTGCGTATTTGGTGGATATTCACCCAAAAGAAATTAACACTTTTATGAGTCCCAGCTCTTAACTAGCTGAGTCAGGATGCACTCACTCCTTCCCCAACAAGTCACTATTTGGTGGATATTACAGTGGTACAAGTTAAGCAAGAGAACTTCAAGAATAATATTCAGATAATATATATTACTCCATCTCCCATTACAAACAAATTCCTATTTTTTAATGACTATGAGAAAACCACATACTTACAATGTTGATGATTGATCACTAAGTAATTAGTTAAGATTGACATTTAAAAAATTCATTCAAACAACACATGTTTTTAAGGAGGAAAAAGTTTCTTCATTTCTGAAGAATTATGTAGCCTCAGGGATCATTCTGATTTCATAGTATGCCCAAGGACACTTACCAATATTAGAAAAACTACGTATTCTGAATCTGTTGGGAACTTTAATCACAGACTGCTTTCTGAGGGCTTGTGCAAATTCTAAAGATGAAAATAATTAAACTACATTAAGATTCCATACTGAATGACTCAGCAACATCTATTTCTATATGAATATTAATAATGTTTCCTAGGGTAACAGATGTTCATTTTCCATTTCCTTTCTTTTTCTGGTATAGTTATTCTTGATCAAATCTGTAAACAAACATGTATATTTCCCCATTCACTTGTTTGCTAATTTTGGCCTCCTATTAATTCTTTTGTGTTTTATTTATTTTATGACTTGCATTCAGAATTATGCGAATAAAAAGTGCTACTGTAACTAATACTATGCAGGAGAAAATATGTGGTTGTTTTTATACTGGTGCATTCTCAAATGTGCTATTTCAGAGTCATTGTGCAGTCTACCCTTTACCAAGCTCATGTTGTAACTTTTGCTTGAAAGAGGCCATTTGTGACCAAATGATGATCCCCATTTGAAAACGTGAGTTTCCAATTTAGGCACAATGATCCTCCTGGGTTGAGGTCTATCAATAATCCCAATTCTCATTGTCATTTTTTATTCCTAAAGTGAAATTCATCCTTCTATCACCTCCCTTTTATGAGGCAAAAGTCACAGCAGCTTTCTCTACTGTGCAGGTGACAGGTAAGGAAGCTTAATGTCATGCATCACCTGCTTTTAATACAAATACGAAAATGGATCCCAAGCTCGTCATTGAATACAGAATTACCTTCTCTAATGTCCAATGTACATAACTTTGCTGTGGCATTTTTAAACCTGAGCAGGCTCTTCAGACTTGTCTGGGAGTTATTGCATGATCTAAATTTGGTCTGCTATTCATCCTCATGGTGAACTGATGACGGGCCATAGGTAGAACCTAGGGGGAATTAGGTGGACTGGTGTGAGGCCACCTCTCACTGAGGCCAAGCCAAATGAGTGCTATCCCAGTCCCAATCCCCAGCGCCTTTCAGTCGGAAATGGTTCTAACCCTATCACTGCTCTGTCTTTAAACTAAAATTCCATGGGCTTACATTGGACACCAAATTCGCATACACTTCTGTTCTCAGCAACCATTTAGAACTTACAGAAACCAAACTGTAAAAGCAACTGAATTTAAGTAGTCAAATCCTTTTCCTATTTACAGATAGTCATCTCTATTTTTCTTTGTCTATACTGTTAAACATTTTTTTGCTGCTTTTTGTTTATTTGTTTTGTTTTTAGAGGTAGGGTTTCACACTAGCTCAGGCTGACCTGGAATTCACTATGGAGTCTCAGGATAGCCTCGAACTCATGGTGATCCTCCGACCTCTGCCTACCGAGTGCTGGGATTAAAGCTGTGCGCCCGGCTCAATAGTGTTAAACTTTATTGGGAAAAATACTTTAAACTTTCGTATCAAAACAGTGTGTGTTTGAGGTAAGGCTCACACACACACACACACACACACACACACACACACACACAAACACACACATCTATAAACACACACACTAATTTTAATAGTAATACAGACATCTAGCAACTCAGGGATAGCAGTTACCTTGAAACACTTTTGTCCCAAAGCCCCAGCTAATTGATACTTGAGAGCCTGTCAACATCGTGAAACAATACAATTAGTGATGACAAATCCACTAAACTCCAGGACACCTTTCTGGTGTCTTGTGGGGGCAGGGGGTGGCTTGATTTTTCTTTGTTTTCTTGAGAGAGAGTCTCACCATGTACCCCTGGCTAACCTGGAGTTCCTTATGTAAATGAAGCTGGCCTTTAGTGTATGACACAGTGCCCCTGCCTTTGCCTTGACAGTGCTTGAGTTAAAGTCATGTGCCACCGTGTCAAGCTTATGCAACCTACTATCATTGTTTAATGTTCTACCTTATGTTGGCCAAAGAAAAATAAAACAACAGGAAAAAAAAAAAACTATCTTCATATTCTATTCTATTAAGTCAAAATATCAGAGCATTTCCATATGCTGGTTGAGTGTTCTCCAGGTGAAGTAACTCTAGTTCTTTTCAAGTTGGACACTTTCTTTTTGTTGTTTGTAATGGGCCATGGCTCCTGAAGACGTTCCAGTCATCCTTAATACTCAGAAGTTTTGATAGTGACTCACACATTGCAGTTGGGAGAGGGGAAAACAATTAGAGATAGCAATGCTGAAAGAAAATGTCTGCACTGCGTAACAGACGATTTCAAACGTAGTAACATTTGATTTGGAAATTTCCTTGGTAGGAACTCTGTAAAATATTTTGGAAGCCCAAGGTTCCTATGCAACAATGTTCTACATAGCATTCATAATAATAGTAATAATTAAAGTTTGGAAGAAAAATAATTATCCAAAATTAATAGGATGATTGTCTCATCGGGGCCATATGGCTGTGGGTGGTAGACCAAGAATATATGCCCACATCTTCATTCACAGTAATGCAGGAAAACTTAGTCATGCAAATTCACAGTAGGACCAAGCACCATAGAGTTAGAGCAAACCCTCTGTGTGTGAGAGGTGAATTTCCAGATGCCTTATTGAGGGTACGGGCAGGAAAATAGTAGGAGATATATATTAAGAAATTCATTTTGGGGAGTGACCTTTCATGGGTGTAGGACTAGCATAGTATCTATACAATCCATAGACCAGGCTATCAGGAAGGGCAGATGGGAGCTCTCAGCATGGGCTCACACTGCTGTGTGAAGATGAAATACCTTGTTTCTCAGATGGTAAGATGGGCTCTGCTACAAAGGTCAGTGAGTTAGGAACTTGAACCTCGCCTACAAAACATCTTCCCAACAACCACGAGGTTGGTATTTGACTGAGTATCTGGGAATCTTAATCTAGTTAAGCTGGCACCCACCATAGTCAGACTGCACCATAGAAAGTGCTCCATTGCATCAGAGAGAAGGAACTATGTGTGGTAAACCACTCAGGTCAGGACACAGGAATGGGAGGTTCAGGCTAAAGAAGCCCTGGGACACTTTCCATTGAGGCCTAAAAGCATGTTTTTAGTGAAGTTCTGCTGTTTTCCTCGCATCTCTCTTCCTTGTATTCTTACAGAACAGGACCTGTCTAGCCCTATCCCTGAGCAAGAAAATGGCAGTTTTCTTTAAAGATGTAGAACTAAGGTTTGGAAAGGATTGGGACATCTGGGCTGGAGAGATGGCTTAGAGGTTAACTACTTGCCTGTGAAGCCTAAGGGCCTCAGATCAAGGCTCCATTCCCCAGGACCCATGTAAGCCAGATGGACAATGTGGCACATGCATCTGGAGTTCATTTGCAGTGGTTGGAGGCCCTGGTGTGCCCATTCTCTATCTGCCTCTCTCTCTCTCTCCCTCTCCCTCTCTCTCTCTCTCTCTCTCTCTCTCTCTCTCTCTCTCTCTCTCTGTTGCTTTCAAATAAATTAATAAAAATAAACAACAAAAAATGTAATGAATCGAGACTTCTAACCTGGGCACTGGCAGGTAGGAGCAAAGCCCTCATCGCTGGTTGTCATTTGACATTTCTAAGGAGGCCAGAGTCAGACAGGAAATGCAAAATCAGTTCACACTGAACTAGAGGACAAAGAGTGAGGGCAGATCAGATCATGAGCCAGACACCCTCTCCAACAGCCTGCATTCTCCTTCTCAAACGTAAGTGGAGAGCCAGAAGGGCGATGCATGGTATAACCTCAGCAACAGCAAAGGAGAGACAAGAAGAGAGTTTCTCCTATTTTGAGGCCAGTCTGCTCTGCACAGCAAGTACTGGGCCAAGCCCGGCCACCAAAGTCTGTAAAACAAAAACAAACCATCAAAACCAAACAGCAGCAAAAAATCGCAAGTGGGTAACCAGATTGTCCAGATATTTGAAGAAAAATGCGTATTTAAATGTACATAAAATGAAAAAAAAAAAAAAAAAACTTCCCCAGAGTGGAGAAAATGCAAGAAACAGAATTTCACTTACAGTAATTCTACCTGTGGTATTCTGAGAGATTTGAGGAGGAAACTCATTCATGATACGAGAACAAGATGCCTTGCACAGCAAAGGAGCACTCTTGTATTTTATATGTGCAAGGTTTTCTAATGCTTTTATTTATGAGTGTGTGTGTGTATACAAATGTGGTAGAGTCTCTTGCCACTGCAAACAAACACCTGTCCAGCATTAAATGGGTGACTTGGAAATTGAACCCAAGCTGGCAGGATTTGCAAACAAGCATTTTAATGGCTGAGCCATCTTTCCAGCTCCTATATAGAAGTTGTTAAAAACAAATAAAAATTCATATATATAATATGTGTGTATCATACAAACATGTTGCCTAAAATTTAAAAAAAAAAGTGGCATGGTTGGAAAACAAAACACATTTAAAATAGTAAACATCGAATATAAAATAAAATGGATTAAACTATTAGAAAAATTAGGATTAATCAACATACTTCCACTTGTGGCAATTTAAATTTCTACCAAAACAATACAAAAAAAATAGAAGGAAAAAATCGAAATTTCAGGAAACATTTATAACTGATATACACAAGGTCTTTTCAATTAAAAATGTCTTCTGAATCTTGAATAAAATCAGAAAACACCCACAGACAAGCACAGCAATGTGAAATTTCAGAATTCCAAAAGTACAGAAAAAAAAAAATCCTAAAAATGTCCAGATAGAAACTTTTTAACAGATGCACATCTGTCCTCTGAAGGAGGTCTTTGTAAAACAAAATATTTTATTTATTTATTTACTTATTTACTTATTTATTTGTAAAAAGAGAGAGAGAATGGGTGCACTTGCATACAAAATCCAGGCATATGGGCCACTTTGTGTATCTGGCTTGATGTGGGAAATGGGGAATTGAGCCTGTGCCATCAGGCTTTGCAAGTAAGAGTCTTTAAGTGCTGAGCCATCTTTCAGCCCCTGAAGGAAGTCTTATCAGCTTTGATGCATGCTTGAAGACTGTGCTACAGTGGCTTTAAACCAAATGCGTTCAGGGAAATGGTTTTGGACACAAAATACTAGGTCATGGTTCGCTTTGGATGGGGGCATGAACAATTATTTCATTTGATGTAACAGTGCTTCATGTTTAGTTTATAATGTTTTCCAGAGATTCCCATAATGTTACCTTCCAGTTTTAAAGGTGTGATGCACAGAAGCAAACACAAAAAACCACGTATCACCTAATTGATGCTGAGTGGTACAGGTTAGTTACATGGCTCTTTGAAATACTTGATTTCTAGTACACAATGGACCAAACCTGCATTGGCCTTTTAAGGTTAACAGTAGTTTTGTTGCTATTGGACTTACTGACAAACTGTCCCTAAACCATTTTTCATTTATGTCTCTCTGACACACCTCTGCATTGTTTCAGACCTGAGCATTTATTTTGTACTTACTTGCATGTCGTTACGGATTAAGCTTTTCATTATTCCTTTTAAATGTTCTTTTCTCAAACAGCCCATCACATACTTGGTGGACCTTTTGTTTGGGGATATGGATTCCATCTTGTGTATGACACCAACGCTCACGACTCTGTGAGTCTCTGAACTAACAGAAACAAGTAGGATCTCTCACTTGTCTTCCCACGGTATGTGGGTCTGTGTAGGAGAGGAGGAGAAATAACGGCTGAAAGGGGAAATGGGCCTTGATTCCTCCCGGTTCCAAAGGGACTGCCTGTCCTGCTGAAAAAGGTCATTTGCAAAATTGTTTCCTTCTGGCTCAAAATAGATGATATCTCCTCCTACAGCGAATGATTCACTCATGTTCCATTGAATTTAATTCTTAGGCTAGATAACGACTTAATGAGTGTAAACTCCTTCCTCACATAAGGCAAGGGCATTGGGACTGCCGGTTCTCATTTAATTCACAAGAAGCAATCTTCCAGCTAGTGGAGATTCACTTCACAATATAACTCGGTCACAAGTTAAAGGGAAAGGTCTTATTAATGAAATGGTTTTGATCATTGTGATTAGGAGAAAAATTTTAGCTGATTTTGTTTTGGAAGAAGAAATGTGTTAGATAATAATCAGCTATTTTAAATTGTTGGGTTCATCTGTCAATCAAAATTACTACCTAACAAAAGAAGTACTGTACTTACCAAAGTCACAACATTTCTGTCATGAAACCTGGCATGGGGTATTATTAAAACCAGCCTTTCACTTTGTTTTTGTTTCCTCAAAGACACCATGTGGAATTTGAGACAGGTGAAATGTTAATTACTGGCCTGAAGATGTAGAGAATGACTAATCCAATAATGTGGGAGCTCATTGAGATGCTACGTTATGTACAGACAAATGCTAATTATGGTATTTAAAGATAAATTTAGAAAGGGTTGGATTTTAAAATAACTATTTGAAGTTGTTAAGTCTACAATTTAACTGGCTTTGTTCTTTTTGTATTTTTCCTGGAAGCAAAAAGAAAATGCAGCCCTGTGGACTTCATATACCTGGGAAGGACACTTAGTCAAGATTCAATGCTTGGAGCCCTCTACTATATACTATTGGGAATCTCAATGTCTACAATTGTTTATAATTTAATGAGTAATCAATAAGATGCTATAAGTAATCCTTTTAAAACATGTGCTGAAGAAAACATCATAGGGCAAACACAATTGTTATAAGGATAGACACTGGATCAAGGTGATAACTGGGCTCCATGGGCAGATGGGCTGAGAGCAGTGAGGAATAAAGATGCTGAGATGAGCTACTCCATAGATACGGAAGTAAACACCCAGGATGTCAGTTAGTGGCAGTATCAGTTTGTGGCTCCATTATAATTGTGTGGAAAAGTTACAGATATGGAAGAGACCATGAATGAATATACAGTCTACTTCCTTTATGTCAGAAGGTGTCTTCAATCTCTCATTAAAACAAGGAACAACATACCTGGTTCCTCTGTAGGGATTTCCTGCCTCTTACCCACAGCCTCTGCAGCCTTTCATGTTGCGTTGGGCCCACAGTGGCCTATTGAGGACAATGTTCCCATGTAGTTCAAAGGTCATTTTCTTTTTCTTTTCTTTCTTTCTTTCTTTCTTTCTTTCTTTCTTTCTTTCTTTCTTTCTTTCTTTTTTTCTTTCTTTCTTTCTTTCTTTCTTTTTCTTCTTCTTTATTTTTATTTTTTCTTTTTTTGGTTTTTCAAGATAGGGTCCCACTCTAGCTCAGGTGGACCTGGATTTCACTCTGTAGTCTCAGGGTGGTCTCAAACTCACAGCAATCCTCTTACCTCTACCACTCGATTTCTGGGATTAAAGGAGTGTGTCATCACGCCCTGCACAGATGTTATTTTCTAAAAAAAAAAAAAGTATTGTCCAGGCAGGAGTGTGCAAATGAAGCAAGTCTATGATATGAGTCAAGGACACATACCTACCGTGGCTTCAAAGCCCAAAGTGAGCTTTTCATAGTGCGAAGAGGGCCACCCTACTCCTTTCTTGCAGATATCACCTTGGGCATCAGCACAACTACATAAAATTCATAGTGCATTTCTTGACTAAAAGATCTACAAGACAAATCATCTGCTCACATATATTGAAAAAATAAAATGGAGGAGATAATTGGTAATGCTTTTGGTGTATGAAGTGTGCGTGTGTGTGTGTGTGTGTGTGTGTGTGTGTGTGTGTGTGTGTTCATGCGTATATGTGCAGACATACGTGCATGCTACCATGTACATGTGAAGGTCAGACAACAACATTCAGTTGTCTGACCTTGCTGTCCATCTCATTGGAGGCTGGATATTTTCCTTGCTGTCCACCACTCTGTTCACCAGGCTAGCTAGTCTGAAAGCTTCTAGAAGAAGTCTCCTGTGTCTACCTCTTTACATGTGTTGGGATGACAGAAGCCTGTCACAGCAGCTTCTGCCTTTTTAAGTGAGGATATGGGGATCTAAACTCAGATACTCAGGCTTGAGCATCAAGTGCTTTGAGCCATCTCTTCAGCCCCAAGATATAGTCTTTTAATTTCAGAAGACATCCAGGAGAAACATAACCAAGATCATTGTATTTAAACTGAATTAAGGAGCATTTAAGTATTCCATGTGAAAGACCATAACACCCAAGGCATGTTAGCTGGAAAGGCAGAAAGGAGGTGAGAGATGGAGGGAGGCGGGTAGGTAAGTTTGGACAAGTCAGTCAAACTCTGTCAGCCTCATGTTTGACAGCAGGAATGATGACCATTAAATCTTCAAAAAGTTAATAAAGTATAAGTTATTATTATTGATAGCTTTCTAAAAACATATTTTTATTTATTTGAGAGAGAGAGAGAATGGGCTCAACAGGGCCTCTAGCCACTGCAAACAAACTCCAGATGCATGTGCCACTTTATGCATCTGGGTTTATATGGGTACTGGAGAATTGAACCTGGACTGGTAGGTGTTGTAAGAAAGCACCTTTAAGCATTGAGCCATCTTCTCAGCTCCTATTGATAGCACTTTTTCTGTAACATGGGGCCACCCCACTCAACAATGCAAAAACTACTTTGTTGTATGAAATGAAAGAACTCTAGGACCTCTAAAGTCAACTCTTTCTGTTGCAGTCAGCTTCCCGCTCCTGGGACAAACATCCAACCAGAACCAGCTCATGGGAGCAAAGGGTTTGTTTCAAGCTTACAGAAACACCATCTGAGACAGAAAAGGCTGGCTTACTTTCGTAGATCCAAGCAGAAAGACACCATTAAGCAGCCAGCAAACACCCAAAGGCACTAACGGCCAGAGCTCCCAACTGCTTTCTACATACCTTAGGACTGGGTTAAGATCCACCCCCAAACGTGCCTTAAGGCTGGTCTCCTTTATCTGTCCCCAGTGACATGTCCCCTGTAGGAGGGTTCTGCCTGCTAGGGCCTCAAGTTTCAAGTTCAATTTTAATAAAATACCTGAGTCTATCGGGGGTCACACATTCAAACTATCACATTAAAACTACCCAACTTTTATACCTCAAATACTCACATCACTGAGCATAGTTACTCCTTGAGTTGCTCATAGTAACTTTAAATATCAGGCCTTTATGCAATGCTCTCTTACCCAGAAAGACTGTTTGCTTCCAAAATAGCAAGCCATGTGTCTGTTTGAGATATCTTACTCTGAGGATGAACTTTTCCAAATGAGCTATTGGCATTGGCCTTGCCTGTCATTGATGCCTTTACTTGGCCATTCTAAGAGCTGTACTTAACCAATGACACTGAGAACTGTTAGTGCTAACCCGAGGAGCAGCTTCACTCATCTGCATTCGCTAAGGTTGTGAGAAGAGGAACCAACCTGTAATTTTCTGGTGCATCCTAATTAAAAATGAAGACTGAGAATAATGCTGCGCTCTCATCAGAAGCACTTAGCCTGATTGAGCTCATGCTTTTTGTTCAGCATAAAATTGCTTGAAAATATTTTCATATAGCTAGAGTGGGGCTAACAAAGAACATGCAGTAAATTCATAGGCATCAGTGTTACTGCTATTTATCTGACATCTTCCCTATCGTGTGCTATTTGATGGGATTTAGCTTATTTCACTATTGAGCTTCTTTACAATGTTAGATGTCTTTTCTTTTGAAAGAGTATTCCTTCAACATGTTGGCATTAATCCTATCCTAAAAATGGTCCCAGATACATGCTAACTAAGTTCTATAACTCATCCCCAAAACAAATAGAGTTCAGTGGGTCATAATAGCTCAATATTGAGCTCCTGTCTCTTGCCATCTGATGGGAATTCTTCACTTGAAATTCCCATAGTGCTTGTATTATATTCCTAGAGCAAATCTTAATCTGGAAGAAATGTGCTTGTCCATGCATAATGTGCATCTAGTCAGGTCAACTTACAGGAATACTTCATAAGATAGCTCTGAATACTTTGTCAACAGCAAATATCAGTAGTTATATCACTCAAATTGGTTTGGATACCTCGAGTGGAAAGATAATTATAGATTAATCATGACTTGAGGAGGAAAGATCAGAAGTTAAGATTGTTGAGTAAGTGGAGAAGTGATCATTGTAAATTCTGAACTGGAACTGAGGTTCTGTTCAGTTGGAGACCCTATGGAGAGGCTGATGAAGGAGCCAGGTCTAGCACTTCCAAAGAGTTGATCCCATAGGGTATAGTAAACAGGAAGGCAAGCATAAGGAAATAAGACAGAAAGTATGAAAACTGGAACACTGGGCCCCAGGGAGACTGAGTCAGAAGACAGCAAGAGGGAAAAGTCATCCTAGTCCCAAAATGTTTGTGCTGGACCTGGGCTGTGTAGACAACTTGGTTTCTCCACCAAGGATTTGTTAAGAGTTTGGGTTGCTAGGATTTCCCTGAGGAACTATCTGATTTCCATTCTGAAACTATTTAAGCAGGATAATTTTGTTAAGAGACTCCAGTGAGGCATTTAACTATATTTTTATTGTAGTTTTAGATTCATGTAAAAACTGAATAGAAAGTTCAGAAATCCCATATGCCCTCTACCCTCTCACACTCAAAACCTTCCTTACAATTGACATTCCACACAAGGGTGGTGCCTTTATCAAAATGGTAAAGGTGAACCTAAATTGATAAGCCATCTGGACCTGTGATGGTTAATCTTGTCAACTTGATGGGTGTTAGAATCACCATGGCAACAAATTTCTAGGCATGTCTGTGAGAGAAGTTCTAGATGAGGTGATTTGAGATGGGAAGATCCACCCTAATTGTGGACATACTGGGATGCATAAAAAAGAGAGTTAACTTGGCACAAACATTCATCTCTCTGATTCCTGATTGCGGACAAAATACCACTAACTCTGCTTCATGCGTCTATCACCATGCCTTCCTGGTCATGGTGGACTGTAACTGTGAACTGTAAGCCAAGAGAAACACTTCCTTCCTTAAATTACATCTTGTCAAGTGTTTTATTCACAGCAGTATGAAAAGAAACTATTACAGTACCCAAAGTCCACAGGTGACTTTAGAGATCCTCTAGGGATTAAACCAAAGGCTTTGGGCATGCCATAAGAGCACTAGTCAAGCCCTTTTAATTTTGTTTACAAATTTTGAGACAATGCCACACTAAGTTGATCAGGCTGGTCTTACATTCAACTCTGTACCCATGTTGCTCATGAACTTGCAAGCCTCTAATCTTGGCCTCCCAAATAGCTTAGATTATGGGCATGTGTCACCAGGTCCAGCTCAGCTTCACACCATTATAATCACCTGAATAGAATAGCTTCTTAAAATATATAGGAATAGGTTTCTTTCTATCTATCTATCTATCTATCTATCTATCTATCTATCTATCTATCTATCTATCTAATGTCATGTATCAGAATATAAAGCCCATGCATTCCCCCATGACATTGTGATACATTTATTGAGACCCAAGAGCCAAGACAAACACTGAAGTGCTACGGAGTCAGAGATTGGACAAGCTATACATTTTCTCCTTAGCTATGTGCTTAGTTCATTAACTGATGCCCTAACTACCATAGGGCTCATGTTCAAGTAGCAAGAAGGGAGGAATAATCCAGATTCACTTATTCTGCTGCCCTTCTTCCTTTTTCCATAGAAAATCATTCTGAGCACATAGTGCAGCAGAAAGAAAAAGTGTTTAATGTCCTTCCATTGAATGAACAGTTAATAGTGAACCATCTCAGGCCTTCTATCGACCACTGATGATCTAAGTGAAGAACCGGAGTGGGTGAGGTTTGCTGATGGCATAATCAGTGTCAGTCAATAAGAGTTGCAAAGGAATGAGGGCATGCCAGATGGGCTTGAAAGTTAGGAAATCTAATGAAATAACTCCTGGGGATATTGGATTTGTGAACCTTTCAGCCACCCTGCAGAAAAGCACTAAGTGTTGGTGTCACAAGTTCAAGAAAACAGTGGGCAGAAATCATTCTGGGACTCCTGTTTATATGCTCACTGCACACTGTGGAAAATAAATAAACACTGCACTTAGAGGCTTTTTTTTTTTTCATAGCTTCTGCCTATAATTATCTGAGCACAGCTAATGACTTTGATTAGTTTTCTGTAAAACATGAGAGCATATGAAAATCTCGACCTTGTATGGGTAGCATGTAACATGGAGGTTTCAATATTAATATTCTGGCTCTCTAAAGCATGCATGTTCTGACTTGAGAATGCCTCAGTTTCATTCTGGTCTCTTTCAGGCCAATTGACTTAGAGACCAAGGTCAGAAATATATGGACGCAGGAAAGCAATGATACTCAACGTTCCCAACACGCCCGCCTCACTTGCTCTTTCCTAGTGCTACTATCTTTTGTTTCTGCTCCTCTGAGGGAGATTGTTTCCTCTCTTCACATGTAGGTCAGGCTTTTATACACCTAAGCCACCAGTCCTGGTTTATGTCCTGGAGCCTGAGTCACTGCAGGTAACCATGGTTCCCCACAGGGAGACTGACAAGGCATTCAAGATCCAAACCTGGCCAGCCCCCACCAGCTGACTTAGGAGGAACGAGACTGCTCTCCTCCACTCATCCATGAAGTAGTACTCTGACATAATAAATCACAGAGAAGAAGCAAGATGACGTCATTGGAAGGGGACCCAGGGTTGGAGCCAACATAAGAAAGTACCTGCTTCAGTTCATCTGAATCTCTCTTCAGATCTCAGAGAGAGAAAAAAAAAGTGGTAAAATTGGGCTACAGAGGCCCTGGCTTTTCTTGAGTGAGAATGGATAACAGTGGGGATTCTTCTTTTTTTATTATTTTTTTTCAGTAGGGTCTCACTGTAGCCCAGTCTAATCTGGAAATCACTATGTAGTCTCAGGGTGGCCTCGAACTCATGGCGATCCTCCTACCTCTGCCTCCCGAGTGCTAGGATTAAAGGCGTGCCCCACCACGCCTGGCCTACAGTGGGGATTCTTTCTGCAAACAAATATACAGGTTAGGCAGATAATTCTTTCTCTCTATATTTTAACAAATGTTTATTAAATACCTACTATGAGCTTCCTTCCCCAGCCAATTCATGAAGAGAAGCAGATTGATATTGCCTCCCAGGAAACTGCCCTTTCTTTGACAAATCCAAGTGAAACATGAGGTTCTAGAGGAAACGTTTAATGAGCAGAGAAGATTTCGGATCAGAGGCCCATTTCCTCTTCCCTAGAAAAACCACGTCTAAGTGAACTGTCCTCACTGTTTAAGAAGAGGGGAAAATTGAGTGGAATTAGCCATTTACACTGAATGACCACATAACTATTAGAATAGCTCATTTCTCTGAGACTTATTGATTTCATAGCTTGATTGGTCCTAAGTCTTTCTTACATATATGTAAACCATTTGGTCCAAAGTGAGCCAAGCAACCTACATTCCTTACTCAGCTTCCACATCTTTCTTGGCCCTTACAGGCACTGAACAGTAACCTGAACCTGACCTATTTCACCTGTAGTCAAACCACATCTCTTTGCATGACTCCCGACCTGCCTAGTTGTGTTCAGGTGGGCGGCACATAGACTAACCTTCCTAGTCTCAGGTTTCCAGGAGCCACGCAGACACGATGCCCAGTGATCCTATAATTATCCAGTGGAAATAACTAAGGCACTTTAATGACGCATAAGGCATGACCTCTCCAATATATGCATAATATATCCATAAAGGAATGCTATAGTAATAAAATAGTGGTAACAAATAAATAACATTGTAATATCTATGTGAATTATTGCATGTGGAAAATGGATAAATTTATGAAGCAATTCTATTTGAGAAAGTAGAATAAGAACAGTTGTGACAAGATGGTTCCTCATCATTGCCTTTCTCTTTTGTCACTCATGTCCCTCTGTGAACCTAACAGTTGCCACTGTGCGTACATATATTTTTCCCTCGTCACTCCCAAGGCTGTCTCCTTATTAAGTCAACGTCCAAAGTGTCAGTCAAGCGTTTGCACATCCATGGAGCTCTCTCAGAACTGTCTTCCCACATACATCCCGTCTGTGGCATGTGCGTCCCCTTTAGGACTTTCCACGCATTTCCCCATCTTCTTGATGTCTGTGTCTCTGTGTGCCATTCTTATAGACCCATGCTTATTTGTGACCCTCTGTTGTGAGTACCTAATACATATTGTGAGCCGCAAGAACTATGTTCTAAGATCTGCTGTGCCCTGGCATCGACCCTATTTGCAATTGACTGAGTAACTTAGCATTCTACTTGTGAGGTTAGGATTTCTCGTTATGATGTATATAAACTGTTGCATGATTCCAGCTTTCTCATGCAGCAAGTGAGTTACTCATATGGCATATTTGTACAATAGTGAATTTCCCAAGTGGACTGATTTCATCCTTATGTATTTCATGGTCTAATTTTGATTTTTCTTCACTTTACTCAGTAACTGACAGGCTGGGGATGGCATAGAGGCTGACTAGATTCATGGGAATGTGACTGAATCCAACTGAAGTGAATGGCAGAGAAAAATCAACAGAGATTTAGAACACAAATATTGATGTAAGAGGTATAGCGTCCTTTCTCTTGGCAAAAAAATCCGTGTCTCTGTAAATGAGTCTTGCTGAGAAAGACTTATAATAATTTGGAACACCACAAAACAGGCAGAAACAAATGCAGGAGACATCCCTTAGTGATTTGTAGCTACCCTCAAACTGAACTCAATGAGATATAGAAGTCATCTGAGCAAGTCTTAGTCTCTGTTCTTCTAAGTGGTAGCATTATGCATCCAAGCAGCAAGACAGCAAAGCAGTCACCAGGACTACTGTTCAATGCTTGAGGAGTACCACAAAGTAATTCTTTCTTTCAAAATTAAGTAGAGTGGTCTTAAGATCCAACTCAATCAAGGGGTCTCCAACTCATATTGGTGGCGACTGGCTTCCAAAAGTCTCTTACAGATCCCAGGCACTGCAGTCAGTGAAGAATCCGAGGCAAAGTCTGGGTCTGTGACTGCCTCCTCACATGCACATGGGAAAGTCAAAGGCCTCAGTAGGTGTGATGGGTTCTTTCATTCAAACAGTACAATGGAAATGCAAGTGAATCAAGAGAGAGAGAGAGAGAGAGAGAGAGAGAGAGAGAGAGAGAAAGAGAGAGAGAGAACAGGAAGAGAAAGCAGAACTCTGTGCAAACTATGCCAAATGGGATTTTTAAAAACAGTACAGCTTCAAAGCTTATTTTCAGAAAAGGCTGTCTTCCAAATGACTCCCCCTGAGCCGCACAAAATGAAAATCCATTCGAGGATATAAAAGGGATGCACAGATTTCCTCCTTTGCTCTATCCCAACTTCACTATTGTGAACTGTCATCTTTTTCTGTGCTAAATTTTACTTGCCCCCTCCCCTTTTATTTTGCTGTGATGTGAATGGAAGATTTTCAAAATCCCACATCTGTCCTGAGCTATAAAGAAGCATTCATAATCATAAACAAGTTGGGCTGCTTGTTATAGGAGGTTTAAATATGGCCCCTAAATATTCTACAACTCTCAGGCACATTGATTGCCATTGATCAAGTAGAACTAAACTGCCTTGGCATTTCTTTGGATCCCATGCATAAATACATATGGAGGGGCTGTTTTAAATGTCCATTAGATCTTAATACTTCTCCTTGGACCTATTACCACTCATCATATGACTGTAAATATACATTCAGGGTTGTTTAAAATGTACATTATTTACCTGGCTGGGAATAATGGCTCCAAAAGATGCATTAAAGCCCATATTTAACTTCTCTTCAAGAATAGATTCTGAACACCCCGTGTATATGAACTCTATTTTATACAAGGGAGATTATGTGACTGAGTAATTCCCCCAGTGTTTTAAATATAATGTATTTTTTTTTTCCAACACAGATGCATTCAACAATCCTGTGACTATTAGTAAAAGTAATTTTCCTTGAGTGGTGCCTTGGTAGAGGCAGCCAGCCATGGTTTTACTGTGAGCACTTTTAAAAAAAAAATGCAACCTCAAAATAAAAATTCTGTACATTTAGAGTGAGGAAAAAATAGGCTTGCTATTTTTACTAATATTTATCTTTTAAAGTTAATATACATGTGGAAAGACCTACTTATGTAAAGTAAACAATTACTGGAAGAGAGTAAAGAGCCTGCAGCTTCCTTCATGTTTATGGGGATGTGGTATAGCATAGGAAGTCAGCAATCCCATCGTTACCCAATACATGCTGTTGCATCACTAGTTATTTACATGTGCCAAATTAGACCCCAACCTTACTCTATGCCCAGAATTTTTCCTAGTAGCTAAAGGATTAAATGAGAAAATGAAATGTATAAATTTTTAGGAAAAAAAAAGTACTAGAGAATATTTTCTCACCTGAGGGTAGAGAAGTGTGTATTTGTTTTTGTACTGGGGACTGAATCTAAAGCTTTGCCCTTGCTGGAGGAGTATTCTACCCTGTACTCCCCTACCCTTTCCCTCATAGGCTGCCCAGGATGTCCAGCTCATAGAATGGTACCACCCATGTTTAGGGTATGACTCCCCACCTCAAGTAACCTAATTAGAAGATCTCTCACAGACATACCCACAGATTTGTTCCCATGGTGATTATAAATCCCATCCAGTTGACATCACAGGGTCATACTAAGTGCCAAGGCAAGCCAGAACTAGTAACCATCCTTTGTCAGCCTTTTGAATAGTTGGGATTTCAGGCCTGTGCCTCCACTCCCTGAAAGACATATTTCTTTTCCTTTTTCTATTTTTTTTCGTAATTTGTGTGCCCGTACGTGGGCATACAAGTGTGTGTGAAAGTGCATGCGTGTACTTGTGCATGTGGAGGCAAGAGATTGATGGCAGGGCTCATTTTTGGTAGCTCTACTCTTTCATTTGGTGAGGTGTGTTCTCTTACTTGAAATCTGAGTTTGCTGATTCAGCTAGTCTAGCCAGCCAGCAAGCCCCTGGAATCTCCTGGCTCCATCTCCTGAGTGCCTGGATTACAGGTAGAGGCCACACCCATAAGGCATTTACATAGGTTCTGGGGGTTCCAAGTCTTGTCTGAACACCTGCATGTGCTGTGCTTTAACTAGCCATCCTCAGAACTCTAAGAGAGGATTCTTAAGGCACAACACCTTAAACATTTACAGATTGAGATACTTGAGTGCAAAGTGGAAATATAATCTGAAAAGCAACATCAGCAATGCCTATTGCAGCCAAAGATTATCATGCAGATAACTTTTTAATTTTTATTTAATTTAATTTATTTATTTGCAAGCAGAGAGAAAGAGAGGCAGAGAGAGAGAATAAGCATACCAAGGGCTCCAACATCTACAAATGAAGTTCAGGTACATGGGCCACTTTGTGCATATGGCTTTACAAGGGTACTGGGGAATTGAAATTGGGCATGGAAAGCAAGCACCTTAACCAGTGAGCCATCTCTCTGTCCCTGCAGATCACTTCTAAAGGTTGCCAAGAAAAATCGAACACCACAATTGAAAAGGGGGCAAAGGACAGGAGTAGGAACTGCTGGTATCTGAAACGGAAGCTAGGTATCTGATCATCATTCAGAAGATACTCCCTCTTCCTAGGGATCAAGTAAACACAGAATAGGGAAATGCAGGACCTCATCACCTGATCCAGTGTGAAACCTGAAGTTTGGGAAAGATGGTGGAGCGGCAGAAACACTCAAGTTGCTCGTCAGAAGTTTAGTTGGCAAAACTACTGCAGTGGTCAGTGGCAGGTATAACACAGAGAAGGTGTCACTCTCTACACTTGGGTGTCTCACACTGCTGGCAGGCTATCAGGAGACAAAACTTCTTACAACCTGTGGTTTTGTGACTGAAAGTGGGGGTGGTCAACAGGAAAGCAAACATAGTTGTTGAGCACACAATCACCACACACTAATTTCGAAAGCAAACATGTAATGAATAAGAAGTATTTGGGGCAGTGTTTGTCCATGTTGCATTGCAAGACTGCACAGTCGCCTTGGTTCTGGACACACACCACGTACGCATCGTATTGCCTATACTGTCACGTGTGCCCTGAAACATGCCAGCTCGTATTAAAGACTACTTAGACATGATGCATTTTATCATTTGTACTGTACATACCAAGTTTTCTGCTCTTAAAGAAACATGGTGTTGGGGGCTGGGGCGGTGGCTTGGTGGACAAGAGAGCTTGGCGCACAAGTATGAGGATCTGAGTTCAATCCTCCAGCACCCGTGTAAAAAACTTGGCCACTGGGAGGATCCCGGGGACTCCCTGGTCAGCCAGTGTAACCAAAACTTGAAAAGACCCGGGTTCAGTGACAGACTGTTTCTCAGGGAAGTGAGGCAGAAGAGAGAGTGGCTAACATGCACACAGGGCACACGCAGTTGCACATGCATGTGCACACACATATGCACATGCCACACATTGCACACAAAAAGAAAAGAGGAATGGTGGTTTTCTTAGAGGAAACAGAATCTTTGACTATTTTCTTGCCTTCCTTTCTCATAACATATCAATGTAATTCATCTTTGTACTGAGTTTGAAAAATGAACATATGTTAGTATATAATTTACTTTCCTCTTAATAAATAGTAAAATTATATATATATATATATCAAAAATTGCTTTAACATTTATTATTATTTATTAAAAATTTAAAATTATGCCAGATATGGTGGCACATGCCTTTAACCCTAGCACTAGAGAGGCAGAGCTATGAGGATTGCTTGGAGTTCAAGGCCACCCTGAGACTACCTAGTGAATTCCAGGTCAGCCTGGGCTAGAGTGAGACCCTACTTTGAAAAACCAAAAAAAATATATGTATATAACTAATTGTTTTAAAATAAGTTTCTGTATGACTTATTACCAATATATGGTATGCACATCTATTTTATATAGCTGGGGTCATGAAGAAGTTTTAAGTGAAAATGGTGAAAAGTTTAGTGAGCAGCACTTTCACATGTGTATCAGCATAGAGGCAGGTGTATGAGGATAGCGACTATAAAGATATGGCTCTTTATATTAGTGAATATTTGGAAGCAACCCAAATGTCATTAATGTAAGAATTAATGCGTAGAGTAATCATGAAATATTACAGTTAGTAACAGAAACAAACACAAAGCCTGAATGAGGTACAGCTACCTGCATCCACATGGTCAAACATTGAAGAAATAATGGTGAAAGGGGCTGGGGAGTTAGCTCAGTGATAAAGGCGCTTTCTTGCAAAACCCATCAGCTTGGGTTCAACTCTTCTACCACCCAAGTAAAGCCAACTCAGCCTTCGTTTGCAGTGAAGAGACCCCATTATGACATTCCCTACCCACAAGCACACTTATAGATAAGTAAAAATCTAAAAGAAGGGCTGGAGAGATTTCTCAGTGGTTAAGGATCTCACTTGCAAAGCCTGATGACCCGGGTTCAATTCCATAGCGCCTGCATAAAGCCAGATGCACAAAGTGGCGCATATATCTGGAGTTGGCTTGCAATGGCTGGAGGCCCAGGCGTGCCCTTTCTCTCTGTCTGTCTTTCTTCTCCCTAACTCCCTCTGCTTGCAAATAAATAAATAAAATGGAATTTTTAAAGAATCAATGTAAGGATAATCAAATTGTTTAATATAAAAAAATTATATATTTAGCACCAGGTGTGGTGACACATGCCTTTAAACCTAGCATTCGAGAGGCAAACAAAGGTAGGAGGGTCAAGTGAGTTCAAGGCCAGACTGAGACTACATAATGAATTGCAGGTCACCTTGGGCTTGAGTAAGACCCTACCTCGAAAAGAGTTACCTATTTATGGATTCATATGCCTATGAAGGAAAAACAACATCCAAGAAAATGAAGGACCAAGCTCATGCTAATCCCTATCATTGATGGAGAGTGGGTTGAGGTCAGACTAGAGAAATACTTTGGCTTCTCCAATGTATTTCACTTTTTCTAAGTAATAAAGCTATGGAAAATATTCTCATTAAGCATACTGTATCAAATGTGGCACACCTCTGCATTTGATATACCTAGATGTATTTCCATATTTTATGGTACTGGGTATTGTGGTGTTGAAGTCTTGAGATATTTTAATTTAAAAAGATTAAGAATCACAATAGTCCCTTTCATTCATCATTCCAGTTACTACAGGCAGCTGCTATTAATCAGCATTAGCTGTTTCTCCCAGCACTTGCTGGCGCCCTCCCTCTCTCTCTCTCTCTCTCTCTCTCTCTCTCTCTCTCTCTGCAGTGAAGGTGAATCCCACTAATTGAAATGCTACCTATTTCCCATGGTGAAAGGTGGTAGTTGGCTCAGTCATACTTCTTTCCACATTCCCTCAGCAGTTTTTCAACGAGTTAGCTCAAGAGCTTTCATGCCTTCATTGGCCTATGTTGAGTATTCAGAAACATTTTATATTGAAATCTTCATTTCCTGTTCTATCGAATATAAATAGTATTTCTGGCTCATTTTCTTTCTAGTTTAGGACATCTTACTCTTTTCCTTTCACTTTTAAGATTTTTTTTTTTTATTCAGTGACTTTACATTAATCAGATATATCACATGTACATTCAGTTCCGTAATCATAATGAAATCTTCTATAATTTGTCTCTGAGGTAATTCTTAAAAAATGAAAAGTCATAAGGAAAATTTATACCATTGTGACTATTTAATGTGGTTTAAAATAGACCCAACGAGAAAATCATGGCTTTATTCCATCTCAGTTTGCTTTGTTGTTTTTCCTGAAATTTTCAGTTGCCTTTATTTCTTAAATTACATACTGTTATTGTTTCATCAGATTTTTCAGAGTTTCCATACTATCAAACATTGTACTGACTGAACTGATTAGCACATCCTATCGTTACTAAATGACAGCCATGGGTGCAATTTACATTCTGTTTCTAGCAATAATGAGAGGGTGTGCTCCATCTAGACTACCTATCGAATAGGTGTACACTTACATGTCATAAAATACCTCGTTTTACCAATGCAAAATGCTGACAGAAGTGTTTGTCTACCTTTCTATGATATTTCTACCTATTATCTACTAATAGAAAGATGGATAGATAGATAGATAGATAGATAGATAGATAGATAGATAGATAGATAGATGATAGATGATTGATAGATAGATACATACATAAATAGATAGTCGATAACTAGATAGATAGACAGACAGACAGATAGATACATAGATAGATGATACACAGACAGATGATAGACAGATGATAGATGATAAATAGTTACCTATCTTTAGCTGTGTAAGTTCAATTCCAGAAAGGACACAACTTTGTTTTCAGATCTTTAACAGACAGCATCCTCTAACAGTAGAGTGAAATGTAAAAGAACAACATTAAATAGCAATAGTGGAGGTATGTGGTCCAATTATGATACAAGCATTAGGGCTGGAGATATGGCTCAGCAGTTAAGGCACTTGCCTGCAAAACCTAAGGATGCTGGGTCGATTCCTGAGCACCACATAAACCAGATGCATGTGGCACATGTGTCTGGAGTTTTGTTAGTTGCATTGGCTAGAGGCCCTGGTGTGGACATTCTCTCTCTATCTGCCTCTTTTTTTTCTCGCTCTTTCACACTCTCAAATAAATAAATATTTTTAAAAATCTGGACTGGAGAGATGGCTTAGTGGTTGAGGCACATGCCTGTGAAGGCTGAAGTGCCAGGACTGACTATCCAGGTTCCACATAAGCCAGATGTTGGAGTTCATTTGCAGCGACAAGAGACTCTGGCACACCCGTTCTTACTCTCTCTCCCTCCCTCTCTCGGTATCTCTCTCTGACTGTAATAAATAAATAAAAATAACATCTTTGAAAAATAGTTTAAAAACAATACAAACATTAACTGTGGATGGTGTTAAGTCACCCCAGATTGTAGCAGCAAGATGCTTGTGTCGTCATCTTCCTCCATCAGGGAGACTGACAACCTGGCTTCACTGTGAATGAAAACCATGAAGTGTGGAGCATGTGGGGCAGATTATGCATGACAGCGCAGTGTGAGAACATGTAGCCCTTTGTGTGGGATGCCAGGGACCATCCAGCAGTCATTTGTGAGGAGTGTAGATTGCTCAGTTTTTGATCCCATAAATCTATGAGAGATGGAGTCAAGAGAGAGGAAGGAAGACATGGTTTTATACAGCGGAGCTTTGGCAGATCAGATGAGGGTGCTGTCCACTTTCATGAAGTATTCTACTTAGATAGGAAAATGGATGTCACCATGCTTCTTCTAGAACTGATGGGTACACGCTCAGTTGGAGCAGGTTCTGGGGAAGAATAAAAGTGCCTGGTCCCGAGTAAGTATGATGTGTCATATTTCTGTGTGATTTCCAGCTCATTTCCTTCCTAGCACACATTGAGAATACACTATGCTCCCACATAGAGAACGGCACTTAATCTTCCCACAACTATGCCATATGCATTCTAATTCCTGCTCATCACAGAAGTAGAGAACAAGATAAGAAGATGTCAATGAAACACGTGTTGCAGGTACAGGACTGTGCAAGGTGCCTTTCATGTTTAATTTTGTTTATTGCTCACAATACCATGAGATGAGAATTACTGCTTTCATCTTATAAGCAGAAAACTGGTGTCAAGCTGGAAGTGGTAAACTTGGCCTTGACACTGGTGTCTGTCAGAAATCTCTCTTGGGAAGGTGGCGTTAAGATCTCATTGAGATACTAGCAAATTTCATTTTTGTTGTGTGATTTTTTGAAGAGATTAAAATTTGATAAAATACTCAGACATTGATATTCCTAATGGTAACATGATAGGGGATCACCATATTGGACTCTCCCTGCCTTTCAAAATAATATGATAATGACCAACCGGTTCCTCATGAGGGCTCTGTGTCTCAGGCTCTGGACACAATCCTTGGTCCATCCCCTTTTTCCAATCTTCCATCTACAACTGACCATATATTCCTGGAGTCTGCTTCAAATGCCCCATCTGAAACACTGCCCCAGCTTGTGTAACGTAGCATTCACTGTCATGATTACTAATTAACCATTTGTGCAATTAATTTTTGGACGCTTATCCCCACCAGGTTTAAATTCCATAAGTGTTGCTAGCTTTCTCACCACCATGTCTTTTGTGGTGACATATTAAATCCGTAAATAAATGCCAGGTTAAATCTTTTGTGTGCGGTCCTCAAACCAAAGCTCTACTTCTATCTCTTTTTAATTGAAGATTATCCTAAGATTACAAGACATGCTGTCACACTGGTGAGGAACTTTTACCAACTATGAATCCTTTAAAGCATGAATCAAGATTTTCTTTTTTTTTCCCCTGTATGATGGAACCTGTAAAAAAAATGATCAAATAATAAATTGGATGCTGACATCTATAAGTACCAATTTCAATTTGGCTAGTTGATCAAAATAGCATATTGTTTAGTGATTGCATAAAAATAACAATTATAAACTTGAACTTCTGACATACATCCAGCTCCATTAAATCCTCTTTAGTCCGTTTTATATAGTGAGATGTCTGTGAGATTTAATTTCAAAAATAATTGAATAATGACTGATAGAGCTTCCAAACACTAATGATGGGCAAAGAAGAGGCACAGACTAAGGTGTGTTAAGTAGCAGAGTGAATAAATGAAAACTCTATTCGGCAAAAGTCCACACTTGTAATTTTGGCTACGATTTTCCGCTTTTTTTTTTTTATCAGTTATCTGTGTCCTTCCTTTCTCTTTCATTTCTCATTCCCTTCTTTCCTCTCGCCTATAACACTTTTCCTTAAATAATGAAGACTTTTGGGAAAGCTGTGTCTTTAGGAATCTTGTTATTTTAGAAGTAGTTCAGCAAATTTCTTTTCAAAATACTGGCTTGGAGATGGTAAATATAAAACTCCTAGTAACAGAAGCCAGAAAACGTGATACCAATATTTAAAGGCAAAGCAAGAGGGCTTGCTTCATTTACTTTGTTGGTTATGTTTGTGGGTTTTTACTTTTAAAATTATGAGGAATTTCATAAATATTTGAACCCTGTGGAAATAATCTCATGAACATTCCATTTCCAGGTCTATAAAGCAATTACAAACTTGAAAGTGCTATTTTTATTGTAATAAAAAGGAGAGCATTGGTGATATGTGGTTGGTGGTTTATTAAAGCCAGCTTGCGTAGACTTTAAAATGAATAATTGCTAGGGTAATTACTGTTTCACATTATGTGATCTGTGCTCAGCTTTTTCCGTGAAATCAGTCTTTCTAGGGGGTTTATGGCACTCTTGCTCACAGAACTAAGGAAAAGTGTAGCTAAATAACCCAGCACTTGCAAGATACAGCAACAACCTATAACTCTGGATCGAGCCTCCCCTGAGTTGTTCTGGGGTGTCGTGAGTTAAGTTTGGAACAAGATGATCCCCACCCCCCCGACACATACTACCACTCTTGAATGTTTTCCTCCATCTATTCCTTCCTTCCATTGCTGAACATTTGCACCTTCCCAAGCAGGAACATACCCCAGCACTAAAGCAGGTACCGTCAGAGTATGGTGCTGTACTCACTTGTAATCCCATCACTCAGGAGGCTGAGGCAGGAGGATTGCAAGTGCCAGGCCAACAGCATGGGAATATGTAGCAAAACTTTGTCTCAAAAAAAAAAACTCTCTCTCTTTCTCCTCTCTTTGTAACTATCTATAATTTATTATAATTTATTTGCTAAAGAGCTAATTAGAGGTGTGTGTATGTGCATGCGTGTGTGTGTTTAATGGCTCCAGATTGGAAAAAAAAAATAATAAAATAGTCCATTTCATTACACCCATGTTTCACTCCACCTCCGTCCTGCTTTCCTCTTCAGTTCGGGTCACCTGGCCAGGGAGGGAAGTGATCAAAGAAAGCACCTCCCAGCAGTTCCAGCACTGGGTTGAGTAAGGTATGAGGGCCACTGTGAGTTTGAGGCCAGTCTGGAATGACAGAGCCAGTTCCGGGTCAGCCTGGGTTACAAGGAGATCCTACCCCAAAATAAATAAATAAATAGATAAATAAATAAATACATAAATAAATAAATAAATCGACTGGCTTCTGAATCTATGGTGGGTACACAGCCTATGATGTAGTTGTTATCCATAATGCATTGTATTGCCACCTGTAGACTTTCTTATGATGCAGTACTTTTACCTCATGAGGATAAATTAAAAACTTCATAAGGCCAAAGTTATCTCTGTCCTTTTTGTACTGCTCATGGTGGCTTAGTCATAGTGTAAGTACAGAAAGGGGCCACTGTAGTCCCACGGGTTGCCTCTTCTGCGTTTGAATCAGCCCCTGTGAGCAGCAAGAGAGAGGGAACCGACCTGGAAGGACTCACGTTCCTTGTCCTTCCCTCCTTGGAAGTGGGCGCTAGATTTCACCCATTTGCTTTTGAAGGTTATAGAGGTTAGGACCAAAAAAAAAAAAAAGAAAAAGAAAAAAAAAGCATTGATGCAATTTCCTTACTCTGTAAGGCTCGTTGGGTTTCTGGCCCCTGATATGATCACAAAGATGTGCCTTGCTGTAATCGAACATTTGTTGGTCATTTGAGAGGCAATGTTTCCTGTCCTTTCCACTGCATGTTTAAGAGTGATGTTGAGAACACAATTTACATTAGAACATCTTCCTGTTCCCGCTTGCCTAGTCATAAGTCTGTATAGGATCTCAACAAGATACTAGGTAGTGATAAACGCTGTAGGAACCAAAGAAAGTTCACACCACTTGCAGACAGAAAGTTGTGATGAGTTAGTAGCAGAGACCCGGGAACTGACATGCAGGCTCCGCAGTACAGGTTCAGATTCCTCCAACTGCTCTCAGCTGGGGGCTGACGCTCTCAGCCCCAGTGAGCATTCTTCTTAAGATGCGAGGTCAAGGTCAACATGTGCTTTGTGGCTTGAATCGCCTGAACATGGGATGTTTATTTAGATGCTTTATTTTAGAGCAAGGCGCTGCATTTTTATATTTTCATCTCCTTAATGACAAGGGGAATTGTGCCTCAGTGACAAGCGAGTCTTGGGGGATTTGTCTCACATAAAGTGTGGCCTCTGAGGGAGGGTTTCCTCTAGCCAAGTTGAAATGAGCTAATTAGAATGGTGGCATAAATCACAATATTTATCTCATGATAATGTCCAAAAAATTTATATCCAGGATATATTTAGAGGAATTATTTTTTTATGGAAGAAAACACAGTTCAGGTGTGCTCTTATGGGCTGAAGGCAAATGAGTCAGTATGACCATGAAGTATTGCTTGTGTGGGCAGAGGAGAGTTGATCATTGCCTCTCCACCTCATTTGAGGCAGAGTTCCCCTCTCTGGATCCTGCTCCTACTGCTGTTCATGATCCCATTCGCTTCCAGTTTCCTGGAAATTCTCCTGTCTTCTCCTCCCATTTTTTCAGTTTTAACTTCAGCCCTTTTACTTATGGTCTAGGTATTTAACCCAAGATCTCAGGATCAAGCAGTGAGTGCTTTGTCTGCTGAGACATGTCTCCATCCCCAAAATATTATATTCTATACTTGAGTTTCTTAAGATGCTCCCCAACATTGTCAAGGGTAGGGCCTTATGTGATTTTTCAATAGCAGAGGGATTTTTATGTAAGCTCTGTTGCATTTGTTCCATGGTACACATGCGTTGTGGATGTCTCAGTGATCTGACTCATTAATATCACTGAAGAAGAATTTATGAATAGTAATATAAAATAATCTAGATAATAAATATAGCCTTGCCTTGAGTTAAATCAGGCTTAGCCAATAAACGACTTAGGAAAATTTTGGTTTTCAGAGATTAGGGATTCTGCATTTTTGTAGGGTGGTTGTGGACCTATGTGAAATAAATGTTAAAGGTCCAGGTTTCCTCTGCAGAAGCTGAAAGTATTCTATATGCATTGCTTCTCAAGTTCTTATTAAAACACAACCGAACACAAGCGCCAGTCCACTCTCCTGTTCTTTATAAAGTTTTTAAATGATTCTGCTCAGGTTCCCTGCTTCCTGTCTGCATTCACATTTATGTCTGTCTTAAGAAACTCTTCCCCTAGGGCCACGACTCTTCCTTTTCTTATTTTTTAGCAGTTAACAGGACATAGGCTTTGGGTCTAGACAGGCCTAAATTTTAACTCTGCTGTGGCTTTCAATAATGTATTTGAATTCTTGGAACCTCATTTTTACTAATCTCTAAAATAGGAATAATACTGCCTACCTGGTAGGGTTTAGATGAAGGTTAAAATATACATGTACACAAAGGACAGTGTAGTAAAGAAGGCGAATTGTGTACCTAATGCCTTTGGTCCCCTCTTCTATCCATGGCAATCCTTCAGTTTTGGGCTGGTACCTGGTCACATCCAACATGCCATGCATCAGCACGTCATATCCTAGTTTCCAAGACATCCTTACAAGTGGCGTGCTCATGAGCTCAAGTTATGGCCCATGATATGAGAGCAGAGGAAACAGGGCGCATGCATCCTCTCTGTTCTTCCCCCCCCTTTTTTTTTTCTCTCCCCCAGTGCCTCTATATACCTCTCTAAAAGATGCTCAAGCAGCCATGAGGGCTGCAACAGGAGAGCTTCACACAAGATAGCCTAATGGGCGGAAGAATCAAGGGTGCCCCATGACTGCTCTGCAGAGCCACTCCCAACCCCTGCACCGCCTACGCCTGGGTTTTTTTCTAGGTGAGAGTGAAACAGATGTCCATCTTGTTAAACCACTGTTTGTTTGTTTGTTTGTTTTTGCTTTCTGATACTCTCAACTGAACCTGATTCTAATTGATAAAGCCTTCAATTAATGTTGGTTCTCTCGCGTCCCTTACAGTCCACTTTTATTAGTTCCTGTAAACTCTGCAGCTCCTCTGAGCTCTCCAGTTGGGGCTTTCAGATTAATTCACCAGGTGTATCCACAGCCCAGCTGCCATGAGCTTCCTCCCTGGTGCCTTCCTGGCAAGCTCCCTCTTTATATATACATGTATATATATTTGTTCATTATTTATTTATTTATTTGAGAGTGTCAGACACAGAGAGAAAGACAGATAGAGGAAGAGAGAGAATGGGCGCGCCAGGGCATCCAGCCTCTGCAAACGAACTCCAGACGCGTGCGCCCCCTTGTGCATCTGGCTAACGTGGGACCTGGGGAACCGAGCCTCGAACTGGGGTCCTTAGGTTTCACAGGCAAGCGCTTAACCGCTAAGCCATCTCTCCAGCCCCAAGCTCCCTCTTTCTCTCCACCCTTCAACATGATGGGAGCTTAACCAGCAGTTTGTTACATAAGGCATTTTACATGACATTTCTGTTTGATCCTACTTTCATTTCTACAGCCTCTTCAAGATAATTTTAATGGTATCATCGTAAATTCCTTTAATTCCTATTTTATGATTATAGAGATATTTTGATTAAATATAAAAGGTATTTTGAAATACTTTTCCAGGTCTTCTTTAGGCTTCCTCTCACTTCTTCCCTTTTTCTTTCCTTTCCTATTTTTTCTTCTCCTCTTTGTTTATTTTGCTTGTTTGTTTGCTTGTTTCATTTTAGAAATCTTTTTTTCTCTTCATTGCTTTATTTCTCTCAAGATGAAATTGGATTTTTTATTCCAAAAGTGAAACTCATATTCCCTTCACAATATTCCACAGAGTTTATATTGATAAAAGGCAAGAAGCATGGTGTATTAAGGCTCACGGACACTTACAATACACAAAACTGAGGCATATATTATGTGGCTACAAAACAATACAAAAAAGTTTTAAAATTGTACTGAATAGATACCAACTATTACCAACCTCAGTAATTGCCAACATATATAGATGTGTGGGAGAAAACGTAACAAGACAAAGAACCTTTGCACATAGATGGCAAGAATTAATATTGTGAAAATGATCATAGTACAAAAAGCATCCTTCAGGTTCAATGCAATTCCAGACAAGATGCTAGCACCAATCTTTGCAGCAAGAGGGAAAAAAATCCTTAAAATTGTATGGACACACAAAAGAGCCCAGACAGCCAAAGCGATCTTGAGAAACAGAATATCGTTGGAGGTATCACCATAACTTATCTCCAGCTCCACTGCAGAGCCATAGTAATAAACGCAACATGGTACTGGCATGAAAACAGACATGTAAGTCAATGGAATAGAATAGATGACCGATATATCAGGCCACACAACTACAGCCACCTCATTTTTGACAAAGATGCCAAAAATACACACTGGAGACATCATCTTCAAAAATTGGTGTGAGGGGGGCTGGAGAGATGGCTTAGCAGTTAAGCGCTTGCCTGTGAAGCCTAAGGACCCCGGTTCGAGGCTCGGTTCCCCAGGTCCCACGTTAGCCAGATGCACAAGGGGGCGCACGCGTCTGGAGTTCGTTTGCAGAGGCTGGAAGCCCTGGAGCGCCCATTCTCTCTCTCTCCCTCTATCTGTCTTTCTCTCTATGTCTGTCCCTCTCAAATAAATAAATAAAAAATGAACAAAAAAAATAAAAAAAAAATTGGTGTGAGGGAAACTGGATATCTGCATGCAGGAAATAAGGTTAGATCCTTATCTCCCACCCCACACCGAAATCAATACCCATACTTTAACTTTTTTTAATTTTAAATTTTATGTCTTGCTTATTATCCATTCCAATTAATTGTGAACAGGTAAAATATGTGTAGATACTTCTTAATTTAGTATCAATTTATTTTTGAATATGAGAATCCACATATTTCTACTCCGGTTCTTGAAGAGACAGCTCTTCAGAGAATTGCATTTGTGTGTAACTGATGATGGCTAGTGAGGCAGGCAGGGAGGGAGAGAGAAAGAGAAGCTCTAAGTTTTACTAATGCACTTCTCTACTTGTATACCAGTACCCGATACTTCCATCTACATTATTAAAGCTTCACAATAAGTATTTAATTCCTGAAATGCTGTTTTTTTCACTTCTGTTATCTGTTTCCAGTTTGTCTGGCTATTCTGGGTCCATTGTATTTCTACATGAAATTTAGAACATCTTTCCAATGTCTAAAAATAATTCTAGGGAGAATTTTTATTTGAACTGTGTTAAATCTGTAGGTTACCTTTAGGAGATTTGAAATTGTAATAAGATTGATTTTCCTATCTATGAACCTATTAATAGTTTTTATTACACTTCTCTTATATGCATCTTGCAATTTCCAGCATATAGATCTTGTATTACTTTGGTAATATTTATGCCAAAATATTGCCTGATTTTGATACTGCAAGTGATTTTCATTTAAAAAAAAAATTCAGACCTAAAGTATTTATTGCTACTATGTGAGATTGTAATGAATTTTTAAATATATGCTTTTAACCATGAGGCCTTATAAAATTCAACTATTCTTTTAGCCATTATTGTAGAATCTATTGATTTTTTGCACAGATAATAATGCCATGTGTGAGTAAAAGCACCTTTACCTTCTCTTTCCAGATGTTGATCCCTATTATCTCCCATAGAACTTCCCTCATGGCTTTGCATAGTCTTTTTGGAGTGATAATCTGCAACTGATGGATGATTTCACTGTTAGTATGGTTTAGCTGTAAAGATATTGCTATTACTGAAAGCTAGTTTTTTAATTTCTGAAAATTAATATTATTGCTTTGTCATAGTCTCACTTAAATTGTTTGCAGTGAGAAATCTTCAATTCTTCTTTCCTTTCCCCTCTCACACACTATGTCCTGTGCTTCCAGGGATCAGAGCTATGTTTCTGGTCACAGCCATTCCATAGGGATATCTAGATTCACGTTATCTTTGCTACTCAGTGTGATATGGAGGAAGTTTCCTAATTCCTTTCTGATTCTTAAAAGGAAATCTTATAGTATCTGTATTTTTCTACATAACATTATCATAACTTTACTCAACTTTTTCATTCACTTACTTGGCTTCTTTACCCCACTTTATTTAGCACCTCTTAAGCCAGAATTTAAATATGTGAATAGGACATACACATCCACCCCTCCAGGGCTCAGGGAACATTGTAGAAAATGAGAGGGAAAGAATGTAAGATCTGGGAGATGGGTAGGAATGCTGTGGAACTCTGGTGTCTGGCCATGACAAGGGGACTGCACTCATGAACTCATGTGGTTACTTCCACAAGACTTCAGCATGATAGGACAGTCAACATTCTGCCACAGAGAGGGGAGGGGCTTGAAAGGCCACTACCTTCTCTAATGAGCTATTGACTGTTAAAGGTTACCAGGAGAGGGAGTCACTCTCTCCCATGGTGTAGTCACTGGACATGGAGAAAAAGGAGTGCAGTGAGACTATGGGAAGCAAGGGAGGGTGCTATGGTCACATATAATCAATGTAATACATATGTATAAAAATAACACACAAAGTGCCAACTCAAAGAGTGGAGTCAGATATACTTGGCTTCAAACAATGACCGTGTCACTGAGGCAAAGGAGATCATGAGGAGGCCTTGATTCCCTCTTCTGTGAACTGGACCTAACAGTGTCTGTAGTATGAGCTGATTGTAAATGACACAGGACAAGATTTAGGACATGAAAAGATTTATCGTAGTAACTGGCACGCAGGATGCCCCCACTGTGCATCAGCTCTTGTGACGACCCTATCGCTACTGCTTCTATAAACTCGACCACACCAGGTAACCTTACCATCGCTTTTCACTTGGATTGCAACAATGGCTTCTGATTTTTTCCCTCTTCCAATCTGTTTTTGTATTCATTTATTTGTTGAGAGAGAGACAGATATAGAGAGAAAATGAGCACACCAGGTTCTCTAGACATTGCAAATGAACTCCAGACATATGTGCCCCCTTGTGCATTGGGCTTTACATGGGTCCTGGAGAATCGAGCCTGGGTCCTTAGGCTTCACAGGCAAGCAATTTGACAACTCAACCATCTCTCCAGCCCCCAATCTGTTTTTCATGCCAAAGCTGAAGTGTTCTTTTAAAAATGAAAACTGTAATCATGAGGTTTTTTTCATTTTTTAGTTTATTCCTCATTAACAACTATCTCTTCCCTCAAAAAGCAAACCTCAGGAAAGGATCACTATAACCAGCTCAGCTTAAGAGACCTCTGCATAGCCTGCTCCTGACCTTCACCTTGGGCTTCATGTACAGGAAACTTCATCTCATCCAATCTTAATAGATTACCAACTTTCATGTTCTAAAATTTTTACTTTCTGGTTGCTTCTCAACCTTTTCCTAGGCAGGTTTTTTTCTGGAGTACCTGCCTTATCTGCATCAATCATTGCAATAATTCTTGCTCATCTTTCAATTTTTAGTTCAGCTGTTATTCCCCTAGGATCCTTTCTGACTGCTCATGTTCATATCAGACATCTCTTTATATATACACCCTTCAGCCCTGCTAAATTCTCTTCCTGACTAATTCTCTGCTTTCTTGTCTGTCTTTTTTTTTTTTTTAAACTGGCTTCAAACATTTTGAAGATAAGGACAATACCCACCTACCACGCTGCTTGGCAAAACGTTTCCATTCAGTACATACTTGTTAGATCAGAGAATGAAATGAAACAGGAAGAAGTGTACATCCGTACTAAAAATACAAGAGAAAGCAGTGAAGGATACATCTTAGTATTATAAGTTCAAGGGGGTGAGAGATGACTTCCAATTGGCACACAATAAATATTTACTGAGTAAGCAGAGAAATCTAATCTATTCACTTACCTGAATATTTAGTGAGTGTACAGAGAACCCTAATCTATTCGTTTACCTGGTTACTGTCAGATATATCTAGAATTAGAGTCCTTCTACATTAAGGTGATTTTTACCACATCATTCTGACTTCTCAAAATGTACATGAAACTCATAATATTGATTTTAAACATAACTCAGGGAATGCCTTAAATATTTATAAATAAAATAACTTAACATTATCGTCTAACCATCTACTACTGGTAGAATGTTTTAGATGTTGCACTTTGAAAAATATTAATAAAACAGTGAGTCCTTTTCAGACTTATAAAATCTTTACCTCATCTTACGCTCAGATAATGATCCCACTAGTAGCAGAATCAATTATTAAAATTATAATATGGGAACCCAAAAACTGTGTGACATCTTCATACAAACATGATCTTAATCAATTGTCTTTATTTTAATAGATCAAAACAATTATGTTTAGGGGAAAGCTCTCTACCATTTGACTTCTAACAAATTTCTATAACAGAATGACTGGTGGTTCGGCAACCTTCCTCCTCTATTTGGTGCACATGGGACAAGAGAGTGAGAGAGTCATATGTTTGCCTGTTATCAATTTGTACATTTTTACCACTTGGAATAATGTGTGCCTTACTAAGGTGAGTCACTTCCCATGAGAAACAGAACTTATTTAAGAATCAGAGATCAAGGCCTCCTTTCACTATGACATCCAAGAATGAGCAGATAATAAAACTCATATTTCTGAGTGAGAGAGGGCAAATGAGTAAGTTTCTACTTGCGGTGGTTAATGACATACCCATGGTTGAAGCTGGGAGTGTGATGAGAGAATCTCCCCTTGAGGAATTAAATACATCTTCCAGAAGGTTTAGGGTCACAGAGCCTCTACTGACTTCAAAAACGACTGCTTTCCTTCCATCTTTTCCGCCTTGATGAGGATACAAAAAGATCTCAGTCTTCAAAGAGCCGGAAAAACAGCATGGATCTTCTCATACCCCAATTAAAGAAAAGCAGAAGATGGAGTACAGGATCACTTAAATCAGTTTACTCTTTCAATCGTGACATTGGTTTCACTACAAATTACTTTGGGTCTATGTGGATAGCAATAAGGTTTCCAACTTCTTCATTTTCTGTAACTGTAACAACTTGGTTTCTTTGATTGGAGTTTGTTATTTTTACCAACTTAACTCTGGTATCTCTTCAACCCCATTAAAATCTTTTCCTTGAATTTTCACTCTTATGATAGAATAGGATTTTTTTCAACATGGAACTTCATGAAATTATCTTTTCTGTATCCTAGCCTCCTTTTATTTCCTACCATCATCCATCTTTGCTCATAATGTTATTTCTGTTTTTATGATGAACCTGACAGTTATTCATTTAGCATCACCTGGAAATTTCACTACTGTAGAGTTTCTTCTGGACAATTAACCAAGCAATAGTCCCAATGGACTCTAACATTCACTCACAGCTCTTTCTGACCATCCTTCAGCTAAATACCTTGCCCTATATGTTAATGCTTTCTTGGGAGTTATTAACCACTGCCCAATCCTCCATGGATTTCTCATGTCTAGCCACTTACACTTTATCTTGTAATTGGTGTTTTATAACTGAGTGTCTTGTACATAATAATCAGTAGGTAAAAATTATTCACATTGGGTTGCCAGGCCAACTAGGTAGTTTTATCTAACTGTGACTGATTTTCTTCCCTCAAATAATTAAACTAATACATTAATTGATTAATTAATAATAAATTAATAACTAAGCAAGATTTGGGAGGACATACTTTTATACATCTCATACATAAGATATACATTATATTATACATATTATATTATTATAATTTTTATAATGTATAATTATATATAATGTTAATATAATATTTAATATATTATATGTTTTTTATATATGTAGGGTGCTTCTAAATACAGATTATGCTTAATTTTCAATGGGGTTGCATCCTCTATGTTAAAAATATCCTAAGTTAAAAGTACAGAAATATACCTAAATTGCACATACCCTGCTTGGCAACCCAGCACATGGTAGAGCAACAACTGATGATCCTATGATACTGAGGGTGGAGTGGGCTCCATGGTTCACTATTGCATCACGAGACAGTACCATACTGTATATAGCTCGCTTAGGAAAAGGTTGCAATTCAAAATCCGAAGTGCAGATTCTACAAAGGGCACGGTGCTCTGCTCTGTCAAGAAGCTGAAAGTCATAAGTCACCCTGTCATGGATAAAGGATCATCAGCACTGCAAAGAGCCTGGTATTTCTTATTTATAGTTCACATTCCCTCTGAATCCAGGTGCCAATATAGAAGATAGCCATAAACAAGACATGTAAATATTAATATCCTATACATTCTACAGCAACTTCAACTTTAATTGAATTTAAGATTTAAAAGAAAAAAAAAAAAAAAACCCTACCTAACTCCTAAAGGGATTTCCTCACCAACCTAATAATTATGGAGCTATTTAACCAAGCAAGGACCTATAAATGCCATAAATAATGTAAGGAGCAGAGAGGACTCTTGCCATTCCACAATCTCTGGACTTACTGGCACCCCATTTTTATAGTCTCAAGAAATGGGTCTGTCTGCCCTTTTGATTTTACCAGAAACATAGGAAAGTCATTGGACTCTTTTCTTTTCTCTTTTGAATTGAATCCGCAACCATCCCCACAGCCAGTGTCTCACAAACCTAAAATCCACCCAATGCCACCACAGTACTGTTGCAGGCCATGGACATGGACTTTAAGCATCCCTGCTTCAGTTCAGCCTTCCCTCACCTCACTGCTCATGGGGCAGCAGAGTCTTTCCTTCTCCCATGGGAGTCAGGGTCAGCTACTGCGTTGCCTGTGCCATGCCAGACTTCTACAGACATTGAAATAAGTTCCACGTCACTGATTTGCCTGTGATCTTTCTACCACCTTTGGTCCATAAACTCCATGAAAGTGGGGACCAGATCTCTCTCTCTCCCTCTCTCTCTCTCACTCTCTCTCTCTTTCTCTCTCTCTCTCTCTCTCTCTCTCTTTCTCTCTCCCTCTCTCTCCCTCTCTCTCTCTCTCTTTCACATGCTGCAACTGTATGTGGTCCTTGACCTGGCACAAAGTAAGAAGTCACAGATACCTTCTGGACATAAAGGATATTTTAAGGAGAAATTCTCCAACCATTGCTACAAGGGGCAAAGAAAGAACCTTTCCTCACAGCTTGGCCATGGACTTTCTTCCTAGGTCTGTGTTTTAAAATACATTCTTTAAAGACATCTGACAGTGAGGAATGATAAAACTATGATTGTTTTTACATGGGTCCCACCTTCATTATCCAGACACTGACATTTAATGATCATTGAGTATTCAAGGATGCAGTTCTTATAGATTAAAGCAACTGTTTGTTAAAGTGGAAGGAGCTGAAATTAAAATGGAGAATCCTTTGATGAACATTACATCCAAATCATTAGAATTTTATATAGATGTAATTGCTCCCCCAGAAATAGATTAAATATATGCATCATTTTAAATGACATTTTTACATTGTTAGAGCACAGTTGACTATAAATTATGGGTATTTTAAACCAGGCATGCTTCCTTTCCATCCATCAGCATTATCATGGCCATCTTTTTAATAAGATTATTTGCTAATGCAAAACTCAAATGAGCAATGCCCAAAGCACCATTAGCACACTGCGCCTGTGACAGCACGCCCACCATTTGATTTTCTCACCAGGACATGGTGTCTGAAGGAATTTGTTTCCCCTCATTCACACACCCCATTGCAGCTTGTGCTAATGGGTGTTTTTTCAGATGAGGAGTCATGAGTGCCTTTGAGCTTTAAGGTGCTAATCATTAGCAGTTAAGGAGCATCTTGTAGAACAAACTCTGGCATTCTCCCCAAAAGCTGAAAGGTTGAGATGCTGCAGGGCTGTTTTGGATGCCGGATTTTGACATTTATACTCATTCAAATTAGGAACATAGTATATTAAGCTGACAAAGGAGGTTATCAGGCTTTCAGCCATGCAGAGCAGGAGACCATTCAGCTGGGGGCATTCGCCATAAGTTTCTAATGGGCTGTACACCTCCACGATGATATATGATGGAAATCATCCACAGGGTGGAAAAACAAGGGTGCACAAAATCCCTAAGGACAAAATTATTTTTATCTTAAAGATCTGAAAGAGCCGATGTGTCTTGAGCATGAGGGGGGGGGTGCATATGGAAAGGGAAATATACATGTTCAGACATCACATTGAAAGTCGTCAAGCTAGAATATGTCAATGACTGATCAGAGGTGTAACCCTACAATTACAGGGGTTATAAATATTCCCTGTAAACAAATCAGCAGTTACAGAAATGAAGTTATTAAACATTATGAAAACATGTGCCCACACTGAAAGGGCACTGAGATATTGTTTCAGAAATCAGTGCCATATTCTGAGGAACAAACAGTGAAATGAGCCACATCTTTACTCCCGCCTTGTAAGAATTCCTGAATGCTCAGCACTAAGTCAAGGGAACCTTTGTTCTTGATTGCTGTAATAACTCTGTGCTTACAGATGAAAAACAAGTAAACTTAACAGGAGAGAAGCCAAGACTGAATATATCTAGACTCACCAGAGACATTCAAACAACATAAAACTCACCATATGATGCACCAAAGGAGGACCTACCAAACCAAGGAAGCACTGACAAAAGCCACAAAATTGGTAGGCAACCCAGTTCGCAGGGCACCTAAGTAGGAACAAAGCAGAGGCCACCGTGATGATATCAAATGCATAGGATTCCAGGTCCAGTGTAGACAAGGGGTGGTTTTGCATAAGAAAATACCATGTAGTTCCACAAAACTCTAACCATGGATAAACACCAAATAAGTTAGCATCAAGTTGCTTTATAAAAGTTGTTGCCAAAACAAGACAAACACTGGAGACTGCCATGAGTATTTTATTATCTTATCAACATACCAAGTGGGCAAAACAACAACAAGAGTATAGAAAGACTAGATTACAGGGTAACATGTAGACTTACACACACTTACACACACACACACACACACACACACAAGACCCACTACTCCTCCAATGGAAAATAAGTCTTTTTGAGGCAAAAGCTTTCAAAAAGTATAATATATTGACCATAAACAAAGCTTTGACACTTTCTCCAAAGCTTAAATAGAACCAAAGCAGTTTTTATTCAAGTCCAGCAAAAGAATAGATTTCAAAATTTGTAGACACAACAGAATAGATAGCCAATGGGTACTTTTCAGAAATGTCTCTTAAATTCCCTTCAGAGTTAGACAACAAAGGAAATAAGACCCAAACTGTAGTACGTTAGAAAGCATTGAAGAAAGGATGATAAGGCAGAGCCTAGAATATAGATTTCTATCTAAAGATCATCAGAGCACTAAAGAATTCACTTGTAAACAAGAAAAGAAAAGAGCTTAACCTTCTCAAGGAGAAAGGAAAACAATGATTAAAAAGAATAAAGTGGATTTTTATTAATTGGAAACTAAAAAATGGTGTCATACTGATGAGAAGCAAACCCAAAATCTGGTCACCAGGTAAGAAATGATATTATTATTAACTAAATGAAGAAATTATTAACTCATTTAATTATAAAAGGGAAAAATAAAAATCTAAAAAGTGGCAATAACACTGAAGTGATACTGCAACCTAAGCCCCATGCAAACACAATGAAGTTTGATGAAGGAAAAAAATGGTGTAAGAAAACATAGACTGCAAAAACGGATACAGACTGTCATCTATAAAAAGGACTTCAATGAGTAATTCTGTGAAATGTGAGATAATTCCAATGCTACTCAAATTTTTAGAGTATATAAAAAGGAAAGAATGTCTAGTTTTATAGTAAAGCTATAATCACTAGGAGAGGATTGATTCCTTTATATTTTCAGGTACTAAAGACCTTCATGTTTGACTAATGACTATCTTCCAACTTCATACCTGGCCATCAAATCACTTCGACTTGTCTTTCTGATAAGAAAACTCTTCCCATCCTGTCACAATCTATTCTGCCCAACTTCTTCACTAACAAAGAACCTTGTAGTTACGTTGAGCTCACCCATATAACCCAGTAGAACTTTTCCATTTAAAAACTCTTAAACTAATCAGTCGTAATTTTTTTTTTTTTTTTTGCCCTGGTAAGGTAACAGAATTAGGATATAAGAATATTTTGGAGTCATTATTCTGCTCCCTGTCCCATATTACCAAAGACATTTCAGTTCATCATCCTCTATGTAGGTGGAAGGTGTAGGAGACGTTGTTGGAGGCTGGTTAAAGCTGTACACAATCATCAGAGATTAATAATAAGAATATACTGGCATATCCAGAAACTTCCCACACAAATTCGCCTATGCTTGATAAATTATTGCATGTATAAAGGTGCACAGAAGCATTTTTGTAGCTTGGGTGAATTGCAAACAAAGAAGAGAGTCATCAAAACAGAGAGGGTGACGGAGTCATGGTATATTGATAAACTGTGGCCTTTTGCCTGATGCTTATGTATTAGGCTGAAAGAACAAAACACAAGATACAGATCATTTTTAATTCTTTATGAAAGGCACTTTACACAAAGATAATTAAGCATTTTACTATCTCTGAAATCATGATGTGTCTTTCCAATGACAGCCTGTCCTGCCTTAGATGACAGAAATGAATTTCTTTTCTAGTGGTAAGGTAATAATGATGTGTCTTGTGGTCAGTGAAAACTGAAGTTTGGTGAACTATTATAGTTCAAACTTAAAAAGTTGAAGTTAAAGTTATATATATATACATATATGTATATATACATATATATATATATATATATATATATATATATATATATATATATATATATATATATATATTCTTTCTCCTTTTTATTGGGTCATTCAAACAATCTTTTTTGGGGGAGGTGGGAGGAAATTGAGGTAGGTCTTGCTCTAGCCTAGGCTGACCTGGAATTCACCATGTAGTGTCAGGCTGGCTTCAAATTCACAGCAATCCTTCAACCTCTGCCTCCCCAGTGCTGGGGTGAAAGGCGTGTGACACCACACCTGGCTCAGACAACCTTTTTTTTCTTTTTTTTTTTTTAAGTCTCTCCTATTAAGAACAAGTCTGTTGCTCATATATCCCCACTTCAGATCTGTAATCCCTCTTCTCTTTGTTTTATCAGCAGAACACAGTGAAGTTCATCTAGGCTTAATTACTCTACTATTTTTCCTGCTCCTGACTCCTAAATCCATTCTAATTCATTTTTGTTCTGCTCAACATCTTCTCATCAATATTATCAATGGCCTGGATCTTGAAAAATCAGTTAGCAGTGTTAGTCATAATTGGCATGAGTCCTGCTGGAAGTGGTTGTTCTCCAGGATGTCACACATGGGGTTCTACCTCCCTGTTGCAGCTCCTTCTCCTTCTCCCTCTCCCTCTCCCTCTCCCTCTCCCTCTCCCTCTCCCTCTCCCTCCCTCTCTCTCTCTCTCTCTCTCTCACTCTCTCCCTCTCCCTCTCCCTCTCTCTCTCTCTCTCTCTCTCTTACTCTCTCTCTCTCTCAGCTCTTGCCTTCCTGTGTCATAAACTACCCAATGTGGGAGGACCCTGACTCCCTTGTTCTTCTCTCAGTAACCTGGCTTGTGCACTGTGGTGGGTCCATGGATAGCTTCAAATACTCTCTGTTTACCCTTGACTTGAAATGCTTCCCTCCAACTCAGACTTAGGCCCTAATTTCATGCTCATCTACTAAGCTGCATAGCTAACATCTCCATGTGGACATGAATTAACATCCCAAGCTCTGAAAATCTCACATGGAGCTTCTCATTTTTTCCCCTGGGGTGTGGTTGGAAATAGTACTCCTTCAGGCTTTCCATCCCAGATGATGGCATCTCCATCTTCTCAGATGTTCTGGCTCAAAGCCTCAGTCACCATTGACTTCACAGTTCTTTGTGGGGCCCACATGAAAGCTGTAGTTGACTCTGCAGACTATATTCATAATCTGACACTCTCTCAGCACTTGTGGCCCTTTCATTCCAAGCCGCCACTTAGCTTCATTGACAGGCCATGGCAACCCCGATCTTTGTGGTATCCCTTCCCCCGCTCCTTCAAGCGGTTCTCCAATGGCTCCCTAATTTCTTCAGTGTAAACAGATGTTCAAAATTCCTATCCTGGCTTAATCACTGGGATCCCCCAAATCACTTCCCAGTTTTGTTCCCAAGTTCATCTTTCCTAAGTGCTTTTTTCCTGGTAGCCACATAACTCACTCTCCTACAAGACTAATCAGCCATCACTTTTTTTCATAGAATTGATTTCTGATTACCCACGCATCTAGCCACCTATTTTAGCACCTTCCCCAGTCTTCTGAACGTCAATCCCTTTGTGTGTCTGTGTGTGTGTGTGTGTGTGTGTGTGTTTCTCCATAGTAACAAGCAGATTCTAATTGACTCCAGAGTTTGCATATTTATCATATTTGTTATCTGTCTCCACACACTAAAAGTACGGTCCTTGAAGGCATGAATATTGACTCGTTTGTTCATTGTTATTTGCTTCACACTTGATACAGGATGCATATTGAGTTCCAATAAATATTTTTAGGAGGGTTACCAGTTCTTCATGTGTTCATGGGATTGTTCTGGAAGGAAACTTGAGAATGACTGCCAAAGCTCCTCCCAGGAACAGAATTTCTGGAAGATACATGAGGGTGCACATTCAGTGTTGATCCCATATGGTTTCTATCTTTGAATCTTATGGTTGTGTTACATATTCAAGCAGTGGGGTTTGATCATTCTTGGATAATTGTAAAATGTTAGATAAGAGCCTTTACTTATCAAGTGCAAGTGGGAATGGAGTAACAGTTTATGAACCAAGAATGTGAAGTATTCTGAGCCCATTTGGGGTCCCTAATCAACTTTTTTGTTCCAGATGCATCTCTTCTAGCTAATTCAATATGCACGGTTCATTGTTTCTCATTCTATTGCCTGAATTTTGTAGGGAAATTATGAAAAAGTAGTATCCAGAAGGGAAGGGTTCCTGAGATCAAACTCAAGCCCACACTGAACCACTAGGAGATTCCATTTTCCTCTCCAAAGGAATGCCGAGCCCAGCCTGAGGCCAGCTGATGAGAAGGTTTAATGGCTCACAAAACAGACCGACTCCGAGCCTTTGGCAGCAAAGCTGGGGCCAATACCTGATCCAACAGGTGCCAGGTAGCAGGCTGATGTGGGAGGTGAGAAGGAGTGGTTATGATGTAGCTAAGTAAAGGCACTTGGTTAGCATTAAGCATTTTGCCTGTGATTGAAATATAAATCCACAAGGGGAAACAATCCACTGTGTCTTTTAACAGAAACTACCGAAATAATTTTTCTGCCACCAGAAATATGTCTTCTCAGAGAAACATGTAGAGCTGGCTGCTATTTGACATTCTGTAGCATTACTAAAGTTTGAGAGTCTCTTAATGCACATTCCTCTTTGCTTGTCAAGAAGCAACGTTTGCACAGTCCCTAAGATTACCTTGCTATCTTACGTAACCTAGTCTATGTTGAGCCTCTCCACCTGAGATGATTTAGGAGAGTGAGGTCCTGGGTAAAACTTCAAAGGATTACGTGAGTCAGATAGGTAAAATATAACCATGTGTGATATTTAATGTTCATTGTCAACTTGACTACATTTAGAGTCATGTAGGTGGCACACATTTGGGCGTGTCTGTAAGAGTGCTTCCAGACAGGTTTAACTGAGGGGAGAAGACCCACTATGAATGTGGGCAGTACCATCTTTTGGCTTGAGCTCCTAGACTGAATAAAAGTGAAGAAAGACAAAAAAAAAAAAAAAAATGATGGTGAGATTAGGCTTGACGGTTAAGCTGCTTATGCCTGCTAAACTTAAGGAACCATGTTGGACTCTCCAGATCCCATGAAAGCCAGATGCATAAAGGTGAAGCATGTGTAAGGTCACACATGCCAACTAGGTGGCACAAGCATCTGTAGTTCGATTGAAATGGCTGAGGCCCTGGCATGCCAGTTCTCTCTCTCTCCCTCTTTCTCTCTTTTATTATTATTATTATGTTTATTATTATTTTGGTTTTTTGAAGTAGGGTCTCACTCTAGCTCAGGCTGACCTGGAATTCACTGTGTCGTCTCACAGTGGCCTCGAACTCATGGAGATCCTCTTACCTCTGCCTCCCAAGTACTGGGATTAAAGGCGTGCGACACCACATAAGGCTCTCTCTATTTTTTTTTTTTTAAGTGGCAAAAGACAATTTCAGCCCCAGCACTCCCCTTCTGGCTTCCTGACTGTAGATGCATGTGACTGTCACTATGACTTCCCCACCCTGAGGGATTGTGCCCTGAAATTTTAAACCTGAATAAATACTTCCTCACCTTAGTTGCTTTTGTCAGGTATTGTTATTATTACTTCAGATTAACTTTTAATTCTGTGTATATCATAAAGAGCTCGTCAGCTAGGACCTGAGCTGAGTGTCTAACTTCTTTGTCAGTTCCTCCACATTCCCAGCTGACTGTAACTACCTTCTCGCCCATTGTGGTCTTGGTATTCTGTTACCTATGGCTGTAAAATTTGCAACTCATAAACACTTTAAAGAAACATGAGCATATAAGTAAAGACCAAGGTTCTAGGCCCATGATGTTTCTTCTGAAACTTCAAGCTCATTTTATATGCTGAGGTGATTTTTTTCTCTATATGAGAAAGCCTATTTCTAAGTTTACCTTCATGAAATAGATGTTTCTATAATTAGAGGGTTTTAAAAAAAAATTTTCTTAGTAAAGTGCTATCAATCAAATCACATTTTATTTCAAACAAGCTTCAGTGAAAAATTGTCTCCTAACAGTTTTCACTGCATCTCATGAACCTGTGAGATCATCATGTTGCAATTTAAGTGCAGAAAAAAATCCTCAATCAAGAGACCGCTGAAAACTGGCAAGTTCCTTAATGAAAACAAGGTGAGATTGACAACGCTGGAATAGAGAGAGAATCTTGTGTGGATGTACATGGTGTCTGTTCTACCCTTTTATTTGTCCTCCAATAATGGATGATCAAGCCTGGTTTCTTTCATAAAAGAGGGTTGTGAGTTTCTCGATGGGCAGGACAGCAATTTTTTTACTACCAACTCAGGTCATCCTTTGCTCTGAGTTATTAGTCAGGAGTTTTTCAAAGAAAGACACTTGGGTAGGAAAATGAGCTTGAAAAAGTAAAGTTTACAAACATGCTTCATAAATACAAAGAATATGACTTGCTCTGGCCTCACTGATGGTCCCTGGACTGAGCATCTGTCATCTTGGGGTGAAAGCCATAACCCAGCTTCAAAGGCCACGCAGTCATTATGCAGGCCCCATTCTTCTCTTGCAGGGGCACACTGCCTACTGTGAGTAAAATCCTATAATGATGGCAGACATCCTGCTTATTGAATAACAGATCTTTCTATTATTTTTTGAAGTGAGGAAATGAGGGCATTTTTGATAGGGTTTCAGGAGCTCTCAGTCCTTGTGTCCTATCAAATAAAAACACCAAAGCACAGCTGGTGGTCTCGCTTTTGTTAGTTTGACAATGAGGAACCTGTGTTTCAGGAGATTTCCCAGATAGCTCTCTGTTGTAATACACATTTAGGGTAGGGCCTAATTTTTGAAGATTTATCAATGTGGTGTCTGAAGAGCCATATCACAGGAAATGTTTTGTACCTGGTAACTCTTTTCCCTGGCTGTGATTTATTGGAGCATGGCAACATAAATCATGCTCTTTGATTTCTGCTCCTCTTTCTGAAATAAGTGACTCATTCTGAAAAGTCACACTTTTTTTTTCTTTGCTTCTTTTTAAAATTTTCATTGAAAACCTTATTTTAATCCACCTTAATCCTACCAGTTTTTTTTTCTTATTCATTCTGACTTAAAAGGTATTTCTACAAATCACACATCATCTAGAACATGTAAAAGGTAAAATAAAATTGACAATATTTTAATCATTCATAAAATGAATAGAGTTCAATATATAAGCCATGTTAGGGCTTGGAAATATGGTACCAGTAAAATTTTGTCTTAGTTTGATATCTGATATATTTTCTTTCTCTTTTCTATGAAGAATATAATTTTCACTGGGGTTGGGAATATGAATGCAAATGACAAGTCAGCTTGTAATCAATGTTTATTATTTAAAAGCCAAACTTGTACAAAACCATAAAGAAAATAATCATATTTTTACAATACCACAGGTAAATAACAAGTATATTTAGGAAGTGGATGATTTTAAAGTGAACAACAGGGTGAATCAATAACTCCCGCATGGAGGAAAAAGATGATTTTCTATTCAGGATATCAAAGAAAACTAACGTGATATTAATGGCTGTGTGAACAGGCTTCCCATTTGCACTCGCTCGAGGAGGAGGTTAAAGATTGGCAGTTGCTCATATAAAGCACGTCTGGTAAGAGCCGTATGAATAAGTGTTTGACATTTTCAGTTGGAGAAGAGCAGCTTGTCTTCAGTTTTGAGCAACCTTCCCTTTGTGACAATCATCTTTTTTCTGTGTTGATGAACCAGATTTTCAATACCGACTTAGCATGATCAAACAGGAGAGTCCAGGAGGCAGAGACTGCCGAGATCTTAGCACGGCCAAGATGAAAGGGGAAAATATGACCACACTGGTCCATCAACACCAAATATGTTCCCTGTACATTTGCCAGCGCATTTTATTTAAGCTCTTTCCACTTACTTGGGCTGCTTCACAGTTCTCAGCTCCAAAGAAGCAGAAACAATGTGGTGGCATACAAACCAGATTTTTTTTTTCTACTGTATGTCAGCATCACAAAAGAATGAATGTAGCTTTCAACCATTCAGCATTTTACAGGGAAATACGAGGTGAGCAATAACTAAACTGATATTTTCAAAGGCCCTAGTAAGTGTCCAAAGTTTTGAAATTTAGATCTATGAGAACATATGTTGTCACTTAAGTACAGAAGATGATTTCACACACCTGTACTGCCCTCTACACAAGCCGCATGATTGTTGCAATCATTTGATCTCTTATTTCAATGAGGAGAATTAGATGAATATTTCAAATACCTTCAAGTTCCATACTTACTTCCCAGGCTGCCAAGGAAGAAATAGAAGGGTATCAAAAGACCAAAATGAGACCAAATAAAGAACAAAACAATGGTATGACAAAATGTGCTGAGACTTAAGGTATGGTCCAATTAATTCCTCTTAAGTCACCTTAAAACTGGTGGCTTCTCATTATGTTACCATATGCAGCTCCATGTCTGCGCAAGACTAATCAAATCTAACAGAATTAAATGTCAGAGTATTTGGTAGTGCCCCAAATATGAGGAGAGTACCCTGATGTTATCGTGCCCTAGTTACGACTGGTTTGAGCATGGACGAAGAAGGAAAGGCCAGACTGCGGAGGGCAAAGAATGATCTATATGGTCAACTGCAGCTGACTCTAGAGCTAACACATTTGGTATCTCAGATCTTATTTTAATGTATTGTTAGGTCTCCAGCTTGATTTTCTGAAAGGGATTTCATTACCGCTCCTGAACTTTCTGTTTTGCCCCCAGTTTCACTCTTAAAGCCATCTGGTGGCAGGCCACGATGTGGAAATGGCATACTCCTGAACTATCTCGTGCTTGTTGACCTTGGACATGGTGCTGCATTTAGTCTTGCAGAGTTCAGACAGTTGTGATCTGGAGTGGAAGCCCAGCAAAGGTGTAACAGCATGGGGCAGCAGTTTCTCATTGGGTGGTTCTTCATTATGAGCATGGCTTGTGTGGTATTAAAACAAAAATACTACTGGGCTGGAGAGAAGGATCAGTGGTTAAGGCACTTGCCTACACAGCCATAGAACCCAGGTGTGATTCCCCAAGATCCGCATAAGCCAGATACATAAGGTGGCTGATGCATCTGGAGTTCATTTGCAGCAGCTGGAGACTCTGGCGTACCCATTATCTTTCTCTGTCTGCCTCTTTCTCTCACTCTCAGATAAATAAATCAAAATAAATATTCTTTTTTAAAGTATTAATGAGGAAATAGTCCTCTGGTGATGTCAGGACTAGACTTTCCTGCGACTCATTAGAGGTATAAGCTTTCCACTTGAAAATTTCTCACCTCCTTCCCACTTCAAAGAGAGTATATAGTCGTTCCCACACTAAGAGAAAATGGGACTACTTCAGACTGTGTAACTAAGCGTTCAACCTCCATCTTATCAATTTTTAAATTAATTTGTTGACACATAGAAGTTATGCATAAGTTTAAGATACCATGTGATGTTCTGACGCATATGTACATTATTTCAATGTTCATATCAGGTTGGACATACCTGTCTACTCAAGCATTTATTATTTCTTTATGGTGAAACTATCCAAGATAATTTCTTCTGGCTTTTTTTGAAAATACGTATTATATTACCTACAGTCACCTTATTGTACAATCGATCACTAGAACTTCTTTTATCCAATCATAGTTTAATATCCATTGATTAACCTTTACCTATCCTCTTCTCTTCTCAGCCTCTGGTAACCAGCATTCTACTCTCACCTTCAATGGTGTATTAGAATTCATAAAAGTAAGATCATATCACATTTCTCTTTCTAAGTAACCCTAATTTTTCACTAAGGTATTGAAGGCTTAAAAAAGCTGAATATGACACTTGTTCAGTGTCATATTGAATTAAAGCCCTTGATCTGCCAGATTTTATTTATTTTATTTATTTATTTATTTATTTATTTTCCTCCAAACTTTCCCTTTTCATAAGAGCAAAAATAATAATTACCCTAGTCTCTAACAAAATTTGATGCTAGGATTTACAAAAAAAAAAAAAAAGTGAATGAGAGATATATATACAAGGAATAGAGAGTACGGTAACTATAGAGAACAAACTGAACTGTTTGCTTCTACTCTTTTCAGTAGAATAAAGCTGAGGATATTTTCCACATGACATTAGGCTTCAATCCTATTGTATCTAAAAATATCTATTTTATCTAAAAATGATCTCATATGAAATCATGAAGCATCATTTCAAATACATGATTTAATAATATTAATAATGATTTTAAATAAAAGATATGGCATTTAAACACTTACTCTATAATTAGATGTTAGTTTTGGAAAAAAATATTTTTAAGATGTCTGTAGAAATTCTAATCTTATGCATAATACATATCATTTGACTTATAAAGTGAATTTTGGAATGTATTGTTTATATAAGAGTCATATCAATAGTCCTGCTAACTCTAACCTCATTGATAAAATGTGAACAGATTGTATTCATCATGGAAGGCTAGAAATGTTCTTATTCCACTGATTTTTGCCATGCAACTAGTAGATGTTTTTGGTTTGCTGTCAGTTGTTTGTCAAGGAATTATAATAATATTTTTCAAAAAGCTCTGGTTTGACTTCCATTATACTGTGAGACTATTTTTTTCCCAACCTCCCTACCATCTGTCTTGATTCTGCTTTGGAAAACCTCCCTACGATCTCATCCAGAAGGGCTAAGTGGAACCAATATGGCAACAGCAGATTGCTGATGCCTTCCAGCTTTTAAGTGGGATGTTATGATTAACGATGGTCCAGCTCTTTACCTCTCCAATTTCCCAGTGCATCCTAGAACATTTCAGCTGCTCATCAGATTCAATTAATCCTATATGTTTTCTAAACTTGCAATATAAGGCTATAATAATTAGGAAGGGGGAAAAGCAATTATATTTAGCTCTTGTTGGGATTAAAATGATATGGCTTTCCTATTTTGTTCTATTTTATTTAGTAACTAAACAATATATAAGAATATCAGGTACTTTAAAATGTGTGTAATGAAAATAATTAAAAGATCTATTCTTTTATTTGTTATATGATTAGCTAAAATTTATGTGGAGAACTTGAGATTTTTTTTCAACACTAACACCTCAAATAAGAATCTTTTTTAAAAAAATCTTTATGACTGACTTTTTAATAATTCACAGATTTTCTTTATAATTTTATGATAAGCTTTGTAGTTATCTTATGTAGTTTATTGCACCTTTTCCCAATCCAATACTAATGTATCTCTATAGTTAACATCGATTGGGATATGAGGTAATAGCATTACCTGGCAATTGTGGGTAATAAGAGAAGTCTGATTGCAGCCTTTGTATGGGGGTGGCTGAGGTGGAAGGGAACTGAAGACAGTTTGACCAAAAACTGACAAAGGAAACAATCAAGGGGAGGAAAGGAGGATGGAGGTAGGTAATGACAGTAAATAACAACAAAGTATAATGACATATTTGTTCAAAAATGCCACAGTCAAACATATTTGTGTGCTAACCACACAATTAATTAAATATATATAAATGTAAAATCCTGGAGATGGATAGAAGTCTCTCAGGGGTGGGGTAAGGTAGGGTTCTGGAAGTTGGGCATCTGATTAGAAGTGTCAGTGATTTGAACAAACTCTCACATAACTCGAACAAATTCACGTAACTAAGAAGGCTAGAGGCAATCGCACTTCATTCATGATGCAGGGGATTTTTCTTGATCCATCTCTAAGTTTAGCCTGTCCCTTTCACTCTTGTGTTTACTTCATCTCTTCTGTTGCAGACAGTCCTCTTTCCGTATGTCATGAAAGATTGCCATGACTATCCCCAGATTTCCAATTTCCTCATTTAGCCCAACATAAAGAGACCTTATGTCTCACAAAATCTCTACACATCTCTCAGGACAAGGTTGTCTGTAGTTTTACTTGGGAACCTCTATGTGCAAGTTTCTATGTTGTAGGGGTAAGGATCCCATATCTGCATAGGTAGATAAAACTTTTGTAGCCCCCTAACCACAGACATGGGACTACAATAAAAGAGACTTAATTAGAATAAAGCCTTCTAAGGTAGTTGGAAAGGGAGAGTATGAACCCAGAGTTCAAGTCCTCAATTACTATAGAAGGTTCTTTTAGGCCTGGCTTATCAGTTAACCATTATTGATCTTATGTAGGGCCAGTAAATATAATTTACTTTACTACACTTAGCTCCTCAGAGCTAAAGTAGCTTGCAAATGTCTCAAATGCAGTCTTTGAACCACCCCTTTTATAATTCATTTCTCATGACATTTTCTCCTGGTTTTGCCCATTACAATATGAATATTAAAATGTCATTAAGTGACCATGTTTTGCCTACTCCACTGACGTGTTAGCAGGTTAGTAGTTAACCTGTAAAAGTCTTTGTGGAGTGGATAATACCAACCATGGCTTCTCCTTGTTTTATAGAGAAACTTGTCAATTCTGGCTGGCCCTGAATATCTTGCCACTATAGTGGTGCATATATTTTAACTGCCATCATTTGAGTGGGAATCTGGTAACCTCCTACAACTTACTGGTCTGTCCAAACCCTTGTTGGTTCTATTACTTTTTGTTTCAAAAATAGATAAGTAACCAAGGCATTCCATATTTTCAACCTACTGGATCTTTAGAGTTACTTCTCACTCCCACCATTCAGCCATGTTAGCCTATCACCAAACTAAAGAAAATTGACAGATAATTCTATAAACATTGGAGGAGTTGTTAAAACTAAAAATTAACAATAAACATCAGTTTAGATTATTTTTCTAATATGATTGGAAATATGATCTGGGTTCAGCACAATTAAACTGCTGTTTTGCCTTAAAGCAATGATCCTAGTGGACTATTACACAACACATGAGTGCTGAAGATAAATAAATCATGGTACATTTTCTTATGTTAAGTGAAAAAGAATATTCTCTATGGTATATTTGGCTATTTATATGTTATTATGTTAACAGTGACATACATATACACGTGTGAATTGTCTGTCAGTATACTACTAGATCTTATTGGCTACTCTTTTCCTTAAGATTCCTGCATGCAATTCATGAAGGAAACAGGGCTTGCATTAAGCCTATATGCACAAGTGTGCTCTTTGCCCAGCTTTTTCTTCAGTAGTCTGTGACTGATGGGAGTGTGAACCCTCCCATCATTTTCTAAGCTCTGATAACATAAATAAGGTAGGTCATTTTTATGGCCTTGGCTTTTGTTTTGGTTTGATTTCTAATTGGCTTATAAAATTATCTGAGTTGGTAATTCAGGGATGGAGCTTTGCCTAAATTTTCATTTTTTTCCTATGATCATTGATCCATCAAAAAATTAAAATACTAGGCAGGAGAGATTGCTTAGTGGTTTAGGTGATTGCCTGTGAAGCGTATGGACCCAGGTTCAATACCCCAGTACCCTCATAAGCCAGATGCACAAGGTGGTGCATGTGTCTGGAGTTCGTTGGCGTGGCTACAGGCCTGGCATGTCATTTTTCTCTCTGTCTCCCTATCTTTTATTTTTTATTTTGTGATCACTTTGCTATATGAACATATTACATATTGGCCATAGTCCCATCAGGTTACACTCTTATGTTCCATTTCTACCACTCCCATTCCACTGAAGAGGCTCATCAGTGGGGTTATTGATGTTCATAGGGTCAGGATAGCATCAGAATAAGATATGATTTTAGAATGAGTTTTAGTAACTGCAGAAATATTCTGCATGTGATTTGCCAAAAATAAGTGTCATAAATTTCACAAGAAGACAAGTGAAGCAATTTAAAATTCTGAACTTCCTTCCTTACAGATTTAAATTGCCTTGGTGCTGTGGAAGAGGCCCATAGGAGCTATCTTCCAGTGCCAAGCTAAGACCTGGTAGCAGAGCTACAGAGTGAAAGTTGTGAGTCCCAAAGAATATTACCTGCCGTCTTTGGGATATGCTGCCCAGAGCTGGACAAGCCCTTAGTCAAATGAGGGATTATAAGGAATGTGATATTCCACTGTGACAGCCTTCAGTGACCCAGCACTGATGGCCATGTGCTTAGACCAATCTCCTTCCTCAGGGGGCAGCTTGAATAAGCTATACCTCATCTTCCACAGCCTGTGAAGGAAAACTGAAGGTATGTGCCACGTGCCTTCCACTGTCTCTGCCATTAGACAAAGAGGAGCATTAATGTTAATGAGATAATTGTTAAAAATGCTTCCCATGTCTTTGACCCCCCCCCCAAAAAAAAGATCTACTTTAAAAGAACAAGTGCTCCCTTAGATTTGGGTGTGAACATGACCCCCGTGCCTTCTATGAGAGGAAGAAATTGACCATGAAGACACTTAAGAATGTCTCGAAGTATTGCCCACTGGTCAGTAGACCAGCTGTGACACTGTGAAACATCATTAGCTTCCCTTTAAGATTCTGTCCGCCTAGGTTGAAATGTGAATGAATATTTCAAAATATGTAAAAGGAGCTAGTCACAAGCATTTTAGTTTCAACTTGGTACATGCTGAAGTTTTTTTTTCTGCTTAAGCTAAACTATAGGTTTATTGAAACATCTTCAAACAATGTGGAAAAAAACTAAGCTCCAAACTGGTTAATTTCTTCCACACAGAGAGAATGCCAGTGAAGTCAATATATACTTTTGAGATCTATCCGTGGTTTATCTGCATAGTTGCATTAAGAGAATCACACAAACTCTAATTTCCATCATCCCGTCTTGTGACTATTTTCTTATGTTCTGAAACAATATCTGAAGGTAAAATACATGTTAGATGTATCTTTTGTAGGTTGAATGGTAGTCCTCCACCCAGCATGCATCCACTTATAATTTGATAATAAATTTATTTGGAAAATGGGCCTTTATAGATGTAACTAAATTAAAAATATCTGCATGGTTCATAAATTCAATTTTTCCATTAAGTGGAAGAGGCAGAGGAAATTAGTGAAATGGGAGCAGGTCAAGGAAGACAGAAGAAAGCTGGAAGTTATACAGCCACAAGAACTACACTAGGGACATACAGCAGAAGATAAAGAAGCCAGGGGCAGGATTTCATATAGAAAGGAGCACAGGCCAAACATCATCTTCATGTTCACTTCTGCCCTTCAGATCCATGAGAGAACATTTGTCTCATTCTTATTTTTAACTTTGAAAAAGTGTTTTGACAATTTTATACATGTATGTAATGTATTTTGACAACATTCAGCCCTGTTGTCCCTTTTTAATCTCGCCTCACCCTCTTCTTGCCAGAGCCCTTCTTCCCAACTAATCATCGTTCTAATTTTGCATCTTTTTTCTATATACAACCCACTGAGGTTAATTAGGTCTGCTTGCATGGGCACGAGCAGAAGGTTATTTACTGGAGCAGGAGGAACCTGCCAGTGGCTATATCACTTAAGGAAATTACTTCTCCCCCAAACAATCATCCTGTATGGCATTCTGGGAAGCTAATATGTTTGTATGATCGTGGAGGATAACATATAAGTTGGAATATTATTTTGAGTATCCTGGCTTCCCAAATACTTTTTAGATAATTATGCAGAAAATCATAGTTAACACAATTATATTCTTTTTAAAAATTTTTTGTTGTTTTTTTTATTGATTAGTTTTGTATTCCGCAAATACAGTCGGTTTGGTACCATTATTAGGCTCATCTGTGACTCACCCCCTCCCCTTGGCCCCTCCTTGTTGAGGTATATGGGTCATGCATTGTGGAGTTAGCCCTCAGTTATGGGTAGGATAAATGTCTCTGTGTATCATGACCCAGTGTGTGGCTCTGACATTCTTTCCACCCCCTCTTCCATGAAATTTCCCTGAGCCATGTTGGGTTCATTTTTGGTCTGCTTCAGTGATGAGGTGTTGGGGGCCTGTGGGTCTCTGGCTCTCCAATTTGGTAGGAGTTGATTTTTCTCTGTGTTGATCTCCTTCACTCTTGTGCTGGTATCCAGTTCACCAGGAAAACAGCACAATCATATTCTTGAACACTGTTTCAGAGAGCAAAGAGTATACTTCTAGTACATATATGTATGTATGTGTGCATGTGTGTGTCTTTCCACATATTATATAATATTCATCCTAAAAAAAATACAGCACATACATATGTCGAAGTTATGTGGATAACTTAAAAGCTGACTCATAAACTAGCAACTGCATTCCGAATTTAATATCAGGATTATTACTTGTGGTTTGAATGTCAATGGCCCCCTAGCCTCAGGTATCCCAACTGAATATTCAGCAGGCCGACCCCTGATGGAGCAGGTATGTCACTGGGGCAGATCTTGAGTCCATCCCTAAGGTGTGTTCAGAGTCAGCTCCCTCCTACTGGTGCTGGGTATTGTCTCTCTACTACGAATGTATGATGAAGCACACTGACTTCATCTACCTGGAGGAAGCTTCCCCTGCAACCCATAAGTCAGAAATAAACCCTTTCATCCCATAATCTGATTCTGGTCAGGTGTTTATCCCAGCAACAAGAAGGTATCTGCAATATTCCTAATACTAGAAAGCCACCTGGTTGGTCTCCTTAACAAACATGTCTTCAAATATTCCTCGGACATAACTACTTGCTGGCTTTAAGTTATTTCTTGGTTTGAAAAACTTAAAAGAAATATTTAAGGTGGTAGTCAAGAAATTTTCTAGGGGAAAGAGGTTGCTCAGTGGGTAGAGTCCTTGCCTAGTATGCAAGATACCCTGAGTCATCATAAAAGAGAAAAAAAAGTAAAAAAGAAGAAAGGGAGAAAGAAAGAAAGAAAGAAAGAAAGAAAGAAAGAAAGAAAGAAAGAAAGAAAGAAAGAAAGAAGAAAGAAAAAAGAAAGAAACAAACAAAAAGAAAGAAACGAGGAAGAAAGGAAAGAAAGTCAGGAAGGAAGAAAGAAAAGAAAAGAAGGAAGAAAGGAAGGAAGAGAGAAGGAACTTTTCTAAAATCTAACTATGGGTTAAAATCTTTTGCATATTGTAGTTACTGGATAATGGAGCTATTTGCAGAATTTTTCTCACATTTGCTAATATGCTCAAATACATGTCATCGTGCTATTGCTCATTCTTAGAGTATGCCTGTCAGGTTCAATGTCTTACAGCTACTCAATGTTTTATCAAACCCAGCAGCAGTATTAGAAGATTTTTTGTTACCCCACATTCTCTCCAAAACTTGATAGTGTTTTGCTATCTAGTGAATAAAAAGAAGTATTGTATCATAATATGGTCTTATTTTGCACTTCCCTGATTAATAACTGAGTTAAGTATTTTAATGGGTTTTTTTTTTTGATCCTTTTAGTTTCTCAAGTGTATACTCATGTCTTTTGCTTATTTTTCTACTATATCACTTGTCGCTTATATTGATATTTAAAACTTCTATGCATATTCTGGATACTTTGTCAGTATGTGTCTTTCAATATAGTCTCTAGGATGTGAGATGTTCTTTTCTGTCTTTATATCTCTTAATGATAAAAGCTCTTCTTTTAATGTAATTACATTTGTGTATTAATTCCTTTATTTTTAAAAATGAGTCTGTTGTGACCTTTGTAAATATTTTATTTCTATGTATTTATTTCAGAGAGAGAGGCAGGGGACAGAGATAGATGGGGAGAAAGAGAGTGAGAGAGAGAGAGAAAGAGAGAGAGGGAGAGAGAGAGAGAGAGAGAGAGAGAGAGAGAGAGAGAGAGAGAGAGAATGGGTATATCAGGGCCTCAGCCATTGCAAACAAACTCCAAACTCATGCACCACTTTGTGCATCTAGCTGATGTGGGTCCTGCGGAATCGAACCTGGGTCATTTGGCTTCACAGGCAAGTGCTTTAACCATTAAGCCATCTCTCCAGCCCTTTTATAACCCTTTAAATTCAAAAAGTACATGGATATTTACTGAAAGCTTTAAAATATTGCTTTTCAATTTATTTGTTTTCAAGAAGAGAGATGATAGATGATAGATAGATAGACAGATAGATAGACAGACAGACAGACAGACAGACAGACAGACAGACAGACAGATAGATAGATAGATAGATAGCTAATACATACATAGATAATGAGAATGAATAGGCACACTAGGGCTTCTAACTGCTTCAAACAAACTAGAAATGTGTGTGCCACTTTGTGCATCTAGCTTTATGTGGGTACTGGGGAATCAAACCTGGGTTATTAGGCTTTATAGGCAATTGCCTTAGCCATTTAGCAAACTCTCCATCTTGAATATTGCTTTTCTTATTTAAAACATAGAGAATTGTTTTCTGTGGAAATAGTGGTGCTCAGATCTCATTCTTTCACAGATTACTAGATCCTCTTTTGCAGAGCCTATTCTTGGGGAAGCATCACTTCCTAGAAATTTTTGCTGCCAGCTCTGTTGTGAATCAGATCTCTGACCTCTGTATTCAGTCACTGGTGTTATTGTCAACCCTGGTTCAATGACTGTAGCTTTAAATAGATCTTATAGAGCAAATCCACATGACCTATTCATGTGTACAGTACTCTTTGCTGTTTCCTTTTTTAGTATCTATGAATAATTATCACATCAGTGGAAATAATATATTATAACTTGAAATCATTTCCCATATGTTGCTATGTGAGTAAGGACATTTAAGACATCTCAGACAGAAGCACATAATAGACATGTTTCTCTTGTTCCCAACTTCTAAGTGCTTCTAGCATTTTACTGTGAAATATGTTTTGGGTCCAGGTTTTTGGAACATCCTTTTATTAAGCTCTAGAAATGTCTTCTTTTTTCTAACTTATTAACAATATTTATCACAAGTAAATCAATGTCATTTTGTAGAAAAGCCTGCAAATTACCCAAGCCATTGTACTTCTGAAAGGCAATTACCTACCCTCTTAAAAGTAAAAAACAAAAATCATGCTTTGTCTCATTAAAGTAATATATTGCCATGGAAAAATACTTTTAAAGTTGTCAGAATCTAAAATTAGGGATAAAAGCATCCTTTCTTAATCTTCAAATGTGAGCAACTTATAGCATGATTTCTCTTATGGTTACTATTAGGAATTTAATTATGGACTCCTATTTCTAGTACTTAATTTATTGACTTTCCCTATTATTATTGACTCCCTACAATGAAAGTTGAAGAATTTAACAGATCCTTCTCATCTCTCCATTTTATTTCTGCCTGCTGACCTATCTATTGACAATAGTAGGGTATGAAAGCCACCTTCTATTGATGTGTTTACATTTATGTCTGATTTAATGTCTAATAGATTTTGCTGTTAACATTTGGTTCCTATAATTGGAGCATACTCTTGTTAAATTGTTCCCTTTATGAGCATAAAGTGGCCTTCCTCATCTCTTTTGTTTACTTTTGGCTTAAAGTCTATTTTGTCAGATATTAACATAGCCTCACTCTTAAAAGGTTTTCTTTCACTTTCGATTTTGCAGGATAATTTTGCTGGGTATATTAGCTTGGGTTTGCAGCTGTGGTCTTTCAAAATCTGAAATACTCCTTTCCAAGCCTTTCAGGCTTTTACAGTTTCTCTTAAAAATTCACAATACACATACCTGTGTGTGTGAGAAACTCTTTATCTCTTTCAGCTGTTAGTACTCTATTTTCTATTTCTATTTTTACTGTAATGAGATGTGTGGTGTTTTCCCTGTGGTCCTGTCTATTCGATGTTCTGTGTGCCTCCTGTACCTGGACCTCTCTTTTTGTAAGATGAAGAAAATTTTCTTCTATAATTTTATTGACCTCCCAGTCTATTTTGTCTGTTTTGTCCTTTAGTTCTGATAGTCAATTCTCTATATGATCTATTCTATTGGCAAGGCTTTCTTGAGAGCCTTTCAAATGAGTTATTCATTTTTTTTCCATTAGGTTTTTTGTCAGTATCTCCATCTCTTTATTAAATTCCTTGAAAATTTTACTGTATAAACATCTTGCATATTTGTCATCTTCCCATTGGCTTAGACTCATATGTTCCCTCACCCCCATTCCGTTGAGGCCTTCATATCAAATATAACTTTGAATATCAATAGATCGAATCCACTCCCCATTCAAAAGGTACAGGTGTCAACCAGTTCCTCCCTTCCTTCTTTCCCTTCTTCCTTATTTTGGGTTTGGGTTGTGCTAATTTTCCTAATGACTTCAGATGGATGGTGTTGCTGTCCAGTTTGCATTGCTGGTAGAAATCACCCAATTAAGAGCAGCTTCTGGGAAAAAGAGATTTATTTTGGCTTGCAGGCTCAAGGAGAAGCTCCACAATGGCAGGAGAAATGATGGCATGAGCAGAGGGTGGACATCACCCCCTGACCAACATAAAATGGACCACAGCAACAGGAGGGTGTGCCAAACACTGGCAAGGGGAAACTGGCTATAACACCCGTAAGCCCCCCAACAATATGCTCCCTCCAGGAGGTGTTAATTCCCCAATCTCCATCAGCTGGGAATCTAGCATTCAGAACACCTGAGTTTATGGGGGACACCTGAATCAAACCATATCCCTTTTTTATTTTTAGTAATGTACACATTTAGAGTTATATTTCCATCTTAGGAATTCCTTCATTGTGTCCCATAAAGCTTTTGTTATTTGTGTTTTCATTCTCATTTGGTTTTAGGATTTTATTTATTTATTTATTTATTATTTTTATTTGTTATGTACATAGTGTGTACACAGTCATTTTGGTACCATCCTTAGCCTTCTCTCTGTCCTCCGTGCTCTGCAGGGACCCTCCTTACTGGGCAATGTGGGTTGTGTGTTGTGGGGTTAGCCAACTCTTTTACATATGGCAGCAAATACTGGAGAAGCCTAAGACAGACCAATATTACAAGAAAAGAAAGTTGACTGCCTATCACGAGACATCTCCATCACTTCTGTCAGGCCCCTGGAAACACTACAGGGGAGTTGGCAAATTAAATGTGAGTGCTTCTCTCACAGCCAGCTTGAGAGTCTCCTTCAAGGAGATGGTAATGGTCGCTAAGAAAAATCAAATTTCTCATTCAAGCAGAAAATGTGAGACTGCTGAAAGCTCAACACTAAAGGAGACTTATACCACACCCTCCAAGGCTCAGGGAATATTGCCAAAGAGAGGGTGGAAAGAACGTAAGAGCCACAGGGTGGGAAGGTATACTGTGAGGCATTGCCACCTCCCATAAAGAGTGACCGGTACTTTCATGACCTCACAGTAATAACAATAACCCCATTAAAGAGTGTCCCCTGTGGAGTGGGAACAAGGAAAAGGTAGGAATCTGACTAGTTTGAATATATTCATTTATTAAAATTCTCTGTAAAAACTATTTTCTCTCTGGCTACTGATGGCACAAGTATATTATCCTTCCACTATAATATCTCAGTACTCCTGCTGAGAAGGCAATTATTAATCTTCTTTTGTTTTTGATGGTTACCTAGTTTTATTTCTTTCTAGAAATTTCTAAGCTGTTTACTTACTATATGAAGTGTTGGGATTATTTTTTACTAAGGAACATGGTTTCATAAGCAATTCTGCTGATAATTAGCCCAACGGTTTTATTTTTTCTTCCATCCATTCTTACTATTTAATATTTGTAACTTCGCATGTCCACTGGGTTTCTGTGCTTTCTCTGGTCAAGCAGCAATTTTGTCCTTTGAGTCAGGAAGGCTTTCATGGATGAGGAAATCCTCACCTCTGTGATCAAGGTGCTTGTATGCCACTGCCTTTTTCTGCATTATTTTATTCCATATTTTACAACCAAGAGAAAATATAAGCATGCATGAATCTATCATCTAGAATTAGTGTCAGATAATCATTATCTTTAAGAAAATCAGAAAGAAAAGAAGTTTCAAGCCCCTTTGTGCTCTTTGCAGATTTAACCTTCTCTTCTCCAGAAGCAATCACTCAAAAATTTAGTATAATCCTTGCACATATGTTCATCTTTAGTTTCATATGTTCACATAAATAATATAAAAAATAAATTCAAACACACCAATTTCAAATAACTTGTTTTTACTTGATCTCATGTTTGTTTGTTTTTTTTAGTTCTGTCTAGATATGTTGAAACACACACACACCCCTTTAATTTCCTGTCATTTCTTTGTGACCTTGGGAGGAAAGATAAATTAATTGCATTTTCATTTTTTCCTTGAACTTTAAACCTAGCAAATTAAAAACTAAATACCAATAAAACATGAAATAAATGAGTATAGTATGATATATATACATACATATAATTAAAAATTACGTCATTTATTCTTAAGATCTACAAATCTTTAGAAGTTTACAAAAAATCGTAGAGGGATAATTAGAACATAGGTGTTCCAAACACAGATAGAGTCAGGACACAAATCCCAGACGTGCTCTCCTATAGTTCCTCGGGAATGGGAAGTGGTGCAGAGCTGGGCTGCCCTCCTGTAGACTGCTTTCAGCTGGATCTTTATTTTCTGTTGTTCGGCTCATCCTTGCCAACCTGGGAATAAAATTAACAGAGGATTATTCACTGGCTCAGTGGCCTTATTCAAGGCTTCTTCTTTTTGGAAGAACAAGGTATATTTATTTGAAATCCTACCTGTTCTTTCACCACTCATGTCACTGACTCTAAATAATTAACAGGTACTAAATTTACTCTGCGAGGACAGATCTCAGGTGGTTAGGCTGACAGCTCTGTTCCCTCCACTGTCCTTTCTCCCTTTTTGTTCGCTTCCCAACTTCTTGCCTTTCAGCTTGTCTTCTATTTCTGTTCCTTGGATTTCAGGGACAAGATGAAATGAAATAGGGACTGGAACCAGCTTTCTGCTCCAATGGCATTCTTATTCAATAAGTGACCTAGCTTTTCTTCAGGAAGAAAAAATTTTTCTGTGTATGAAAGAAGATAGCATGTTGCTTTCTTGTGTTCTTTGCAGATGAAGTTGGAGTGGGAGAAGAAGTGAGGAAACAGCTCTGAGAAAAAAAAAACTACCTACTGAAAATGCGCAAACCAGTTAGCTTTACAAAAATGATTGTAGAATTACACACACAATATACATGAGGTGAGATGATCCAGAGTGTTAGGGAAGACCCCTGCTGCTTTGATCCAAACCTGGCTCCCCATCAAAACCCCATGGCTTAGAGTAGATTCTCAACTTCCTTTCCCTTTAGTTCCTTCATATACACCTTGTTAGTTCCTACATCATGCTGTTGCGAATTAAATGAGTTAATAGAATGTGTTTAGAATAGCTCTGGACATCTCAGGGCATGGTGTGAAGTTTCCTAACTAGATAAAACTTAAAAAATAAGTAAATGAGACAATTTAGAGGATAAAAAAGAAGGATGTGAGGCATGTCATATGTAGCAATAATAAACATTTCAAACTTAATGATACTCAAGTAGCCTCAAAATTATAAAAAAGCAGATTTTCAAAATGAACAATTATGTGATGAAGAAAAAAGATAGTGTAAATGAAAAATATACAATGACTTGCAATTCTACCTATAGAATCTTAGTTGTTTGTGGTTTAACTGACAACAGTTCATCTTCTTCACCTGGTATTTCCTCATTCATGACCTTAGTTCTCTGGGCTTCCTCACAGGCCCATGGCCCACCATGAAACATTTCTGAGCCTATTCTATGGAATACAAGAACAACACTAATTTTAGCTCCTGTTGTTGTATTTCCAAAGAGGCATTAAAAAAAAGTGTTAAGTTGGACTATTTTCAAAGAACAAGAATATAACAAGAAACTAGACTGGCTTGAAAGCGATTGGTCTTATTAACTGGAGAGCTCAGCATGGTCTGGTGGAAAAGAAAAGAAGGAACAAGTGATCATTATCTCCCGGGCTTTCATCAGAAGCTCCCCAATGCTCCTGAAACCAAGTCTTATTATCATTCCTTTAAATAGATGAAGCCACTGACATCGTGGGGTAAAGTGTGCTTCCCAAGGTCACCCTCTAACTTGCTAAGGTAGTGATAAAATCCAATATACTTGATGAGTGTGGGCTGCCCATTCACGCTCTCCCTCGTCGATTGGGTGAGGGAGATGGGTAGGAAATCTCAGGAGTATTTTCCACCCCTCACCGTCTTGCTCAGTGGAGCCCTCTTGTTAATCCTGGCTTACATCTAGTCGGAACGGCTGTCATTCATGCCTGTCCTCACGGCACCCTTGATGGTTTGGGAGGTCACCGGGACACATCTGTTCTGCGTGTGCTCCTTTATGCAACTTGGCCTCTTTCTCCTAGTTCAGCTGCCATGAAAGAATCTAAGTACTCACGAGTGTGCTTTGGGCTTTTGTTGGGTATTTGTTCTATTGATTACGTTCCCCCTGTATGTCTCACCTATTTGTGGCTGGTTTCAGAAGGCTTTGGGAACTTCAGTACGTAAAAATGAATAGTTTCCTCCTTAGTTTTGTTCAATTTAAGCTACTGGCGATGATCTTATGCCCAGGGACAGAGAAACATAAGGGAAGGGGGACTCTGCACCACCCAACAGGGTAGCCAGAGGAGGCTGTTGACATTGACATGGAAAGTAGCCAAAATTAAGCATTTAATCCTCCATTGCACCAATCATATTTTCAGGACTCGATAGTCCACATACAGATCCCCTTATTTCTGAGGTCTTACTGTCCTCCTTTCTACAGCAGACAAATTGGGTTCGTTGAATGTGGGATTCCTCTAACATTAAAATGCTAGCATTTTTTTTCCAGGTGATTTTTTTCTGAGATTTGAATTATTACCTTGAGTTCAAGTCCTCGAGAGTTTGTGTGAACAGAAACACCTTTTCTCACCATCTAACTCATGTTGCCTCTTACATTCACCCACTATGTTGGAACCAAATGTTTCACAAAGAATATGGTAATGTATTTAACAAGCTTTGTGTACTAAATATAGACTCTGAGTTTTAAAGAGCGTTTTTTTTTTTTTTTTTTTTCCTTTTATGAGTGTTGGCAGGTATTTTATTATGAAATAGGTTTCAGAACGTGATGAGGACATGTTCTATTTTTAGGGTCAAAGCCTTATCTGATATGTAGATATGACACTGTAATAAATGCTATTACAGTTAATGAAATCATGGTACCACTTGAATTTTATTTAATCATAGGAAGAAGCAATCTTTCCCCAAATTTTCATGTACAAATTTTGAGCATAAACTGGCAGGAAACCTTTTGTCAGTCAGTCAGAAGCACCGTTTGGTCTCTTTTCTACTCTTTTCTGTAGTGTTGAGGTTGTAAGAAACAAAAACTAAGATGGAGGTTAAATTCAGAAGCACTTTCCTCCCCCAAGACTTGCATGGAAGAGTAGCAAATAATTATCCAGGGAGAAATATTTAGAAGTGTTAGCTCCGAAATGAAAACAAATGACTAAAAAAGAAAACAGATAAAGTGGAATTTCTGTTTATACTCCTTGAAAAGTAAATGTGACGGTAAGGTGTTAATCATCTTACCAAAAAAAAAAAAAAAAAAGGAAAATTTAAAACTGTGAATGCAGTAAATTTCCACAGCACTGATTATATGTGCTGATTGTCTTCTACTTGTTATTTCCATCCCTTAACTAGGATGAGTCTTAGCATATGTCTGTTTTCCCTCTACTTTCTCCAGGCAGCAATTCCCTTAGGGAGACTCGGCCTGACAAAATCGTTAAGTAGAAGTTTTATGAGCCTAGGTGGGATAACATTTGGAGATGACTGATTACATGACTTCAGCTAATTGTTTGTGGGACTTGGAAAGTCTCTCACATCTTTAAGGGGACTCCTTTCACTTGTAATCCATCAAAAGAATTGCAGTTTTCTCTAAGGGTAATCATCCTTTGGGATGTCATGGAGAAATATTTCTGAGGCAACCTTGTACTGGCTTCACTCTTGCTTATTTTTTTTTTTTTTGATGGAAATCATCCCCTTTTGCTACCAAAATATAATTTACAGTGACCAGACTATTCCTAGGAAGGATGCTTGCCCTTCGAAAAGATTATCTGAGACCTCTTCTGGCTGCACACAAGAAATTGTATATTAACTTTGTCCTGTTAGAACCCTGCTGATCTGAAAGAATTGGTTCACTTCATAAACAGGCATAACTCACTCCAAGGGTAGCTTGCTTTTGAACAGAGGAAATCTATAAGTAAATTGCCTTAAGCATGATCAATGTCAATGTATTTTATGCAGAGTATAATTATTACACGGTATATTTTTGACAATATTAATCAAAGGTTTTGAGCTACTCTACAAAGTTTTTTTAAAGTATTTTTTAATTGGGCTGGAGAGATGGCTTAGCGGATATGGCACTTGACTATGAAAGCTGAAGACTCCGGTTCGATTCCCCAGTACCCTGTAAGCCAGATGCACATAATGGTACATGTATCTGGAATTCCTTTGCAGTGGCTAGAAGCCCTTGTGCACCCATTCTATTTCCTTCTCTCCCTCTGTCAAGTAAATAAATAAAAATCTTAAATATGTATTTTATTTCTTTATTTGCAAGCAGAGGGAGAGAGAGGCCTCTTGCTACTGCAAATTAACTCCAGATACACACACCACTTTGTGCACCCCGTTTTATGTGGGCACTGGGTAAGTGAACCTTGGCTGGCATGTTTGTTTGCAAGCCAATGCCCTTAACCACTGACCCTTCTCCCCAGCCCACCAAGTGTTACTTAATAAATAACCATCAACTGCCAGACTTCATCTGCAGTGCCTGGCATCCTCAGCTTCATACCAAAATCCTACCCATCAGATTCTTGTTTCGTATGTACCACAAGACAGCGCTATTTCGGAAGTAACTAGGCAGAAACCAGTTTCAGTAAGTCCTTTGACGGATTTTAAGAAATCCTCCATTTTGTGTGATGCAACGTGACTGACTCCCTTAATTGTTGCAGGATATTTCACTCACCCAAATGCACATAGGCACACACGTATGGATATGCATGTGATCCTTCAGCTTTCAGAAAATAAAGGCCGGCTGTGCATCATTCTACTTGACAGAAGCCTCACTTACTTCCTTAGTATTATCACTGACTTTGAAGAAATTGTGATAAGCAAATATGAAAATGTAGTCTTGGTGTAAATAGTGAAAATTTCTAGAACATGAAGAAATGTAGCTTCTTTGTGACCCATTCCACATCTTGTACACAGCTTCCATGATGATCGATGAAACTCTTCAATTACAACACTGAAATAAAGGTGGGTACTACTGATATTGAGGCCAAAAGGGATTTTTTTTGTTTCAATTTGTGCCCATTGATGATGTGGGTATTTGTGGTGACTAAAGCTTTGGGGATGTTTTGAAATGAAGAAATTATACCAGCATCTGAAGAATACATGTGAGACCACAGTAGCCAGCCAGGTTGATAGGTAGCCCAAATCTTAGTCAACCAAGAAGTTAGTAAGTCGATAGCAAATTGTACTCTGTGCTGACTGGGAAAAAAGAAAATGTCAAAAGAAGGTTCCTCACTGCATACCCATCAACTGGACAGAATTGGCTTAAAACCTTGATTCCACAGAATGAGCTAATATTAAAATCAGGTCACTTCCACTAAAAGCTCTTTTTCTACTCCCTTTGAGCAAGGAACAGGTCCAGATACCAAGAAACTAATGTCCCCAAGCCACACCACCTTGTCTTCTGTTCTCTCTTCTCATTCAGGCAGGTATGGTCAAGTCTTAGAGAGAGAGATGTTCTCTGCCCATGGTCTGAAATGAAGAATGGATTCATCATTTTTTTTTTTTTTCCAAACTCTGGCTCCAACCTCACTCTCTGTTTGCCTTGCTGAAGCCTGGAGATGTGCTGATGCCACTCTGAACTCCCTTTGAAGCAGCAGATGAAGGGAATGGAAATGAACATTGTAAACGCAAAGGGGAGAGACCACTTAGCTGCACTCTCTCAGCTAGTTGACCGTGCAGAAAAGTAATTGCTAGGAGTGATTTGGGGCTGGCTTTCTGTGGGCAGTGCATTGAAGTACATAGGGAAGCCTCTCTTAGCAAGTGATCACAACCTCTGATTGTTCCACGCTGGTGTTCTTACCTACCTTCTTCTTTGTTTTACCTCCGATACAGTTGTTAGATTGCAGAATTTTAACAAAAAACATTCAAACTCCATTTCTTGTGCTTGCACTAAAGTATGATTCAAATTAAAATCCAGTGAGTTCTTTCCTACCTCATATGTCCCAGTGCTTGATGGAGGGGGAAAAGCATCCTTTCACCACATCACTTTTTCAGAGCTCCTGAGTATGTCCTTCATAGAATGCAATATGCAAACTCCAGCTAGCATGAAAACGCTGCCATAGATCATACAAGCCATTTATATGAAATCTAAAATGCTAGCATGCATGCCCCATGGGGTCTGACATCTGCTTGTTTATATAACCATTTGCTTATATTCTCAGCACAGTACTGAATGTATAGGTATGGAAAGCTCTGGACCCTTACCTCAGAAACTTCAGTGATTGAAAAGCAGCAACCTCGCTGCTTGAAAACACAGACTGCTGGTTTCCACCCCAGAGGTTCCGTAGGTTGGCCACGCAGAAGCTCGGAGATGTGGCTAGTGCTGGTGGTGCATCAACTGTGCTGAGGAGCACTGTTCCTTGCTGAAGAGAATACACGGATAGCCTGCCCTGATCAGATACAACACACACACACACACACGCACACACACACACACACACACACACTGCTTTTATTTAAGGCGTGGGTTTGGGATAGTAACACTTATCTTCCTTACAATACATCTCAGATGGCTTCAAGGAAATAGGGGAGAGAGAGAGAGAGAGAGAGAGAGAGAGAGTCATTAGGATGGACCACTGAGAACATCCCTGACTTTAAAACACCAAACAAAAGGGAAGCTATTATAGGAGATATCCATTCTATGCATCCTAGGAACAGAGGATTGCTGACACATTATTTTAGAAGAACTATTGGGAACCTCTAATCAATTGGCAATTATTAATATTTATTACCATTCTCAGGATACCCCAGTATATATTTACTTTCTAAAGGTTGGTAATAAAAATAGATAAACCTGCAAAAAATGAGTCTTTGTGGAACATTTCCATTTAATTTATCTCCCACTTCTGACTCATGTATCTGTGTGTAGGTGAGTGTGCATGTGTGCGTGTGTGTGTGTGTACACATAGGTATTTTAGTTTTGTGATAGAAGGGAATAAATGACTCTTCCACCCTAACTCTTTTTTATTTGGAGCTGCACAATTACATCATTAAGTTGATTATGCCAGCAATTAAAAAAGATCTAGTTATTTGAGAACAGTTAGTGAGAATGAATTGCTCCTTAATGCTCTACACATGGGTTGGTTTGATGAGAGAGCAAGAAATCTGTAGGTCAGTACAATATTTCTTATTGCATTCTGCTGTCACTGGCTTTCACTCCTGCCCTTGAAAGGCTCAGAAGTATTGGATAACCCACATTATACCAGTCCTTATCTTTCTTATGGGTATCAGGGACAGATATTCTCATTAACTCTTAGCTTGTGAGTTATGGGCCAGCCATTTACTGTACAGAATAATAAATTGTGCAGAACATGTGGGCATAGCTGTTGCCTCTCAACACTGGCTTTCCGGCCCAATGCAGTATGATTATTTGTGGAAAACAGTCTGGAGTTCCCATGGATGAAATTATTAATTGAAAATGAATCCTGATTATGTGTTTTGCCATTTGCCAGCTCTCAGTTTCTCTTCAGTGTAATTTGAATACTATCATGTTCTCATTTTTAAAATGACCATAAATTTAGATAAATATAAATCAGACCAAACACTTCCATGTTTTACTTACATGCTTGCCTTCTGGGAACCAAGTCATTTTTAATTGGATGTTATATTTACCTGACATGAATGAAAGTTCTGTAAGACAAAATTTTGCCTGAAGCACTATATAGAAAACTGTATTGCAAAACAAAGAGTGTTTGGTTTTCTTTGTAGGAATGCAACAGGAGATATTGGGGGGGGGGAGTATATTCTCTGACTGAATATGCATTCAGGAAACAGGTGCTAAATTAGGGTTCATTAATTATTGGATAATAACCTATCAAGAGTCAATGGGAACTCACTTCTTATAAATTTTAGGTTAGAATCTGAGAGCTGTGGGTGTTCTTCATGGGGATCGCCTGTAGGTTGTCCAACAAGGGGACCTCGAATCTGCCTTTGCTCAAAGCGTTCACTCCTCACTTGAGCCATCGGGTGGCTGACACAGGTCAAAGACTGACATCTCTGCTATCATTTTGTGTCTGTCTCTCTGGCTGAGTCAAGAAGATAACTTCATTTTCCTTTGCCTTTCCTCTTGAGTTGCCTTAAATTCCAGGAAGAATTAGTGTTCTTGCAACAACCCCGTACCTCAGACGAGGACAATTTTCCCTAAAGGGTGAGGTCGCACCCTGCAAGATAAATCATCATCTTGTAGGAACCAGATCGTTCCCCTCAACACTACCACAATTAACAGACTGATAACATGTGGGAACACTTTTAGGACCCACTTTGTGCAGGACAGAAGCTGAAGCTATGATGGCTCAGAGATGGTTCGGTGAACACCTTGACCAGGTCTACTTGGTTATGCATACCTCTTGCCCTCTATTTAAATCTAAACCTAAGGCTGGGGGTGCTGGGGAGGAATTCGGTGATTACTCAGGCAATAAAGTGGTTGACATGAAAGCAACTGAGTTTAGATTCCCCAGCACCCATGTAAAAGCCAGGCACAGCAGCACACCTCTATGACATCAATGCTAAGGAGGTGGAAAGAGACAGACCCCTGGAACTTGCTGGCTAGCAAGTCCTACTGAATCAGTGAGCTCTGGGTTCTATGAGAGACCCTGTCTCAAGAAATAAGGCGGGTGCCATCATTTCTCTCCCCCCTGCAACCATTCCTCTGAGGGTGTTCCTCAGTGGGTTGCTGGTATTCTGCACCCTGGGCTTGTTCATGGTGAGTTGTGAGAGAGGCAATCAGTCTTTGGGGGATGGGCAATGCCTCTGGATGTCCCCTCCCACCCTGTGGCTCTTAACACTCTGGCCACCCCTTCTTCCATTAAAAAAAGCCCCTTCATGAATGCACACACATATGTACCCGCACCCACTACGTACCCACATGTGAATATTTGTACAGACATGCATGCACACCACACATGTACACACAAAGATCAAATCAAAGTTAGACCTCACGATGTCAATACTGCAAAGAAAGACAGACTTAGGGCTATTGGATCTCTTTGTTTCTTTTTTTCTTTTCCATGTGGTCACATTGAGTAAACCTCCCTTCTCTATTTTTCACTATTTCTCAACTTTTTTTTTTTTTTTTCTTAGTGAGAGTATCAGGACATGAGGTCAAACCTAGTTTGTGGGGGTTGCTGGGGTCCAGGCACTTCTGCTGAAACTCGGGTAACAAGGGTATCAACAGAGATGCATGTGCTTGCCCAGTATTTATCTCTGAAAGCAGTGTCATTCTCACAGCTGGTTAATCCCTGGCCCAGTAACTCTCTTCATGTGATCATATAAGACAATGTATGGAAATCAGGAGGCAACTTTGGAAAGAACTCAGGAAACCTAGTTAAACGTTCTCATGAGGTAATCTCTCCACTGTTCATAGAAATATAAAATAAGCAGACCAGAAATGGCAGAGGTGGGAGGAGGGGAGAAACCTAATGATCCCAGTCCTGAATTGAGAGAGCATATGTACGTTTTAGGAATGTTGTAATAAACAATGTGTGTTGTTTCCTCTTTCAAGGTGCCAAGACTTCAAGATTTTGGCAGCTCCGTCTTGCTACACAGCAGGCATTCTATGCCCTCCCAGGCAGTGGGAGCAGTGCCTGACAGGACTGCCTTTGATACTCATAATCACAATGTGACCGGAAAATTCCAGAATAGATCAGTCATCAACTCAAAGTAACACTAATAGGATGAACCAAATCTTGTGTGTGTGTGTGTGTGTGTGTGTGTGTGTGTGTGTGTGTGTGTGTGGTGTGTATATAAACATTCATATACTCACACATTATGCATGTTACAAAGGATATCATCTTCCACTTTTCCCATTAAGTTCTATCTCTAACAAGGTTGTTCTTCAAGGACTGTGAACTCTAGCTAGGAATGATCACAAACCCTGTGGTCTAACCCTAATGGAGCTGCTTGTATCTTCTTTGTTGTGTTTCTATTCTCCTTTTGTGTCTGCCGAGATCGCCTTTTCTCTTTTCTGCTTTTCATAATGTTTCAGCTTTGCTAAGGGAAAAACTGGGAAAGACATCTGGGTTTGTGTGTAGGGCAGATTTTCACATAGGGACCAGAAGGAACTGGAAGTCAGTAAGGTGGTACAGAGCCTTGAAATCCAAGCGCAAGACACCCCAGGAGTAAGTGGCATCAGGCGGGCTTTCAGGATTGGTGCGATGCAGACAAGCTGTCTCTGCCTCCTGCCTACAGTCTGGAGATTCCCTGATGGAGGTGAAAGGATCTGCCTTATTTCAGTCAAGGTTGTTTGATGCTTTTTTTCCATGTTTCCCAGAGGCGCCGACTATCAATAACAGTGCTATTCGGTACTCTAAGCAAACTGATCAAGGAAAGAAAAGAGAACCAAAAGCAAAATAAACCAAGAAAAAAGAAAAGGGGAAAAAAAAGAAAGAAGGATTTCCTTATGTTATATTTGGCAAAAGTAGCATATGAACTCCAGGAGGGAAAAGCATTAACTATGCAGATTGTGGGCTGGAGAGATGGCTTAGTGGTTAAGCGCTTGCCTGTGATGCCTAACGACCCCAGTTCAAAGCTCTATGTTAGCCAGATGCACAAGAGGGCGCACACATTTGCAGTTGCTGGAGGTCCTGGCGTGCCCTTTCTCTCTCTCTCTCTCTCTGCCTCTTTCTCTGTCACTTTCAAATAGATAAGTAAAAAACTAAAAACTAAAATTAAAAAAAAATGCAGGTTGTGATACAAATACACTCAATAAATTTCAACAGGAAGAAATCACAAGTCCAATTGACAGAAGCATAGATATTTAATATTTGTCATATTTTCACTGCACATTCTACTAGGTTTCACAAGAGTATGTTCAAGCAAGTGTGTGGTATACTATAATGCTCTTCCATGCCCTTCCCTTCTACCCTCTCCTTATCCCATTATCTTCTTGTTCCTTCAGGCAATTTTACTTCTAATTTATACCATACATATGGCATGAAATACACACACACAAATTACACATATACATATAGTGATTTTTATTTATCAATATAAAATCTGAGATCCACAAATAAAGAACACTTGATATATTCATATTTCTGAGAATGACAGTATGATTAATCTTATCTCTAGTTGCACTTTTTTTGTTTGTTTGTTTTTGGTTTTTCAAGGTAGGGTTTCACTCTAGCCCAGGCTGACCTGGAATTCACTTTGTAGTCTCAGGGTGACCTCAAACTTATGGTGATCCTCCTACCTCTACCTCCCAAGTGCTGGGATTAAAGGCATACGCCACCACGCCCGGCCTACAACAATTTTTTCTACAGCAGCCAACCTCCATAATATTTAATACTCCAATTTCTCTATATATGCCTCTTGATTTACAACCAGTTTGGTGCCATAACTCAAGTATTGTGACTAATATTTCAGTAAACACTGATATGCAAAATGTCTCTGTGACATGTTGACTTAGAGGCCTTCAGGTGAATATTCAGGAGTATAAGTGATCCAGGTATATAGAGCTGGGTCATATAGTAAGCATATTTTCAGTGATACTTTGTTTTTAATGAGAGAGAGAGAGGGAGAGAGAATTGGCACACTAGGGTCCCCAGCCACTACAATCAAACACCAGACATGTGTGCCCCTTTGTGCACGTGTATGGGATTGCATGTTTGCATCACTGTGCATCTGGCTTAAGTGGGACCTGGAGAATCCAACATCAGTCCTTAGGCTTGGCAGGCAAGTACCTTAACCACTAAGCCATCTATCTCTCCAACCCTTAGTGTTTTGAAGAAACTCCAAACTGATATCCATAGTGGCTGGACCAGTGTACTAGTTCCTTTTTCTCCTCATTCTCATCAGCATTTGTTATTTGTTTTCTTTTGTTGTTTTTTTTTTAAATTATTTATTTATTTATTTGAGAGCGACAGACACAGAGAGAAAGACAGATAGAGGGAGAGAGAGAGAATGGGCGTGCCAGGGCTTCCAGCCTCTGCAAACAAACTCCAGACGCATGCGCCCCCTTGTACATCTGGCTAACGTGGGACCTGGGGAACCGAGCCTTGAACCGGGGTCCTTAGGCTTCACAGGCAAGCGCTTAACCGCTAAGCCATCTCTCCAGCCCGTTATTTGTTTTCTTAATGTGTGCCATTCTGAGGTAAGATAAAATCTCATTGTAGTGTCAATTTACATTTTCCTGATTTTTTTTTTTTCATGTCTTTACTGGCCATTTGCACTTCATCTTTTGAGAATTGTCTGGGGATTTTCTTATCCTGTTTACTTGATTTGTTTTTTGTGTTGTTTGATTTCTTCTTGAACATTTTTTTTAGTGCTTTGTGCCTTCTAGATATTAATCCCTTGTCAGATGTTGGCTAGCAAAGATCTCCCATGCTGTCTCTTCACTTGTTTCCTGTGTAGATGCTTTTTAGTTTCATGTAATGACACTGGGAAATTATTGGCATCACTTCCTCTATGATGAGACTGCTTTTCAGAAAGTCTTGGTCCATGCATGTATCTTAGAATATTTTCTTCTAAAAAATAATATTTTCTTCTAGCAATTTCAGGGGTTTGAGTCTGAAGATAAAGTCTTTGATCCAATTCAAGGTGATTTCTGGTACTAGTTGGGAAATACAGATTTTTCTGCTACATATGGACATCCTAGCTTCCTAGCACCATTTTTAGAAGAGCCTGTCTTTCCTCAATGTCTATAGTCAGATGGCCATTCCTTCTATTTTATTCTACTGATGTGTATTTCTCATTTTGTGTAATCAGTGCCATGGGATTTTTTTTTTTTTTAACCAAGACTGTGTATACAACTTGATGCCACAGATGGTTATGTCTCCAATTTTGTTCTTTTGGCTCAGGATTCCTTTGGTTATCTGAGATATTTTGCCCTTTCCTGTGAATTATAAGATTGGTTTTCTCTTTATGTGAAGAATGACAGTGGAATTATAATGGATATGTTGCATTAGTAAACTGCCTTTGCCAAGTTGGCCATTTTTTGCTATATTGTTTCTTCTAATTTGTGAGCATGGGAGGTCTTTCCACTGTCTAATTTGTTCTTCCATTTCTTTCTTTGGTGTTTTAAATTTATTTTATTTATATTTATTTAAGAGATGAGAGAGAGAGAGAGAGAAAAAGAGAGAGAGAGAGAGAGAGAGAGAGAGAGAATGGGCATGCCAGGGCCTCTAGCCACTGCAAACTCCAGATTCATGTGTCACCATGTGCATCTAGTTTACAAGGATACTGGGGAATCAAACCTGGGTCCTTAGGCATTAACAAGCAAGTGCCTTAACCACTAAGACATCCCTCCAGCCTTGGTGTTTTAAAGTTTTAATTGTAGAGATATTTCCCTTCCTTGGTTAGGCTTATTCCAAAGTGTTTTTATTTATTTATTTATTTTTGAGTCAATTCTGAATGGGATTGGTTTCCTTATTTCTTTCTAAGCAGATTTGTTATTGGTCTATAGAAAGGCTACAGAATTTTTAAATGTTATGTTTGGATCCTGCCACTTTGCTGAAAACATTTAGAAGTTCTAGGGGTCTTATGGCAGTCTTTAGTCTCCTATGTATATAATTTTATTATATGAAAATAAGGCTATTTTTACTTCTTTTCCTATTTGCATCTCTTTCATTTCCTGTTCTTATTTCTTTAGCAAATGCTTCAAGTACTATATTGAATGAGAGGAAAAATGTGAAGACCCCCATTTTGTTACAAATATTAGTAGAAATACTTGGAGTTTTCACCATTTAGTATAATATTGCCTGTACGTGCATTGCATATAGCCATTATTATGTATAAATGTTTATTCTATTCCTAGATTATCCTACTCTTTGATTCTAACAGGGTATTGGATTTTATCAAAAGCTTTAACTGCATTTATTGAAATGACCATCTGGTTTATGTCTTTGAGTCTATTCATTTATTGCTTTGTATATGATGAACCATCCTTACATGTCTAGAATGACGCCAAATTGATTGTGATGGATTCTCCTTTGAATACATTCTTTTTTAAAAAAATTTTTTGTTCATTTTTATTTATTTATTTGAGAGTGACAGAGAGAGAAAGAGGCAGATAGAGAGAGAGAGAAAATGGGCATGCCAGGGCCTCCAGCCACTGCAGACGAACTCCAGACGCGTGCGCCCCCTTGTGCACCTGGCTAACGTGGGTCCTGGAGAATTGAGCCTCGAACTGTGGTCCTTGGGCATCACAGGCAAGCGTTTAACCACTAAGCCATCTCTCCAGCCCTGAATACATTCTTGAATTCACTTTGTGAGTTGTGGTAGCTTGAATGCATGTTCTCCATAGACTGAAGTGTTTTTAAACTTTATTTTTATTTATTATTTATCTAAGAGAGAGAAAGAGGTAGAGAGAGGAAAAGAGAGAATGGGCATGCCAGGGTCTCCAGTCACTGCAAATGAACTCCAGATATATCACTCCCTTGTGCATTTGGCTTACGTGGATCCTGGAGACTGAACTGGACTCCTTTGGCTTTGCAGGCAAATACCTTAACCACTAAGGCATCTCTCCAGCCCAACTCAGGTATTTTATTAAAAAGTTTGGAACTTGGGTTTCTAGCCACCTGGCTAGAGGAGGTGTCACTTGGGACAGGTTCTCAGGTCCATCACTAAGGTGTATTTGGGAACAGATCTGATTTTTATCCCATAGACTTGCAGAGCAGTCTGAGCTATGGATAGCGCCTGCTATTTGCTACTAGGTTTGAACGCATTGCTTTTGGTGTTCGCTGGTTGCTGATGGTTTCCCTCTGCTTGGATGTACAGAGACAGCTTCCTCTGCCACTCGTGTAACTTTCCCTTGGATCTGTAAGCTTGAAACAAATCCCTTCCTCCTTTAAATTGTGATGTTCATCCAGCAACGTGAAGTTGACTACAGCTTGCAAATTTCATTGAGAAATTGTGCATCTATGTTCACCAGGGAGATTGACCTATATCATTCCAGTTTTTATTATCTATACCTGGTTTTGCTATCAGGGTAGTACTGGCTTTGTAAAATGAGTTCTGTAGCATTCTGCCTTGTCTTTTCATGCAAAAGATTAGGAGGTGCCATTTCCTTTATAAATATCTGGTAGAATTTAGCAATAAATCCAGCTAGGCCTGAAGTTTTTTTACTTGGAAGATTTTTTTCATTTCTTCTTCATCTCATTGCTTATTTCATGTCTGTTTAAGTTGTATATCATAGCTTGATTTAATTTTGATAGGTTAAATGTGCCTGGAAGTCTATTCACTTTTTAGACTTTCCAGTATATTAGAATATAATTTTTTAAGATATCTCCCAATTATTTTCTGAATTTCACTGATATTTTTAATCTCTCCATATCTATTATTATTATAGTCTTTTCTCTTTTTTGATTAGTTGGATAAGGGTTTGTCAACATTATTTATCTTTTCAAAGAAATAAATCTTTGTTTCATTTATTTTTTTTTGTATTGTTTTTGTTTCTGTTTCATTAAATTCTTGCCTTAATCTTATTTCTCTCCATCCACTGATTTGGGGCTTCATTTGTTCTTATTTTCTCAAGGCACCAAAGACATGTCGGATTTTCAATGTAGGCACTTATAGCTAGGCTCTGTTGGAAACATATATTTAAAAAATATTGTGAGAGGAAAAGCAGGAGACAAATGAAGTGATGATTATTAAGCATCATCTGTGAATTAGCCATGGTCCTGGGACTATCCTGTGAACAGTGGCTGAAAAAAATCCTTTCAAGTAAATATGTAAACAGCAGCAGATAAAAAGAACATACCCAGAACTTGTTAGAATATAGGCCAAAGCACGATTCTTCCCCCTCACCTAGGTTACAGTATTGAGTACCAAATTCAGAATTTGTTCCAAGATAATGGAGGAAGTTTGAAGTTCATTCAGTGAAAAAAAAGAATTCTTCAGTGACAGTGAAAATGAAATTACCTAGAAATTTGTTTTACAGAGATGGGGTGCTGTTGAAGCTTTTAAAAGGTGTCAGTGTACTAGAGTAGCAAAGTAGAAAGGAATTTTTCATTAGAGTATGAAAATGTCTCATATCTGGAAATCATCTGGAAGGAAGATAGTGACTTAAGGGATATCTGGGTATAAAAAGCTAAAATGCATCTATGCCAGTATGAATGTTATAATGTGTGAAGAGACTAAAGACACAGCAGTGATTTATGGAATATTCTAGGTTCTGTGAAGGTATGAGCTTGAGGTCAGATCAGTGAATGTAGGTGATCTAACTCCTGGCTGTTTGACTTTTGGGTGTGACCCAACTTTAAGTGTGGGAGGGAGGGTGACATCATCATGTTCAGTTTTTTTTTTTTTAAATACGTTGAATATTTTAATTTCTAAAATGCCATATTTAACAATTCCACTTGAACATTAACATGCAAGTTACATAAATTGACATTTTTTGATGCAAATTTCTGCTGCCTAAAAATTTGGAAATTTTACTGAAATTTTTCACACATTAAAGGCATTTGTGGTGGAAACGGTGACAAAGGCCTCTAATCCAATCAATCAGGTTTGTGACAATGGGCTGGTGAGAAGAGCTCGGGCTACAATATGAGTTCAAAGATAGGATGGCTTACAGATCAAGACTTATTTTCAAAAATTAAAAAAAAATGTGAGAATTTATTTCACTATTTGTAACTAAACAAATACCTTTACTCAATAAGGCATTCTACATCTGCCTAATTTCTCCACATGATTTTTACATTTATAAAATATTAATTCCTGGACTTCATGGACATATCTTCTCCTTTTCTCCTTTCTTCCTTTTTTCCCCTTGTTTTCTTTCTTATATAGCTTTGTTTTTCTTATATTTTTCTCTAAGAGAATTTGAATCTTTGCTGTCTTCCTTCCCAAGATCATAACTCAAGTGGTAGGAAAGAAAAGAATCCATGATGATGATAAACTCTGAGACCTCCTTGCAGATAGAACACTGAAATATTTTGCTAAATGGCATGCTTATTTTTTTTTTCAAATTTTTATTAACAACTTCCATGATTATAAAAAAATATCCCATGGTAATACCTTCCCTCCCCCCACTTTCCCCTTTGAAACTCCATTCTCCATCATATCCCCTACGCATCTCAATCATTCTCTCTTTTATTTTGACGTCATGATCTTTTCCTCCTCTTATCAGGGTCTTGTGTAGGTAGTGTCGGGCACTGCTAGGTCATGGATATCCAGGCCATTTTGTGTCTCGGGGGAGCACGTTGTAAGGAGTCCTACCCTGAGCCTTAGGGGTGTAATGTCTGCTGCTGTCTGGCTAAATGTATATACTATGCTTATCAAACTGCCCAGTAAGCACTTCTCTTAATGTTCATACCCTTATGTTAATGCTACTCTCACTTTTGGTAGCGAATCTTCTCAGATGGCAGTGACCTTGGGGTAACTCAGAAGGCACCATGGTGCTGGAAAAAAGTGATCAGAGTGCTCAGTACCGTAATCTCTCTATCACACCTTCCTAGACTCAGGGTCTAATGTGGAAAATGTGGCAGAAAGAATGTAAGAGCCAAAGACATGCTTATTCTATGCTTGATACTTAAGAGCAGGAAGTTTAGGTGAAGAATTCAGAGCAGTTGATGGGAATCACAGTGGACAAGGGCCATGAGGTGTTCATTAGTCCCAGTGGAAGCATGAAACACATTTGCCAATCCCTGACCCAGAACGGGAATTGTAGGCAGTTAGAACTGGACGGACAGTGAAACACCAGACAGAAAAGGCAAACCAGTATCCAGAACTCAGAAGCTATGTCAGAAAGAAAATGACAGGACTCAAGTTTCTATGGGGAGGAATTGTCACTGCACAATGCCTACCATATTAAAAACGGTAGATACTGTGCTGAGGGTTTGCTCTGGTTCAAGTTAGGAGTGAGTTCCCTGAAAACTAGTAACCAATCTTATTAAAAAGAAATGGGAGGCAAAGAGCTAGACAAGGCAGTACTTGCCACGTTATTTCAGATTTAAAAAAACAAAAAAAAGTCCTCTTCCTGAGCCAAGGGCAATATCATCTCTTCTTGAGGTCCTTTATTCTCCTTTCCTTAGCCTAGAGTTGTAGCTCTGAACCTTGGGGTGGGGCACTTTGAGATTTGAGTGCTAAAGACTCACTCTCCAGAGAATTGCAGACCCCCACCCCCTCCAATAACCTGTAACCATAGGGGTTCACAGACCAATCTCAGACTACTGCCTGAGAGACAACATTAGTCCAGGGTGAGGCGATGTCATCTTTGCCACAGCTGAAGCCAGCTGTACTTAGGGAAAGGTCAATGTTGGGCTGCCCCCTTTCACGTGTATAGCCAACAGAAGACAGCATGGATCTGAGCTGGTGTTCTGGCCTCTTGGGGATGCCTAGCTGAACGTATGGTTGGGGAGGGGGGGATGCTGGTGGTGGCAGACTGACATTCTTACTGGGAAATATGCTGGAAGAAAGCATCACAGCACAATAAAACCAGCACCAGCAATGACACCAGCTACTGAGCTTCACAGCCCCTTTGTTATCCAGGAGAAGAAAATCTTGGCTGATCTTGGATTAGATAGCTACGTCTGTCTGAGTAGAGAACAGTTCATCTTCCCATCATCCCCATACCCCGGCTTGCTGTGAAGATGTGTCTTGTTCCTGTCCTTTACAGGGCAAAAAATAAAAATAAAAATTCATCTTAATATTTCACAATTTTTCTTTCCCATGTTAGTTGTCACTGGCCATAAAGCACCTATGAGTGAATTAGAAAAAGACAGTTCTCCTTCCAGGAGGATGCCACCCTATCCCAGGGCACACGGCTGGAAAGGAAAGCGTGGGCTGAATTTCACTCCCCTGCCCCTTGACCACAAGTCCTTCTGAAGTGACCCACCTGCCCAACTCCACGTGGCGGCACTGAGCTAAATTTTCCATCATGCCACTGGAACTGCAGAGCCAGCCACACGGCTGTGTTCTCGGGAAGGCTGCGGCGTATGCGTGACAGCTGCACACTGATCTTGATATGCACTCGCTGTATCTCCTTAAACAAATTTCTCTGGAAGTTTATTCTTTTGAAAAGGCATGTACCATAAAAACGGAAAGATGAAGCTCCTGACAGGAAACCAGGGCAGATCATAACTCTGTGGCAGGTCGGAAAATGAAAATATATCAATAAGGAGACGAAGCCCAATTCAAAACAACTTATGTTGTCTGTGGGCCTGAGAAATAATCTCCTTTCCATTATTAGGGAAAAATGTGAATCTTTTTTTTCTTCATTTCTTGCAAATCCAAATCTTGTTTTCAAGAGATGATCATGTCTTGCTAAAATTGCTTCCACTTAGCTATTATATTGGAATGACAAATACATTATTGTTGGTGTCTATTGGCATTATTATTAGTCACTGCCAGACCTTGAAGGAAAAATCATAGAGTAAAACCCTGAAAAAAGTAATCTTATTTTCATAAACATGATCCCAAATAATTATCTCATGTCCAATATCCACTTAGCCTTAATACAAGCATCTTGTGAAATGGGAATGGCCGCAGATGGCTTACACATCTGTTATGAAAGCAAATAGAAGTGATAGGGCACATTTTGCGATATATTAACATCCCTATTGATTGTGAACCTTCAAGCTTGTTTCAGCTCCACTTGCTGTTGTTGTTTTTACATACTCTAATGGTATTCTTCAGTGAACATAATCAATTTACCAATCAAGCCCTGAGGCTATCCCTCATTCCCCTTGGCAATATATGCTAATGATTAAGCAAAGATGGTCTCTGAATTATTTCAAGAAATTGGAGGAAATTAACATTATCCTGGACTTGAGTGGTGCCAGTTTTCTCTTTGTTCTCCAAAATGCGTGCCCCACACACGTCACATCACCTACGGTCCTTCTGAAGTTTAGTCTTTCCTTAGGTGTGGATCGGAAACAGTGAGCGGCTAGGTGGCCATTATCCAGCTTTGCAACTGGGTGCGCAGTACAGGGTGTTTGGAATTTGGGAGGCTTCATGAAATGAGGATTTTGACTCGAAATGGATAACTCATCCTATAGACAAACAGGGCTGGCAGGGAGAGTTACATAGTCTTCAGTGTTTCTGTGTTCTGCTTACTCTCCATACACCCTTGCTGTTGGGTAAGTTTATTTGTGCAGAGATACAAATGTCTTATTTATGACCAGTTGGCTCTACAAGGAAAAGACGGATTGTAAACAGGTGAGAAAAGAGAGAGTGTACATCGGTTGGAACCTCCCTGTGCACGCAGAGTGCCTTGAGGAAGGTTCATCTGATAATCGCTTAAAATCACCCATCCCCAATGATAGAGAAAAATCCCTCTAAATACCTCAAGTTGGGAATTTTCCAGTTTTATTAATGTGGGAAGAGGAAGAAAATGAGCATATATTAATTGTGGAAAGAAATAAACTCTGAGAAGCCTAAACTTCTCATCTAGAAGAATGGACAAAGGCAGCAGACCTGAAATAATTTATAAATAACTGAGTAAACTATTTTGAACCATGTGATCAAATGAGGGAAAAATAGAGCTCATTGCTTATTGAGGGGGGAAATGACTTTTAGAAACACTTTTTTAAATTAAGCATGTTGGGCAGATCCATAGATACAACACAAAATATAAAAATAGGATGCAGCATACAAACTGAGTCTACACTCAGAGAAGGTATGTGGGGACCATTTCTTTCTTAGAAATACAACCTCAGAGGCTAGCCTGTGGTTTCTTTCCTCCAGTCTAGGAGGGCATTGGGTACCTTATACCTGAACATATCAAAAGAGGTCTGGAGGGATGGCTTAGCCATTAAGGTGTTTGCCTGCAAAGCCAAAGGACCCAGGTTCAATTCTCAAAGACCCACATTAGCCAGATACACAAGGGGGCGCATGCGTCTGGGGTTTGTTTGCAGTGGCTGGAAGCCCTAGCATTCCCATTCTCTATCCCTCTCTCTCTCTCCTTCTCCTTCTTTCTCTGTCAAATAAATAAAATTATTGAAAAAAAATCAAAGACTGGCTGAGTTTTTTCATGGATCCAATATTTTAATGTTAGGCAGATTATAGCAATTGCTGAAACTTTCTACCTTGTCTTGACTTCTGTCATACCTTTGTTTCAAATTTGAAACAGTATATATTTCTCCACTGAGCAATTGTGAGCCCTCAGCTCACCACCACCAATGTCTTCTTCTCCTGTGGAATATTAGGAAAGCAAAGTGTGCTGATTTGGCTGTAAACAGTCCCCTACGGTGCGTGCGAAGGAGCAAGCTGCTCAGTCCCCAGCGGGCGGAGCTGTGGAGAGGTGGAGGGGGTGTGTCCCCAGAAGCAGATCTTGAGGGTTTTCAGTGCAGCCCTGACTGGGAGTTAGTTGCTGGCTCACTCTTCCTGCTTCCTCCCAGCTGATGTGATAGCCCACTGTCTGACCTGCCATGCTTTCCCAGTCACAATCGACTCTTTCCTCCCATAAACTGTGTATATTCAGCCATTTTGTCCCAGCAAGGACTAGGTAACTGTACCATAAAACTATTTGTTCTGTCTTGGGAAAGCAGGGAGAGTCCTCGAAAGGAGAGTTATTCATAAACTAGTTCGTGGACCGGGTGGAGACAGTGCAGGTTTGTGGGGTAATTTGAGACAAGGTAGAGTCATTCATTTTACTGGGAGGTGAGTAGAGAAATTTCTAGCAATGAAAACTGCCAGATGAGAAGGCAAGATATGCTTTCACAGAGCCAGGTAGCAACATGTATAAGAAATTTGTATCACAAGAGGCCATGAAAGACGTTTCTGACTAGCTTGAGCAGTGGGTGTCTTAAAATCATCATATCCACTGCGCCACTGATCTCCAAAAGTCTCAGGAGGCTCCACCTTAGCACATCTCAATGTGTTTGATACTACCTCCAAGAAAGAGCGACCGGGTGAAAAGGCAGAGGACAGTGAGGCCCTCAATGCCACTCTGGGTTTTCATTATTTTCAGGCTCTTCCAACAGTGATGGCACTTTGATTCCTCACTATTGTGAGATTAGAGATGGAGGCTAAAATTCTACCCCTGTTGAAATAAAAAAAAAAAAAAGGTGCTTTGATATGAATAAATAAAGTTCCATGTTTATTTGTATTACTATCTTCTGTATCTTCTTGTGAGGATCTGGGGAGAAGACTAAAGGTGATAATGGAAACCCTTTAGACAGTATTATGACCCTCTTAACTCACCTGGCTGGCTGCAACTTGGTGCTTGAAGAAGTGGGGTAAGCAGGTGGGACAAAAAGGGAGGGGAGAAAAAGGAGCCCACTCTACAGGAAATGGGACTTTGAGATACCTGAATTCTTTTCATGTGTTCTTTTTTTGTCATTTGGATGTTAAAGGGCTGGGTAAAATAGCATGTGTTCATATGTGGTATCATAATTCTGATTCATGTCGTGGAACTGTTTAGGCTAGTGTTGGCTAGAGTGTGATTGTGCCATCAGGTTTTCTTTTTTTTTTTAATTGTGAACAGATGAAATAACTTAGGTCCACTTAGAAATTAGTGGAGAAATGGATTTTTAATTCAAATGAGTAATTACTAAGCTAAAAGAGTTGTCAAAATGCATCTTATATGTGTTATATATTATCTTCAAGGAACCATAAATTAGCTTCCACAAATGAACAGTACCAACTGACTGGACTAATTAGACTCAACTGTCTAATTTGATATTCCCTCTATGGAGCAGATCCTCGGTGAAGTGATGGTGTTTCATGCAATGAAACCATACACTTATCCTAATATGAAGATTACTGAGAGTAAGTGCTTTTAATGTGGAATTCAGCCTCCAGAATGGCTCTTATTAGAAAAAAAAAAATATATTGGTTCTGTGATTCCAAAATGAGCCTCTTAGCAATTTATTGGTGGCAGCAGGAGCATGAAAACAGATACATGCTCATTTGTACTAGTGACAAAAGGTGTGTCTTAGATGACCATCAGCTTCCGTGGAAGCACACAATGTAGAACTTTAATGGATCCCCAAACTTCCTAACCTTCCTTTAGGAAAAGAGGGAAACAGCTCAGAGCTTTTGAGGCCAAGCAGTGGTGTGCTAAGAAGTGGAACCACGAAAAGTCAATTCGATTGAATTGTTCTGATTGTAACTTCCAAACAATTAGGCACCTGTCAAGGTACAACCAAATCGATGAGGAGCTGCTTGTGTCCCAGTCCATGGTTGGAAGTGGGCAAAGTTAGCTGATGTCAGAAGTTCTGCTTGTGCTGTGTGCTTGAGGGCCTGTTTAGAGGCTCCTTCTAAGCACAGGCAGATGAAACAGAAGATGAGCTAACCATCTCTTTTAAGAGACAGAGAGAGAGAGAGAGAAAGAAAGAGAGAGAGAGAGAGAGAGGAATCCAAGGCAGGAATGGAATTTTATATATAATTGTGCACTTACTTTGTAGCATACAGAATTCTAGATACCAATGTGCATATCTCTTTACTATGCATCCACTTTTAAATATCTTGTCAATTTTAAGTGAGTTCTCACGAGATGGCATTATAAGGGTTCACTATTGCTTTGTACTCAAGTTATTTGAATGACATGCAGTTTCCAAATATTGTCCCTCAGAATGCAGCTCATCTGTTTATTGTCTGGACAATCTCTGTTCGATTTTGATTTCGATGTTCAATCTTTCTCTTATGGGTCATACTGAAGTTATCATATCTAAGAATATGCCTATTCTGAGGTCAGTAAAGTATTCACCTATTTCTCCTATACATTTTCTAGGGGTGTATTTTTATTCATTTAATTTGATTTATTTAAAAGAGAGACAGAAAGAGATAGAGAGAATGGGTGCACCAGGGCCTTCAGCCACTGCAAATGAACTCCAGACACATGCACCACCTTGTGCATCTGGCTTACATGGGCACTGGGAAATTGAGCCTGGATCCTTTGGCTTCACAAGCGAATGCCTTAACCGCTAAGCCCTCTCTCCAGCTCTCTAGTTTGAGATTTAGATCTGTGATCTAGTTTTAATTTTTGTATGAGGATCAGTGTGTTAGTCAGCTTACTCTGGAAAAAGACCCAAGAAAATCAACTTAAGTGAGGGAAGATTGATTTTGGCTCATGATTTCCAAGGTTTCAACACATGGTTGGTCCAGCTACCTTTGGGTCAACAATGAAGATGTACATTATGTCAGTGACAGCATGTGGAAGGGAAGTCCATTCCCTCCAGAAAGCACAAAGAGGAAGAGGAAAGAACCGAGGTGTCACTATTTCCATCAGTGGGACATACCAGTAGCTGCCCAGGAAGGTAACCTCCCAAAGATTCTACCTCTTCCCAATTGTCCCACAGGCCGGTGAACAAGCTTTAGCATATGGGACATTAGGGGACACGTCAGATCCAAATCATAGCAGTCATGTTCAGGTTAAGGTTTATCTTTTGAAAACACTACCCATCCTCCATTGAATTGACTTCTCACCTTTCTCAAAATCAATGGAACATACTGTATGGGTCTATCTCTGGGGTCTGTTTTGTTCCAAGGTCTTTTCGTTTGACAAAACCACACCATCTTGTTTACTATAGCTTTAAAGTAAGCCTTAACACCACAGAGTGTGAGTTCACAAACATTACATTTTGTTTATTTTCTTTACTTGTTAGAGACAAAGAGAGAAAGAGGCAGAGAGAGAGAGTGAAAGAGAGAGAGAGAGAGAGAGAGAGAGAGAGAGAGAGAGAGAGAACGGGCATGCCAGGCCCTCCAGCCACTGCCAACGAACTCCAGATGCGTGTGCCCCCTTGTGCATCTGGCTAATATGGGTCCTGGGGAATCAAGCCTCAAACCAGGGTCCTTAGGCTTCATAGGCAAGCACTTAATCACTAAGCCATCTCTCCAGCCCCCAAATTGCTTTTGAAATACTATTTTGCCTTGATATGTAAAGTATAGTAGCAATTACCATACATCTTCAATATGTCCTTCTGGGATTTTGCTTGGACTTTAAATACATAGTCACTTTGGAAGAAAATGTTGCCATATACTAAGCTGGCTAACCACCAACCATGATGCATCAGGTCAGTGATAACATCTTTGATTTCTTTCATCAGCCTTTGAGTGTTTACCATACAATTTTCTACTATTACCTATAAATGTTAATTTGGTCTGTTGGTTGATGGCATTTCCAATGCCATATCCCTCCTTCCTTCCTATTTATTGTTACTCTGATAAATGATAGAGATGTTCGTTTGTGTATTGCTTATTTTCCCCTTCAGTTATATGATTTTTGTGTCATGATTTGTGAAGTTTTTTTTGTCAGGTGTAGGCATATTTAGGATTTGCCTGCACTCTTAGTGTGTTGACCACACTTGATGCTATATAATTTTTTTAATTTATTAACATATCCATCTGTTTGTTTATGAGAGAGAGAGAGAGAATGACATACAACACAAAGAAAGAGGTAGATAGAGAATGGGTGCACCAGGGCATATATCCACTGCAAATGAACTCCAGATGCATATGCCACCTTGTGCATCTGGAATTGGATCTGGATCCTTAGGCTTTGCAGGTAAACGTAACTGCTGAGCCATTTCTCTAACCCTAACTTTCTTTTCTTTGTAACCCTGGTAATTTTCTGATTGAAAGCATACTTTATCTGAAACTATTTTAGTAATTCCTGCTGTCTTTTGATTAGTGTTTGTATGGATAACTTTTTATACCCTTTTACTGTTGAGTTTTTTATGTCATTATATTTAAACTAGGCTTCTTATACACACATATAGTGGGGTTTTCCATTCTGACAATCTCTCTTATTTAGTGCATAAGCTATTTTCATAAATAAAGTTCAATTGTTGATATGTCTAGATTAGACACACCATTTTATGTAATTTTTTACTTGTTTCCTTTGACTTTTATTGACTTTTATCTCCTATTCTCCTATATCTGCTTTGTCTGTATTACCAAGCTTTTTTGTTTTTCTTTATTTTGGTTTATCTACTGAATTTGAAAATATTTCTCTTTATAATGATTTTTAGCTTTGTCTTGGCATTATATATACAAGCTTAACTTTTCATAGTTTGTCTATAATTAACATTGTATCATTTTAAGTGAAATGTGGGAAATTTTGCATTATAGAAAAGTCCTATTGTTCCTCTTCTTATACATTATATTCATCATGTGTTTGTGTTTATACACATGTGTGTGTGTTTCTGTGCATACACTGATCACCATATATATGTATGTGTATATAGATGTATACACACACACACATGTGAATGACATTTCTACATGTGTAGAAACCTTAGTCATACACTGTTGGGCACAGAATGTTATAAATTTTGCTTTAAACCAGGTGCCAAATTTATGAAAAAATTAGTATACTGTATTAACCAGGTATCTATTGTTTCTCTTCTTCTTTTTGCCTTCCTGAAGTTCCAAGTTTGGTACTGATGTTTCTTTTTCCTTTGAAGAATCGTGTTCATTTATAGTAGATCTGCAGATGATATACTGTTGGCTTTCCTTCTTTTGAGACTATGTGTATTTCACCTTTATTCCTAAAGTATGGTTTGTTTTGTTGTTGTTTTTGTTATTTTTTTGCTAGATTTAGACTTATGGGTTGGCAGTTCTTTTCTCTCAACATTTGAACCACCCTGTTGCCATGTCTCCTGGCCCCCGTGGTTCTGTGCATTTCTATTTGGTCATCCTTTGTCTTTTCTAGATCTCTGTCTTCTTTGAGGATTCCAACGTGTTTCATCTCAGCACTGGCGTCTCTTGTTAGCCCTCTCCCTTGAAGGATGTTGAGCTTCTTATGATTCTTGACATGGTGCAGAATTTTATATTGAACCTAGGTATTTTGAATATTATGCTATGAAACTCTGTGGATATTGTTTTTTCTTTTGTTTTGTTTTATTTTTGATGTAGGGTCTCACTCTACCCCAGGATGACCTGGAATTCACTATGGAGTCTCAGAGTGGCCTAGAACTCACGGCAATCCTCCTACTTCTGCCTCCCGAGTGCTGGGATTAAAGGCGAACACCAAAATGCCCGGCTTTACATGTCCTTCTTTAGTGACCAATAATACTGGTGCACACTCACACACCACAGGCAAGTACTGTGGGAATTTGTTGTCTAGAGTAACCTGGCTGCCTCTACTAAATTCATACTAGAATTATATTTTTAATGTTACATTTTATTTTATTTTTTTTTATTTTTAGATTTATTCACTTATTTATTTGCACACGTGTAGAGAGAAAGATGTACCAGGGTTTTCAGCTGCTGCAAACAAATGGCCTGTGACTGTGTTACTTTTTGCATCTGGCTTTACATGGGTGCTAGGGAATTGAACCCAGACCAGAGGCTTTGCAAGTCTGGGCCCTTTCCCAGCTTAGCATCTTTCCAGCCCCAAAATAGAATGAGAACACACATATACACACTCTTCTTCTATGCCAGGGCTTTTTAAGCTTTTTCCATATTTCAACCACTTTTCATGCAAGAAAATTTATGTGTCCCTGAATGTATGTTTGATATGCAAATCAAATATTTACTGATAATAAATCATGAAGTGTTTGTGTTTAAACCAAACTTTAGTATACAATCTTACCATTAATAAATATGAAAGTAAATTTGCATACAAATGAGGTAGATGTTTATATTTATTTTTATGCGAATAATTACATCTTAGTTGTATATTGGATACTATAGAGTTCAGTCATCTCCATTGTTTTCTAGAGGTGATGGATATTTTTATTTATAATCATCAATGCTGAAAAAGCTGTTTTGCATAAATAAGTAGTGCAGCATGGAAGAACGACGTCTACAGCCATTTCAGAAATTGGTAGAAATTCTGTTTGAATCCCATGCCACATATTATTTAATATTTATATGAAATTCAAATATCATATTTTTAGGTTTTTTAACTTTCTATTGACAACATCTCTACATATAGACAATATACCTTATTCACAAACCCCTCCCACCTCCCTCCCTTTCCTCCACTGAATCCCTTTTTCTTTCCAAGTAGTCTCTCTTCTATTTTGATGCCATCTTTTTTTTTCTGTCCTATTATGCAAGTCTTGTGTAACTGTGGAATTTTTTTTATAATCAAACATTCTAACCCAAGGCAATCCAAAGTTATATTAATATTTACATACTGAGGAATTAGTGTAGGTTATTGCAAGTATTTGTTTTCTGTAATTAACCCATTATGTTTCTGTAAGAACAGACAACTTTGTATGTATAGTAAAAACATGGCAATTTATAGCTGAGGAGTGTCAGGTAGCATTTGCTGGCATTGTGTGGTGTGGCAACATGAACTGTGAAATGTATGTGTCCTGTGTTCAAAACCATTGACACAGTTCAGTTGCATGATACAACATGGGCTAGTATTGCCATATTCACCCTGGGTTCATCATATGTTTGACTTAGAATTAATTTTTGCTACATTTAATTCAGAAATATTTCATTGTTGCCAATATTTTTTCACAATTACCACATTCAGGTATGCAATCCCATAAGACTTCACAATCCACATATAAGAACCTGTGTTCTGTGGTGCACGCCTTTAATCCCACCACTCAGGAGGCAAAGTAGGAGAATTACTGTGAGTTCAAGGCCACCCTGAGACTACACAAGGAATTCCAGGTCAGCCTGGGTAGAACGAGACCCTACCTCAAAAAGAAAGAAAGAAAGAAAGAAAGAAAGAAAGAAAGAAAGAAAGAAAGAAAGAAAGAAAGAAAGAAAGAAGGAAAGAAACAAAGAAAGAAACAAAGAAAGAAATAAAGAAAGAAAGAAAGAAAGAAAAGAAAAGATTGCTTCGGTCAGGCATGGTGGTGTATTACTTTAATCCCAGCATTTGGGAGGCCTGAGGTAGGAAAATCTCTGTGAGTTTGAGGCCAGCCTTCCAGGTCAGCCTACCTGGACAAACAAACCAAAAGATTGCTTGGGCAAGGCATGGTGGCACACACCTTTCATTCCAGCACTGAGGAGGTAGAGGATTGCTATGAGTTAGAGGCCAGCCAAGGACAACAGAGTGAATTCCAGGTCAGCCTTAGCCAAAGTGAGGCTCTACCTGGGAAAGTTAAAGAAAAATTAAAGAAAGAAAACCCAGCACACGCCTTTAATCCCAGCACTCAGGAGACAGAGGTAGGAGGATTGCCAAGAGTTCGAAGTCACCCTGAGACTACATAGTAAAATCTAGGTCAGCTTGGGCTAGAGCAAGACTCTATCTTGAAAATTAAAAGATAGAAAATAAAAAAAAAAATTCTTGGGGCTGGGGAGATGACTCCGTTAAGTTAAAGGTGTTGCTTTCAATGTCCTAGCACTTATGTAAAGCCAGACACATGTGTCTGTGATCCCAGTGTTCCTATAGCAATGGGAGGAAGAGCCGGGAAAATCCAGAAGCTCTGGGGCCAGCTAGACTGATGCACAAAGCTAAAGGGGCAAAACTAAACAAGGGAGGCCCCGTCTCAAGCAGAAGTGGAAGGAGAGGACAAACACCCCAAGGTTGTCTTCAGAGCTCCACATGTGCAATGTGGCATGTGTGCACCCCCCCACACATCCACATATACATGCATACATATTAAAAACAAAATTGTTTGAAGCCAGGCATGATGACACACACCTGTAACACCAGCACTTGGCAGGCATAAGACTGTGTCTCAAATAAATAAATAAAGTAGCTAGTGTTTAAAGTGCTTGACTGGAAAGCCAAAGGAACCATGTTCGATTCCCCAGGACCAACATTAGCCAGATACATATGGGGGCACAAGCGCCTGGAGCTTGTTTGCAGTGGCTGGAGACCCTGGTGCACCCAGTCTCCCTCCCTCCCTCTCTCTTTCTCTTTTTCCCTGTCAAATAAACAAATAAAACATTTTAAAAAGAAACCAGGAACCTGTGTTGCAAATGATGAAAACTTAAAATTAGAAAGCCCGAAGAACTGAAAACATGTAAAATACAAAATGAAAGAAAACAGAATGAGAATATTAAAATATTACATTAAAAGAGAACAATTTAAAATTACGAAATCTTTCTAAAATTTACTTGTATTTGCTTTTGCACATGCATGTAGTACGTGAGGTAGCATGTGTATGTATAGCTGTATGTGTTATTTACATGATGAGATAAGACAAATGCATGCTGTGCAATTACTCCATAACTAGCTTGTGGCTGATACCAATTTGTTGATTGGTGGTCCCCAGTTTCTGTGAGCCCAGTTGAAGCTTTAGAAGCCTTCTACAGAGCATTTGATGTCAAGCCATCAAACTTAACACGTGTGAATATGCACACACGTGTGTGAATCCGTGAGCGCCGTGTGCACAAATGTGGGGCCCGGGTGAGAAGGTCGGGTGCTCTCCCGCGTGGCTCTTCCACTTCACTGGTTTGAGACAGAGTGGCTCACAGAACCTTGAGCAGCTGTTTATCTGTCACATAGCTGGCCAGACAGCCTCAGCCATTCAGTAGTCTCTATTCTCTAAAGGATTGGGGTTATGGGCATATGTGAACAAACCTGGAGCTTTTGTGGGTGCTAGGGATCAGATTCAGCTGGTCTCAGGCATATCAGGCCTTCATGCTTAGGCCACAAGCACACTTACCTGCTGAGCCATTTACCAAACCCCAATTGTCCACTCTTGAAAACGGTAACAATTCAAATTCAATTAATAGTAATAGTCTACTATATGGCAAATGACATGCTACATTAGAAATAATACTGCTAGAGGGCTGGAGAGATGGCTTAGTGGTTAAGCACTTGCCTGTGAAGCATAAGGACCCCGGTTCGAGGCTCGGTTCCCCAGGTCCCACGTTAGCCAGATGCACAAGGGGGCGCACGCGTCTGGAGTTCATTTGCAGAGGCTGGAAGCCCTGGCGCGCCCATTCACTCTGTCTCCCTCTATCTGTCTTTCTCTCTGTGTCTGTCGCTCTCAAATAAATAAATAAATAATTTTTTTAAAAAATAGAAATAATACTGCTAGAAATGAGGGGGAAACCTAAAAATTATTATAAGCAGAGAGAGAGAGAAAAAGAGGAGAGAATGGGTGTGTCAGGGCATCCAGCCACTGCAAACAAACTCCAGTTGCATGCGCCATTTTGTGCATCTGGCTTTATGTGGTTACTGGAGAATTGAACCTGGGTCACTGGGTTTTGCTGTCAAGCACCTTAACCACTAAGCCATCTCTCTAGTCCTTTTTATAAACAATATTTAAGTTTCTATTGCTTGTTAAGTACTATGAAGATATTCATAGATGCATAAAATTACTAATTTATTTATTTGCTCATTTTTATTACAAAATTTTACTCCTCTCAACTCAACTTCAGAAGACATTCTGTTAAACTTTGGAGGATGGGACATTTTGTCTTTGTGGTGTATAAGTTTCTTTTGGGGCTTTTTTGGGTTATTATTAAATATTTTTATTTATTTGAGAGGTAGGAAGAGCAGGAGCCTGGGCATGCTAGGGCCTCTTGCTGCTGCAAGGGAACTTCGGAACCATGCACCATGTTGTGTGTCTGGCTTTAGGATGGTACCGGGGAATGGAATCCAGACTATCAGGCTTTTAACCACTGAGCTATGTCCCCAGTCCTGAGGTAGATACTTTTGTTTTTTAATGTTTTTTTTAAAATATTTTTTATTTATTTATTTGAGAGCGACAGATACAGAGAGAAAGACAGATAGAGGGAGAGAGAGAGAATGGGCGCGCCAGGGCTTCCAGCCTCTGCAAATGAACTCCAGACGCGTGTACCCCCTTGTGCATCTGGCTAATGTGGGACCTGGGGAACCGAGCCTCGAACCGGGGTCCTTAGGCTTCACAGGCAAGCACTTAACCACTAAGCCATCACTCCAGCCCATGAGGTAGATACTTCTTGAGGACATAATGAAGTGGACTTTTCTGGCTCCTACACATGAAGGTTTGCATAGTAGGGCTCAGGACTTGTCTCCCTTTTGGTTGTGACGCCCAGCTTTGATTCACAGTAACTGAGTAGCTCATGAATTAATTCTCCTGCAAAACTTCTGATTAATGTTGACCCCAGTTTTCCATGAATGTCCCACCCACATGTAAACATATTTAGTGCTGCAGCAGATCCCGTGCCCTGTGGTCTCCTAACTTATCACTGTGAATTACGAATTAGCGTTTCTAAAGATCTCTCCCTTCCTGCCTGTCCTCACTGACTTTAGATGTATCCCGAGGAAGCTTCTTTTCCCATTGGTTCTTAAGAGCTATTTCTAGAACCAAGGCCTAAGTGCTCCAGAGTGAAAGCGTGAAGTGGATTTGGCTTACGCTGGGGGTGACTTTCTGGTGCAGCATCAATAACTTTTCAGGTTATTGAACCTCGCTGAACTGCTATTCCATTAGGATGTTTCTCTTCTGCTGTGCTGGTTCCTGCCCTCCTCTAACTTCTGACCTTTAAATCTTTTAGAGCACACCAATTCTCTCTTCTTCTTCATCAATAACAAACATTTAACAAACACCTGTTAGTTACAGGGTGAGAGATGACAATGCATTCTGTGTAATTACTACCTCACTTCCTTGTGGCCACTACAAATGTATTGATTGATGGTCCCCCGGTTTCTGTGAGCCCAGTTGAAATTTTAGAAAGCTTCTACACAAGATTTGATGTCCAGCCATCAAACTTGACATGTGTGAATTATGCCAGACTATAAAAAGTAACGCTGTGTGTAATCTGGGGAAAATGACACCCGCTTTCATTTTCATGGAAGAAAAATGCCTCGGTCTTAAAAATATAACGCTGTCCCATCTCTTCCTTTGTCTGTCAGTCACTATCTTCTGTCTGCCTGGTTTTCACATTGATCGCCTCTTCTGAAAACTGTTGTAAACTTAAGGTGACTTCTCATAGGTCTTGTCTCATTCCACGGACATAAGGCTCCTTTGTCTGCCTGTGGATGCAAGTGTGTGCGCATGCGCATCTGGGGACTAGAAGCGAATGTGGGATGGTTTCCTAGTGGAACAGCCTCTCATTGCTCCTTTTGGTGAGACTGGCTAGCCATAGAGCCCCAGTGATTCTCTTGTCTCTGCCCCCGACAGGACTGGGGTTTCAGGCAGTGTGGCCACACCTGTGTGTTTGCTTATTCGGTGGGTGCTAAGGATCGAACTCACATGCTCTTGACCCTCATGCTTAAGCAACAACTGCTCTTATCTGTTGAACTATTTCCCTATGCTGACCTCAGAGTTTTACGAGGCAAAGTAACATGGTTATTATATCTTTGCGTTTCTATTTTTTGGGGGTGGTGGTCGAGATAGGGTCTCACTCTAGCTCAGGCTGACCTGGAATTCACTATGGAGTCTCAGGGTGGCCTCGAACTCACGGCGATCCTCCTACCTCTGCCTCCCGAGTGCTGGGATTAAAGGCGTGCACCACCACGCCCAGCTGTGTTTCTATTATTTTAATATTTAAATAGTATATGCACATATACTATGCTATACACACAAATGTATATAGGGCTAGAGAGATTGCTCAGTGGTTAAGGCACTTGCCTACAAAATCTAAGGACCCTAGTTCAATTACCCAGCACCCACAGAGGCAAGATGCACACACTGGCACATGCTTCTGGAGTTTGTTTGCAGTGGCTAAAGGCCTTGATGTGCCTATTCTAGGTCTCTCTCTTAAATAAATAAGTAAATGAATGTATAAATAGTAACAATTCCTAAACATGGATTAATTGCTCTAGATCCAAAGTGGAAAGTGAGTTATTATTTTGCTACAAGTTTAAACAAGTAGAAAAATATTTTTAAAAGTTATTCTAGCTATAGATGATTGGGCTTCTGCATGAGAAGGAAAATACTTAGTAGCAGAGGCCAGTAAGTTAAAAAGGAGATATAAAGGGAAGAGAAAGGAAGGGAGGAGGATACTTGATAGGTTGGTATTGTACATATGTAAGTACAATGATTGAGATGGGGAGGTAATATGATGAAGAATGGAATTTCAAAGGGGAAAGTGGGGGTGGGGAGGTATTACCATGGGATTTTTTTTATAATTATGGAAAATGTTAATAAAATTGTGAAAATAAAAAAAAAATAAATAAAAAGTTATTCTTTTGTGGACAAAGAAATTAGATACTGTTTTCTGAGCACCTTGCAATCTGTGTAAAGGGACAGCCATAGCTTTGTAGCAGGGTTAAACTGATGTTCTGTAGTACATAAACACACACCTCTGAGCTTCAGAAAGGAAACATACTTTGATCTTAAACGAGAACCCCCAAATGGTGGCTCAGATGGTTCCTCCTTGGGAGTTTAGAACTGTAAGCCATTTTGAGATTCTGAAAGAAATGAAAATTTAAATTGACCATGCACAGCCCTCCTCCCCCGCCCCTCCAGTGTCCCTTGGACCACTTTCTACATCTGTCACCCTAGTCTTCAATTTTTCTGTAGTTGTCCCTGCAAACTGCTGATTTCCTCCAGCACCTTTGGCCACCCAACACTGACGAGAGCCTGTGAAAGAAGCCAGTTACTTGGCTGCGGACAGTTAGCTCAGAGGCCAGCATGTGGATTGGGGTCCATATGCGAACAGATTGCCTACTGAGAGGAGATTTAACGACCTGTGTTTTGGCCTGAACAGAAAGGCCTCTGATCCCTGTGCCAGTTTCCAGAAAGAAGGAGGACTATTTACCTTGGTAGCCAACATTTCAGGTGCATCAAGGGTAGCTTTTCCCCATCCAGCTGGCACAGTGGTTTGTTTATCTGGAGAAATTTTGCTGGGTTGGCAGCCTAGCAGTTGGACTCAGAATTTTGATTCTCCACCATCCTGCCTCTTGCAATGAGAAACTCGCGTTGACATATGTTTATTAATCTTAGTTAAAAGACACCTGCCCAGATGGTTTATACCTGGGAAACAGTCGGAGCCATCAATCCTTCTCTAATCAGCCAGTGCTCTTCCTCTCGACAACAACCAATTTGTTGAGATGACCAAGAGCTGTGTCACCTTGGTCTTGGGTGATTGGTGCCTTGTAAGTTAGAAGGACGGAGATGAAATGAAACATAGCTAAACCCTGGGCAGTGAGGGAGCCTGTGCTTTGCCAACATGCTCTGCTAGCCCCTGACCTTTAGCTGACAGGATTAACTACTTCTTGTTCCTCGCTTTACAGTCTCAACATCCTGATACCAAGGTTCCCTCTGCTTTCTCCCTAGGAGCCCGGCTGTACTGGGAACAGCTGTGCCCAGCAGGATTCTAATCACACCTCCAAGGGCTGGGGCGCGCGAGGCAGCAAAAGTGGGCGCTGGGTTTTTGATTGGAGAACCTCTCTTGCCACTTCAGTGTGCATTAGCAATGCTTTCTGGAAACCCCTGGGTATTTGCTGCTTGCCACAGGGGCTAGACTTCTATAAACAGAAACATTATTCTAGGGTGAAATTAGCCAAGGTATTAAGTTGATGAATGTGGTGCAGAGCAGACTCGGTAGTTGGGAGACAGAATAAGCAGCAATCAACTGTGAAATACAAAACAGCCCAGACCATTAAAGACGGAGAGGTGGTGAGTTGTGAAGCTGCCACTGGTAGCATGATATTTCCCTGCATCCCATTATGTCAAAAGGGGATTTACTGTATTTTTACCTCATGCTTCCTTCCGGCTTGTGGGTTGGAGAATTGCAATGTGTGTCTTGATAATTTAAACAACCATCATTAGGCAATACGCATTTGATATCTAATTAAATCTTTCATACCGCAGTATCATAGGCACACTCTGTCATCCTGGGATCTAAAGAGTCGGCTACATACCAAAAGAGCAAAGATGTATAAATCTGCAATCAATTCTCAGAAGGCTAGAGAACCAGAAATTTATTTCCACTATGGTGATCTGGGACTTAAGAGCTAGCATTAAGTAATCCCCCGGGAGAGAATGAGGGTATTGATATAGGCCTAAGAATTATCTGTCCCTCGAAAATACTGTTTAAAGACAATAATGCATTTTATTCTGGCCTTGTCATCATCACCCATATGCTCTCTTATTGACAGAATACGGTGACATGCTCAGGGGATTTGGAATCTGAGAGGAAGATTTAAATGTGCATTCACTGGATGACTTTTGTTTCTGATTTTGCCTTGATGGCACCTTTCCAGCTCCGGGACAAATGGCAATGGGCCACTGATTTTCCTTTTCAGAAGAGTTAGACATTTTCATGTCATCCCTTATGCATCAATTCCTGTATTTCAATCTCTGATCAGATACTAAGCAGTAAAACGTGACATTCTCCCTTCAAATATGGAAAACCAAAACTCTGAATTTATAACTGGGCATGCACATCCTATGTATGTGCAAAACACAGCCAGTAACTGTTGCTTGGTTCTGATTAGAATTCAAGGAAAATATGTAATAAAAAATAGTTTCTGAATTGAGAAAGATAGCATCTTTAAAAAGCAGGCATATTTTAATAATGAATTTTCTTTCCAACATTTAGATTTTCTGAATATTTATAGCCAATTTTTAAAAAAATGATTTAAAAATATCTCACATCTTCAGTGTTATGGAAACATAAATGTAGCTTCTATTTGATGAATTACTTTGCCTACAAACATGATATTTGACCCGAGTGTGTAGCGTTTTTATTAATTCCATACTTTGGGGCCTGATAATCGGATCTAGAGTCTTTAAATCTTGTGCTGACTTCTGATAAGAACTTGAATGGTGAAAAAATGATGTAGGTTACACTGTGGCAGACTTGGGACACTATACCATCCTTGGGAACAAAATAAAATTAAATAGGAGGAAGCATCTTGTTTCAGCCAGCAACTCTTGATTTGATGTATAAGGTCATCAGATGAAACACGAAGTAAAGATGGGCTTTCTAACCAGCTGTGTATTTTGGTTCCAGCTGACTGACAGTACAAAGAAAATGTGTCAGTCATGAATATTAAGCATCTTTCTAGCATTTTCTTTTCTTCCAGATGGAAGCAACATGCACATTGTAGCACAGCTCCTTCCGGCTGATGGATTTTCTTATTTATATTTTTGGCAAATCATATTGATTTTTCATCTATGATTTCTACCTTTGTATACCCTACTGAGTGGCTTTAAAGAGAAATGTTCACTTTAGTTTCTTTTTCGAATTCTCCACCCTCCAACAAGCTATTTATATCAAAGTCATTCCAACATAAGCCCTCTCTTTTATTATCTCTCAAACTCTTCACTCGTTTTCATCCCCTTTGGTATCTTTATAAACACACCCCACAACCCTGACTTGGTAATCTACGACTCTCCTACCTCTGTCATTATGATTTTATGATAATATTAGATCCATTCTAATTTTAAAATCTATTATTTTGATGTCTTATTGCTAGGTACCTGAAATATACTTGTTATTCATGAAGGTTCTTAAATCTTCCACTAATTCTGTAAGCTAAATATGACCATTTAAATCATATATATGAGGAAACTTAGCATGCCATTGAGTAACTTCCCCAAGCCCACACAGCCAAAATGTAGCAGAGGTAGGATTTGAAAGCTTCTCTTTTGAAATTCCAACCTCATTCTCTTAACTGCTAAACTATCAAAATTATATTAACTTGATGGTTCTATGACTCATTTATTAATAGCACCCTTGCATTTTCTTCAAACAAAAATCCAGCAGCAGTGCAACTATAAAGAATAGGTGTGAAGGCTATGCCCATATTTATTCAAGTTTCTGACTTTTTTGAAAAGTCGTTCCAGCCCGGCCCCTTGAGAGCCCAACAAGTGTTGTATCTAAAGGAAAAGGGTTTATGTTGGGGAGACCAGCTCTCATTGAAGACTTTTCTCTCCCTACTCCCACCCCCATGGCAACAAGCATCCCTCTGTATCTTCCTTTACAATTTCCCCCAAATGGCAAGTAGCTGGGCTTTCTAGGGTGGGGCTGCTTCTTGACGGAGATGCAACTTAGTGGCCCAACACACTGGTTCTCACCATACAAGCCCAGCTGTGGTCTGTTTCCTGGCACGTCTGTTGACAATGTGGAGATCCTTGGGAGGGGGAAAAAAAAAAAAAGGCAAAATGAACAGAAACGCCACCAGCAGCATTCTTGATATCACCATTAGTGTTGATAGAAGGTCTGCTTCCAGGCTTGTTGCCTTTTGGGGACATCAAGATTTGCACATTTCAAGAAGGACTCATCGGCTGCCACATCGAATTTATTCAGCCTTTGATTTGTCTAAGTCAATCACTGAAAATGAAATTTTGGCTTGATTTGTTGCTGGCCCTTATTTGAACGGAAATGAGGAAACTTTCACATTTAAACATTTCAGCTCTCATTGTATCTTTTCCATATGACGGAAGTAAACAGATCTTGGCAAAAACTCAGATGCAAAATACATTTTTTATATGAACGATATTGTCATTACTTTTGAAGGATATGGCACTAAACCAATAATTCAGAAGATGGCTGAACATCTAGATGTCCAAAGCATGAAAGTAGCTCACTGGTTGTGTGGGGACACACAATTCAACCTAATGAAGTTTTGAAGGCTAGCTTTTTAAAGAAAACTCACATTTTTACAATGTCAATGATGATTGATGGAAATAAAATTTACTAGAGTGAAAAGACATAGGCTTGGGCTAGAAAGATGGCTTAGCAGTTAAGGTGTTTGCCTACAAAGCCAAAGGACCCCAGTTTGATTCCCCAAGACCCACGTAAGCCATGCACAAGGGAACACATGCACCTGGAGTTTGTTTGCAGTAGCTGGAGACCCTGGTGTGCCCATTCTCTCCCTCCCTCCACCCCACCTCTCTCTCTCTCTCTTTCTCTCTCAAGGAAATAAATAAAAAAATTTAGGGCTGGAGAGATGGCTTAGCAGTTAAACGCTTGCCTGTGAAGCCTAAGGACCCCGGTTTGAGGCTCGGTTCCCCAGGTCCCACGTTAGCCAGATGCACAAGGGGGTGCACGCGTCTCGAGTTTGTTTGCAGAGGCTGGAAGCCCTGGCGCGCCCATTCTCTCTCTCTGTCTCTCTCTGTCTTTCACTCTGTGCCTGTAGCTGTGAAATAAATAAATAAAAATAAACAATTTAAAAAAAATTAAATGACATAGGCTTTGGTGAGTAAAGAAATATTTTCATCATATAAAGATACTTTATAATTCTAAGACTTCAGACTTAAATTCATAAGTCCTGGGTTTCCTCAATAATGATAAGTAAGTAATAACTGACAGTTTGTGTAGTAATAGTCAATAACAGAACTAAACTATAGAAGACAAAAATCTCATATAATAGTTATTCAAGAAACTGGCTACTACTGGTTTTTCATCATTGCTTTTTCCTGACGAGTCATTGTATTGTTACCTGTCTATGAGGAAATTTGATTGGACAAGCCGTTCTTGGGTGGGTCTGTTGGTCAATGATTGTTACTGGCTAATCTTCTACAAATGGAAGCATGTCCTTAATTGTCTAAGGAATGACTACAACCGGCCAGACATCAGACTATGCAAATCAATAGGCTGAGGGAAATCTGCAACCTTTCAAAGTCCTTATATTGTGTGTGTGTGTGTGTGTGTGTGTGTGTGTGTGTGTGTTTAAATTCATTTGTGAGTTGGAAAAGGTTGGCCTTCCAAGGGAAGTAACTCAGAGAAAGATCCAGTTGAATGAGCCTTTTAATTATGTTTATTGACCCTTCAACTGGAAGTCACCCAGTTCCTAGACAAAGATGAGCAAAGGAGATTTTTGGCTCTACTTTTAATGGAAGTGCAATGCAGCAGGGGAAAACAGAGAGCCCAGATGTTTACAAAGCAACGAGGTCTGAGCCTGCACTGATAGAGGAGCCATCTGATGCCATCACAGTAAATGGAGCCCTTCCTGCTCAGAGTTCTCAGCTAAGGACTTTACTGCAAAACTGGCAAGCTGTAGTCTTCTAGAGTTATGGTGCCTGAGATGAGAACAAAGGCAGCAAGAATAAACAATTTGGTTAATTGAGTTTGAAAGATAGAATTGCAATAAGGGACCAATAAAAGGTGCAATAAGAAGAACATTTAAAACTTCTAATAAACCTTAAAGAAATCGTGGTTTTGGGGCTCTGAAAGCAATAGCAACAAAGCAGAAGTAACAAAGAGCTATGACATCATTGTGCATTAGCTGGGGATCGATTTAAGAATGTGGTTATGTGAAACAAATTAAAGGGCTTTGTTAAAAAAAAAACACATTTTATTTCTACAGCTTCAATATTTCACAGTCACCTTTCAGGGCGATCTTAGAGTTACCATGTGCTTCGTAAGCATTTACCTGGCATATTGACCCTACGAGGTCACTTAACTCTTTCAACCACAATGTCCTCATTCACTGTAAGGTAAGGTTAATAATACCTGCCTTGTAGGAGTAGGGTAGGACGTGTGTGTGTGTGTGTGTGTGTGTGTGTGGTGTGTGTAAGAGAGAGAAGGAGAGTGAGATGTAATCTTGCTGAAGCTGGCATAACAAAATATCATGAGCTAGAAGATTTAAATGAAATAAAGGTACGGTATTTACAGTTTGGAGGCTAACAGTCCAAGACAAAGATGTCACAAGATGTAGCATCCTCTGGCGAATCTCTCCTTACCATGAAAATAGTTAGCCTCTCACAATGCTTTCTTGGGATCCTTCCCTCCTTCGCACATTTGCTCTGCTATCTCTTTGCATATATGTTTAACCCTCTTACTAGGGCCTGAATCTTAGGTTAAGATGTGCCCAGTGCTGGGCGTGGTGGCGCACGCCTTTAATACCAGCACTTGGGAGGCAGAGGTAGGATGATTGTCATGAGTTTGAGGCCACCCTGAGACTATGTAGTGAATCCCAGGTCAGCCTGGGCTAGAGTGAGACCCTACCTTGAAAAACCAAAAAAAAAAAAAAAAGATGTGCCCAGAACAGCTTCGTATTAAACTAATCAACTCCAAATATAGTCCCTTCCTAAGGTACTGGGAAAATTAAAATGTTGGGGAGGACAAAGTGTAACTCATAACTCTATGTGATATATGTGTGAGGGATAGAGACGGAATGTAGTCTAGAATTATTGTTCCATGCAGACTAATACACTTTGAAGGGCATCATCACTGTTATGATATGGTTTTATTTTCATATTAAAGCTATGAGATGAATATTATTTGCATAATATAAAATTTACATATGTATAATCATTCAGATATTTATATGAGATGAAAAGAATTTATATACAGGTAGAGAAATAGAAATGCAGAGAAGGTAAATGCTTGCTCAATATTTTATGGTGGGTTTTATAAAGTGGGAGGTGTAACTCATGTCTTCTAACCACAAACTTCTCTTAGATGACATTGTCCTGACACCAACTATTTGAACAATGATCATAGAATTGATTTTCCTATTAAACTGATGACACCCCCACCCCAAAGCATTTATCCTACATTTATTCCAAAAATGCTGTCCATGCAAAGACTCACTGAACAATGAAAGTGTCCTTTAATTAGAGACAAATCCTATTCTTCATTCTAAGGACTCTGTGCTTTTATCTAAAAATCAAAACCTTGAAATCTCTAAGAACATAAATGTATAAGAGTGGTTTTCTGGGAAATTATCTTTTGGGGGGGAAATTATTTTTGTTGACTTTTTACTACATTGTCCAGGATTGGAGCCAATAGATAGAAATCCACTTAACTTTCCATCACCAAATCTACAATATACCTCTATCTGTCTGCCTCCTTCTTTCCTTGAGGAACCATGTTGGAATAATGAATAAATTTTTCCAAACTCCATCAAAGGTGAAATATCTCATCATTATCTCCATTTTCAAGAGCTTCTCTCTTTCAACCATCTTGCAACTCTCTGATCCATCAATCTTTCTCTCTTTTATATGATTCACATTAGAATGCCGACATGCTTTATCATCTCTCATCTTAAAAGAAAGAAAATAACCTCGCTTTTGGTAGCTCTCTAGTCACTGCCCTAATTATTTTTATCCCTGTCCTAATAAGATATAAAGTTTGTATAGTTATTTCCTTGAATTTATCAACTGCATTTACAACTTAACAAACCCAATCATGTTTTCATCTCCTTTTCCCACTAAAGTCCTATGGTCACTGTTTGTTCTTACATTACTATATTTTTGTAGTAGCATTCCACATGATAGTTCCATCCAGCCTTCAAGAACACTTCTCTTGGCTTCTGGGTCAGTACATTCAATTTGTTCTTTCCTACTTATAGCACCGTCTGCTGTATCTGTCCTTGATTTATCCTTGTCTGGTAACGTCAGAGACTTATCCCTCAGATCCCAAGCTTCTAAAACATCTGAGGGAAAAGATACTGATATATTAGCAATTAATTATGGATTAGGTATGAAGAACATATACAGATTCTGTCCAATATACCATAAGTCTTTCAAGGTTTATTTATCCTGTTTCTTGGTATTTATTTTTTTTCCCTTGATTTGTTTTGCTATTTTAACACAGCTGTCAGAATTGAATTGGTACATTATATGTACTTGTATTTTAGATATTACTATTGAGAGCACACTTTCTAAGTGTTCTGTTACATGATCTTGTAAGCTGCTTTATGACATACCATAAATAAGAGTGAGATAAGGGCAGCACAGAGCATTCATGGCACTGGAATAACACTCCCAAATCATGGGGTATGTCTTGGAAGACATGACCATGGGGTTGGAAAACTTTGACTGACTTGCCCACGTTTGTACTATCAATAGACAGGCCTGTCCCTATTTCTGGTGTTCTTAATGAACATATGAATTTGTAGTTTACATTTCTGAAACAAATTGGGTTGCTTCTAGACATGCATAGTTCTTTTGGACTTGTAAGAATGTCTTAGCAGCCACAAGCAGAGAGCTCTAATCAACTGAAATAATAATAATGATAATGATCATCTTAATGAGCAGAACCCAAGAAATATGCCCTAGCATGTTCAAGAATGTGATTGCAACCTTGGGCTGTCTTCTGAAGTCCCCCCGCCTTTTTTTAAACCTCACCTAAAGTCTGTTTCTCCTCATAATTTCAAGTTATCTGAAGTAGATTCAGTAGCACCCCAAATGACAGCATTATTCAGCAATTGATGAGGAAGGAGTCTGACTTAAGAAACTTATCAGAAAGAACTTTGAAAAACAACCCCCCACACACTTCAGCTAGACCTAGGCCTCCCCTCCTTTCTCATCTCCTTGACGACAAACCTGCCTATATACCTACCTGTAAAGCAAGCCTTTGCAGCAGTGAAGGAAGGCATCCTTAATACCTGAGAACTAGCAGGAGTTATTCCATTCAAGGGAAAGTGAAAACAAGAAAATGAGACCTTGGGTAGCATTAAGGAAGGAAGATTGGAGCTTGCAGAGGTAATTGAGAGGGTTCACTGCTGCACTCTCAAAGAGTGCCAAACAACACACCCTCTCCAGGAGGGATTTAGTTGCAACGACTGGGCATGTGCTTTTGGGCTTATGCATTCCATTTGGAAGCTTTCTTCTCTTCTCACAAAATCTCACTTTTAGAGAAAAACTTTCCAGCTGTTCTTCTTCTATGTTTTCCTACATGTTGGCAAGATCCCTCAATTAAACATGATTTATGGGCTGCTAAGAATACTTAATTATCCATCATTTGGTCTGTGACGGTTCTGTATAGGGTTTCCAATTCTTAAGAATGTACTGGTAGACTGAAGATGGAACGCACTCCCAAATCATCCAGGGGCTCATGCAATTTTAACATCTTCTCCTTAGAAACAACTTGTCTGAGCTATAAAATATCTGATCAGAGCCAACCAATTGAACATCTTCCAGTGGCTTCTTGTTAATAGTGGTTGTGACTCAGATATTCCATGCTGGTCTCAACATTCTCTTAATTATAGAATATTCACATTTTAAAATATATCTTAGTCTTTCCTATGGCTTTAAAATGAACATTTTTTCAACTGCAATTATAACAGTTGGTTATAAAGTACCTCCACATCCTGCACATTCAATTGCACTATAGATCAAGTTTTGCCCCAGTTCACACATCAGTACACAATCTCCCCTACATGCAATTACATAGAAAGAGCCCATTGTTCTACCATTGGGCTCCTCATAGCTCTTTATGACAGGAGTGCAAACATCAAAAAAGGACTTTTAAATGATGACTTCTTTGTCTCTTTGCAACTTCCTAGTTGCTGGGATACACATAGGATATAATTAATGGCATGATCACCTCTCTCCCTCAGTGGAGGCTAGACAAAAGTCTACTGATTTCAGTTGTTCATGGACAATAGCCTACCTTCTTTCAAAGCCTATTAGCATTTACTTTCTCTAGTTACTTCTTAGAATTGAATGAAGTATAAAAACAGTAACACTTCTCATCTTTGCAGAGCTGAACAATTAACTAATTATCCCATTAACTTATTGAGCCATATTTGTACCAGTTAGTTCAGGGATCTGGGAGGTATATTAATTCTTTCAGGCCACTGGAGCAACATTTGCAGTTAATGGGCCCATGTCCCTTACTTACTACCAGGGAGGGATTGGAGAATTGTTAGGAAATGGAATACATTAATTCTTAATGTACCCAAAGGGACAGGTGAGAATGACTTTGCACAAGTTGAGGAGAAAATGTGTGGGTTGTTTTTTGTTTTGTTTTTCTCTTTTAAGATCAAAATACACTTAGAGTTAAAGCCAACATTGGGATTCAATATTTTCTGGAAAACAGCTCTATCCTTGAACTTGGAATCTTCCAGAATTTGGCTGCTTGTTGATGGTTTTATGTATAATCTTGAAAGTGGGTAGGCAGGAAGTTTTGTAAAGGGGCATTGGCAGTGTTACTGTCTGGATTCTTGACAGTAGAAAGGAAGATGGTGACTTTGTTTCTAGTCCAGAAAATGCTTAAAGAAGCTCTTAGTACATTACGTGGACTCTGCTCAGGGATGGTATATATGTCAGAGTAGGTAGGCACTGCCCTGCAGAAACATTCACTTCGTTTTAATGAAATGTGTATGTGTACATGATTGTGTATGTTTTTCATGTGTGTGCAGGTGCACATGTGCACGGTGGGGGGAGGTACATGCATTTGTGTATGTGCCTACATGTTAAGGCCAGAGGACAGCCTCAGTGTCATCCTCTAGGGACACCACCCACCTCCGTGGAGACAGGGTCTCTCACTGTTCTGGAGCTCACCTAGGTTAGACTAGCTGGCGAGTGGCTGTCAAGGAGCCTCTTGTCTCTGCCTCTTCAATGGTAACTTATAGGCATATACCACCACGCATAGCTTTTTAAATGGGTGTTGATGATTAAATTGCTTGCAAGGCAAGGGCTTTACCAACTGAGCTATCCTCCTAACCCCACCTGAAAAGACATTTCTTACATTGCCTGAGGTTTGTGGGGGAGGAGTTGTACAGACTATGGCTACAGAAGGTCCTGCCCTGTAGCACCTGTAGGTCTTTCAAAGGAAAACACTTGAGACCCATCTCACTTTCGGTTTCTAATTGGATCTGGGTGGGAACCTTAGGGTAGCATCTGAAATATGGGTTTACAAATCTGCAAGCTAGAACAATGGACCAGTCACTGTGTCCACATTCCTCCCTCACATTCTGTTGTGCCCAGGAAATGCTTTGGAGGAGAATAACAAAATACTGTAAAGCCAGGGGCAGGGGAGGAGCAAGTGATAAAAAAAAAAAAGCAAGTAAATTTATTAGAGCATAAAATGTGAATCTCTGTGGAGAAATACGGAACACATGGTAGTCCCAAATGTCCTGCATGTGGCATCTGAGGCCATGTGGTAGAAAGAGTGAGGAGAGAGGTCTATACCTGAGTGTTGAAGGGGGTAGCCTGAGGCTTACAAACATAATTCTAAACTTGTGCTTAATACATAAACAGAATCATTAATCCTTGAGGCTCTGTGCCTGACTTCTCCCCTTTCCTAACCCCAGATATTAATCACAGCCACTGTTGGGAATAAAGAGAAATTGACATTCTCATTCTTTAAAAATAGTATTAGACTCTCTGCTTATGTCAGTTCACTGTGTGATACTGAGGTCACCTAAGCTGTACCGGACACTTCAGGAACCCTTTCTCTTTCTTGGCAGCTATTGTAATCTGTTCTCTCAGGGTCTCTCCTTCATTCACTGCAGTATAACAAGGAATACTTTCATTTCAACAGGATGTAGCATGGAATTTGGTAGGAGACACATCAGATTCTCAGAGGATTCTGTGTAGAAATTCATTTCATTGAAAGAGAAGCTTCAGTGGTTATCTATCTCCCCAAAAAGCCCCATGAGCTGAGATCTAGGGCACAGAAATTATTCTTCCTTTGAACACTAATCATTTCAGTTCTCTATGATCCATCTTTTTTTAAAGACACGTGTACAAATATATGTATGTATTTATAATTCACCTTGTCCCACAAAGGTTGCATGATGTCTTGAAATATGCATATGTAAACTGAGAAATATGCAAATGAGAAAATTGGTCTAAGGGAAAAATAAGGACAAGAAAAATACAACAAAACAAAGCTTATTCTAGACATAAAGTAATTCTGCTTGAATGTGTATTTTAACTTTCCATTCCTAAATAACAAAAGGGTTAGATAGTGATGGTTATGAAACCAATAGCCAGTCATGAATCACTGCTTACCTTGTGCTAAGCATTGAGCTAAATTTTGTTTGGTGGATGCATTATGTTCCTTCCTAAACTTGAAGAAACAAGTACTATGGTATCACATCTTCCATGCCAGAAAGTAAGACTTAACTGACAAAACTATGCCTGGCTTCTTTGAAATAAATACAATATAGGAGTAGGTATTTTTCCATGGGTCTCCAACAAGAGGTTGCAATACACTGTGGATACCAATATCCATCAAAGAACCTTGATGGTAACTCTGAGTCCAATGGCATGGCAGACTATGAAGTTGTTTCTTGACAGTTTTATGTAAGCAAATTTCAATTAAAGAGAATTCCTTAATACCTGTATTATTTTGTTCCAAGCATACATGGGCTCTAGGACTTTGAATACTTCTTAGGATATCTAGATGCCTGGATGGTTATGTCTTCTAAACACTAATCTAAAAATTCTCTTTCAGTGTTTTTTAAAAATATGCATGTGCTCTTTGAGATGTGTGGAATTACAGATATGCACATCGCTCATCAATATAAGCCTGTGGCTCGAAATAGGATTGATTCCACCTCAATGTGGTAGAGATGAACATGACAATAAATGAACATGTCCTTGTTACTTCAGGTGGAGAATGACCATGGGTCAGTCCAACACATTCCTCATAAGCCAATTTTGAGTTATTTCCAATTCTAAGAATAATAGAATCAATTAGCTTATATATTGACGAGCTCATAGAAATTATATTGACTGTGTACCAGCATTAGGCACACAAAGCAAACTATTCTTCTCTCCAACTACCCCTAACTGCCCAATCCACAAACACTTGTTCCTAGTGAAAGATGTGATTAAGATAAAGTGCTGAAATACCTTGAAAGAAGAGACCTCTGAACTGACAATACGTGTCTGCTGCCTCATGGGCACTGGTGGGAGAAGCCTTTCCCAAGGAAATGGTACTTAAGAGAAAATTGGAAAGAACTTTAGGACTTAGTCAGGTTGTGACTACAATAATCTTCTTAGAAAACAACAAATCAAGACTAGTATTGTAGAATACGTATCCAGGGTACTAAAAGACTTCAGTATCTCTGTAAGATAAACTCACTACTCCTTCAGTGGGAAATGAATGCTCCTTGTCCCCAGTGCCAAGCAGGAATGATCCCTTTCATCCCTTCTCTTCACCTCCATTTGCCTTACTTAGTGTACCTGGCATTCTCAGCTGAAACCTCCCTAAATTCTTCCCTTTTTGCCTCTCCCTGGTTCTAAGTCCACCCAGAAAGAGGATCACTCAAGATTCAATACAGAGCTAAAAGAACCCTTTGCATTTTAAGGAATTCTCAGAAGGAATAAGAACTTTCCCAATTGTGGAAGAAGCTTAGAAGGCCAAGATCTAAAAAGAAGTCGATTTCAAAATCTAAGAGAAACCACTTACCAGTCCTGGTGTGGATGAAAGGGTCAAACTTGCAAAGAGATTTTGTCAGGTAAGTGTGTGGCTGACACAGTCTCTGCCGGTTATGGGAGCAGAAAACTACGGGAGGCTGTTGGCTCCATGAGGTCCCAGCACAAGCGAGGGCGGTTCTTTAGGCACTCCCAGAAAGAGGACACAGTAGAAAAACAGGGACCCCTTCTGTGTCTCTAAACACTGATGGTTGTCATCTCTCTTTGAGGGTGTTCTACCCTGGAGTCATAGAGAAAAGGATTCCGAGACAGGGTTTGCTTTCAATTTGACAATAAATCACAATAGCCCAGGCTACAAAACAATTATACAAACAAGATGAAGTCCCTCACAGATATGGAAGGCAGAAGTCTGAACTCTGTAGGTCAGATCCATGGTGTTGCCAGGACCACACAATCTCCAAGGCTGGAAAAGAGTCTGTCCATTATCAGGTAGGAGCTGCCAGCGTTTTTTAGCTTTTGGCTCTAACACATTACCCAGTAGCTACCTGCTTACTTCTCTGTCTCTCCTATGGAAATCAGGGCTCTTCACAAGTGCTGGGTGCCTGTGTGTGTTGGGGGGTGGGGAGCATTATCTTTCCCTGTTTCATCCCCTCAGTCTGGCCTATGAGGGAAGTGATCCAGAGTTTGGGAGATGATTCCTGGTGAAAGATCAGAGCAAGTGATATCCTGTTTGGAGGTAGATGGTGTGGTAGTTTGGGTGTGAATGCATGTCCCTCCATAGCCTCCAGTATTTTTAATTAAGGTTAAGCTTCCTACTTAAGTCTCCAGCAGCCTGCTGGAGGGGGCATGTCCCTGGGGATGGACGTGATTCCAGCCCAAAGGTAGGGAGAGAACAATGTGAGCGCTGGTGGTTCTTGCTTGCTTGCTTTTGGGTTTTGATCGTTTCACTGTGCTTGGATCCATGAAAGGGGGCCAGCTCCTTCCACCCTTGACAGAACCTCCCCTGGATTTGTAAGCTCACATAAACCCACTCTTCCCATAAACTGTGTTATGGTTTGATGTTTGTCCCAGCAACATGGAGCTGATCATGACAGAATTGGTTTCATAATTATTGTTTTTGTTAGTTATTTTAGCAGAGTATTCCAATTAGTATTATGTGATTCCTGCTGCCTTCGGCCTTCTGTAGAACCTGAGGCAGGGGCTGGATTCAATGGGATACAGAGCAGTTCACTCATTCCCTCCAGTGGCCTTCACAATACTGATTGTTCTTGATGTGTGCAAGTCCATGGGAAGGAGGGAGCAGTATTCTAAATATAGAAAACTTGGTCCTGTCATTGGCGAGGACACTTTATATGCCCTGAATTCCTGTATGGATTAACATGCATTGTCAGGTGATGAAATCAACTTTCTCTTTGACGCAGAAAGAATGAAGTTATAGACATTGCCTTCACTGACTTAGTCTGTCATTACTTCAGTCAGATAACCCACCTGGCACTGGCTTTGTTTTTGTGAATTGAGAAGTGGTATCCATCCCTAAAGGGTAATTTGTGTGGAAGCACTCTGTATGCTCTATGCTCCAAAATGAGTGTCAATCATAGTTTATCTATTTGGGGTCAGGCATCCCAATGTGGCTCACAGAGACTGAAAAATCCAATATAACTGTATTGGAAATTTGATACTTGGTTTAGTTATTATTCTTCTTATGAAAGGGAAAGGTCTATCTCATCAAAGAAATATCTAACAAGTATTTCATCTTCCACAGTTGAATATCTGTGACTCAATCATGTGGGAGGGTTTGACCAAGTTTGATCCAGCCTATCAATTTTTGAGGCAATGACTCCTTGTGACTTGAGGAAGGGAGTGGTATCAGGTAGCCCCTGAGCCTGGATGCAGCAAGAAAGGCAGGTAACTTCTTCTGTAGACTTCCTACCATGGACTTCATTGGAGGCCTGTCTCCTTCACTCTGGATATCTTTCCTAAGCATCATTCCTTTTTATTTTTATATTTTTGAGACAGAGAAAGAAGACGAGAGAGAATGGGTGCGCCAGAGCCTTTCAGCTGCTGTGAACTAACTCCAGATGCATCCGCCCCCTTGTGGCACATGTACAATATTGTACGCTTTGCATCACTTGCATTTGGCTATGTGGGATCTGAAGATTCAAATAGTCATTCTTAGGCTTCGCAGGCAAGCGCCTTAACTGATAAGCCATCTCTTCAGCCCCTGAGAATTATTCCTTTTTTCCATGACAGAGAGGCAGATAAAGATGGAAAATAGGCACACCAGGGCCTCTGGCCACTGCAAATGAACTCCAGACGCATGCACCACTTTGTGTATCTGGCTTTACATAGGTATTGGGGAATCCAACCTAGGTCCTCAGGCTTTGCAGGCAAACACCTTAACTGCTGAAATATCTCTCCAGCCCCTGAGAATTATTCTTTGAGTGGCTCTCCAGTGTTCTCTCTCTCTCTCTCTCTCTCTCTCTCTTGCTCTCTCACTCTCTCTTGCCATGTCTGTTCACTGTTTCCCTGTGGTATAATTTGAGAATAACAGGGATTGATACCTCCAGTTGTACTCTGTCTCCTTGCAATTGCTTTGGCTAGTCATGGTCTTTGGTGCTTCAGTATGAATTCTTGGATTGTCTTCTCCAGCTCATTGAAGAGTTGGGATTTTAATGGGAATCGCACTGAATTTGTAAATTACTTTTGGAAAGATTTGCAACGTTAATTCTAGTAATCCGGGAAGATCTTTCCATTATGTAGTCACCTCTTTGATTCGTGTGCATGTGTGTGTGTGTGTGTGTGTGTGTGTGTGTGTGTGTGTGTGTGTGTGTTTGGGGGTGTCTTGAAGTTTTCATTGCTACAGTCTTTCACAGTTTGGTGAGATTTATTACTAGACATTTAATTTCTTAGTAGCTGTTACGAATGAGATTGTTTCCTTGATTCCTTTGTCTGTAAGGCCACCATACGTATACATGAAAACTACTTTTGTGTGTTGACTTTCTGTCCTGAAACTTTCTGAAAGGAGTTTATTAACTCAAGGAGATTTTTGTACAGTTTACTGGTTTTTTTTTAAGTATAGAATCATGTCACCTACAAATACAGCTAGAGTTCTTCCTTTCCTGGTTTTATTCCTTTTGCGCCTTCTTGTGATACTGCTCTAGTGAGAACTTTTAACATGGTATTGAATAAAAGTGGTGAGAAATGGCATCCTTTTCTCCCTTCTGCTTTTAATTGAAATGGCATCAGTTTTTCTCCATTTGATATAAGGTTGGCTATGGGTTGGCATGTATGGCCTTTTCTGTTTTGAGGTATGTTCCTGTATTCCACTCTTTTCAGGACTGTTCTCATAAAGGCAGGTAGGATTTTGTTGATTGCCTTTTCAACATTAACTGAGATTTTCACGCAATTTCTAGTCTTAAATTTATGTGATTATTACATTTGCTGATTTACATATGTTAAGCCAATCTTGGGTCCCCAGTGTGGATCCCACTTGGTCATGATGGATAATCTCTTTTGTTCAGGGCAACATTACCTTCGTAGAACACCTTTGGAAATGACCCTTCCCTTTCTCCATTGTTGAGCACCTTGAGTGGGTGTTTGCTCATCATTGAAAGTTTGGTAAAATACCACAGAGGATCCATCTGGTCCCAGGCTTTTCTTTGCAGGGAAACTGTTAATTGAAGCTTCAATCTCATTGTAATGGGCATGTAAAGTCGATCTTTTCAAATGTTTGTTTGGGTTTTGTTTTGTTGAGACAAGGTCTCACACTTTGTAGCTCAGGCTAGTCTGGAATTTCTTCCACAACCCAGGATGGCTGTGATCATACTATGTTCTTCCAGCCTCAGCCTTGATCATAAAGTGTTGGCATTATGGGCTTGAGCCACTACACCTGCCCCTTTCAATAGCTTTGACAAAAGAAGTTTTATTTGGTATAAGAACATTGTGATGTACATCTATTTTACTAGACTTCTCTGAACATCAATCAGTTCCTTCATCACTTCTTTATTTCAGAGTCACTTAGGACATGGATGAAATAGTCAGTAGATATGTATTTGGTATTTTTTTTTTTGTCAGACATTATCTACTTATTTGAGCTACATGTAAAATATTTTAAAATACCTAACAACTGTTTCATCAAATGCATTACACAACAGACTAGGGAATAGTGTTTGAAGTGACGGTCAGAAGAATTTAGTTGAACGCACAAGGAGTTTCCAGCTCTAATGTACAAGGAGAACATATATCTGTGGTACAAAATGAAAATGTAGTATTATGGATGTCATTTTTTAACTGTAATTTAGAAAGGTAATCAATGCCTAGAAACGCTATTAGAGATCTATTATGGGCTGTTAACTATGCTAGATCAAGAGAATGACTCCAAAAAGATACAATTTCTGGTCTCGGGGGACATAAGACATATATACATGAAATAATAATTTAGAATACGTGTCAGTCTGACAGTGCCAAATAAATGGAACAGAAAGTGAGAACAAAGGGGGAAAAAAGAGACCACTGCCATCCAGCTGGGCTCTGTAGGAAAAGCAACCAAGGAGTTATTTGAGCTCAATATTTAATATCGAAATGATTTGAAAAAGAACTTTTGAGAGTCATGAATGCTGTTTGACAACCCCCCCCCCTTTGAGCCACAGGATTGCACACCCTTGTTGCACTGTGGTTGGGTGGTAGCATGTGACTATTTCTGATGAATGACTGGAGGTTGAAAATGGCCTTTGTATCACTTCCATGCCAAAGCATGTAATTTCCACTGTCCTTAGAGTGTTCTAAAACCTCTGGACTTACCAGCCAGCAGCTCTGCTCTGGAGAAGAGGCAAGCTTTTGTATTTCCTCTAGATAATAGGGAGAAGGTCTCCTAGTAACTTATGATGGATATATCACTTGCCTTCTCTCTCTTTCTTTCTCTCTCTCTCTCTCTCTCTCTCTCTCTCTCTCTCTCACACACACACACACACACACACACACACACACACACACACACACAACAAACAGCCTCAGTTCTATACACCAGCCACATCATTCTGAACAAAGCAGCCATTACAGGGACAAGGAGAAAAATAAAAGCATAGACTCAGAAATGTTGAAGATGTAACTAGGTCATTTTCTTTGAAGAGCGTAATATTAAAGAAAATGTAGATTCTTTTCTCAAAAGACAAGGACACTTGGGTTGGAGAGGATTTCACCCATCAGACTAAGGAGTGGAAACTACTTTGGGGATCTTGCTGCTGTTGGTGTTGAGTATAAAAGAGATTTAAGAAGCCAATGGATGGGTAATTTGAAGGAAATGGTATGTAGGAATTATAAGGGTAAGCAGAGAAAGAGAGTCCGTCAGTCTACTGCTCAGTGCAGATGGCACATAAAAAAATGAAATGTTCTCCCAAAATGATGACATGACCCTCCTTTAAGCCACAAGACAGAACTCATGATGCATGCTAATTTGAGGAAAATGTATAAATTTGCCCTAAAACCATATGAGCTATTGCCTTAATATTTTAGACTTAGGGAAAAAGCTCTTGGACCTGAGATCACACATTCATCATGTATGAGTTATGGCTCTTGTTAGCCGCATAATAATGTGCTCTGTTTTTAAAAGTGAAGTCTAATAATAAAATCTGTATTGTAATCCAATGCTCACATGATTCTTCCTAACTAAGAATGATGTTTGGTAGGTTTTTAAGCAACCCCAGAAAAGATTCAGACTAAGAAAGAGGATTGGGTGAGAAGAATATTTGTGGCTGAATGTTTTAGAAGGTATTTCAAATATATGCTATTTCTTAACTCATCTTACTTTTTACTTTTAAATTTGAAAATGGTAGTTTTCAGCTTTTAATTTCCTTGAGATTGGTCTTGCAACACATTCAGGCATGCACAAACCTTAGATCTACTACAGAGGATCTGAGTCCAAAAGCCGAAGGGAGCAGGCTTCAGGATCGTAAATATTATGAAGTTTGTGTGATTTGTGTTGTGGTCCATGGGCCACATATGGAGGGACACAGTGAAGTCTCTGAGTTCAAGGTGGGACTACAAGATCCTTGAGCCCAGTGTAATTTTCCTTACCTTGAGCCCCTGCTGCTTACTGTGTTTTCTCCACATACTAGGCATAGCTGTGTATGGCAAAGTAAGGACCCTGGATTTACAGCAAAACAGATGTGCATAGACGTGATGGCTTTACTGTGCACTCACTCTCTGACAAGGGCTGCTCTAGTAGGCTCTTCAGAAGATGAAGGCCATGATTAACATGAACAAAAGGGGACACGGAGGAAGAGAGGCAGTCATGCTACCGCAAGGTATAGATGGAACATAGAAAGATTAAGAGTTTTCCCAAAAGGATAACTCCTTCCTTTTAATAAGCCACAAGATAGAGGAAGACAGGAGGGCATGGAGGCACATGCCTTTAATCTCAGCACTTGGGAGGCAGAGGTAGGTGGGTCGCCATCAGTTCAGGGCCACCATGAGAGTGCATAGTGAATTTCAGGTCAGCGTTGGCTAGGGTGAGACTGTACAACAAAAAAAACAAAAATAAATAAAGATAGAGGAAGACATGCATGCAGACCCAAGTGAGCTATTGGCTTAATATTTTAGCCTCAGATGATAAAAGGTTCCTCTCTGAGGCCCATGGAGCTTATGCAAGGTTCTAAGTGCCTGAGACCCAGGATTGGAAGTGAGATTTCATGCTATTATTACAGTGTGGTAAGCCACCAAAGTGGCTAAAATGTGTCAGATAAGAGTCCCGTTTGATTAGTTCCATTTAACAGTGTGTAGTATTCTCTGCAGCTGAAATCAGGAAAGAGCTGAGTGGTGCCTTGTTTAGACCCGAAGACCACAGTGAGGCATCCTTTCTCCACAGCTCCAGAGAGGACAGTTAGTGGGGCATCTCATGATGGTGGCTTATTGCCTCTACAAGTACTTCATCAGAAAATCGTAGCTCCATGTTGTCCTGGGATTTGACCAATATTAAAAAAAAAAAAATCCTTTTTATCACAAGTCTCTTTGAGTGTTGAACTCTCCGTAGCTTCTGATCTCCCGCTTTGATGAACTGTGGGTCTCCTCAGTGTCCACCGCCATCTTCCTGGAGGAGAGCAGTGCTTAAATGTAATCTTCCACTTTCTCTGTAATGTTTTCTGGGCCCTGACATAGGCATTAGAGATGGTTCGTCTGGTGCTAAGCAGCCAGCTTACTTCCCATGTCCTATCGATGGGTCTTGAGTCTCTCAGTTACTCTGCTTTCCAAGGCTGAGTTCACTGTGGAAGAGGGGGGTAGACAGAATATGCTGGAACCACAGGGTGGAAGGTGCACTCCGAGGCCTTGTCCCCCACACAAATACTGACCCCACAGTGATCTCCAATGACCCCACTAAGGAGGGACTCTGTGGAATGAGAAAGAACATAAAAGAGTAACCCAATGGGAATATGACCAATTTGCAATATATCTTCATAGGGCTTGCGATAAAATATAAAAGATATCCCTTCTGTCTGCTTCAGTAAAAAGGAAGGTGAAGGGGATAGAAAAGGAGGAAACAGGCCCATTTTCCCCCACTTCAGGCACAACAGAACTGCCCCACAGAGACATTTCTTTGGGTCTGTATTCCATTAACTGCCATAAGACTGAACGACACGAAGACTTGAGCTTTATTTAGTGTTTACTATGTGTGAGGCATTGTGCTGAGCCCTCCCTACTGGATTACACTGAGTCCACACTGGAAACCCTTGGAGCTCGGGGTACTACTTTATATCATTGTTTAAGCAACACTCCAAGAAAATTGAATAATTTGCGCGAGTAAGTGGTGTCCAAAGCTCGGCTTCTGGCTACTGTGCAAATCTTAAAAACCATATTTAACATGGATTTCTAGTTCAGTTGATCATAAAGTGGGGATATGCCTGCAGTGGGAGGGCGACTTTGCTGCTGAGGTGAGCCTGGGTATGGTCTACGGGAAGATGGGGAGTTTTCACTGCTTTTCATAAGGGGAAACAGTTGGAACACAGATGTAGTCAAATGCTCTAACTGTTTTTCTCATACTTGTGTTACTCAAAAATAAGAAATGATGATTCAAGTTCTCATGAAGTTCTAAATATGTCTCAGTATTGTAAGCAATACACTGAACAGTAGTAACAGCGGCCATCATGAGCCAGGGTCACTAGGGATCTCCACCTACATCAGATTTACTTAGGACAAGTGATTAAAAAAAAACAGTGTTTGGTGGAAGAGAGCAGCTGGTCCCTAGACTCGGGAGTCTTTTACTTGTTAATGAAGTAAAACGAACATTTTGGCTGGAATAAAAAAACCAACAGTAGGAATGAAAAGCCATTCTCATTCCTCACCTCAGGGCTGCAAAGAAAATATCCATTCAGCGTGTTAGTAGGAAGCGATAAGGCACCGTCAGGAGCCAGAGCGCTGTACCGCTTTGGCAAAGAGGGCCGAGGAGAAATGGTCCTATTTTAAAGGGCTTTTCTACTTCTGATGTGATTTGGGACCAGTTCCTGAATCATCTTTGAATCAGAATAGCAATTCTTTTACACTCACTTGGATGGAGTGTTAAAAAAGAAATCTTTGGAAAATGCTCAATAAATGCCTTGAGCTCTATGTAAATAGGGGAAAACGTAGTTATTTGTGAAAAGAATATCAAAGAAGAGCTTAATATTATTCAACTTTAGTTATGTTGGGAAGAAAATGCACTTACTGCAAAGGACAAAAAAGGTGGAATTGCTTCATAGAATAGAGCATCCAGTGGCTGCAAAAGAGTGTATGTGCAAGAATATGTTGGATGAATCAATGAATCAAGAGCATATGCATAGGAAACCTCATTAAAACCAAATTAGGAAGTGGAGCATATATAATAACCATTTATACCTACCATTGTAATTTAGTATTTTACCACCAAAGGAAATCCGTGTTTACTTGTAAGGAGTTTTAGGACTTAAAATAAAGGTTGAATGGAAGAAATGAGGATTTTAAGTGTGGATCTTAGGCCCACATCACTGATCAGTGAACAAAGCCAATTGCTCTTAGGTTGAAAAGAATGTAGCCAGGGGCTGGCGAGATGGCTTAGCAGTTAAGGCACTTGCCTGCAAAGCCAAAGGACCCAGGTTCAATTCCTCAGGACCCATGTAAGCCAGATGCACAAGGTGGCACATGCAACTGAAGTTCATTTGCAGCAGCTGGAGGCCCTGGTGCGCCCATTCTCTCTGTCTGTCTGTCTGTCTGTCTCTCTCTCTCTCTTGCTCTCTCTCTCTCTCTCTCTCTCTCTCTCTCTCTCTCTCACACACACACACACACACACACACACACACAAACATCCTCTCTCTCCCTCCCCCCTTTCTCCCTCTCAAATAAATTTAAAAAAAAATTTAAAAAAAGAAAACAATACAGCCAGAACAGGCTTATGCAGAAGTTATTGAAAAGTTAATATGAGACATCTCTAGTCTTCAAATCTCTGTCACTCTGCCTCTAAAAATTTCTTGAATGTTACGATTTCCTCTCATGCCTTCCAACACAGTGCTTGATTTATCGTCCCCTTTTCCTTTGCTGTATTTGTGTGTGTGTGTGTGTGTGTGTGTGTGTGTGTGTGTGTGTGTGTGGTGTATGAGTGTGCATGCATGTCCATATGGGTGTGAGTGCTCGTGCATATGTGTGTGCATGTGGTGGCCAAAGGTTGATGCCCGGTGTCCTCCCCCTTTGTTCTTCACCTTATTTTTTCTTTTAAAATAGGGTTTCCCACTGACCCTAGAGCTCCACCATTTGGCTAGACTAAGCTAAAGTGCTGCCTGTCTCAGCTTCCCTGGCATGGGAATTCAGACATATACCACCACACCCAGCATTTGATATGGGTGCTGGCACCCAAACTCAGGTCCTCCTCTTTGCACAGCATGCCACTTTACCAGTGAAGCCTTCTCCCCATTGGCCCCTGCACCATCCTTCTGGAAGCCTTTTCTTCTTTGCAGTTTCTAATCAGTCCCAATTCAAGTTCTCCTCGGAAGTAGTCAATTCCTTCTTGAATCTGGCCCCAGTTCCTCAGGGCTAGAAACATAGCTTTATCTACATCAGAAAAAAAAAAAAAAATACTGGTATCCATATATTATCGAACAGAAACTGTTCTAGTGGAAAGGACTCTGAATCTTCAAATCACCCCCTGACATTCTTTTCTGCCTCACGAGGGCTCAAGAACAATAAAGACCCCCACAGAAGGTCAGCTTGCCTGCAAACAATTGTTAGATGGCTACCAATTATCTTCAATTCCCCATACTTTGAGATAATCTGCTGATCCAGCTACTAGGCGAAGTTCTACTCACTATAAAGTTGTCAAACAATTATGTTGTCTTTTCTGACTTGGATATAGGGTCTTATCTTTGTTTTAAAAATGAACACAAAGAGTTCCTAGCCATCATTCTTGGACAGTCGGAACACAGCTTGATACCTGCCTTTGGATTTTCTAAAACAAGTTCTATATCCTCAGTAATTCTTGCACCTCTGAGCGTCAAGGAGTTTGGTTTAGGGTGGTCGGGCTCCTGTCATGAGAGTTGTGGACTCATAGTCTGCATCATCATTCCACTGCTCTTCTCTGAATTTCACTACCGGGGAGATCAGCTCTGCCTCTGGCTAATTTTACTTCAGGCCTGGCAGAGGAACTATATTTAAAGCCCTTATTTCTGAGATAGTTGAGTACCAAGATCAATTTTGCAATTTACTTCTAGAAAGATGGTAGCAAAAGTGGAGGTTTACCAGCCTCACAGCTATCTTAGGATCTGATAAAAAGAAATAAAACCAAAAATAGGAAAGGGAAATGTTAAAGGCACACACAAAAAAGAGCTTGGTATGGACTCTAAAATCCAACTTTAGGACAATCAGTCTTGCAAAATGTAATTTGGATGGAGCAGAAGGGTGTTAAAGGCATCCATATGCCACTATGTCTCAAGAAGCCAAGACTCTATCCATCTGTCCTGTTACTAACGTCTCCACTATTCAGTAAGGTTGCAAGAGGTCTTTGAGACTTAATGAATAAATGATTCATTTCTTATTCTAGCACCTATGGATTTCTTGACTCTCCACTGTGGAAAACTGGAGAATTAGTGTGCTTCCAACATAGGCTCTGCATCGGTTCATGATACCCTTGCTTTGAGGGGGTGGAAACACTGTAAGAGCCACAGACTGGGACATATATGCCCAGAGACATTGCCTTCCCGCAATAACTGACTGGTGTTCCCACAATTCATAACCCGTAACCCCATGAGGAATACCAGCAACCCCAATGAGGAAGACCCCAGTGGAATGAGGTCAGGGAAGAAGCAAAATATGGTACCAGCACATGGTGTATCCAAAAAAAGTATGTTCTTAATAAAAATTAAAACATTAAAAACCAATAAGCAATGCCTACAGTCACCATTCACAGATAGAGTGACTTGACCCACTGAAGAGGAAATGTGGGTGGATTCCTATAACCCATGTGAAGGTCACTGCATTTATATATTGCTTCACCTCCAGCTGTAACTTTCCCTTTCATTTCTTTGTTTTCTTGGAGTTGTTAATTGCTTCTGCTTTTATCATACAAAGTAATGGATCTCCTTTGTATTAGTTTCCCAAGGCTGCTATCACAGAAATAACACACACAATTTGAATTTTGGATCCTAAAAGTCCACAAGTATTGGTAAGGGTGCTTCCTGTGAAGTCCATGAGGAAGAATCTAGCCCATGATTCTCTCCTAGCTTCTAACAATTCTCTCTATCTCTGTGTCCAAATTCCCCATCTTTATAAAGATGCCCATCATACATGATTAAGGCCTACTCTAATGATTTCATCTTAATTTGATTATTTGCAAAGATCTTGTTTCCAACTAAGTTTGCATTCACAGATACTAACAGGACTTCAACAACCTTGGTGGGGGGTGAGGGGTTATACAACCCAGTGAGAGATCACCAATTCATTCATTTAAGCTAACTTAAGGTCAAGATGTAGTTCAAAGAAATAAGCTTAACTAGATGTACTCTGCCCCAAAGGAAAATGCCCTAAGCTGTCAAGGATCTGTATGGTTCTACCTGATTGATGCCTTATTCCTACCTTAGGCTGTCTTAGTTATAATGCCCTTCAGAGGGGGAGGGCTTTGAGTCAGGACTGAGCTACGGTTTCAGATGTGAACCCAGAACTAGCCTAGTCTATAATGCCCAAATCATAACTGGAACATTCTCGCAGTAAGCCCTGAGAGAAGACTGGAATCAGTGCTTGAAAAGAAATCATCCAGAATAGAGGTGGGACAGCAATCAAGAGGAGAGACATGAAAGTTGAGCAGCTCGGGAGTCATGAGAGGTCTATTCCTGAAACCCTAGGGGCACCTTCTGATAGTCTAAAGAGAAAGGATCGAGGCATACTGAAGAGGGGTATTGATATTTTAAGCTGGTGACTAAACCTGGGGGGGCCATTGACTGTCAAAAGAATTAGCTGAAAAGCTATGCAGTTACAACAAGGTTTACATCAGTTTGTATTGTGGCACCTACGGAAGGAACAATGTCACATTTCATGAGAGAGAGTTATCCCGGGCAGAACTTATCTCTGGGGGCCCTGAGAATACTGGCTGGCCTTCCCAAACCAGTGATTACAGTGATGACGAGTCTTAATTTCAAGGAACAAATGTAAGTGAGGGCATGGTATATGGAGATTCCAGGAACTGGTGGAGAGAAATTGGCATGCCCCTCTGCTCCCTGACCTGGATGGCACTGAGTTCCAGGACAGCAAGCTTCCTAGGAGGAGATGCCTATGTCCCCATGCCACAGACTCACTTGACCCAGAGAAGCTGATGTGTTATCCTTGATAGTCTTTTTTATTTTGTTTTATCTTTAATTAGCATACCAACCTGCACCATTAACCCATTTTCAATTATAATTTGTTTTAGTTGAGTCTCCTCACCTCCCCATATTCCATTCCCCACCTCCCATATCTTTCTCCTCCCTCTTCCTTTCTTCTTTCATGACATATGTGTTATTTGCTCCCCCCACCCCTTTCTTTACATTCTCTTTTTACCCCTCCTGGACTCCTTTCTGGTGTTGTAGGTTTTACCCATGTTTTGCCCCTTTAAATACATGCAAATCAATATCGCAAGCTAGGATCTGCATGTGGGAGAGAACATGAGGTTTTGTACTTTCTGAGTTTGGGCCACCTCACTTGATATAATTCTTTCCAGATCCTTCCAGTTTCCTGCAAATTTCATAATTTCTTTTTTTTTTTTTTTTTGCTGTTAAATAAGATTCCACTGTGTGTATGAGCCATGTTTCCTTTATCAGTGTACTAATGAGATGAACAAAAGAAGCACAAACAGCCAACAAGAATTTTAAAACACTGCTCAACACCCCTACACATCAGGGGAATGTGAAGTCAAGTCACTTTGAGATATCACATCACCCAAGTCAAAATAGCCATCATGAAGAAAAGTTTTTATTTTTTTTAAATGGTGGCAAGGTTCTGGAGAAACAGAAACACTTATTCACTGCTGGTGAGATTGCCAACTGGTATAGCCATTATGGAAATCAGTATGGAAGTTTTCAAAACATGAAAATTAGAACTGCCAGATGACCCAGTTATAGCACGCCTGGGCATATATCCTAAGCATTCCATATCCTACTGCAAAGATACATGCACATTCATGTTTATTTACTTTTAATAGCTAGGAAATGGAGCCAGCCAGGACACCCAGGCAGACCTCTCTTTGGGACTATTTTTGATTAAAGACAAAGTCACCAAAAGTCACTACAGGTCAGGGCGCCGAGACTCTGGTACTTAAATTGTTCTATTAAGATGTTTCCTGGACGCCTGGCATTTTCCATTCTTCCTGTGTGGGGACCATAAGTGTTATTCTCTTGTTGAATTCTTGCTGAATCCCGTCCCCACACCCCCGTATGCACTGATGTGTCGCCATTCTTCCAGAATGCAGCACTGACTGGATGGAGTCTGCCCTTATCTCATGGCCTGAGCAGGAAATGAACTGCATTCTCTTATGTTGGAAGCATCTTTCCCTGTGCAGACTGTAAACAACCATCCATGCCATCAAGCGCTCAGCAGGAGCCAAATGCCTCCAGAACAAACAGCTCTTGCAAATTCCCACCCACCGCCCCTGGAAGGGTCATTGCATTTTATCAGCCCTGACACACACCCCCATGGTTGTTTGGGGTGGGGGACAGGTAGGGACATGATGTGGCAGAAGAGTTGGATAGCCTTGACAATTCACTGGAGGGTCAATGTATTCCATTATATACACAGTGCTTCAAATTCAGTCCTAACCTTTGATGGAATTTGCAGTGTTGGGATTTTTTATGCTAGAGCAGACGCAGGAAATCACAGGTGCAACTAATTTCAGTTTTGACTTACAATCACTGTGAGGCCCTTGAGTGTTCATATGCAATTCTCTCCTTAACATGAGTGTGAAGTGTCAGAAGTCTATAGCTTGTCTCTGGAAATGTGCATTAATAGGTAATATTGACTTGAAGAAATTAATTAACTAGAAAAACAGCTCTCGGGGGCTCATCTTGTGTTTGAGAAGATTCGAGAGCCCTCTTGTGGCTAGAAGCTACCTGAACAGAACTAACAAAGCTTTCAGTAGCTGGGGTGGTTGTGTCTGGTTACATTGCTTTTTGGCTTTGAACTGTCTGTCACTTCAATGGGCACCAGTACAACACACACTTCCATGGATCAGGCAGGTGTCAGGTGCCAATTTTAAAGGCAGCAATTACTAGTTGTTTTTTTTTTTTTTTTCCTCCCAATTGTCACCGACAGAAATCATCAAAGTTAGAAGGGCATTTTTATGGAACATCACAAAGCTAGGGAATTACAGGATGCTATTCGGCTTCTTTCTTTAACTTTCACCTAGTTATATGTGAGTGTATAAGCCTGCATGTCATGGTGTAGGTGGGGACGTTGAAGGTCACTGCGAGGTATCTGGGCTCCACTTTCTTTGAGACAGGGTCTGGTGCCACTGCAGAGAAACTGAAAGACTGCCAGCAACGGCAGACTTGGTGTCCTGTGAGCTTTGCATACCCCATCTCCCACCGTCAAAACACGCTGGGATCACAGATGTATGGTCCACTTGATACTTGACTTTACGTGGGTGCTGGGGAATTAAACCCTGTCCATCAGGCTTTGTAAGCAAGCACCTTTAACAACTGAGCCATGTTCCCAGTCCCATTCTGCTTCTTAAAGCATACCCCACCTCATTTTTAATCAATACATTGATTGCACAAATGAACAAGGGACCTCCTGCAGCCCCAAGCTATATTTTTCTTGAAAGTCTTAAAGATTATTTTCTCAGATTTACATAGAGCAGAGGAGAGTGGGAAAATGAGTGTTCTCATTTGAGTATGTTAAAAGCTTGAAGAAACAAATGTTGAAAGCTATTACCTCTCTGATACTTCAATCATGCCTGAAGAAAAATATTTACTATTTAAGGTCATTGTGCCTCACACTCGAATTGATGAAGCGATCACCCAGGGCTACGTTTAGACAGAATGAATTGATTTTTTTTTTTTGGCTGGGAAATTTAAATGAATAGATAGATAGATAGATAGATAGATAGATAGATAGATAGATAGATAGATAGATTTTCATATTGCTTTATTAATTGGACAGAATTGGAGCCCACTACAACCGAAAGAATCCCATTGAGTGTCCATGTGGCAAGCTGGGGTTCTGTAAGGAACTCATGCTAATTATTATGAGTAAGTAGATTTTGGAGAGAACCTGATTAGGCCTCTGCGTTACTTCTAGCATAATTTGGTTTTCCCTAGATTAGTTTGTAGAAAGACACTGGCATCTAGTCACAGACGAATTAGTAGCCCCGCCTGTGGTTCCTAGCATAAAGACAAATGTCAGGGATGGGAACTGAAGATGAAAATGAGAAGCGAAAACAAGAGAGCAACCCTCTGATGCGCAAGCTTGAAGAGAGCGTATGAAAGTTAAAGCTGGTGTCTGTTCTGTTTCGCATTCACTGTGCAGGTACAATAGGCCCGAGCCAAAGTCTCACTGCTTGTAGGGAGGGACAGAGGTGACCGCTGGGCACAAGTAACGCCGCTCAAGGTGAGACACTGAGCAGAAAGCATTTTCTTCTTTGAGAACCACAGACATTTATAAGCTCTGACATCATCTTTCTTGGTTTTCTTTTAAAATGCAGTTTTTGCAATGTGCAAGGCCCTTTAGGAATTTGCATAAAAAGCTGTAAGGAATATACTCAGGATCCATGCTGAACAAGTCCCTGTGGCCAGACGTTGGATAGTTTTGGCATTAAACAAGAATGGTAACTACCATGTGTTGAAATTACTAAATATATTTAAATTCATGAGTGTATAAGGATATTAAGTGAACAAATAACAGCACAAAGACTTCTTTGTGATATCCTAAGAAAATGATCTGTTATTTCAAAAAGTGGGAAATTAAAATGAATCTAACATTTATATGGCTTTTCTGTATGACCTGTACCTCTGGGTATCATAGAATTGATGAGGGAATTCCTCATTATAGAGGCATGGCAAATAGATGGGAAAGAAATGACGGTACTGCAATACCCCCTGAACAGTCCTTTAGTGAGTGACCATCAGTGACTGGTGGCATCATGAGAAGAGAGATTACCAGACATTACATGGGCCTCCAACGCCTAGTCCATATCATTCCCTTCTCAGAACAAAACTATTACTTCAGAATGATTCTCTCCCACAGTGTTAAAAAAAAAAAAAATACCAGAAGGCATATCCATGTTCTAGCAGTTCTGGCTCATTTTCATGACTCCTTGTTTTCATTTGGTTGCAAAGAAAAAAATGAGGCAATATGTATGTTCAAAGAATAAAGTGCTAATTTCATGTTTTTCTTCAAACTCTTAACGAGATTAGAGCAAAATAAGATGGAGTGGGGTTGGGGCAGTCTCCCATGGTGGCTCACAGAGTCCTTGAGGTCAATCCACATATCAGGTCCGTTTATCTCTCAATGGCTAAGCCTGAATTAAATACTCAGATTGTTTTCAAGAAGAGGCAAAGTCAATCAGTGCTGAAGAGGAAAAGGGGCCATCCCACTTCCACCGCTCCTTTCTTGTCGACCTTGCGAAATCTAGGGATGTTTCCTGGTCCGTAAAACTGGACAAAAAGAATACTTGTTTCATTGCCTCTGACATACTCATGCAGAGAGAAGAAAATGAAATAATAAAGTGTTTTGAAAACTATAAAATATTATACAAATTTTTAAAAGTACTACAGGCTTTTAAAAAGAGCCATTAACACAGTTCATTCACTATTCATAATTTCACAATTTGAACAGTTCATGTGGGTCTGTTTTTGTGTGGAAAGAGAAGATATATATACATATATGTGTGTGTGTGTGTGTGTGTGTGTGTGTGTGTAGGATCTGTTAGATATTAGCTACTGGGTCTTTGAGGGATTCATTATTTAATCCAACACATCTCACAACCCTATGAAGAAAGCACATATTGCTTGACAAGTAGTTAAAATGAGGTAACTAACATTCCAAAACGTCACAGAAGCTAACCAGGTTATACAAGAGTAAACATGGATCTAAATGGGAACCCTGCCTTTTCTGTGTAGAACCCGATGTTCTTCTCATTCTACATTAAGTTTCTGACAGCCATGAAATGATGCATACACACTCCAGCCAAATGAGATGACTTTCATTTATAGTTCCTTTGTTTCCAAGTAGAGAATTTTGAATATGAAACCTCATGATCCAGCAAACCTCTTGGAGCACTTTTTTTTTGAGTCTTTGTAGGATTTTGTTCAACAATAATGAGCCTACTTTATGTCAAAAGGGAACCATGGCATTGTATGGGCTTTGCTGTTATCTGAATCCTCTTGCATTGCTATGGAGGGGGAGTTATGTGTGGTATATGAGCATACAATGTAGGTGCACAGTCCTGTGCACATCCATGCAGAGGCCAGGTCAAAGAGCACAGGGAATCTCCTTCTGTCACTCATCCATGTGTTTCCTGAGACAAGAGTCTCTCACTGGTCCCAGAGCTTGCCATTTCCCTTTGAGCCCTAGTGATTCTCACATCTCGACTTCTCACTGGACTAGGGCTATAGCACATATAGCCCTGTTCAGATGTGTATGTGACTGCTAAGCAATCAAACTCAGGTAGTCCTAGGTCCTCATGTTTGCACGCAACCACTTTTACCTGCTGAGCCATCTCCCTAGCCTCTCGAGTAGCTGTTTCTATGCAGCCTTTATTGTCGTGAGATGACTGCAACTTTTGGCTTCTAGATTCGCTGGGAGTGTTAAAAACTTATGCAACCACAGCAGTTCCCCTTTGCTTCTAATACCCATTCTTCCCGTGTACATTAATTCTTACCGTGTCGTAGGTGTGCTGAGCCAGGGAAATCATCCCTAGGACTTCTGCAATGCCGGAACCGTGTAGAGGTCTCTCTGGAGCTGTGTGCTCCATTGCTGAGATCACACAGAAGCCCTCTTCCTTTCTGATCCCTGTCTGCCCCTGTCCTTGCACCATGCTGGGCTGTCTCATCTTCTGCTAAGTACCCTCAGGTAAACTCAAATACTTCCGCTGAGCTCCTCCTGTTCCCTGTAGGGCTTTGAGTTCACCAGAGCCTGTGACACAGCACCATTAAGTCCCAAACTGCATCTCCACTCCACAACAGCATTGGACAAGGTGATAGAGGAGCCTGTCAAAGACATCCCCACTCTGTGAAATCACAAACATTTTCTGAAAGTCTACGTCACACTGAGGGTCATTTTGATGACTAAATTGGTTGATGCCTGTGGTCGTTCGATTCAGGTGTCCCCCATAAACTTAGGTGTTCTCAATGCTAGGTTCCCAGCTAATGGAGATTTGGGAATTAACGCCTCCTGGAGGGAGTGTATTGTTGGGGACGGGCTTATGGGTGTTATAGCCAGTTTCCCCTTGCCAGTGTTTGGCACACTCTCTTGTTACTATTGTCCACCTTATGTTGGCCAGGGGGTGATGTCCACCCTCTGCTCATGCCATCGTTTTCCTCTGCCATCTTGGAGCTTCCCCTTGAGTTTGTAAGCCAAAATAAACCCCTTTTTTGCCCCTACAAGCTGCTCTTGGTGGGGTGATTTCTGCCAACAATGCGAACCTGACTGCAACAATGCCAGAAAGGACTTGAACACAGGATGCCTTCAATCAATGCTGGCCATTATTGTTTATATGACTTTTCATTTCCCATGGAGCGTTCCATATTTTGAATTAGCTTTCCTACTAGCCATTGTGTAGGAAGCAAGCTCTGAGATTTTCTTTCTTTGAGGGGGTGGTGGCAAAGGGTAGAGCAAGGTTGAAGATCACTCAGTAATGTCGCTTAATATGCTAAAACGATTACTCAGTCCTGCTTAGTAGGATGTTGGAAAATCCTAAAATAGAAGAATCCTGGATGTAAGAATATGACAAAATCTACACAGAGATGATTTTTTTTTTTTCTTGTGATGTTTTAGGAAAATCTGCATCAAAACTGTCATACATAGGTCTAAATATTGGAATATGTGCCTGGCTCTTAAATATCCTCATTCGCTTCTTTTCCTTTCCAAATTGGCCAGCACTAAAGAATTGCACCTCATCGTTTCCACCATGTGTAATTCTCACATTCCCTAAAAGCAGTGCTTGAGAAATTAGCTGGGAAGAGAGCTTTGCTGAACATGAAGGCCTGATAACACAATCGGGTGTACTATCTACTGTTCTGCTTCGCCTGGCTGGGATTAGAGCTTCGAGGGAGACTGAATGGGGTCTTATCTCACTCCAGGGCCGCTGCAGGCTCCAGGAGGGTACCCGCAATGCATAAACCACAGCTTTGCCAGAGTGCCCAGGGAAGTCCTCCTGCCCAAATCCAAGCCGCACACTGCAAAGCAGGGCGCCTCTGAACCGAGGAATCAGGGAAGTCCCTGAATAATGTATGAGAGCAGGACCCTCCTCCGCACATCTGAAACTGTGCTGGGAGGAACTGTGCTCGGCAAGATAGCAAAAGCAAGTCCCTGGAACATGCATTCCCTGAAATGTATGTTTGTGGCAGCCACTCGGGGCAAAGAGAAGGCAAATGGGACAGATGCCGCAGAAAAATAAGTCACAGCATTTCAGTGAGTCTTGAGGCTGGCAGGATCCCTGTCAATAGAAGGCAGCAATGTGACAAGACTTAAAATTTCACCTTATTGATAAATGCACTCTCTTCCAAAGAGAAGTAGGGGGTGGCCGGCGAGATGACCTCTGTCATCACACAGCATTTTACTCCCCGCTTGTGTTTGGCTAGTTTGGTATCATATATAGCTTCTTGTAATTAAAGGTAGCCAACACATAGACAGTGTCTCCAAAGGCTGTTTCAAGGAGTGGCATGGAAGATAATGGGGGGAGGGGGCACTCCAGTCTTTCTAGTCCAGATGTCAGCTTGAATATAGTAGCAACTGTGAGGAGTGGGACTCCAGCCCACACTGCTTAGTCTAATTTGATATTCCAGCTGCTCATTATGTGAAAAATAAATCTTTATTTGGAAAGTTGTTTCCCCATCATCCTGTCACTGATTCCCACCTGACTGTCCTGGAATGTCCCCGAAAGGTTCATGTTCCCAGCAGGGCACCCGAACCCTTCTCCAGATGGGGGTCGTGGGAGGCAGAGTCTGTTTCACAGGTGCCTGTTGGCTTTTCATGGTTATGTTCCTTGGCACCCAGACATGTCAGGCTTGCTCCTACACTGGTCAAACACACAAGTGGACTCTGCATGCAAGCATGTTGGAAATTCTACCCTTGGGAATTCATTGTCCACACAAATAGTATGGATTCAGATGTTCATCACATTCTTGCTCATCATAACCTCCCGCAGAAGGTGCTTAATTATGCAAAACCTGGAGACTAGTCTCTTGTATCATAGAACACGCATAAATGGAATAGCATACTCTTGTGGAAGAACACTGGATTTACATGGGAGACCACTAAACATAACAAGACAATCTACCCTGCATAATGAAGTTGAAAGCACAAGTTAAATGAGTTCAAGTGTATTGAAGTGTGTGTGTGTATGTGTGTGTGCCACTGTGTTTATCTGACTGAAATAATTATAGATAACTTTGATTTTCTTCATTGTCACTGTTCCATATGGCTCATGTTTTCCATAATGGCAATATATTGCACTTATTAATAGAGAAATAATCAATGGTTTGAAAAAAATAGCAATGCCAGGTTAATCCCAACTGTGTAGTGAGTGATCTTAATTGTCAACCTGACTGGCTTTAAAATCCCCATGGAAATGTACTTCTAAGTGTGTCTACGTTGGTGTTTCCAGAGGAGTTTGCCTGAAGTGGGAAGATCCATCCTGAATGTGGACAAGACCCTCCCCTTCTTCCAGGGACCCAGAGAGAATCCAAGGAGAAAGTCAGTGAATGACTACCACTCATCTTTCTCTTGCTGACCATGGGTGCAATGTGACCAGGTGCTTTGTTCTCCTGCTCTTGGACCTTCTCCACTATAATGGACTGTAACCTTAAGCCGTGGGCCAGAATAACCCCTTCCTTCCTTCCTTGAGGTGCTTTTGTTGGATATTTTGCCACAGGAATGACGAAAAAAATTTAACTAACACAGCCGCTATTCCTGTTTTAACATGACAGGGTTGGTGAACAGGAGAGTGGTTAATGCTGAGCTCCCCTCTTCTGGAGGGAACCCTCTCCACTCTCCTTTCTATGAGCTCTCAGGACAAAGAGTAAAATAAAGATGCCGGAGGCAAAGGGCCTGGTTACTTTGTAAGTCCCCATGAGCAGAGAGGTGATGGCAAACTGGCGTATTGCTGTGGGACCCCTGTGCATGGCTTCTGTGGGAGGTGATTTAACAACAGGTGTGTACCTCCATTTACTCTCACCATACCAGACATTCTTGTGACCATACACCATTGCCACCCTCTTGAGGTTCTCTATTGTGATGTGCAGCAGCCGAGGTTTCTGGCTTCCCATTTGCTTAGACCACCATTTAAAAATTCCTTGATTTGTTTGCAAGGTTTGCATGAAAGGCCTTTTCATCGCCGTGTCAGGGGCAGTCTGACTGATGTGCTCACTGCTTTGGAGTCCCCTATGAGATACAGTACTGCTGAAATAGCACTCTTCGGAGACACTGTAGAATGGGCATCCCAGGATGAGCATGAGATGCCAAAGAGAGTGGAGAAACTAATTCCATCCTGAGCACATGGAAAATGACTCCAGCACACACTAGTGCAGAGCAGAGCGGGTAAGATCCGCATGCTAGAAATACACATGGCAGCTCATGAAGGTCGATCTGTCCACTGTGCTCCCCACCCCCCATAGTGAGAGCCAGAGACTTTCTTCATAGGATTCTTCACATGAAGCTGAACTTGGGTTTAACTTGCTTACACAAGGAAAGCTTATCTCAAATTCATCGAGATAAAATAATTGAGAGAAATTTCTTACTTCCCATACATTTCACAACATCCCTGAATCCCTTAAACAGTGGCTGATAAAATGTATGCATTTATTCAATCCACAAAACAGGGGCAATAGAGCTCCCATGATCCATTAGGTCATATAGTGTATGAACTGTGAGAAGAAAGGAAAGGCAGGGTCCCCTGGTTGGGCTGCATGAAGTTGATTCAAATGAGAAGTCATTTATTGGTTGTAAGAATTAAAGATAATGTGTATAGAAGCTCAGGTTTGACTGGGAAGACTAAGAAATTTCTCCCATGGAGGAAAGTAGAAAGGGAGGTGGGTGGGGGGGGAGACCCAACTTATATGGTTTTTATAAATGTGTAAAACTGTGGATTGGAGTGATATTAATTTTACTGCTGATTTTATAAGGTTTAAGCTAGTGATGGACGGAACACATTCATTAAATATTAGAGAGCCTAGAACTTCATAAATTCTCTCACTTGTGTTCTCATTGGATTGGCAATAACCTCATAAAAGTGAACACTTAATTATCTCAACCAAAGTGACTCAAGTAACTTATAATACTTAGTCCACCATTCAGATATGAGAACCAGCCCTGACCCTACTCCATCACAGTATTGAAAGAGAAATATTCAATGGAAGGAAGTACAGAAAAAAGCTGACAGTAAGGATGGATGAGGAAGCAAATCAGATTCCTTAAATCTGTCACTAATTGTGTCTTACTGCAGACATACAGCTCTGGGGCATTTTCCTGATGGTCTCTTACCATGGCTGGGAATTTCTCTCTGTGTCTTTTACCCACTTTAATCCATCTTCAATACCATTGCTAAGCTAATCTTCAGAAGTCAACACCTTCCTGATCTTAGTCGTTCACAGCTGTAGTCAGAGCCCAGAGCATTTTGATGTAAACATTCTGTAGTAGCTTTTGCTCTGTGACATCCATTCATATAGAAGCAAGCTGGCCTGACCAGGATACTTTGCCAATTCTGAATATGCAGAGAGCATTATTTGTCTACTCTTTGCATGTGTAACTTGCCAATGAATCCCTCTTTGTACCCTAGCACACCTGTGCCAACAACACTTGAGGAGATTTTATTTTTTAACGTTTCTCACATTTCTTAGAAAAGTTCACTACATATAACAAATTCTTAAAATAATGCATTAATTAAGTCAATGGCTAATTAATGAAGGGGGCTAATGACACAATGAACTGGTAAGTGGAATACAGATTCTTGAAGCAGTAGGAAAGTCCTAAGTTGAATATTAACAAATAAACTAAAATGTTACTAATTAGTGGCTATGTAGGAAATACTCAACACTTTGTCCTCTGTTTGTTTTGTCTTCACCTACTATCATCCCACACAACCAAACAACAGATAAGATTAGAAGTTCCTAGATCATTTTACTTTCTGTATTTCAACATGTAAAAATAAGGCATGCATTTTCTAAGAGATGAAAGAATGACACATTTATCAAAGGCAATATTAACCTTAGTTACACAAATACACCTGTTGCATGCAATCATTACTTCCTTTTATTTAGCAATTATTTGTTGAACATCTCCTGTGAGGACAATTTTGTGTTTAGGTGCTGTGAAATACTAGGTGTGAGGTATATTTACCAAGAAGAGATTTGAAGTCTTAGCAGTGACCGAGACATCTGCAGGCCACATACAAGTTGTAACACATGTTAGCACAAATCCTACAAGCTCGAAAGTCGCGGTAGGTGGAGGGAAAGGTCATGAGGCCTGAAGACCTGGGCTAGGAAAGTGAGCAAAGGAGAAAGCCACACGAGGTGAAAGGATTGGGATTCCCTTGGGCTGTGTTTAGAATTCTTTGGTGTGACTGCCTTACTCTTGAGCAATATGTAAACAGTGGCTCTAAACCACCCACTGACATGTGTGTGTTCTGTTTCTTTTAACTTGTGTAGGCCATGCTAGCACATAGGAGAGTGATCAGTTAGAATAGTGATTGAACTGATAGGAGCATGTGATCCCTGATCTTTTTAAGATCTTAAGAATTTTCCATTATGATTGAGTGGCCCTCAAAAAACCACAACCGCAAAGAGCTCCCATTGTTTACATTTTATTATGTGAATTCGCCCAAGCTTTTGATGAAGCAGGGGTCAAGTGAACGATCTTTGGAAAGGATGCTGTCACAAAGATAAGTAAAGGTATCTGTCTTAGGGATTGTTTGGGTCCCAGGAGATTGAAGAACCTGCCCCCTAACGTGGTAATTAGAAATTTTTTTCAGGTTATCAAAACCTCTGGATGCCCAAGGTTTCTACAATGCACCAATGACTAGTTTCGGTGTTCAATTTTTGGTAGGTGGTGGGGAAGGGGGACTCAATTAATATCTGGAGAGTTATATACGAATGAATTGTTAGGTAAAAGCAAGAACAATAATCTACTTGTTATCTAAGAATAGTCTGCACATAAGGATAGAAACATGCACACACAAACACACATATGAGGCTGACAGTACAGAAATCTATGAGGGTGTTGTTTGTCCTTTTCTGTGTTTTCTCATTTTAAACTCTTTCAATATACTCTTTTTTTTGTTGTTCATTTTTTATTTATTTATTTGAGAGTGACAGACACAGGGAGAAAGACAGATAGAGGGAGAGAGAGAGAATGGGCGCGCCAGGGCTTCCAGCCACTGCAAACGAACTCCAGATGCGTGCGCCCCCTTGTGCATCTGGCTAACGTGGGACCTGGGGAACTGAGCCTCGAACTGGGGTCCTTAGGCTTCACAGGCAAGAGCTTAACCGCTAAGCCATCTCTCCAGCCCTCAATATACTGTTTTTGTTTGTTTGTTTGTCTTTTTCTAGCTAATGTCTTGCTCTAGCCTGGGCTGACCTGAAGTTCACTATGTGGTCTCAGGGTGGCCTCTAACTTGTCGTTATCCTCCTTAACTCTGCCTCCTCAATGCTGGGATTAAAGGCAAGCACCACCACACCCAGCCTCTTTGAATATACTCTTAAACAGTTGAGGCTCACAAACTAAAGTTGAATATTTTAGTAAACAAAATATACTTCATTTTCACTAGGGACTGAAATGGCAAATACAGGAATAGAAGAAAATGAATTTCCATTGTTACAGAGTGGAGAGATTCATTAGCTAGATTTATGTCAGTCTAATAAAAATTGATCAACTAAAAGAGAGAAAAAAAAAAGTTTGTTTTGGTTCACAACATCAGAGGTCATGGCCCATGCTTGATTAGCTTTATTCTTTCGGGGACTGTGGAATAGTGGGGTCTCCTGGTGGGGAATGAGGGATAGAACACATTGTCTACTTTATGGTGGCCAGGAGATAAAAGAAATGGGAAAGGGCTTAGTTCCTAGTATCCCCATTCAAGGACACACACTCATTGGCTCAACTTACTCTTCATAAATCCAGGCTCTTGAAGGTTCCACCACCTTCCAATACCATCATGTTGAAAACCATTCTTGGACACATGAACTCTGTGGTGGGAGCAGGGGCTATTGACGCTTCAGCAGAAATAGTACTGAATCTTGCCAATGGTTAAGATTAGAAGTAAAAGAGAGAAACATCGTTCATTCATTTTTTTCAATGTATTTTATTTTTATTCATTCATTTATTTGAGAGAGAGAGCGAGAGAATGAATATGGACATGCCAGGACCTCTAGCCACTGCAAATGAATACCAGATACATGTACCATCATGTGCATCTGGGTTTATCTCAGGCTTATAGATTCCAGAGGAAGCTTTATCGTGGTGGAAGAGGCTGGCTCACCTCGTGATATATCCACAGCAGAGAGACAATAATCAGCACCAGGAACCAAAAGCTGATTCTGAACTAACACCTAAGGCTGGACTTAAGATCTGACCCAAGTGATACACCTCTGCCTGCTGGCCTAAGACTGAGTAGGAAGCCTAATCAAAAATACATGAGGCTATGGGGCCATTTACATTCTAACCACTATGCCTTTCTAACTCATATCTTTATAAACTCATGGCTATTTTTAAAATCTGTTTTGTATAAAATTTGAGACATAAATGACATAATTAAGTGATTGTCACTGGCTTTTTTTCATTGTTTAAATCCTTTTTGTGTTCTCTACATTGTACAATCAAAAGGAAAGTTAGAACCTCAGTTTTGGTCCAATTTGCCCCAAGTTAAAGATTTTATTTTCTAACCTAAATGCGTCATCCATGATGTGTTTGGCAAATGTAACCCACTGAAGTATGCTATCATCAGCATCGCTATATTAATTTATTTATTATGCAATTGTTTTGTCAAACAGAAATCAGTCTCTGCTGATAAATTAAAATGAAGAAGGATTCATAAGGGTAAGACATCTGATATCAGCCACAATAATTAATGTCCACTCTGAGCTAAACTTTATCGTCAACATTTCTTCATGGAGCCCGGAAGCAATGCCAGCTGTTTTCTGCATTCCCAACTGACCTTTTGGGACATTTTCTTCTACTGATGAAATCATCTTCTCATCACACAGAAACACATCAGAATAATGAAAAATGATGATTGGCAAGGTGAGGGCTCAAAATGGACTGTCCTTAGTAGTTCCAATAAATTCTTCCCCTGGGTTTAAAGAAAAATGAATATGTTTAAAGATTTTGAAGTACCTTTAGACCATTTCAAAACTATCGGGATTACCTACTGGTGACGATAATAGAATGAGTGAAAAGGCATAGTTTTAAATAAAATAGTTATTTTTCTTAAAAAAGTAAATAAGGGCTGGAGAGATGGCTTAGTGGTTAAGGCACTTGCCTGCAAAGCCAAAGGACCCAGGTTCTATTCCTTAGGACCCATGTAAGCCAGATGCACAAGGTGGTGCATGCATCTGGAGTTCATTTTGCAGTGGCTGGAGACCCTGGACCATACATTCTCTCCCTCCCTCCCTCCCTCTCTCTCTCTCTGTATCTGCCTCTCTCTTTCTCTCTTTGTGTATCTGCCTCTTTCTTATTCTCTTTCTCCAAATAAATAAATAAAAATAAAATATTTTTTAAAATAAATAAATAAGCAAATAAAACAATTCACCTTTAGAGTACTTGTTTCTTCTTTACTCTGACTAAATATGCAGGTTTTGTTTTTGTTTTGTTGGTAGTTGGAGGGTAATGTGAACCCCAGAGTCTCAGATATTTGTGACAAACCTTCCTGCTTGGTCCCAATCTAGTAGTGCCTTGCCTTGTGAAGGTGAATCTTGGGGTTGATGAGTCTGGCCTGAGGGATGTTGAGAACCAGCTCACCATTGTTGTTCTGGTGTGGAGGTGGGATCCTGAGAGCTGATAGTCCTCACCTCCAGGATGAAGCTTCCCCTCGAAACTGTCAGCCGGGAATAAACCCTCCCATGCAGTTTTCAGGTGGGTGTTTTGTCCCAGCAACAAGAATGTGGCTACTATAGTTTCTATCCAGTTTAGCTTGGCCACTGGGAGCAAGTGCTGGGATGAGTGTTTCCTATGAAATGAGAATTTTTTCTTTGATATAGTTACAGAAAAGTTCTTTGGGGGCTGGAGAGATGGCTTAGTGGTTAAGGTGCTTGACAGCAAAGCCAAAGAACACAGGTTTGACTCACCTGCACCACATAAAGCCAGATGCACAAGGCGGCACATGAGTCTAGAGTTCATTTGCAGTGGCTGGAGGCCCTGGTGTGCCATTCTCCCCCCCCCCCACCCATATATATAAGTATTATTCTTTTGAAGTAAGCCAGACATTAAATGTAAGTTTTGCACCTCACTGCCAATGAAACCTTGGGTAACTAATTGCATCTCCTCAAAACCCTAGTTTACCCCATATTACATGAAAAAAAAAAGAGTGTTTTCTCCACTTAGATTGTTGAAGTGAGGTATCTCCTTAGAAGAACTTCTGGTATTGGGTACATCTGCAACATGGTGAATCTTGGGCACTAGTGTATAGGAAAAGAATTTGGCATCAAGGCATGTAAGTTTATTTAAATAAAATTTCACCATAGCTGTTTAAGGGGGGAAAAAAAGCTAGAAAACTTTTACTCTCAGTCTTGAAAAGGACTTTGCATGATTGGTACAAGAGTAATCAGTTAGGCAACTTCAATAAAGTATCCCCATTCAATAAAGCGTAAGCCTTTCACAACCTATTCTTTCCTCATACACTTACCAGGTGCCATGAGAGTTTCTTCCTTGAGAATTACAAATAACACTGTGATCACTGGTTTAGCTTCCCCGTTGAGCTTCTTACTGGTGTCTCCACTGGTGCTTAGTTATTACACATGCACAAAATGTGACGTGGTTTTCTTGTGCTCTTCTCTCTTCACTGTTCTTTTAAAGCAAAGATGAAAATTCTCTTAACCAAAGGTGATTTTGGGAGTAGGTGACTGCACAGCTCACTTTAGCTTGGAAACTGTCCTGACATGGTGGCCTCCCTCTGAAGCAAGGTGTGTAGATGTGTGTAGTGACCATAAAGAGGGGAGCAGGGCTAGAGAGATGGCTTAGCGGTTAAGCGCTTGCCTGTGAAGCCTAAGGACCCCGGTTCGAGGCTCGGTTCCCCAGGTCCCACGTTAGCCAGATGCACAAGGGGGCGCACGCATCTGGAGTTCGTTTGCAGTGGCTGGAAGCCCTGGCGCGCCCATTCTCTCTCTCTCCCTCTATCTGTCTTTCTCTCTGTGTCTGTCGCTGTCAAATAAATAAATAAATAAATAAAAAATAAAGAGGGGAGCAGAGTGACTTCCCAACCCTTCCTGTGTGTTTTCAAGTTTTCACTCAGTGGTGTCTTTTGATTAAAATATAGTATGCCTCACCATTTATCTCTAAGATGTAAATACCTCCCTAACAACCCAGAGAATTGGTTCAGGTGGATAATATACACGCCTGCTTGATAACAGAGATGTTTGATGAAATATGACACAATGGTGTGGTAACCAAAAGTCATTTCTCAAAAGGGCCTTATCTATCTTCCTATCCATCCGTGTAGCTATCTGTCATCTATCTCTGTCACAATGTGTATTTATCAAACTATCAAGCTTCTTCAAAAACCAAATACTAAGAAGAATCGAGCTCAAATGCCTGCTTGTGTCAGAACCCTCTGGGTACCAAACGGAGGCTGGGCACACTGCACAGTAATACTTTTGCTCAGGATGTGATAGGTCATGCTTTGACTGCTTGGCAACCCGGAACACATGGATACAAGTGTCAGGGGAGGCTGGCTTTTTTGCAGAGAATTTCAGAACCACTTCTGTGTCCCCAGGGAAAGTGCATTAATATGACTGACCCTGTATCTCCAGAGCCGGTTTACAAAAATGAGGCAAGGCCTGGGAGGGGACTGACTTGGAATCTGACTGGCTTCTTGATGGGCAGAGGGAAAAGTAAGATCTCAGGCGGGGAAGACAGCTCGGAGGCATTGTGTTCAGCCTTGAGCTTCTGGGGGGCCTTTGCCGAGGTTTCTGTGACCGGTGGATGTAGTCTCTGCTTGTACACTCCTGAGGACATGGGTGGGGTGGACAAGCCCATCCTTCTCTGTTGGTTCCTCCTACCTCGCAGCCCAGAATAACAACCTAACCGAGAGAAGGTACAGAACTGGGTTATAACCCTGTCATTTCTGGTCTCGTGAATTTGGATATTTATCGTCTCTGCATGTTTGTTTCCCACTCCAAGAATGTTCCATATATGACAAAAATTTGTTGTACGGATCACATAAAACAGCAGGTGGGGTAGCACAAATTTTCAACTTTTGGTGCGGTCTCTAAACGCAGCCCATTAGTACTCTATCAGTGAATAATTGCAGAACGAATGAATGCTTGTATGCATCCTCCCCAACCCCAATCCAGCCTCACACCCAAGTGGGAAGAAAACACCACACAAAGGTGGCACTGAAAACTCAGCCTCTGGCTGTCAATTGGATAGCATGAACTCATAGCACTTTGTCCGGTGTAACTTCAGGCAGATAGTCTCCTGTGGGCGTTTGGCAGAAGCACCCACCGGACTCTATGAAATCCATAAATAAATAAAACCACCGAGATACGGAATCCCCTTGTTAAGAGTCAGCTAGTGACCCTCCTCTCTCTCTCTCTCTCTCTCTCTCTCATCTCTTCTAGAAACTTCTACTACATCACAATGTTGCGGGACCCCGTGTCGCGTTATCTGAGCGAGTGGAAACACGTCCAGAGAGGTGCCACGTGGAAGACCTCTCTCCACATGTGTGATGGAAGAAGTCCCACTCCGGATGAGCTGCCCACCTGCTACCCCGGGGACGACTGGTCCGGGGTCAGCTTGCGGGAGTTCATGGACTGCAGCTACAACCTGGCCAACAACCGGCAGGTGCGCATGCTGGCCGACCTCAGCCTGGTGGGTTGCTACAATTTGACTTTCATGAACGAGAGCGAGAGGAATGCTATCCTGCTGCAGAGCGCCAAGAACAACCTGAAGAACATGGCCTTCTTTGGCCTCACCGAGTTCCAGAGGAAGACGCAGTTTCTCTTTGAGAGGACATTCAACCTCAAGTTCATCTCCCCCTTCACGCAGTTCAACATCACAAGGGCTTCCAACGTGGACATCAACGAGGGCGCCCGCCAGCGCATCGAGGAGCTGAACTTCCTGGACATGCAGCTCTACCGGTACGCGAAGGATCTCTTCCAGCAGCGTTACCAGCGCACCAAACACCTGGAGCGGCAGAGGGACCGCCAAATGCGCCGCGAGGAGCGCAGGCTGCAGCGGGGACACAGGGCCCACCGGTGGCCCAGGCAGGATGGGACCACAGAGGGGACAGTTACCGAAGACTACAACAGCCAGGTGGTGAGATGGTGACCCCGCTGCCCGCTGCCTCTTTCTCTTGATGGGCAGAAGAGCAAGCGCCTTGACTTTCTTATCACATGACCTTGGAGAAGCTCTAGCTACGTGTTGGCTTGATTTGGATGTCTGCTTCGTCTTCGTTTTAATCCAGACGGAGATCATACATGTTATTCTTTTTTCTTTTTTTCTTTTTTTTTGATTGTTTGTTTCTTGACTTTTTTTTTTTTTCAATCAACAATATTAAGTGGGATAAGACAGTATCAAACATAGACCAGCTTAGAAGGTCAGGAGAGAAGCAGCGTGGAAGAAAACCAGGTCAGGTCCCTGGGATATTTGGAGCATCCCAGGAGACCTTTTAGGAACCACGGGGAAAAAGTTCAGCTATGCCTTGACTGCTCTGTTCATAAGGTCCTGTTTCATCCAATGGAAACATGAGCATGTTTCCTTCAAGGAGAAAAGGACCCTTCTGCCCTTAGATGAGTTCTGATTCCAACTCTCACTTGGCTGTTGAATTTTTGAACTGCTCAAATAAGGTTTAAATCACTAGTAATGTGATTTGCTCCTGAAGTCGTTTTAAATCAAAATTATTGTGTGACTGTCAGTTAACTAGAGCCCCATATCCTACAAACTCTGGTATCAGAGCCCTAAGCCATGTGACACCCCATCTTTGAGGGAGAAAAGTGGGAACTGGAGGGGGGGTGGTCCTGAGACATGAGCACTTTGGGGACTTTTAGGAGAAACTTGCTTATTTACTAATAACTAAGGAGATTGCATTTTATCAGCTTTAATATTCCTGATGAAGAATGAATGAAAAATTAAAAGAAAGAAAGAAAGAAAGAAAGAAAGAAAGAAAGAAAGAAAAAAAAACAGCAGAAAAACTCTTTTTATAAGATTTCCAGACCAGCCACAGAATCATGGTTCTTAATGTCAGACTTTAACCTTTCTTCAACAATGACCTTCTTCATATGATACTGTCAGGTTTGAAATTTGACTATCACAGAAGGAAAGATATTCTAAAAGAATTTGTTTTAAAGAACAGAAGCTGAGCTAACACACAAAATCCATTCAAGGTCAGTACATGGATGGTAACAGATTGGGGCTAGGGACACCACTCATGGGATGGTTATCTTAGGAGCTCAGATGGATTCCCTAGTTCCACAGCTTTGAATCTCTCTGGCCTGATAACTTATCTTCTCACATAATCATTACCTGCCTTTAGACTCTGGCTATAGCCAGAAAATCAGGCTAACATGTACAAAACTGGACAAAATAATGTGCCGCACTGCCAAGGGCTCCTTATTTTATTTATTTATTTATTTTTGCTGTTTCCAAGTCACAACTACAATCACACAGTGTATTGATTATCAAGGGAAGGAATATGGTGGAGGGCATAAAAAGCCTTTGTCTCACAACCAGTTAGAAGATCAGAGTGGGTAGAAAGTTTCACAACACACTGATATGATCAATCCCTTCAAGGAGCTGAAGGCAGAAGGAGTGAGACCTCTAAATCAGATTGGAAAGCCTATTTCATTGATGTCTAACATGTTTGATGTTTAAGCCAGCTTTACGTAAGTCACTTCTCAGCCTCCAGAATGCTCCCTGGAGGTTGAGAGTCAATCAACCCCCAGAATTTGTGGAGTGGTTGATGCAGAGGGGGGACCAGTGCTCGTGCTAATGCCAGTGGAGAATCCAGTCATGTTCCTGTCGCTACCCTTGACATGAGCCTTTGACAAGGAACAGCATGATTGGGTGGTGTCCTTGTGATATGACCTGAGAAAAGTCCTTGATACACCTTAAATATATTCTGTATAACAAGGTAGGTAGATAGTGTTATCCCATCTTTACAAGTGAGAAAAAAGAACAAGGCATGGTGGCCAGCCTCCTTGCGGAGTATAAGGGGAGCCTAGCAGTTTACAAAGCACAAAATCTTGACTTCAACCTGCTGCCACATGAGATAAGGGTGTAAGTTGACTAAAGCTTCCTGCCAATCATGCAAGAAGCCAGCTCATGTTGCTCTGGAGTATTTTCCCCTGACCCATGGAAGTACTACACGTGGGACAGCACTATCCTTAGAGTGACTCAGAGGCCAAAACCCTAGGGGTGAGGCCCCTCTACATCATCGACTCACCAAGAAGCTAAAGAGGTGAACTGCTTAGGTAGCTGTCATTATTGATCCAAGAGTGAATTAGAAAGAGCCAGGTTAATATGGCTTGTTAGCCATCACAACTGAGGACTCACAGAACCTTGGCATGCAGCACACTTAGGTGGGCAGCTATTTTTCAATCTGCACATTTTACTAGTGGGTCTAAAGAGCTACCAGAAATCGAAGGCTAAAAATGATCTTCACTGTGATAAGCATGCACACATGTGCACGTGTGTGTGTGTAAAATCAAAGCAAGCTAGAAGGAATCTGGACTACTTTCGAAATCACTTTACATTTTTGGCAGGGAATTGGTGCATAGCTTGGACTTGGAGGTAACCCCAACTAACTTCATACTCTTCCTCAGGCATCTTGGGGTTTGCATCAAAAGGCTTTCTGCAGAGGGCATGATGTGTAATGCTCCACTTGAGACCAGATAGCAGGACATGCAGAGGAGAGCCATCTCTCTGTGTTGGCCCCAGGCCAGTGTTGAGCAAATTACAAACAGCGACATGGGCTTCCTCCCTCATATTATTCCTTTCTGAAGCGGCACACTTGTCACATCCCTGGGGTCCCGTGTAGATAGAAATGGAGAGGTGGGATGCAATGTGTTCTCTGAAAATTGACTGCATACCTACATGGTGGGTGAGGCTAAGGGAAGAAATGCCAGTGGAAGGTACAGGAAGCTAAGTATACGTGGAAATTCATCAGGCTTAAGCTCTCAAACAAATCACTTCCAGGAACATTTGTGTGCAAAGACAAGAAGGGGAGAAATTCTATGTCCTGTGAACTCCTCTGATGCCCAGGAAGACATTCCTTCCTTTTTCTTAGCAATGGCTCCAGGAAATGAACGGAGATGTATGTGTTGTGTCTGTGTATTCATGTTCATATTTTGTCAAGGACTGAGACACATACTATTTTATTCCCTTCCAGCTTCCTGGGAGCCCACTCTTGGTAACAAAAAATAATAATAATAATTGATAACCTTAACAATTAATGTGGACAACGGTTAAGGAAGATTATGAATTATTTTTCTAAAAAAGAAAGAAAATGTGATTCTTCTCATCTCAAGGAAATAACTTTGACATGAATAGCTTGGCCAAAGGCTTGAGTGTAACTTTGTCAAGAGTCTGAATGGAAAGAGTACTAATACCAGGTAGAAAATCTTCCACATAGACCTATATGACGATGAGAAACACTGACAGCTAAATAGCAAGAATATTTAGTAAGATTCCTATTTGGTTGTTTTAATAGAAATGCATAAAATAATAGTTCCTTAAATAAAATTAAGCCTATTTCTCTCTTATGTAAGACCCAGCTGGTTTGATATCTCTGGTAAGTGATATTATCAGAAACCCAGGTCCTCTTTTATTGCACTTTCATGCTAATGCACATCATCTGTTTCATGGTCCACCCTGGCTATTGCATCTTCTGCCATCTTACTCTTATGTAAGATAGTGGAAAGGAAGCAATGAGAAGTTGATCATATTGCTTCTGATCACATTTCATCGGCTAGAACCTAGACATTAGTCATATCAGGCTGCAGAGAACACTACAAAATGTATTTATTATTTATTCCAGGTGCCTGGTTAAGTATGTGGACTCTTTTATTTAAAGAAATATAAGGACTATGGCAAATTAATACTTATCAAACTGTTGTTTCCTGGCACAAAAGGAAACTGGAAAACATTTCAAGTACTTTTCAATGTCATTTTTTTTCGTTTTTTATTTATTTATTTATTTATTTTTTTACAAAGGGTGAAATTAGGACTCATCACTTTGGCACTGAATGCTTTTCAGAACATGCCACATCTAGTATCTCATGTGGCCTTCTTCACATTCCACGTCCTAAAGTCCATTTCTATTCTTAATCACACGTGCTCGATTTGAGTGAAGATTCAGAGAGGCTGAAATACCCTCCCCCCAATTCTCATTGATGAGCAAGAACGCAGTTCAGAGCCCACTCTTTTGACGTCTTAGCATTTCCAACTGCTCTATGCTGCTTGGGCATCAGGACTGGGATTGTGAATTGCACGAATATGAAATCCAAATCTTTATTGATTTCTTTCTTTCCTCACCTTGTGTGGAGCTGCAGTGGCCAAAATATGCCAAGGAGACTGATCGAATGGACTCTTAACTTCCCCCAGCACAGTGACTTCTTACTGGAATAAAATGCTCAGATGGGCTGTTTTCAAGGGAGACTACATGGCAGATAGATTCAGGGGAGACAATTAAATTCCTCCAGCTGGATGCTGGCCCTATTCCACCCCCACACTACCAAAGATTGAGGCTGAGGGAATAAATTCATCACTCCATAGGGAAACTCGGTATTCTGTTAAGAAAACTTCAGGGGTGACCAATAGGACCCCGGTTTATAAAATATCTCCCTTTCTCTACTTTGTCCTCAAGTCCCTAGCAATCTATCAGCCACATGATCATTTAGCTTTTCTACATTTTACTTGATATTAAATGTGGTCCTTGACCTGTTTTCTGGAAAGAGAGAATTCTTTAAGCCATCATGAATTAGAAACTTTGCCAGAGAGTTTATACGAATTCTTCCCAACCATGTCACATAGCTGAGAAGAAGGTGTTGGACAATGGAATCAGGCAGAGGGGAGGGCTAGGGATTACATTGGTAACTAGAGAAGAAAAATAGGGCTCAAGGAGGCAGGTCTCCCCAAGATGGAAATATGGTGGACAAAATGGGTGCCAGATAACACTGAAAATAGAAAAATGGTAGAGATGCAGTTTACAGCCTCAAGATCAAGGGCAGGCTGAGAGTGTGTGGAATTTCATTCTTCTGGCTATCTAAAACAACAGAGAAGTGGGTGAGGGTCTTGAGGTCCGAGCACAGGGATGGCTGAGGGCCTCTGGGTTGATGAAAGTAGAAGAGCTGAATAAAGAGAGAGCTAGGTCAGACGTAGACAAGAGTAACCTGATCTGATAGCAGCTGCGGCTCCACTGTTTACCTTTCCATCATTACTGTGCCTGTCCTCATCCCTGGAACCTCACATGACAGCCTCTATGCCAGGCGGCAGAGCTGGCTGTGCTTGGAGATGCTCTGTAGTTCTGGTCACCTGGGGAGCAGGCAGTGGATCCTTCTCCAGGCGCTCTTGGCTTCCCCTCTTCTCTTGTTTCTTCAACTCTTCTGGACACAAGGCAATGTATGCTCTGTTCTTACCACATTTACTTGGACACATCTGGAGGAATCCCTGAAACCGAATGAGCCATTCTGACCAAATGGGGCGATTCTGAGACCTATGTGTTTAGTGGCCTCATAGGTGGAACATGAACCCGTCCTCACAGCACATTGACAGAACAAACCTTCCTTGCAGAGGTGCTAAGTGTCCTGGGGACAGGCTGAGCTGTGAATACCAGCAGTATCCACAAAACAGCAGCACCTGAACTTCTGGCAAAGACTGAGGGTGTCCTGGTGGAATATGGGACTTGAGCACGTGGATATACAGGTGTTTCTGGAGCCTGTGACCTAAATTGTCTATGGAAAAGACTGCAACGGTCAGCCTTCAGCTCACTGATGAGGCCTCTGTGAGATACCCCTTCTGCCTCACTGTGGGAACTCATCAAAGGGCCAAATGTCGGGGCTGAAAATCCTCTGCTCTTTCTGTGGAAATCAGTGCGCTGAAGGGGAATTTTACATGATTTAGCCATTGTCACATTAGTCTTGCATTTCTATGTCATAATTTTGAACTAATCATGTGGTCATCTTTTCCCTTTCCTCCTCTTTCTTTCTTTCTTCCTTTCTTTCATTCTTTCTTTCTCTTTTGTTCTTTCTTCCCTCCCTCTCTCCTTCTTATCCTCCTTCCCTCCCTCTCTTCCTTCTTTCCTCCCTTCCTTCCTCTTTCCTTCCTTCCCTCCTTCCTTCTTTCCTTCCTTCCTTCCTTTCCCCCAGAAACACTCTCTGGATTTTGCTTGCATCATAGTTATTTTTTAATGTGTCAAATTAATGTTTGAAAGAAAAGCAACCTGAATATTTGGTGCCCCATTTTAGATGTAAACGTAGTTTATTCAATAGATAGTAAATTATTTCTCCTAAGAGATACTTCTTTTAAGTTTCTGTGCAATAATATGTATGAACTTGGTTATTAGGAGATTGTATTGTGACATTATCAGCCTTTATTGCTATTTAAAAATGATAGTTTGTAGAACTGAGGATTCCCATTGATGTGAAGCACAATTTACTGAATAAGTTAACGTATTAAACTGTTGTGATGTCAAGAACAATGTTTTCCCTTGTGATTTTTGTCAGACTTGGCTGCAAAATGAGAAAAGTTAGTTAAATACTTTAAGAGATTTAGGGAGATTGAATCACAGGATCAGCTTAAGCAAACTGAAAATCCATGCTTTGGATACAAATGTGGTTATTGGATATGAAACTTTCATAAAAGACAGTGAAAGTACGGATTGAAACCATTTAGAGCCTGTGAGGGCGGTGGGGATTTCACAGGCTCTCAAACACATCAGCTTCTAAAACCAGGATTTTCAGTCTCTCTCCCCCTCTCCAGTTCCTACCAATGAGAAGGCAAGATTGGAATAAAGCCAAAAGTAGAGAGAGTTCCTGCTCATGAGAAGGGAGATATGGGTAAAGGCCCTCACCATAAGTCTTAATGACCTCAGTCTGTCATTAATTTTTTTTTTATTATTTACCAAGTCAAGTACTTTTCACTTTCTCACTTGTTTGTCTGTTTCTGCTTTTTGGTTTGTTGGTTTCTTTGTTTGTTTGTTGAGACACAGACTTTCGATGTAGCCCAGTCTGACCTTTAATTCCCAGCAATACTTCTGCTTGAGCCTCCCAAGTGCTGGGATGATTTGCATACACTACCACACCCAGCTCACCTTTTCGCTTATAGGAAGTGTTTTACAGTTTCTCACTGGCATGTCATAATCACCGACACCCATAATTGCCCTTTGGGGTCACTAGATAGTAAAATAAAGGTTTGAGCACAGCACTGGGATGCAGCTGTAGTTGGTCTGATAACCGTGGTGGCCACTGTGATGGTTATTCTTCAGTGCCAACTTGACTAAACCAAGAAATGCCTAAGGTAGGAAAAGGGTATGTCTGTGAGGGGCTTCTAGAAGGGATTAGTGGGATGTTGTAGCAATATCCCATGGAAAGTGGGCCTAGATGGAATTAAAAAAAAAAAAAAAAAACAGAAACAGGAGAAAGCCAGTTGAGTACCAGCTAAGAGCCTTTTCTGTGTTTGCTGACCCAGTCAAATGTGAGAAGTGACTGGAAGAGAGATGTCCCAACTTCCAATCTATCTCTGCCATGATAGACTGCACCATCAACCCATAAGCCTAAGTAAATCCGTCCTCCCTTACGTTGCTACTGACCAGGCATTTTGTCACTAAAGTAACTAAAGAAACTACTAAGTGACTAATGAACAGACAGCAGATGCTATGTGGATACGCTGGACAGAGGTGTGATCCATCTCCTAGGCAACATAGAGCGGGTTTGCACAAAGCTTCATTACGCTGCTCAGAATGCTATACAATTTAAATCTTATGACTTGTTTGTTTAGGGAATTTCCATCTAGTATATTTGAGCTCCATGGATGAGGAGTAACCGAAACTGTGGAAAATGAAATTAGTGATTAAGCTGGGGGAGGGGCGGGGGCTGGCTACTATAGTACCAGAAATAAAACTGGAAAAGTGATCAACGTATAGACAATCTATTGTCAGTGTAATACTTTTGTATAGACCAGTTTTTATATCAAATATTAATCTGAAAATTAATGAAATGATACAATCCAATATATCTATTTCATAAAAATGTTAATTTTATGATTAATGTATGGTCTTGGATAATTTGTAAAATACCAGCTACTTAGAATCCATATAGTACAGAGTATAACTCTGAAATTATTTTGATATATTTCCTTCCACATTTTTATGCAGTAGCAATTAGAGTAAAATTTTAAATAATGTAAGTCTTAGGAAATTAGAATCATACCATTTATGCAGTAATGATACAGATATTACAACTGAACCATGGTAGAGTAACATGATTTTTAATGGTGGCCTGTAATTTTATCATTCTCATATTTTTTTTGTAATTGTCAATTCCAATTTTTCACTAACATAAATTACAATATAATGAACATATTTGTATATAAGTGGTACCTATAAGTTTTTTAATTTATTTTTATTTATTTGCAGGGTGAGAGACAGAGAAAATGAGAGAGAGGGGGAAAGAGAGAGAGAATGGGTGCACCAGGGTCTCTGGTATTACATGGGTACTGAGGAATCAAACCCAGGCCATCAGGCTTTGCAAGCAAATGCCTCGTTCATAGTCTGTTTTGCTCTTTGGAGACAGGAACTTAGTATATAGCCCGGGCTAATTCAAATTCACTGGAATCATTCTGCCTCAGTCACCCAAGTTCTGGGATTATAGGCGTGCACCACCATCATCAGCTTAGCTGTATCGTTTTATGTATCTGCTAGAGCGAAAATGGTAGACTGTTTTGGTTATTTCTTTCCCAAAATTTGGAAAGGAATAAGTCAACATTGTCAAAATAAAAAAAGGCTTGTGGGAAAAAAATTGAGTTAAAGAAAATGGTATGGATTGATTTATAGTCACCCAACCTGAACCAGGATGGATGTACTTGTTTCCCAAGATGTTGGAGCCCTGGCTGCTGACTGGAGGTTTTCTGTCAGAGTCACTTCTCTCCAAGATCATGCCACTCTGAGAAATCAGTATGTGTGTATGCATGCTGTTGCACACACGTGGAGGTCAGAGGACAACCTCGAGGTGTCTGTCTTTCCCTTCCGCCTCCTTTGAGACAGGTCTGTGTTGTTGTTTTGTAACTTCAAGGGCCATCAGGAGTGATAATCCTGTCTCTGCCTCCCTCTGCTGTAGGAGCTTAGGTTCACACATGCCTGAGCCACTCTGCACCTAGCTTTACACGGGCTTGAGGAGGATCAAGCTTGTGTTTCTTGGTTTACAAGCAAGCACCTTTATCCAGTAAGCTGTCTCCCTGGGCCCAGTATATTTATTTCTTTTAGCTTCCACATATATTTATTTGTATATGTGTTTTTCTTCCCACTTTATTTTAGTTTTAACTCTTAAAAAATTATGACGATGATGATGATGATGCATTCATTGAACAAAGCAGTGGGTTTCATGGTGACATTTTGGTTCAAGTATATCATGAGCACTGGTGCAAGTGTATCATGGAACCATTCTCTCTATCCTGTCTCTTCTGTCTATCCTACCCTGTCCCTACTAGCACCCTTCTTATTCCCAAAACGTCCCCTTTTATTTTTTATGTCATATATATGACTTTGTGTGTATGTGTGTATATGCATGTATGTTTAAGTTGCTTTCTTGTTTCTTAGATAAAGCACCCTACCAAAAGCAACTGGAGGGGATCAAGTTTTTTATCATTATTATTTATTATTTATTTATTTATTGTTATTTATTATTATTATTATTATTATTATTGGTTTACAGTCTCGAGGGGAAGCTCCATGATGGGAGGGGAAAGTGTGGCATGAGCATAGGCCAACCATCACCTCTGCCACAACAGGTAGGAAACAGTAGCAGGAAAGTGAGCCGATCTCTTGAAAGATGGATCTGACCATAACACCCCAAGCCTCCTTCCAACAACACATCTCCAGCAAGGTTTCACCTCCCAAATTGCTACCAGATGGGAACCAAGCATTCAGAACCCAAGAGTTTATGGAGGGGGACACCTAATTCAAACCACTACAATACACATATGATCTATGTTCCACACGTGAAATAAATATATTATTTGTCTTTGTGGGTCTGGATTATTTTAGGTAATATCATGATTTCAAATTCCATTCATTGGCCTTCAAAGTACATTTATCTGTTTTTGCTTATGACTCAGTAAAATTTTATTGTGTAGATATGCCACATTTACATCTATCCATCTGTTGATGGACACTTAGGCTGATTCCATAACTCGCCTGGTGAGGACAGTGCTGTAATAAACATGGATGAGCAGGTATCTATGTTGTACACTGGCTTAGATTCCTTTGAGTGGGATGTAGATGGATCATATGGAGTTCTGTTTTTAGTTTTACTGAAAAAACTCTGTACAAATGACTATAATGGCAAAACTAGTTTAATGTTATATTTATGATTGAAATTTTCATGTCAGTACTGTTTAACTTTTATTTTTAAAATTTACCCATATTACCTACATCTTAATAATTAACCTTGCGTTTGTATTGGCATTTTCTGCTCAACTTCTAAGAAAGTTTATTCCAATTTGTATTGCTTTTACTAATTCCCTTCCTTTATTCTGAAATGAACTTGTTTTTACCTCTATTACTTTTACCTAATATATAGAGCACTCAGATAATTCCATCTGCACAATTTTATTTTATTATTATTATTGTTTTTGTCATTCTTGGTTTTTTGAGGTAGGATCTCACTCTAGCCCAGACTGACCTGGAATTCACTATGGAGTTTCAGGGTGGCCTCGAACTCATGGTGATCCTCCTACCTCTGCCTCCTGAGTGCTGGGATTAAAGGCGTGTGCCACCACATTCAGCTACAATTTGAATTTTTGAACTATATTGAGATTCTTTTGCAACTTTGGGTATGATTAATTTTTATAGAAATTCCAGAGGTACCTGAAAAAGGTATATGTGATCATATCACTTTATTAAGTTATACATAAGGTGATTTAATATGAATATATAAAAGAAATTGTGTCTCTATTGTGATTCAATTCTATGTACATGTACATATAAGCATGTGTTTCTGTGTACACATATGAACATAATTTATCAGAGCTATAGCTGGTACAAAAACTTTTCACCCAAGATTATGCTCCTATCAATTCATCACAGTTTCAGCTTACCTATATTGATCATTTGTTAATATTTATAACTTCACTGATGAGAATACCATTCTTTATATAAAATTGTCTTTCATTTATCACACCCTGTTTTAAATTCTCTCACTTTGTTGTTATCATCATCGTCATTCCTGTTTTCTCGCCATGTTGGAAGAGTTGAAACCAGCACCATGAGCCCTGAGGCAGATGTTCTGTGACTGAGTTGTACCCCAGCCACCTTTTTAGTATTGTTTTAAACATTTCATAATATAAAATAAACATTCAGTTTAATTTTTCTTCATGTAATCTGAGTCTGTGTATTTTCGCTTTAGACACTCATTATCATTATCATTGTAATCATTGATAATTATTGTAATTTCCATATTACTGGCTTTTTATGGTTTTCTTTCTGTTTAAGCTTCTTGTCTCATTCTTCGTCACGATAGGCTATGATTTCTTTAGAAATCGTGCATCACATTTGATTTCCTTTCTTTTCAATTGAAAATGTTCACATTCATATGCTTCCCATTTCCGACTTCTAATTGTTTATTTTAACTGTACAGAATGGCAACTCTGGGTAAGAAATAAGTGGCGAGTTTAGATTCATACCATTGTGCTGAGGGACACAATTCCACATAGCTCCACATCTATAGAAAAAGGAGGTACATAGTAAATATTCAGTAAACTGAAATCTGTTATCCTAAGCTGAAAATCCTGAGTTACTTTCTTCTTTTTTAAACTTTTTTTGTTTATTTTTATTTATTTGAAAGCGATGAACAGAGAGAGAGAGAAAGAGGCAGATGAAAAGAGAGAGAGGGCTGGAGAGATGGCTTAGCGGTTAAGCGCTTGCCTGAAAAGCCTAAGGACCCCGGTTTGAGGCTCGATTCCCCAGGACCCACGTTAGCCAGATGCACAAGGGGGAGCATGCGTCTGGAGTTCATTTGTAGTGGCTGATGGCCCTGGAACATCCATTCTCAATCTCTGTCTCTGTCTCTGTCTCTGTCTCTCTCTCTCTCTCTCTCTCTCTCTCTCTCTCTCTCTCTCTCTGTTGCTCTCAAATAAATAAATGAAAATAAACAAAAAAATAAATTTTAAAAAAGAGAGAGAGAATGGGCGCGGCAGGGCCTCCAGCTACTGCAAACGAACTCTAGACACGTGTGCCCCCTTGTGCATCTGCCTAACGTGGTTCCTGGAGAATCGAGCCTAGAACCAGGGTCCTGAGGCTTCACAGACAAGCACTTAACCGCTAAGCCATCTCTCCAGCCCCAGAGTTACTTGCAAAATCAAAGTCTTCCCACTTTTAGCAAATGCTCGCATGGATCTGATCACCTAAATTATTCAAATAGTTGTGGCATGTATGAAGATACAGAGGAAATTACTGCCTCACAAATTAGTGCTTGAAAGCAGCGGGGACAGCTTTCTCTCAGGATGCCATCAATTCCTGTGAGTAATGTTTGGTCGGGGACCGGAGGGATAAAGGAATGAAAATTTTATCAGAACTACAGAAGTGCAACTATTTTCAAGTTTAATCTATGACTAGCTGAACCCATCACCGTGTATGCCAAACAAATCAGAAAGAAACCCTGTGTAGTAGATGCCACACTTCGGTTTTCTTGATTGAAGAATATAATTTTGAATTTTTCCATGTTAGATCACTTGCAATTTTAACGCCAAAGTAACATCCTATGGAGAAGCACAGTGTTTAGAACTATTATCTGGGGAGGGGTCGGCCCCTTCATAAGCCCATCATGTCCATTTTATTTTATCTGGGGCACAGTCAGGTGCTGATGCCCTCTCCTGCTTGTCTCTGAACCTACAGGTGTGAGACAACAGGAAATCATTAAATCCTTGCAAATCAGGGCAGCGCTCCCAGGAGGCCTCCGTTTTAACAGAAGCACGTAGTTCTGTTCTTTTAAGAAGCCTATCTGAGGGTTAGCTGCTTTCATCTGTGCAGCTGCAGGCCACAGTCCATGCTCCCCTGCCACCTCATCCTGCCTCATGCTATGATGTGGCACACCCTGTTTTGTTGTCTTTTGTTTTGGTGTGAGATAGGGTCTCATGTAGCCCATGCTGGCCTTGAACTCTCTATGCATCTATGAATTTAGGGTCCTTCTACCTTCACCTCCAAAGTACTGAGATTATAGGTGTGTTCCATCAGGTTCATTTCTAGGCTATGCTGGACATCAAACTCAGGGCTTTGTGCGTGCTAGGCAAACACTCTCTCAGCTGAGCTACATCTCCAGCCCAAATTTAGGTATTAATAATTACCACTTTTAAGTCTCTAAAGCTAGCATTAGTCAACTCTCAGCACTCCTCAAACTCAAACGGCCCAAATCTCCCATAATAAAACCCATGCCTTTTGCCTGTGAAGCCTAAGTATCCTCGTTCAATTCCCCAGGACCCAAGTAAGCCAGATACACAAAGGGGCACATGCATCTGGAGGTCGTTTGCAGTGGCTGGAGGTCCTGGCGTGCCCATTCTGTCTTTCCCTCTGCCTCTTCCTCTCTCTCTCTATCAAATAAATAAATAAATAAAATATTATTTTTTTAAACCATGCCTTAGAGCAACTTCAGTACAGATTTTACATTATCTTTGCCATCTTCTATATCTGTCACCTGCAAGGGTCATAATTTAATTCTTTGCATTACCTCCTTTTTTCTTTCTTATAAAAAAATTATTTATATGCAAGCAGCGAAGACGGTAGAAAATGGGCACGCCAGGGCCTCTTGCTGCTACAAATGCACTCCAGATGCATCCACTGTTTTGTCCATCTGGCTTTATGTGAGTACTGAGGAATTAATCCCAGGCCAGCAAGTTTTGTGAGCAAGAGCCTTTAACTGCTGAGAGATCTTCTCAACCCATTTCATTCATTCATTCTTTCTTTTTTCTTTTTTATTTATTTTTTTTTTTTTGGTTTTTCGAGGTAGGGTCTCACTTTAGCCCATGCTGACCTGGAATTCACTATGTCGCCTCAGGGTGGCCTTGAACTCATGGTGATTCACCTACTTCTGCCTCCATAGTGCTGGGATTAAAGGCGTGTGCCACCACGCCCAGCTAAACCCATTTCTTTTTAAAATTCTTTTTATTTCTATTCTTAAAATTGTACATTAAGCATTTTCAATGAACTAGGCATAATACTAGGTTCAAAATTTAGAAGAGAGCCTGGGGAGATGGCTTAGTGGTTAAGGTGCTTGCCTGGAAAGCCAAAGCAGACATGTTTGATTGCCCAGTACCCATGTAAACTAGATGCACAAGGTGATGCATGCCTCTGGAGTTTGTTTGCAGTGGCTGGAGGCCCTGCTAGACCCATTCCCTCTCTCTCTCTCTCTCTCTCTCTCTCTCTCTCTCTCTCTCTCACACACACACACACACACACACACTCCTACCTCTCTCAAAATAAACAAAAAATTTCAATAACAGAAGAATTGGGCTCATATGAGCCAAACCACTTAATTGGTTAAGTAATTCCTTTAGAGTTCACAAGCCAGGCCCTGAAAAGGGCTCTTGCCTGGTTACCATAACAAACTCATGGAAGCTCTCTACCCTCAGCCAGGTGAGCCTGCTCATCCATCTTTCTATACACAACTTCATCTTAATGTACACTTTGCTTCCTGCTCAGACCATTGACTTAAACCATCTTCCTTTTTCCCAATACCATGACCACATCCCATCCATGCTTCACACGGGCTCAAAATCCTGGCACAAGCCTGGCTTGCTAACTGTCCGGGATTGAACAGCATGGGTGCCCTTGCCCTCTTTGATCCTGTGCCTTAGACTGACGCTCCTTCATGTCAAGGACAACTTCCACCTGTTTGCCACTTTTCAGTATCACTCAACGTGACCCATAGCAGAGAGTCAGTGTGTTTGGTGAATAAACAGGGAAAAAGCGTCGATGACGGAGAATGAACCCAACTCTCCTTCTAGGGAAATTTAAGCAAATCCCATAGAATGCACAATGACCTATTTTCGGATGGGTACCTAATGCCAAGTGCTCTTTAGGTCCCTGTTGGTGAACTAATGAACACCTGCATGTAAATGTCTTCCACTCACAATGGAACTTATCCAAACGGAAGACCATTGCCTCGTGTCTGACCAGAGGAAAAGAATCTTCCTGCCATCCGTATTCCGTCAGCACTCAACTCTGTCACTCAAAGGAGAACACTGGTCACCTACAATTCTTACTCCTGCTGGTGACACTTTTCAAATACCCGCTCTCCGTGACACCATTCCCAGGTAGACATCCACCCCTCCTTACTACTATTTGCCAATAGGAGATTTTTATACCTCTTTTCTTAAATTTTTAAATGATATTAATTTATTGACTTATGAATAGACAGAAAGAAAAAGAGTTAAAAAAAATGGGTGCAAATGAACTCCAGATATATGTGCTACCATGTGCACCTAGCCTTATATGGGTACTGGGGAATCAAACCTGAGCCAACAGGCTTTGCAAGCAAGTGACTTTAAGCATTGAATCATCTTCCCAGTTCGGTTGCACCTACTTTTTAGGCTAGCCCAGCAGACTAGCCTCCTTTTTTTTATGAGAGTGAGTGAGAGCGAGAGAGAGCGAGAGAGAATTGGCATGTAAAGGACTCCAGCCACTGTACTCCAGCCGTGAACTCTCCCTTGTGCGCATGTGGGACCCTGCACACTTGCATCGCCTTGTGTGTCTGGCTTACGTGAGGCCCTGGCAAGTTGAACCTGGGTCCTCAGGCTCCACAGGCAAATTTCTTAACCGCTAAGCCATCTCTCCAGCTGTGTTATACCTACTTTTATTTTCTCAGGAACCCAGGAGGCATTATCATTTCTTTTGCTAATTAAATTTTACATGATACTATAAATAATAAGAGTAACCATCTCATGGCATTCTAACTGATAAATATTAGAATGAGGATCTGCTATAATTTGAAGTCAGCTTCACTTCAAATGTAAACCCAAGTTCTGCCATGCAGTAACTATTCTTTCAGCTATCAAAATATTCCCTTTCAGTATCACTTCACCATTTCAAAGAACTTGTCATGTCATTTCCCAGTTCAACTGTGTTAATGATGACTGTTAACCTTAAGCTCAAGTAAATACTTTTGCAGTTTTCCATTTAGAGCGAGGCTTTTCGAAAAACTCTGCTAAATCTGCCATATGTTGTTACGGTAATATTGAATTGTTGGAGAATTCTTCCAGATTGCCTAAAGGGAAGATGTATAAGTGCTTCATTAGATGGGTAAGGATGAATAATAAGAGGAGAGGTCTAATAACACCAGAAAGAAGTCTTGGCATTTCAGAAAAATAGTCAAGTTGGTTAAGCACCATTATACTACATCCAGTGCAGAAGAGAGTGGTTAGGAGGAGGAGGTCTTGTAAGAAAAGTCTTTAGTTAGCCAAACACTCTAGAATGATAATCATTGAGAAGAGTCTAATCATAACAATGGTACCATCGTGATGATGAAGTCACGTGTTACAGGCAGCAGATCATAACTGTAAGGACATTTCCAGTTCTTCCTGGTAAAAAGCTTCTATGTGTCTGTCTTTGATTATAACAGAAAAGTCTTACATCAAGGTACACTGTGGAAACCACGTCTTATTTCCACCTCTCAATCTGTGTTTGGAAAGAGACCCTACATACTGTCCACTTCAAAGTAAAAAGGCAGTCCACTCAAATTACTGAGGTGGGTGGCTTAGAAGGGTATAATTTTGTCTAGTGTCATTTTAACATGTCCATAGCTGATACCCGAGAACAGGAAATCCTGACCCAAGATTCCATCAATCAGAATATTTATATTTCCCATGGTACTGCTATCCTTGATTTTTTTTTCTTTTTGCCTGACTTAAGTGGGAGCTTATCATGAAGTAAAACATTTTAGTTCACGTTTGGCTTTCTAGTTTGTTTTCCTACTTTGAGACTCGCTATCTTGTTAGCATGTGGTTCCTGACTGTCTAAGGGTTTCTTTGATGAAAGCCTCAAGGTAAATTGGTTTGCTTTACCTCCCGAGATGGTAATTTAGATAGACAGGAAGAATCAGACTTCTGAGCACTCTCATTGGCTTTTCATGATCAAATCTTTCTGTAAACAATCAGAAATGGGTAATTGTGCTGGATTAACTCCTTGCTAGCGAGAAGAAATCAGCCTTAGACTGAGGCTCTGCTGAGCTCTCCTCTCAGCTCCACCGTCATCGCCCAGAGGACCAACACACCAGATCCCCTGCTTCCAGGACCAAGAACAAAGTTGCAGTAGAGGTCTGGTGGTTATACCTCTCTCTCCTGTTATAGTCAGGGACACTTCAGGCCTAAGGTCCCTTGTGTGGCTAATGCCATCTCTAAGCATGTATCTCTCGGATGAGTCTCCCTGCGACCACAGTGATCTTGGGAAAGAGTATGTGCAGGTCCTGGAAGCTATTGAGGGTGTTTTAAGAGGACACAGAACATGATTAGATGGAGGGTTGGGATGCAGGCTCCAGGGCCGTATTGTTTCTGGCTGTCAAAATCCTGTCCTGTGGAATGCTCACAGCTGGAGGAAGGCCTGTCTCCCTGAGTCTAAGAGCTGTTTTGCCAACTGGTATTTGTGCTCAGCCCCTCCGGGCCTCAGCTCTGCGGAGGAACTGACAGTCTGTCCTTCCCAGATCTTATAGGCCAGTGCTAGAGAAGAACGCGGATGAAGAAGGCAGAAAAGGTAATTGCTATCTATCTACTTGACGCAATTCCCTTTTGAACATCATAGGAGGTGCCCCGAGTTCTCCCAAAACGGGGTATTTACAGATGTGGGGATCTTTAAGAATTCCACTAAAATATGGGTGTCCAAGGATCCTGTCTTCTTCACCTCTTTATTTCCAAGCTCTGAAAATGTAGTCACTAGAGAAATGCCAGATGAGCGGATACCAATGATCAAAATTTCTTGGCTCAAATTACGCCACAATGTCTTCTCAGATCATATGCCAATAGATCCCCCCGCTCACCTGAGAGCCAGACAGACAGAAAGGGGGAGAGGGATTCGTGCGCTGCTGAAGCCTCGCTTCCTGCTGCAGGCTTCCCTGCACACTTATCCCAGTAATAAATCTGCAGAGTGGCACCTCACCAGCATAATCATATGCCTGTCAGATACATGACACTCCCAAAGAGGCCAGCGTGTTCCTTCTGTGCCTTCCAGAAACTTCACAGCCAAGTCAGATCTCAACATGTCATTAGCTGCTCTCAGAGACGTGGAAACATCTGCTTGCTCAGCCCCCATGGTGCCGTCTCTGCTTTGGATTCAGTACTGGCTGTTCCTCCGCACAGCACACTCCCACCAGAACCCGGCCCGGTCCTATAGACGCGTCCTGTAGGATGCAAACTCCAAGTAGACAAGCAGAGGGCTCTCTTATTTGGATGGGCTGTGTAAACTACAAGGGGTGCTTCTTTAGTTCTTTGGTAAATAAGCCAGTTGTATAGCAAGAAGGTGGAAAGTGTACTACCTAGATAAAGGAAACTTCAGGTGGTAATACACTTTCCACCTTCTTGCTATGCAACTGGCTTATTTACCAAAGAACTAAAGAAGCACCCCTTGTAGTTTACACAGCCCATCCAAATAAGATGACCAAGGGCTTCAACCAGTGGCATCTTCCATTGTTATATATACTGAGTACCCTAGAAATACTCTTTCTGCTGTTCTCAGTGGGAACATAGGTACTTTGTCACCATAAGGTTGCTTGTTTCTCCCTTCTTTGGAACAAACAAGCATGAGCATGCATATTCACGATGGCCAACATTTTCATGCCTCGCTGTTGGAGACTGTTGGACACTGCAAGCCTTTGCACATGCTCTTGAACCATCTCATACCTGGAACAGTGAGAAGGATACAAAAGACACAGGTCAGGGCTGGAAAGATGGCTTAGTGGTTAAGCAACTCCCTGTGAAGCCCAAGGATCCCAGTTCAAGGCTCGATTCCCCAGGTCCCACCTAAGCCAGATGCACAAGGTGGCACAAGCATTTGGAGTTTGGTTGCAGTGTATGGAGGCCCTGGAGAGCCCATTCTCTTTCTCTCTCTCCCTCCTCTGTCGGTCATTCTCAAATAAATAATAATAAACAAATTTTTTTTTTAAAAAGACATAGCTTTTAAGTTTCTCCTGTTGCTAATATTTTCACTTGCCAGGGATCTAACTATATACTCTTCATGGTCAAGTACAAGCATCATATGCTAAGTAGTTTCTTGCAAAGCCAACAGTACTGTGTCTGCTTCCTCCAGAGGGTAAGACATGGGGCCCTCAATCCTCTTTATATGGCCATGCTCACGTTCCAGGCAGGTTAGATCACTACTAGACTCCATCATCTCTCCAGCACCAAGCAAAAACATGGGATTAATGCTGCATTGTCATTGTTCACTCCCCTGCCTGTGCCTCCCCACTGGAGGGTTACAGGTCGTATTTCCCTGCCTTGTAGAACAATGAAATGTGAATAGAGTTGGTATGTAATTTCCAGGTGGGTGCATTAATAGTAAGCATGTTCTTGACTCTGCCCCAGCATGTAGCCCTGCTCCAAGGCGTGTTTGCTGCACAGCCTGGCTCGCCCAGTGTGAATGACGCCAGGGAAGTGACTTCATGGAGAGAGCCACAGCTGACCTGTGGTAGATATTCATACACCGGAACCATTTTTGGTTGTTTTAAGCCACTGAGATGTTTATAACCTACCCTGCATGGTATAGAATCCAACATTAGTGATGTCCACAAGAATAGAAAATAATTTCTAATTATTTCTAATTTCTTCTATTTATATCTAATTTATTTCTAATTACTTCTAATACCCAGATTTTAGTTCTGCTAGAAGTGAGCCCCATTAGCTGAGTAATTTAAACTCTGGAGATCCTGCCTAGGCTCTTTCTCACAGAGTAACAGGCAAACAAAACATACCTAGGACTGGAGAGATGGCATATCATCATGCCTGCCAAGCCTAAAGCCCCAGGCTTAATTCCTTATTACTCACATCATGCCAGATGCACTAAGTGGCACATGCATCTGGACTTGATTTACCATAGATGGAGGTCCTACTGTGCCCATTGTCTCTCTTTGTCTCTTTCCCCATCTCTATTTCTCTCTTCCCTTGCAAATAAATAGACAGATTAAAAAATTATTAAAAAACATAATAGACTTCCGGTTAAGATGGCGGCGTAGGTATCACGCCAAAGCAGCCTAGGGGGGAAAAAAACCAAAAAATCTCAGCAGAATACACACTTTTACTAAAAAGTGAGGTGTATAGGAAATTGAGGCGGCAGCGGAGAAGTGGAAGAGTTATAGAGCATCCAGAGCCTGCACAGGCGGGAAGGGCGGCTCCGGCAGCTCGGCCAATCGCCGCAACCACGGCGCAGAAGAAAACCGCCAGACTCTCGGCTCGAGCCGCAGGAGAAGCCAGGTGCGGGATTTTCCCCTCACACCGCGCTCTCCGCAACTCGGGAAACGTGAGGGGAGAGGGGCAGCGAGCAGGGGAGGAGCAGACCGCGAGGTAGAAGCACACGTGGAGCAGCGAGACAACCAGAGCAGCCGCGGCTCCCTCCCCTCCCCCACCGCCTGAACCCAGCTCCAGCGAACACAGCAGCGGCCCGGGACCGGCCACGCCAACTTGGGCTGACGGCGGGACCCAAGCAGGAGCAGAGTTCGGCAGCAACTTCAGCGGCTCCAGCACCGGTACCAGCGGCCCCAGCAGCAGTGGACCCAGGAGCGGCAGCGGCGGCATCCCGCAGCAGCGGCTTCGTGGGGAGCAGCAGCTTCAGCAGCGGTGGTGGCTCCGGTGGTGGCAGCTATGACATCAGCAGAGGCAGCAGCAGTGGCTCGGTTTGCCCCGTAGGAAAAGCAAGTGCCCAGCTCCAGAAATCAGAACAGCAGCCCAACGACCCAGGCAGCAACTTGACTGAGACCAAACTCACCCAAGGTAACTGGGATTGCACCAGGGAAGGGTCTCACTTGGTCACAAGCTGACTTGGATACCTCAACAGACCAGAAATCTAAACCTCTTTGTTGATACAGGATCTGGCCATTATAATAACTACTCATGCATACATACTCGGGGCTGTTTTTGATAGAATGTGTACAGTGTTTAGTTAAATTTTAGAATCTACCTGTATTTTATTCCACTCAGCCTGCTTGAATACTCCTATAGCAGGGAAACTCAACCCCTAAGAACATCTTTGTAGATACTCTGAGAGTCTTAAGAGCCACACCTAATACCTTAAGGTCCTACCCTGAAAATATATTACATCAAATCAATTGATACAGCTAAGAATACACAGCTAGCTAGAAAATCCAAGCATTAACTTAATCCAAGATGCAAAAATATATACATTATAACACAAGAAACACTAAAAAGCAAGATGATATAAATCCACCTAAAAGTATTACTGCATCAGAAATGTCCTCCAGTGAGAAAGAGTTAGAGGAAATACCTGAGAAAGAGTTCAAAAGAATAATTATAAATATGTTCAAAGAGATCAAAGAACACATGAAAATAATCAAAGAGGAAATCAAAGAGGAAATCAAAGGAATCAAAGAAGAGGCAGGACACCAATTTAATGAAATAAAGAAGGCAATACAAGACATAAATAGGGAAATAGAAATAATAAAGAAAAACCAGTCAGAATTACTAGCAATGAAGAACACAGTTAATGAAATAAAAAACTCTGTAGAAAATCTCACCAGTAGGATGGATGAGGGAGAGGACAGAATATCTAAGCTAGAAGACCAGGTGGCAGACCTAATGCAGTCCAACAAAGAGAAAGACAAACTTATAGAAAAGTATGAGTGGGAATTTCAAGATATTCGGGACACTATGAAAAGATCCAATATAAGAATTCAGGGCATAGTAGAAGGAGAAGAAATCCACTCCAGAGGCATAGTAGGCATCTTCAACAAAATCATAGAGGAAAATTTCCCCCAAATTGGGAAAGAGGTGCCAATACAGATACAGGAAGCCTTTAGAACCCCAGCCAGACAAAACCCAGAAAGAACCTCTCCTCGCCACATTATAATTAAACTTCCAAACACACAAACCAAAGAAAATATATTGAAAGCAGTTAGAGAGAAAAATCAAGTTACCTACAAAAGCAAGCCCATCAGGATTACAGCAGATTATTCAACACAAACTTTTAAAGCCAGAAGGGCTTAGAGTGATATATTCCAAGTTCTGAAAGATAACAACTGTCAACCAAGGTTACTTTATCCTGCAAAGTTATCCATTCAAATAGATGGAGAAATAAAGACATTCCATGACAAAAGCAGGTTAAAGGAGTATTTGAAGACAAAACCAGCTCTACAGAAAATACTTGATAGAATCCTCCATGCTGAACAAAAGGAAAAAGCACACATATAAGGAACCTAGAAAAAACAAGCTATACTCAAATACCAGTTAACAGAAGAGAGCACAGGTAGAACCAGTAACACACACACACACACACACAAAAATGGCAAACATAAATACACACCTTTCAATAATATCTCTTAATATCAACGGTCTCAATGCCCCAACGAAAAGACATAGATTTGCAGACTGGGTTAAAAAGCAGGATCCTACAATTTGTTGTCTCCAAGAAACTCACCTTTCTACAAAGGATAGACATTATCTCAGGGTGAAAGGTTGGAAGACGGTGTTTCAAGCAAATGGGCCTAGAAAACAAGCAGGGGTTGCTATCCTAATATCAGATAGGGTAGACTTTAGTCCGACGTTAGTCAAGAAAGATAAGGAAGGTCACTTTATATTGATTAAGGGCACACTCCAACAGGAGGACATTACAATCCTAAACATATATGCACCTAACATGGGGGCTCCCAAATTCGTCAAACAAACACTATTAGAACTAAGGTCACAGATAACACCAAACACAGTGGTGGTGGGTGACTTTAACACCCCACTCTCATCAATTGACAGGTCATCCAGGGAAAGAATAAACAGAGAGGCATCTGGACTAAATGAGGTCATAGAAGGAATGGACCTAACAGATATATACAGGACATTTCATCCAAAGGCTGCAGAATATACATTCTTTTCAGCAGCACATGGAACATTCTCTAAAATAGACCATATATTAGTACACAAAGCAAATCTTAACAAATTCAGGAAAATTGAAATAATTCCTTGCATTCTATCTGACCACAATGGAATTAAACTACAAATCAGTAGCAAGAAAGGCTATAGAGCATACACAAAATCATGGAAACTAAACAATACACTACTAAATGATGAGTGGGTCAATGAAGAAATCAAAAGGAAATCAAAAATTTATAGAGTCAAATGATAATGAGAACACAACATACCAAAATCTCTGGGACACAATGAAGGCAGTTCTAAGAGGTAAATTTATAGCCTTAAGTGCCTATATTAAGAAATTAGAAAGGTCGCAAGTAAACGACCTAATGCTTCGCCTTAAAGCCTTGGAAAAAGAAGAACAAGGCAAACCAAAAAGTAGTAGACGGGAAGAAATAATAAAGATTAGGGCAGAAATTAATGAAATAGAAACAAAAAGAACAATCCAAAGAATTAATGAAACAAAGAGTTGGTTCTTTGAAAGGATAAACAAGATTGATAAACCCTTAGCAAAATGACCAAAAGAAAGAGAGATGAGACACAAATTAATAAAATCAGAGATGAACAAGGTAACATCACAATAGATTCCAGAGAAATTCAAAAAATTATAGGGACATACTATAAAAGCATATACTCCACAAAGTATGAAAATCTGAAAGAAATGGATGATTTCCTTGATCTATATGACCTACCTAAATTAAATCAAAATGAGATTAATCATTTAAATAGACCTATAACAAACATGGAGATCCGAACAGTTATCAATAATCTCCCAACTAAAAAAAGCCCAGGCCCGGATGGATTCACTGCTGAATTTTACCAGACTTTTAAGGAAGAGCTAACACCATTGCTTCTTAAGCTTTTCCAGGAAATAGAAAAAGAAGGAATTCTACCAAACTCTTTCTATGAGGCCAGCATCACCCTGATACCAAAACCAGGCAAAGATAGAACAAAAAAAGAAAATTACAGACCAATCTCCCTCATGAACATAGATGCAAAAATTCTCAACAAAATATTGGCAAACAGAATACAAGAGTATATCAAAAAGATCATTCACCCTGACCAAGTAGGCTTTATCCCAGAGATGCAGGGATGGTTCAACATACGCAAATCTATAAATGTAATACATTACATAAACGGGTTGAAGGACAAAAATCACATGATCATCTCATTAGATGCAGAGAAAGCATTTGACAAAATCCAACATCCCTTCATGATAAAAGTCCTACAGAGACTGGGAATAGAAGGAACATATCTCAATATAATAAAGGCTATTTATGACAAGCCTACAGCCAACATATTACTAAATGGGGAAAATCTGGAAGCTTTTCCACTAAAATCAGGAACAAGACAAGGGTGTCCACTGTCCCCACTACTATTTAATATAGTTTTGGAAGTCTTAGCCATAGCAATAAGGCAAGAGACACACATAAAAGGGATACAAATTGGAAAGGAAGAAATCAAGTTATCATTATTTGCAGATGACATGATTCTATACATAAAGGACCCTAAAGACTCTACTAGCAAGCTGTTAGAGCTGATCAAAACCTACAGCCATGTAGCAGGATACAAAATAAATACACAGAAATCAGTAGCCTTCATATATGCTAACAACAAACACACAGAGGATGAAATCAGAGAATCACTCCCATTCACAATTGCATCAAAAAAAAAAAAATACCTTGGAATAAACCTAACCAAGGAAGTAAAGAACTTATACAATGAGAACTTTAAAACACTCAAGCGAGAAATTGCAGAAGACACTAGAAAGTGGAGAAACATCCCTTGTTCCTGGTCTGAAGAATCAATATCGTGAAAATGGCAATCTTACCTAAAGCAATCTACACATTTAATGCAATCCCTATCAAAATTCCAAAGGCTTTCTTCATGGAAATAGAAAAAACAATCCAAAAATTCATTTGGAATCACAAAAAACCTCGAATATCTAAAATAATACTGAGCAACAAAAAAGAGGCTGGTGATATCACCATACCTGATTTTAACCTATACTACAGAGCCATAGTAACAAAAACAGCATGGTACTGGCATAAAAACAGACGTGTAGATCAGTGGAACAGAATAGAGGACCCAGATATAAGCCCAAGTAGCTATAGCCACCTGATATTCGATAAAAATGCCAAAAATACTCATTGGAGAAGAGACAGCCTCTTCAGCAAATGGTGTTTTGAAAACTGGATAAATATCTGCAGAAGGATGAAAATAGATTCTTCTCTCTCGCCATGCACAAGAATTAAGTCCAAATGGATTAAGACCTTAACATCAGACCGGAAACTTTGAAACTGCTAGAGGAAAAAGTAGGGGAAACCCTTCAACATATTGGTCTTGGCAAAGACTTTCTGAATACAACCCCAATTGCTCAGGCAATAAAACCACAGATTAACCACTGGGACCTAATGAAATTACAAAGATTTTGCACCGCAAAGGACACAGTGAAAAAAGCAAAGAGGCAACCTACAGAATGGGAAAAAATCTTTGCCAGCTATATATCTGATAGAGGATTAATATCTAGGATATACAAAGAACTCAAAAAGTTAAATAATAAGGAATCAAACAAGCCAAGCAAAAAATGGGCTAAGGAGCTAAATAGAGAGTTCTCAAAGGAAGAAATATGAATGGCATATAAGCATCTAAAAAAATGTTCTACGTCACTAGTCATCAGGGAAATGCAGATTAAAACTACATTGAGATTCCATCTCACTCCTGTCAGATTGGCCACCATCATGAAAACAAATGATTATAAATGTTGGCGGGGATGTGGAAAAAAAGGAACCCTTCTGCACTGATGGTGGGAATGCAATCTGGTCCAGCCATTGTGGAAAACAGTGTGGAGGTTCCTAAAGCAGCTAGAGATTGATCTACCATATGACCCAGCTATAGCGCTCCTAGGCATATATCCAAAGGACTCATCTCATTTCCTTAGAAGTACATGCTCAACCATGTTTATTGCTGCTCAATTTATAATAGCTGGGAAATGGAACCAGCCTAGATGTCCCTCAACAGATGAGTGGATAATGAAGATGTGGTACATTTATACAATGGAGTTCTACTCAGCGGTAAGAAAAATGAAGTTATGAAATTTGCAGAAAAATGGATGGACCTGGAAAGTATTATACTAAGTCAGGTAACCCAGGCCCAGAAAGCCAAGCGCCACATGTTCTCTCTCATATGTGGATCCTAGCTACAGATGACTGGGCTTTTGCGTGAGAATGAAAATACTTAGTAGCAGAGGCCAGTAAGTTGAAAAGGAGACATAAAGGGTGGAGAAAGGAAGGGAGGAGGATACTTAATAGGTTGATATTGTATATATGTAATTACAATGATTGTAATGGGGAGGTAATATGATGGAGAACGGAATTTCAAACGGGAAAGTGTGGGGGTGGGGAGGGAGGGAATTACCATGGGATATATTTTATAATCATGGAAAATGTTAATAAAAAAAAAACATAATAATTAAGCTGGGCATGGTGGTGTATGCCTTAGTCCCAACACTTGAGAGGTAGAGGTAGGAGAATTGCTATGAGTTCAGGGCCACCCTGAGATTCCATAGTGAATTCAAGGTCAGCCTGGGTTAGAGCGAGACCCTACCTCAAAAATAAAAAAAAAAAATTATTATTATTAAGTACTAATGCCTTACAAATGACGGCCACAATAGGAAGCAGAAGAAACAGAACTAGGGTTCTGTAGCTCCTGCATGCTCCAATGTGAGAGTGACGTCTAGCACCGATGTGACAACTGTGGACCTGTTAGAACACTGATGGGAAGATGACAAAGAAAGGGAGGAAATGAACCCTGTCCTTGAGGGGCTGGCCCCTAGGAGATACAACACAAAATGCACTAGCCGGGTTAAGGTTGGGATACTTTCAATGTAACTTTGAACAGAGGAAACTGTGGACGACCATCTTTCATGAGGCCAGGTTGCATAAGAGATGACACAGAGTCATAATGTCCCCCAGGAAAGGTGTAACATACACAAGGAGGTGGAAATATGCCAGTTTTAACAGTGTGTGATTACTCACTGTCATTCATATATATGTGTATATGTATATATATATATGTGTGTGTGTGTGTGTGTGTGTGTGTGTGTGTGTGTGTGTGTGTGTGTATGTATATGTATATGTATGTGTATATATTTCACATAGCCCTTAGTAAGGTCATTGTTATTTTCCTGGTGCTTTTCAGTGAGAAAACAAAAGGCTCTGAAATGTACTGGCATCACTATAGCCAAGATCCAAACAGGACTAGGTGACTTCGAAACCTGTGACTTTCTGGCCCCTCCACATACCTCCTTCTTTGAAGACCACTTTAAGTAGCCCGTCCCATCTCTCGTGAACCTGGAAGTGCCGGTGGCATATTCCATTAAATCCCATGCTCTCCCTGCTTCCCTCCCAAATTAGGTGGTTAAATTTTCTCTTCACCCAGGCCTTTGGCAGCTCCCACTGCCTGTAGGGTCTAATTGAGCCCGAGTCTCCTGGGGGGCTCTACTCTGCTATTTCCTGATGAGCAAGGGGACTAAGGAGCAGAGAAAAACGACTGTTCTCATTAACAGGGGACCCCGCTTGTCATTCCTCTTATAGGCATCATCACTATTTTAATTAACCATCTTTGCCATTGGGCCTGCAAATAATTGTCCTTGGCATTGTTCAAACCACAGCAATGTCTAGTTTTAAAGGTGCAGGCTTTCCCCTCCATCAGCCCTTGCTAATTAAGGCCAGAGTGCCTTCAACTCCCTGTGCACAAAGCCTGCACACCAGGTAGGAATGCTACCCTCATTAGCTCAGGAAGATTATAAACCTTGCTGCTATTATCCCAGCCCACGGACTCCTTCTGAAAGTCACCACTTACAAAAGGGGAGTGTTGATCCCATGTACATTTTTGCCCTACAGAGCAAAGTTAAAAGATTTTTTTTTAATATTATAGCAAGAGGTTGGTAGAGAATTTACTTTCCAGTTTGGAGGGTAATTTTCTAGTTAAGCAGAGAGTAAAACAGCAAAGTTGGGGAAAACCTCTTAAAGTCTGACTGTGAAAAACGATTTGTATGAAAAGAAGTCTAGTAATAAAAGTGACATGGCAACCCTGGAACGAGGAAATTAAGACTCTCCCTAAACTGGTCCTCCCGGAAAACATACTGACGTGGTCCCAGATCACTGACATGCTCTGTGAAAATGAACATATGGAGGGCCCAGAAAAGCAGAAGTAGGTTAAATAGCTTCACAAAGTAGCTTTCAGGGTGATGGAAGATGGGACCATGGTCCTGCAATGTGGTGGAAGTACAATAATAGCTAGTCAGAGGTCCGAATTTCTGAAGCACAGTATGACCCAACCTTTTCCCCTTTTTCATGAAGACCATGGGAAAGCAGACCTGGCTCTTTCCTCTTCTGTTACAGGTGGCACAGGGGTACCTCAGGATAGGCTCATGTGTGAAGTCACGTTTCCCAAAGCAGCAGTGTTCAGAGGTGGAGCTTGGGGGAAGTGACTGGATCATGAGGGACCTGACTTTCATCAGTGCGTTAGTCCATTGGTAGGTTTATAATTTGAGTGGAGAATTAGCAGATGGAGCCTAGTAGTAAAAGGAAGTTCTTGGTGGTGCATCCTGGAAATACTTATCTTGTCCTTGGCGCCTTCCTGTAACTTTCTCTGTTTCCTGGAAGTGAGCAACTTTGCTCCTCTGCGCCCTTCCACCATGATGTTCTGACTCACCACAGCCCAGAAACAACAGCCAGTCAGCCGCAGGGTAAAATCGTGGGCCAAAAAGTAAATAAGTGCTTTTTCCACAAAGCTCATGTTTTCCCAGCTATTAGTTACAGCAACTAAAAACTAACTTTTACACACCCATGGCTAGGACATCAAGCCCATCTATGGGGATTTCCTTAATATATAATTCAAATACCCTTTTTCTGCCTTCTAGAAAACTAACAAGCCAGTGGCCAGACCATGTAGAAATCTGACTCCTAGCCTGCTGTAACTTGCCCCCGCTCCCTATATCTTAGCCAAGCCTGGGTACTGACATGCTATCTGTAAGTCACGATGCTGCCCTGCCCACAATCCTGAAAGCTAAACAAAGACCTGCCTGGAACCAGCTGCTTCAAGTGGTGAGGACTTCACTGATAAATTACAGCCACACGATATATGTATCTATCTATATTTTTTTTGGCCAGGACCAACCAGAGGAAGCTCTGCATCTAGGAATTTACCATAGCTGTATTAGCTTACCCACCCATTAGGCTCCAATCAGGACTCATGGGAAATTGTCCCCTTTTCCCACTGTAACAGACTTTTCCTCTGTTCCCTTGAGTCCTTGGAGGCACAGGTGATGTTGACCGACCCTTGTACTGTAGTGAGCTCTGCCCTTGACTTTCTTCACTGTTTATTCTCACTCTTCCGTCTCTATCCTCCACCCCAGTGCTTCTTGCAGCATCCCCTCTCTTTCTCATCTTCTTCCATGGCAAAGTCACATGTTTCATAACTTCCTTTGCTCATTATCCAAAATCCTTAATTTTTTAATTGTCCCTCAAAACTCTCCAATCACAGGCTATCCTAGGTTAATCCGTGCATTAGTTACCTACGGTGACAGAAATTAAAAAGCTTTATTTTACAGTCTCCGTGAGGTAGGTACTATGGGATTGACTGAGCTAGGTGACTCTGTCCCAGGTATCTTTGATGACAACAACAAAAACACTTCACGGGTCACTATCATCCCAAGTCTCAGCTGGGACAAGAACAGCTTCTGACATGTCACAAACAGTATGCTTCGGTATCCTACAGGAGGCTGACCTCAAGGTCTCAGTTCCTCCATGGCTGTTGTCAGGAAGCCACCCCCGGTTCCTAACCACGTGAGTCTCCTCCTCGGTCAGCTCACAAACTGGCATCTGGCTTCCACAAAATGACCATTAGAGTGGGATGGCCAGATCCAAGTCATAGTTTTCTAAGATCTAAACACAGAAGCAGCACCCCATCATCTTGTCTCCATTCTGCTCACCAGGAGCAGGTGGTCAGGTCCACCTAACGACCAAGAGGACAGGGTCATGATCACATAGAAACATGGAGACCTGAAGGCAGGACCACTGAAAGTCATTTTCAAAGACAAACTGCCACTCTTAGCCAGGGAATGTCTGCCCTGTTCCCCTGCCCAGTGTTGACTGTCTGTGTAGTCTTTGAGCAAATGTCCAAAAGCACCATTTTCCAAATTGAAAATAATTTTTTTCTCCAAATTATTTTAGACCCCTTTCAGGTTCCCCTCACCAACAGTTCTGTGAGTGAGCCAGAGTGCCTGTCACTGTTTATGGGCTCCAGGGAGATAGTTTTGCCTGAGGCTGCAGGTGGCAGGGCCAGGGCTGAAGCTCCAGGACCCAGGTTCTCCCTCATTGTCCTCAGACCACAGGGCACATGGCAGTCCTGCCTGGAATCCTGCCTTAGGCCATTGGTATGATCATCTGGGTCAAAAGATGTGAGTTGTTCTCTCCCAAAGCCAATGACACTATGATTGCCCAAATTAAGAATGCCTCCTCATCTTGGACTAGATGTCTTTGATGCTTCTGATTATACTAAGATGGAAATTTCACTATTCAGATATGACTTCAGCAGCCAGGTCTTGAACAGAATTCCCATTCTTGGGTATTCTGGTTCATAGTCTCTCTCTCTCTCCTTCCCTCCCTCCCTCCCCCCCCCTTTCTCTCTCTCTACTAGTGATAGGCTGATGGAAAGGGATTTTGTAACCAGCAGCAATCACACAACTGTCAAAAATAATGGGGAATTCCCTCTACAAGCTGAGGGGATGTCCTGATCCCTTTTAATAACCTTTCCTGGGGCAAAGATTGCTGCCCACAATGAAATCTACTAATAACCTCCCCATGCTTTAATCCTATAAGGCTCCTGGCAAATTTCCATTAAAGTCTTCTCCCAGTTTATTCGGGAAACAAAGGACAAGTCTCTGTATTCAAATCAAGAAGACAATGTTCTTAAACAAAGGGGCTGCAAAGAAGGATTTGTATACATTTGTCTTCCAGTGAAATCCCACAGATAGGGAGAAAAAAAAAAAAAAAGAACATTGGCTCTGACTTACCTCAATAAAGAAAACAGTTACAATGTTAATAAGGTCTGATCCTCTAAGCATATATGGGAGAAAATACTATATGCGTCTCAAAGGGAGCTTGGGACCCTTTGTGCAATTTTTTGAGGGGTTCTATAACATGCATTAAAATTACAAAGGCAGCTTGTAAATGTGCTTATTACACTTACTGAGGCAAAGACAAAACACACAGCGAATGCAGTCTGCTTGTATATGGTCATTCCAAACAGGCTAATGAACTCATGTCCCACATTACCCTTCAACAATCATCCTCAATATTTATGCTTATTCCTTCTGGTTTATTTTACTGCCAAACATTCGCTTGGCTCCCTTGATGCTAAAATTTGGAGAAATGAGGACTGTATACTGTAGAAATCATTCTCCTTGGCAGGATCTAGAAATCTCGTTTTAAAATTAGCATGAAACATCCAACTTCCCAAGTGACAGAATAAAATGGTTCAGTTTCTAATTATTCCTCAATTGCAAACATTGCAACCAGCACACACCAAGCTCATTCTTCCCAACATGAGTCTCATTCCTCTCTCTTTCCATCAAGCAAGGATCTCACCAAGCACATTTAGTCAATAAATTCCATATTTTGTTCTTCCCAAACTTCTATCACTTGGACTCGTTCTTTGCAAAGCATAGACCCAGTTTGGTCAAACTTTCTTATATCTTTCCTGAATTGGCATAATACCCTTTCACTTGGTCACCAAGCACTCTGAAACTGAAAGACCATAGGAGCTAGATGGTGTCTCCTGCTAAGCAGTAAGATGGGAACAATAGCCCTTGGTAAAGGCGATATTCTTTGGTTGGTATGTTCTGAGATGGTGACCTAAGATGGTGGAGAGGGATGTTCAATTCCTCGTTTTTTCTCCCAGCGTGGGTGAATCTTCCCACCAGGATGGTGGGCCTTGAAAGGCCCTGATGCGAGGCCTAGTGGAACTTCTTGAGCTTACTTAAAGTTCGGTGATCTGGCTCTGGCCAGCTCCTCTGGCCTGTTACTTCCGCATAGGAGTTGGAATTCCCGCAGGCGCACTTAGAACCAGTCATTTCAAAAGTCGCGGTATACTATTGGCCCTTACCTTCTCCCCCATCCTAGAATCCCCACCCTCCTTCTCAACTATATAGGCAACCGCCTGTAACAATAAAGTGAGTTCCTGGCAAGACTCCCGGCTTGCTGGTATGTTCTTGGCCTTCAACACTCATCCTCCTCCTCAACCCCGTGGGAGGAACCAGCAGGCCTGGTCCTTCCTCAGCACTACCTGCTCTTTCTGGGACCAACCAATGCCCTCATCTCTGAGATGACCAATCAGGACACTGGGGTGGAAAGACTTACCCCAGCCAACAAAGCTGCTCTCTTCCTACCAGTGACAAGTCTGGTTTCTGCACCCTCTCCTGGCTCTGCCTCTCATTTTCACCTTAAAGAAACATTATTCTGCTTTACCTTTAATTTATTATTATTAGTAGTAGTAGTTAGTTACTTACTAGGGAGATAAAGAGAGGCAGATAGAAAATGGGCACACCAGCGACTTCAGAAGCTGCTAAGGAACTCCAGACACATGTGCTACCTTGTGCATCTGTCTTACGTGGGTACTGGGGAATTGAACCTGGGTCCTTGGGCTTTGCAGGCAAGCTTCTTAACTAAGCTAAGCCATCTCTTCAGCCCCTGTTTTATGTTTAAACTTTCTCTTGCCTCTTGGTTCTCTAATTGGTGGAGAACCTGAACCCAAGTTAACAAAACCTCTGGGGTTTCACAAACCTATAGATCAAGTGATGCCATCACAATAATTTCTAGAGTGAGGTCCAAGACCCTCGGTTTCTGTCTCCCTTACTTATGCAGGCCCTGTTCCACGTTCCAAAGCACAACAAAAGCCCTTCTACCTTGCACTCCTTCCCTGCCTCAGACCACCCTAGTACCATGCCTGACTCACTGAAGTAAACATGCTCTTGCTCCGTGTTGTTTGACCCTGGAACCCCCAGGCTGTCCTGATCAGAGTGGAGCGAAAGTCAGGTCATGACATCCCTCAACTCAAGCCCTCCAGGACTTTCCCGTCCCTCTTATTTTGAATAAAAATCCACAACGTGGTTCAGAAAGACCATCCAGACATGTGCCTCTGACCTGTGTCTGCTGTCACTTTGCAACCTCATGTCCCACCACTCCCTGTCACCCCACACAGGACACTCAGCCGCTTCCTATTCCCCAGCACACACAGGCATTCTCTACACCAAACATGGGGAAGAAATGAAAGTTTTATTTTTTCACTGTAGCACATAGTGCAGGTTTGTTTCTCCGACTCCTATTTTGCCATCGGTGTTATGAGACCACAGAAACCGGCCATACTTTCTAGATTTCCAGATGGGGCCTGGAGATTGAACCGAGAGGCAAGTGCTTTATCCTCTGAGCCATCTCCCAAGCCCAGAAACGGACCTTTAAGGTTGCTTCTTACACTCTTGGTATATTTGAGAAGCTGATATGGTTCCAGGCAAATAACCAGTAAGTTCCAGAAAGACTTTCACATGGATTAATCTAGAGTTTCCCAAACTTGCCTTGTTATAAAGTGTTGCCTAAAATATTTCATTTTATTAATTTTTTATTCGTTTTTTTTTATTTATTTGAGAGTGACAGTGACAGAGAGAGAGAGAGAGAAAGAGAATGGGCGCGCCAGGGCTTCCAGCCCTGCAAACAAACTTCAGATATGTGCGCCCCCTTGTGCATCTGGCTAATGTGGGTCCTGGAGAATTGAGCCTCGAACCGGGGTCCTTAGGCTTCCCAGGCAAGCGCTCAACCACTAAGCCATCTCTCCAGCCCAAATATTTCATTTTAAAAATTTGAATTACCATGATTCATTTTAGATCTACCAAAATAGAATTGTTAGGGATGGACCCAGAAGATATATATATATATATTATTACTGATAAATGCCAGAGGACATCTCATGGCCATACAAGTTTGAGTGAACTGTGGGTAAACCCACCTCAAATGATGTGGAAAGCTGAGTCATATGTGAGCTGACTTTTATTCCACTGCCTAACTTATTGACTCTAGATATTTTTTCAGGTTTAAATATGCATGAGAAGTTTCCAGTCCTGATTATATTCCTAAGAATTCTAGACCAGAACTGTTAAGTTGCTGAGGCCTAGGGGAGCAAAGAACCACGGGGTTTCCTTAATGTTTCTGCACAAATTCTAAGTTTTCTTCCAGAGACATGTCTTCTGTTGGCCTCAGTTCACCCATCTGTAAAATGAATATGATGCCACCTCCTCACAGGGGTATTGGAAAGTTCAATTATAATTTGAAATTCTTTGCATCTGTCAAGGAGTAAAGACATGCAGGATCTAATTAAGAGCACAGAGTTAACATTCCTGGGTCATGATGCCCTTAATGTCATATCTGCACTTCAATTCACGTATTAAAGAGCCCTTGAATTTTCATTTTAAGTAGCTCCTATATTTGCTTTTGGTCTGAACTCCTTTTAGCCAAGATGGCATTTCTTGTTCTGTCATTCTGATATCTCCTGTGTGTCTACGTGATGCCATCCCTTAGCTAGGCCTCATTGCAGTCTGCCCTTGGGCTCAGTTACTCCATCTGTAAAATGGAGCACTGCTTTCTCCAAAGGGCTGGAAGAACAGGAACTAAACACATGGAAGTTATATTGAAAAACAGAAAAAAAAAAAAACTTAAAAGTCCAAAACTGAGGAAAAGATGGTTACTGCCACACACCCAAAACAGGAGTCTAGATTCCCAGGGATATGAGGTTTGGCGAGGAGCAGTTAGGTTAGGTATATTTAAGCCAAAAGAACCTGAAACATCTCTCCCCTTGTCAGGAAAGCAAAGTTCCTGAGTGTTGCTGATGAGTGGAATCATTTAGGCCTATTGTCCGGATATCAGGAAATGAGAGCTTTTACAAATGGTACAGAGGGCTGGAGAGATGGCATAGAGGTTAAGGTGGTTGCCTGCCAAGCCCAAGGACCCACGTTCCACTCTCCAGATCCCACTTTAAGCCAGAGGCACAAAGGAGAGGCAAGCGCAAGGTTGCACATGCCCACTAGGTGGTGCAAGCTTCTAGAGTTTGATTTCAGTGGCTGAGGTCCTGGCACGCCAATTCTCTCTGTCTCAAATAAAAAATAATAAATATTTTTTGGAAACTAATGGTACAGAATTGGAGTCTTGCCACAGCCACGTAAGCTTACCTCTGCTACCTGTGTAATCAAGCTGCAACTTGTCTCCCAGAGACTAGATGGCTAGGCCAAGACTTATTCCAATTATAATGCAGATTAGCAATAATGTTAAATAAAAACTCATTGTCTCCCTCATCTCTTTCAAATTCCTTCTAGGCATCCCTTTTGTCTTCTGCACTTAACTCCCTGTTAGACTTTCTGTCCTTTTAGACTAACTCACCCTGAAGTTTGTAAGAGTCTATTTTCAGGTGTCAAGGTTATTTCTGTCCTATCTAAGAACAGATAATGATCAATATACCAAACTAATGGCTTAATGGATAAGGATTCTTCTATGGCCTTGGGAACACAAGCTAATGTTGTTCCTCTCAGTAATTTTCCAAAAGAGCATGCAGGATGATGGAGTAGACTGAAAGATGAAGGAGGTGTCAATGGCAGCTCTCTAACCTTCCTCCTAGATAGCAACAGAGTCCTGTGGGCTTTAGAAATGTGTGTGTGTGTGTGTGTGTGTGTGTGTGTGTGTGTGTGTGTGTGTGTATGCACATGAGAGAGAGAATAAGAACATTCCAGGGCCTCTTGCCACTAAAAATGAACTCCAAATACATGCCCCACTTTCTAAAGCTGGCTTTATATGGGCACTGAAGAATTGAAGCCAGGCTGTCAGGTTTGGGAAGCAAGTTCTTTTAACCACTAAGCCATTTCTCCAGCCTCCTGGTTTAAAAAATTAAAGAAAAAAGAAAACGTGCACCATAGCTTAGACAGACACATATTTCTCATTGCAATGTTCATTGTCATTCTTGAGCTACTGTCCTTGTGCAGGTTAGAAAAGACCAGTTCCTTCTTCTGTTAAGATTTCCACCCTTGCTGGGCGTGGTGGCACACGTCTTTCATCCCAGCACTCGGGAGGCAGAGGAGGATCGCTATAAGTTCAAGGCCACCCTGAGACTACATAGTGAATTCCAGGTCAGCCTGGGCTAGAGCGAGCCCTACCTCAAAAACAAACAAATAAGCAATAAAAATTTCCACCCTCTATCTAATTAAGACAGAAAGAGGAAGAAGGAAACCACAAGAAGGCGTGGGTGAGAGAGGGTACACACATGTACAAAACTACTGCTATTTCCAAAGGAACTCTAAGTCATTTTAAAAGTGTAGGGGGGCTGGAGAGATGGCTTAGCGGTTAAGCGCTTGCCTGTGAAGCCTAAGGACCCCGGTTCGAGGCTCGGTTCCCCAGGTCCCACGTTAGCCAGATGCACAAGGGGGCGCACGCGCCTGGAGTTCGTTTGCAGAGGCTGGAAGCCCTGGCGCGCCCATTCTCTCTCTCTCCCTCTATCTGTCTTTCTCTCTGTGTCTGTCGCTCTCAAATAAAAAAATAAATTAATTAAAAAATAAATAAATAAATCAGTGGCAAAAAAACCCACATTTAAAAAAAAAAAAGTGTAGGGATCTTTATAAACCCTCAAATTTGGTTAAGTCCATGTCTATTTCCATACGCGTGCTTAATCTTTTGTACTTAAAACAAATTGTCTGAGGAGAGCTAGGAAAATTGTGGCTACTTCCTCCAGGGAAGAAATAAAATTATTTCTGAAGTGTGGCAAAGGATAAAAACAGGAATGCAGATGAAATGTGTGCAAACTTTGGCACTAGGTACAAGTATCGCCCGCTTAGCATTTTGCTCAACTCCTTGCTAGGGACAGGGCCACCCAGCCTTGGAGAAGAACAATTCTCTTATCTTCTCAGGCCACCTGGCTTTTGGTGTTCTCCAGGCAATAGATCAGAGAGAATGGCTCCTAGCTCCCAGCTTCCAGCTTCCGATCAGCAGCCCAAGGGTCTCCCAGCTTCCCGCTGTCTCTCTGATGGTGCTTGTTTTCTACAGTAAGTTCCCCGAAACCAGCAGGGTTGAAACAATTGCTGGTGCCAGGGGCTGGTGCTCTGCCCCATTTTGCAGAAGGAAACGTGAAGTATCATAATGAGTTGTGTTTACAATCCACCATAGCTATTTTCCCCAACTGAGAAGTGTATCAGGATAGTCTGCAGAACCAGCTTGGATATAGTTCAGACAAAGTCAAGTTCGCTGTCATCCAGACAGAAACCAGTAGTAGTTTGCCCATTCATCAAGTTCACAAGACATAGCTATATTCTGGATGTTTAGAAGTAGTTGATGACAGTGAGATTTAACGAGCTTATATCCCGTGACACAAAAATACTAATTCATGCAGTCTAATGAGGGAAGAATTTGAATCCCCATTTTGCACTAAAGGAAACTGAAGCCCATGATCACTCTCTAAGCCATAGTTGGAAAGTATTGGTTTCAGACTCCAGTGTGACTGCCCGTCACCTAAGATGTTAACACCCAAACGTTCCTGTCCATAATCAACCCCACCTTAAATGCTCTGGAATATGTGACTTGAGTAAATTGTGCACATGAAGCCATTGGGTGGGGAGGGAGTTAAGCTTAATTTAACTTTGTATTTATGAAATTAAAAGTTTGCATCACCCAATCTGAGAGTACAATCTTGAGGAATTTTAAAGGTATAATTTAACTTCAGTGGGAGTATAGGTGGAGCATACCTAACACTCTGGCTTCATCCCAGATAGAAAACATGTAGGCCTAAGGAAAAAAAAAAAAAAATTAGGGAAACTACTATCGAATTGCATAGCATGTGTTCCGTGAGCGCATAGAGGTAAAACCAACTTGAGGAAACATATGCATATAAATAACACGTGAGGTTGCAATGACAAGACTCAGGATGTCTAGTTGTTCGAGACAATGGAACATCAGTTAGAAGGTCATGACGGTGACCAGCCTCCTTTCCTCTTAGTCACTGCCAGGCTTACCTTTGTTATTTTTTCCCAATACTTTTCACTTATTATGAGACCTTTTTTTGTAAGCAGTCCCATTCAGCTTCTTTGGAGAGGCCCCATAGGAAAATAAATTTCTTGTTTTTCCAAAGAAATTGCCCGAGAATTGTGTTTGCTGGAATGAGAGCGTTCTGTTAGCTGATAGCAAGCGAGATAGCTTGGTGGGCTCAGAAATTAATTTCCCTTACATTTCACGGCCTTGCATGCTGGTTCCCACTGCTTTTTGCTACTCATACATCACTCTCTCCAATTACACACACTGCTTGAGAAAAACTGGCTAGAAGAAACATAAAAGTAGATCAATCATAATATTTATACCCCCTGGGAAGGAACCCATTGCGTTTTCCTGACCCTCAAACACAGTATTAAATTAACTTTCCTTTAATTTATCAAAAGGTAAGGCATTTATTCATTCATGCATCCAGAAAATGTTTATTGAGTTTCTATTATATATCAGACACTTTGAAGTGGCAGGAAAGGACAAACTGTGGCACTCCTCTCCTTTATGTGACACTTGTGTTGGTATGTCATCTCAGAGTACTGAGGTAGATTATGACTGAAGCTAACACTCTTATGTTTAAGTTGGTTATGAAGTATTTTTTTTTAATTCTTTGGCCTTAGTAATTTTAGATAAAATCTTACTAGCAAAGTATAGCATGTTTAGAATTTTTGAAAGAACACATGATTGGGTTATCACTAAATAAAACATTTCTATCCTCCCATAAATGTCCTTTATGACTCCTGTTGCAGTTACCTTCTTGTTGCTGGGACAAAACACCCGACCTAAATTAGTTACGGGGGGGAGTGGGGGAAGGATTTATTTTGGCTTACAGTCTTGAAGGGAAGTTTCACGGTGGCATAAGCAGAAGCTGGACATGACCTCTGTCCCCACAGGTGGAAAACAGCAACAGGAAAGTGAGTCAAATGCTGGCAAGGGGGATTTGGTTATAACACCCTTAAACCCAACCCCAGAAACACTACTCCTTCTGAAAGGCTCCACCTTCCATATTGCCACCAAGTAGGGGCCAAACATTCAAAACCCATGAGCATATGGGGGACATCTGATTCAAACTACCAAACCTCCTCTAGTAACTAACTTCTTTCTGTACATAGAACTACCATTCCAAGTTCTGCTACCATCAATTAGCTGTCTGTGTTTGGACTTCATACAAATAGAGTCAAACAAATTCTTCTCCTCTGTGCGCTCATTTTAGTTAACATAATCTGGGAACTTGAGGAGGTTTCACGATTTCTCAGCATTTTGCATGACAATAATTCATTTCCATTGTTTCAGGGTATTTTGCTTTTGGATCATGCCATGATTCATCATAAATCTTTTATTTATTCTGTGTTGGGATTGGGGTTGTTTCCACTTTGAGGCTGAGAGTAACCATGTCAATACTGACATGTGTTTTCATGATGGTGCTGAGGATGAGCTCAGGACCTCAGACATGCAAAGCAAGCGCTTCCCCAACTGAGCTACATCCCCAACCTGGACTCAGACATTCTTGTGCATCTTTGTTTCCAGCCACCATTTTCTTGGGATTGGTAAATGAGGCATTTTCATATAGCTAACATTTGTGTTTCTCTGGGGGCTACTGGAATTGAGGACTCCCTTCCTATACTAGACATTTGGATCTCATCTGAGATAAAATGCCACTTCCAATCTTCTGTCTAATTTCTATTGTATCATCTCACATTTTCCTATTGTGTTGCAGTAGCTCTTTGAGTGTCTTAATAGGAATCCCCTTTTGTCTTACAGCTATATCTTCCCACGTCATAGTTTGTATGCTTCCCTCTTAGTATGTCACTAGACCTCCTTAATTTTCTAGTAGCCAAATTCAGTGTTTTGTATGATTAGTGCTTGGGAAGCCATGTGTACAAGCTAATATTTATTTGTTCATTCATTCATTCATTTGCTATGCCATAGTCCAAAGAAAACTATTTTTTCACAAGAAGATTTATTAAGTAAGCCTTAGTGTTCACATTTATAATTTAAGTGACATTAATTTTTTATTAAATTTTTTTGGCTCAAAATGGTTGAAATGAATATAAGCTGTGTTTTCCTTCTCACCCTCTCATTGCCACACCCCCTTGATTTTATCTCCCTATATTTCAGGCAAACAGAACTAGTCTGGGAGCAATTTTTCTTTAATTTCCAGGAGTATGTCCTTATGTAGGTCTCCAGTGCACTGGGCATGCTAAAAGCGAACCATGGAAGTTTCTTTTCCTGTTCTATGCATCTGCCTCAGCAGGAGCTGTGATTTCACCAAGAGCTCCAAGCACAGTTTCCTTCTCAACTTTCCCTATGCTGGTGGCTTGAATCCAGCCCTGTAAAAATCAATTTCACTTGCCCTTGACTCTAGTCCTTGAATTGCTATTTGATTTCTATTTCTTATTCGTTCTTTTATTTAAGTCCTGGCTTCCATCCAAAATGGGAGGAGATATAAACCCGGACCTTCGAATATTGATGCCATCAGCCAACTTGTAAGGAGATAACCCACTGTGTTCACTGTTGACCGGAGACTTGCACCAGCTATGCCTAGCGTCTCAGGTGACGGCTGTCCCCCACCTCAACTAAAAGCACGCACCTCTGCCACTGAGCAAAGAGAAGCAGCCCAGGGATAGAAGGTGATTCTGAGCTTTTAGAGCAAATGTGTTGGAGAGGAACTGCATACTTGGGAAGCAAGTGCAATTAATTGGTCTTCCTCAAGCAATCAATTAGTCCGCCTCATGTGAGAGCAAGACAAAGGTTTGGGGCAACCATATTGTATCACTCAGCCCTAATTAAGCCCCAATCCAACAGTCCATATGACTGAATGGTTTATAAATAGAACTTTAGATACATAAAGCACAAGTGCAAGTCTAAGTTATGACTGAACGAGTTCAATTTAATTAAAAGTTATTTTGATGTGGTATGCAAGGAGAGAGGGAAATCAGCTTGGGCATCTTGGGTATCTGGAGAGGCAAAAGTTGCTACAAACTTTGAAGCACGCACTTCAAATGCAATTGTACCATTTGAAAGTCTCCGTGCTCCATGCTAGGGGATAAGAGAAGCCATTGCAAAGTGCCAAGAGATAGCCACATGCTGGGCAAAAGAAAGGCTCAAAGCAAATTCTCCACAAAAAAAAAAATAAAGAAAGAAAGAAAGAAAATAAAGAAAACATTCAGAAATTGGCTTGTTTGACAACAGTTTGAAAGCATGTTAAGGATTCGTCCTCTCGGTGGATAGTGAGTCTCCCTTCCTTAAACCTCTGGAGGTGGAGGAAAGGTCATTTTGTAGAGGTCATGGATTCTGCCTGGACTTCTCATTGATACGACCTTGAGGTAGTCAATAAACCACCGTCTCCAGTGTAAGGTTCTCAAGGGCAAGGACATGTCTTGTTAAGCATAACCTCTACCAGTTGTAACTCCGATTTTTGTTTCTATATTGAAAGTGTTGTTTTTTTGTTTGTTGGTTGGTTGGTTGGGTTTGTTTTCCCCAGCGGGCATTTAAGAAATACAACTGTATGTGTCTAGATTGTCAAGCCATCGTTTACTGGTGAGGGTCAGGGTCGGAGAAGGGAACGACCCACTGTGTCCGGGGGAATGGGTTAACATGGCACGGGTTAGAACAGCCACCACCATGATGACAGTCAAGTGGCCAGCTGGGCTGATTTTATTACTGCTTTCGCATTGAGTACTGACAATGTACCCACTTACTGGCAATTTACCCTGCTCAGTGTTTTTCGTCTGAATGACTAAATTTAGCTTATGTTTCCCTTTTCCAACATTATACTCAACTACCGTTTATTCCACAATGGCTTACCTAATGACAGTCAACTGGATGAAATAAAGAGGACGCCATGAAAGAAAATGTTAGCACACATGCACGCATGCATGCACACACACACACACACACACACACACACACACACACACCTGTCCTCCCAAGAGGGCTATTAGAAGAAATAGATGACAAGGTCGTTAGAAGTTCTTAGGACTGGAGTGTTATAAACATGGCAACAGCAATATCAGAAGACACAAGAGCATGTCAAAGCCAAAATCTCAATCTGAGTATATTGGCCCTTCCTGAGCCCCGTAGACGACTGTAGCTACATGCTTGTAGTACAGGCAGCAATGTTCTATCTCAGCCTCATCCCCACCTAATCCTCTACACACTGCATGCTTCCATGCTCAGAAGACACTCTCTGTAGTAGATCTTAATTCATTTTCAGATCTATCAGATTTTTGTTTTTGAAGAATTTCTCCAACAACAAAATGGACAGAATTGGCTGGTTAGATGCGAGGACGTGGGTCATTTTTCTTCACTGACTGCATTTACCTCATTCCTGTTCCCCACTCCTATTGTCCTACTTTCCCTCTGGAAGGATGCGTCAGGGTGATATCTTCAGGCCTCCCAGTTATCATGTGGAGCAGGAGAGAATCACAAAGCATAGAACAGCAGGAGGCTTCCCTTGTCTGCTTCTACCCCAGCCTCTGGTCTCCTCAGGTCTGTAGCCACCAGTGACTGGCTGCATTACCCAGCACTTCTCACTAGTCACCACACACCACTAACTTAGGGAGCTGGTCTCAGATAAAGCTGCTCCTAGTGTATTCTGCTAGAAGAATTAGCTTAGATTAATTGGCTTCTGAACGATAAGTTTGTTCATCAAAGGATAGAGAGTCTGTGGCAGCAGGAGTGATGTCCCCACAGGCAGGTGACGGGATGACGTAATACATACATGCAGTGCTTTTAGCAGGCAGCTATATCCTGCCAGTGGACTGCCACATGCACACACACACACACACACACACACACACACACACACACGATTGTTAGGGAACAAGAACATTTACTAATATGTGCCATTACCTTGCAGGGGTGCTTTCATTTAGGGCGCTAGATTGATGTTCCTTACATACATGGCACCCACTAGCCACTGAGCCTTATCCTTGTCCTAGGAAGTAAGAATGATGCTGTGAAAAACAGGTGCTAGCATTGGGAAAGAGGGGTGCTGTCAAGGTCACTGGGGAGATTTCTCAGAGGTGAATGGTTGAGCTGATCCCTGAAGAACTGCTCTGATTAATCCACTTGAGAAAGCACATTGCCCTCGCAGGAACAAATGGATTGCTCTACATGATGATCTGGTCGCTGTCTATTCTTACTTGGCAGAGCCCCAAGTTAAAACAAAAAAATGCAAGGCAGGTGAGATTTGTTGGAAATGAGATTGAGAGACTCTCGAGGCCCTTGCCAGAATGTGGGAGGACACAGAGAATAACAAGCCAACAAGTGGGGGACTTCTTCCTGTTTTACCCACAGCCCCCCTGGCATGGAATGTGAGTAGAAAAGTCTCGAAAGCTTCTCAGGGTATTTATGTGGACTGTCCTTCTGGGTGACATGTTTGCTTCTGTTACAAGGCTTCCCCCCTATGGCATCTTACATAGTGAATTCCAGGTCAGCCTGGGCTAGAGTGAGACTCTACCTTGAAAAAAAAAAAAAAGAAAAGAAAAAAGAAAAGAAAAGAAAGAAAGAAATCCTAAACCTAATTAACAGTGACTCTCCAACCTCTCCCCTTCCAAGCTCTGGGCATTGACTTTGCCACTATGGATTTATCTATTTTGAATACGTCATTTAAATGGAATCATAGAATTTGGGAGCCTTAAAGATAATGACTTTGAGCTTTAGGCTTAGTGCTTTGCATAGGTGAAGGACGTTCTGTCACAACTGCACACACACTGACACACACAACCAGTTTGAGCACTGGGTTATGGCTATTGTGATTGGTGGTGCATGTATGACTGCACGTATGTGCATTTGTTTGAGATCCCTTTCAATTATTTTTGCACATGTATGTGTGTGCTGCACAAGCATGTTTGCATGCATTCATTACGTGCAGGTGCACCTGTATGTGACCTGCGCATCTGTGTATGTGGAGGCCAGAGGTCAATGTTGAATGTCTTCCTCAATTATTCCATATCCTATTTGGTTTTGGAGGGACAGGATATCTCCCTGAACCTAGAAATCAAGATCACCTATTTGGCTAGGCTAGCTCCCCACTGAGCGTCAGGGATTCCATGTTTCCATCTCCCCAGTGCTGGCTCCAGAGACACATGGCACACACACCTGCATTTCACATGGGTGGTGGGATCTAAACTCAGGTCCTCATATTTGCATAGCAAGCACTTTGCTGCTGGACCCATCCCCCATCCCCAGCCCACAGCTTTCAATACTTCTGGTATATAATGGTGGTAACATTGCAAGATCCTATCTCAATTGTAAATTTAACTATTGAACTATTCTCCACAGTGGCCTTATCTTTTTACATTCCCTTCAGCAATGTACTGGGGTTTTATTGCCTCTGCATCCTCTCTGATACTTAAATAGTATGGCTCTTTTGTTATTTTTTTGTTTACTTTTTATTTGAGAGCAACAGACACAGAGAGAAAGGCAGAGAGAGAGAGAGAAAGAGGGGGGGGGGGAGAGAGGGAGGGAGAGAGAATGGGCATGCCAGGGTCTCCAGCCACTGCAAACTAACTGTAGACGCTTGCGCCCCCTTGCGCATCTGGCTAACGTGGGTCCTGGGAAATTGAGCCTCAAACAGGGGTCCTTAGGCTTCACAGGTGAGCGCTTAACTGCTAAGCCATCTCTCCAGTCCTCGTTTTCTTTTTATCTTTGTGTTAGGGGGTGTATGCATGTGTGCATGACAAGACTGCTTGTTACTGCAAATGAATGCATATCTGGCTATACGTGGGTGACTGGGTAATTGAGCCCAGGCCAGCAGACTTTACAAACAAGTACCATTAACTGCTGAGCCATACCTCCAGCCCCAGGCTTTTTGACCTTCTCCATATTTTCTCTAGAGAAATGTCTATTCCAGTCTTTTTCTCATCTTTTATTTGGGCTTATGATCTTCTAATTGATGCGTTCTGGTTACTGGATCCTTGCTCAATATATGATTTGCAAATATTTTCTTCTACCTTGTAGATTGTCTTTTCACTTCTATGATAATGTCCTTTAGTTTAAAAATACTTTATAAAAACTTTAGTGAGATCCTATCTCTGTTTAATCTTGTGGGTTTTTTTTTTTTTATGACCATGGTGTCATACTTAAGAATCTACTGCCAAATCCAAGGTTATGAAGATTTATCACTGTGGTTTCTTCTAAGAGTTTGGTGAGTTTATGCCTTGTATTCATGATTTTATGTGTTTTATAATAATTTTGCATGTGTTTGAAGTATAAGTTTGATTGACAGTGGCTGTCCTATCATCCTGGCATGTGTGTTGAGAAGCCCTTTCTTTCCCCATCGAATGGTCCTGACACACTTGTTGAAAATCAACCCACCATCACTGTGTGTTTTATACCGAATACTCAAGTTTTATAGCTCTCTATTTTTATAAAACTTTCATGACGAGGGTTTCAGCCACAATAAGTTCTATTTGCTGATTTCTCTTGATCATTGGGCTCTTGGATTTCAGAATATGAAATTTCACCTTTACTTTTCTTCTCTCACTCAGTGAGGCTTTTCTCAACTTCTGTGAGAGAGAAGGAAAAAAAAAAAAAGACTTTTGAATTCTGTTTAAGGAATAAATTTGGTCATTGGTGAGAACAGAAAACCACAGAGCACAGCCCAGGATGAATGGTGGCCTTCACATAGTCCATCTGCACTCTCAAATTCCCTTCAAAAGTGCCCACATATTAGAACCTAGATCCCTGCATCTCAATGCCTCTCTCTGACAGTGTTTTTGTCATATGAGAAGTCATTTCTAGAGTTTCCTTGTTACATGGACTCTACCTCTGAGACCCTGTGACTGGCTCTACAGCTGTGGTTTGCTGGCCCAAGCTCTCTGACTGATTACTTACCTGTTGAAATATTTACATTGACTCTTTGAGTCCACAGCTGCTCCTGACAGAATTACTGCCGAGCCCCCATGGGCCAGGCTCTGAACTTTTCCAATTGAAAAGGTCAGGCAGTTATGGGAACTGACAATTTTTTAATTTTGTAACCTCTGTGGAAAGCTGGATGGGGGCAGACTTGAGCAAATAAATTAGTGTGAGCTGGGCAAGAGACCCACCGAAAACTACCATGGGAGGAGAGAAGAATCAGTTTAACTCCAATCACAGAAAGGGGTACTGAGCCCTTGTCACGTAGTGGAACACCATGTCATCATGCAGACGGAGGGAAGTTTGAGTTATTAATCTCTCAAATCTGCTGCAGGTTTGGTCCAGTGGAGAGCTCTCAGCTGAAGTTCACTCATTCTGTTCTGATCCAAAGAATATTACTTAGTGATTTATGATGGCTCAGAAATAGTGACGTTCAGAAAACTGTTCTCAATGGAATAGGCGAGTGTTACAAACTTTTCAATGTCTTGACCAGAAAAGGGGCATCTGTTGGGAGTTTGTTCTTTTTTTTTTTTTTTTCATTTATTTATTTGAGAGAGAGAGAGAGATCCAGATAGACGATGCCACTGCAAATGAATTCCAGACACATGTGCCCCCTTGTGCATCTGGCTTACCTGGGTCCTGGGAGTTGAACCTGGGTCCTTTAGCTTTGCAGGCAAATACTTTAAGTCAGCCTGGGAGTTTTGCTTTTAACTAAACCAGTTCCTTCCAGTGCTGTGATAAAAAAAAAAAAAAAGCACAGCCATTCCATGTCTTAGGGTCTGGGGACTTAGTGGCTTTAATTCTTGAATCCAGAGGGACAACGTGATCTCTCTCATCAGACACCTGCTGCTAATCTTGGTCAGACATCTGACCTTCTGTACCCCTTACATGTAGATGATAGGGATTAGAGGGGATACTGTAGACACAGGTCCCAGAACACTCAAGCAATTGTTCCTATGGCATCTAAGCTCGGGAAAGATGGAGTTGGAAAAAGTCTTAGAGTGCCCCTCCATCTCTTTCCTAAAAATGGGCTTTTCCACTGCACCCTTCCATTCCATTCACACTGCCCTGTCGCAGCTTCCATGCTGCCTCGAACACCTCTTGAATCACCCTGAACCTCTTTGTTCCTTCCTTTCTGGAACACTTGTCTCCTGCCCATTTCAAAATCTCAATTCCTCCAGCTTCCCTTCCACATTTCCTCAGTCCTTCACTGGTTTCTCATCTTCCATCACTGAAAGTCTATCTCCTGTGATGTCCCAGCCTCCTCTGCTATGCGTCTCACCTGAAGAGGACCTCTGGGTCATCTCCTCCCTGCCCAGGACTTTAACCATCACTATATTTGGTCTCTCTCAAAGCTGTATTTCTTTTTTTCATTTCTCAGGTGGACACCTACAGTGTTCCCTAGAAGACTGTGTTAGCGTATCTACAACATGAAATCGACGGGTAACATAATGAACTTCTGCATCATGCCTTAGCTAAAGCCACTAACTACTACCAGCACCTCTCCCATCCTAAGCTTAAACATCTAGTAACTGCATTTCAAAACCACTTCACATGCTGCCTGTCTACGCCTAATGTCACCATTGTTCCATTTAAGACCACCACAATCTAAGTCTTATGACCCACAACCTGTAAACTGCACACAAGCAGGAACTCCTGTCTACTTTGCACAACTTCTGTTCCTACCATATAACACAGCCCCTGAGGCAGTGTGGACAACTTATAAATATTTAATGAACAAATAGTCATGCTCAACCCACAGGTTCTCTCCCCTATCATGCACTCTACATAACTGTCAGAAACAACTCCAATAAAATCATGATCTCCTCATCATTTGCCTAAAACTTTTAAATGGCCTCCTTCCATGTAAACATATTTAAATTACTATGTCTGATTGTAACACCCAAGATCGTTTGACCCAAGAGGCCTTAGTTACTTCTATGGACTCCTTTCTTTTTTTATTTTTACTTATTTAGAGGGAGGGTAGCATACCAGGGCCTCCAGCCACTGCAAACGAACTGCAGACACATGTGCCACCATGTGCATCTAGCTTACGTGGGTTCTGGGGAGTCGAACCTGGGTCCTTAGGCTTTGCAGGCAAGTGCCTTAATTGCTAAGCCATGTCTGCAGTCCTGAACTCCTTTCTAATAGCTACCTGCCAGTACCCTATTTACTGAACAGAATAAATTATTTCTATGCCTTCAATGCATTGTGCATCTTCTAGCCTCTTCCACTTTTCTGATATCTCTGCTGTGAAATATCCTCTGTTGTTTGCTTCAGAGATGAAATTACCTTTTGCTTAAGATCAAGATTTTTAAAAGGAAGAACGAAGAAAAAAAAAATGCTGTAGAGTATACCTGTATCAGGAAGGGACAAAAGGCCACGTTTCAAATCTTTGTCTGTAAAAGTTATCCTTCTTGTTCCTTCCACCCTGAGGATCCAAAGTTTCCACAAAACTGGCTTCACTGGCACGGCTTGCCTGCAGAAACCGAGAGGAAGGGGTAGAGCCCCCCGCCCGCGCTCCTGATGTATTTGAAGTATAGGGGAGACTGAAGTAACAGAGACAAAGACACCAAAGGATGGGAGAGGCTAAGAAAAACAGAGGATGTGAGGATAGGGGTACAAAAGGGAGATTCTTAGATAGACTTGGAGGGAAAGAAAGTCCACTTGCTGAGGAGCATTACTGGGACAGCAGGACCCTAGACTGAATGCACACAGGACTGAGTTTGCAAGAGGTGCTCTGTCTAGGACCTCTGCAAGCTTCCTTGGTCACCTACCCCTGAGAACAGAGCAAGCAAAGCCCTCCACCTGCTGGTGCTCTCTCTCTCTCTCTCTCGCTCTCTCTCTCTCTCTCTGTGTGTGTGTGTGTGTGTGTGTGTTGTGTGTTGTGCAAAGAATAGAGAACACATCACCTCTACTAACCCCATAAGCCATCCACTTGGGAGCATTCAATTTAAACAATGGGAAGACAGAAAAGAAAAGAAGTTTGCCCAAACAGCTAACCTCAAAATTCATTTTCACCTACTTTTTAAAAAAAGTTTTTTTATTTATTTGTTTGAGAGAGACAGACACAGAGAGAAAGACAGATAGAGGAAGAGAGAGCATGGGCACGCCAGGGCTTCCAGCCTCTGCTAACGAACTCCAGACGTGTGCGCCCCCTTGCGCATCTGGCTAACGTGGGACCTGGGGAACTGAGCCTTGAACCGGGGTCCTTAGGCTTCACAGGCAAGCACTTAACCGCTAAGCCATCTCTCCAGCCCAATCTAAGAGTTTTTAAGCAAGGGATGATGCCATGCCCTGAGTAAAAGCCCAAGAATCCACACATGATGGGCAGTCTGCAAAGGTGCTCTTGGGAAAGTCCTATTATCCTGAGCTCACCCCCCACCCCATGAGGCTGGGATGCTTGCACATGCGACCCCACGATGTGGTCAGACAGAAGAAGGTCTTATAATAGTTCTGTTCTTACAAATTTGGGCTGCACACTTAAACATTTTTTTTTTTTTGCTTAGTTAAAACTATTAGGAAATAGGCCATATTAACTATGCTTAAGTATAAAATTCAGGGCCAGTAAGCAGTACGGCTGTGAGTGACCATTATCACCACCTATTCTCCTAACAGAGATCAAGAGAGCGGTTCTCTTAACCACAGTGAGAATGGTGTTCATGAAGTTCACAGCGCCAGGCCCAACACAGTCACCATCTGTCTGATCTCCAAGGTTTGTTCCCTTTTTTTTTTTTTTTCATACTTTCAGACTTCCAGGGAAGGAATTGGCCAACATAATAAGGTCGCTAGTGGAAACTACAACTGGTTTCGGAATCTATCATCAAAGCAATGACTTCAAAGCTTATAGCAGTTTTCGTTCTGCCAGAAATGCCCTTATTTCAGACCTGTCTGCCTCCTGTTCTCCTGGGGTTTCTACTCAGTTCTCAGCACCGGCACAGGTAGACATTTAAACCCTTATAGAAGTCCTCCAAGTGGGATCCCACGTCCCTACACCGTGTTCACACAAAGGTGGTGATCTCCACACCACGTGCCTCCATTGCTCATTTTGTTATCCCAGACTGAAAACTCCTCTAGGTAAGAACTGTTCTTGGGCAGCAGAAATGCCTCAGTGATTCAGGTGCTTGCCTGCAAAGCCAGTTCATCTCCCCAGGACCCACATAAGCCAGATGCACAAGATGGCACATGCATCTGTAGTTTGCAGCAGCTGGAGGCCTTGGTGCACCCATTCTCTTTCCTTTATATTCATCTTTCTTTCTCTCACTATATCTCAAATAAATAAAAATATAAAAAATTTTAAAAATGCCTGTTCTTTATTCACCAGCAAAATCCTCTGAGACAAGGATCAGCACTCAGTGGGTATTATGTAAATACCTGATGAATGGTTAATGGACCAGCTAATCACCTACCAGGTCTTATTCATGGACAACTTGGAAATTTCCCTGACCCAGGTTATTTTTTTTTTTGAGTTTTACCATTATGTTATTCATTCAACACTTCAACAATTTTTTTAGAGAAAGAAAGAGAGAGGAGAGATAAAAAATTGGTGTGCCAGGGCCTCAGCCACTGAAATCGAACTCCAGTGGGCATGTGCAATCTTGTGCTTGCCTTACCTTTGGGTATCTGGCTTATGTGGGATCTGGAGAGTTGAAAATGAGTCCTTAGGCTTTTCAGTCAAACACCTTAACCACTAAGCCATCTCTCCAGCTCCAACAAATGTTTTTTTAAAGCACCTTCTCTACAACCCAGAAAGTAGCCCCAAGACTACCATGGAGAGTAAGAGGTGACTACCAACAATCTTCTGGAGTTCACATTGTACTTGGGAAGGTGGAATTAGAGTGCGAGAGAACTTTAAAATAAATGAATACATAAAGTTTATAGTGTGCCTTACACATCTGTTGGCAATAACAAAATGTCCTTAAACAATTAAAACATGTGACTGTCACTTCAGATGCAATAGAGGGTGAGAAAACAGTGGAGTGAGTGGTTCTCTGATGGAATTCTGGATGTGAGGGAAGGATACCCGAATGTGAATTTTGGGGCACCAGAAGACTGGCTGTCTCCCTGACATAGGTGAGGAAGACTTAGGAAGTGAGAAGGACAGAGAAAATTTCTGATACCATTCAATGTCTCCACAAGTCTAGTTCAGGATTTTTCAAGAATTTTTTCTAGAACTTGGCAGGAGGAACGCAGAGAAGTGGAAGGTCCATGGGAGTGTGGCCAATGGGACTCAAAGAAGTATCCAAGGGTGTTCTTTTCTTCTTGACAGATGTTATCCCACCACATTTCTCACCTCTTTCACAGCTGCAGAAATAGACAGGTGTATGGTATAACCTGTGAAGCTGTCAAGAGTAGCAGTGAGTAGTGAGGGTACATTTCTCCATGAGGTGTGATGTATGATGGCCGTAGAAGTAATTCCTTAACTACAGAAATGAAATATTGTATGTCAGAACAACTACTTTCAGACAGCCTTCCAGCCCAGACCCTGAGCTGTTTTAAAACAAGCTAGTGTTTCCCATCTCTCCTCCCCAGACCCCAGCCTAAGGCCCGAGACAGAAAGCACTACAGTGTGGGCAACATGAACATAGCTATAAGTAAATGTGTTAGTAGGACTTTGCCTCCAAACACCTTGTCTCTGCATCTTTCTTTTCACTTAAGGGCTTTTATATTTTCATTTGTTACAAAATTTTTCTCAGCACAAAGTAACACTTCCCTTACATGCAGAATGCTTAGAAAATGTATAACCTATTTGTTCAGCTCATGTAACCTGAGAGCCTATTAGGAACAATAACATTTTTCATTTTTTTTTTCCTCTCTTCCATCCTAATGAAGTCCTCAAATCTCCAAGCAGTTATTCCCACCACCACCACCATCCCCATTTATTTCTTGGCTATTTGAAAAATGTGTATTAAACAAGGTTACCCACAGAAGCAAAACCACAAGAAATAGGCTCACACAATTATGGAGGCTCAATGTGCCATTCGCAAGATGGTGATCCAGGAAAGCTGTTGGCGTGAGACAGTATCACTCACACTGAAGTCCAGGGTAGCCTAGGATATGAATCCCAGCCCAAGGGCATCTTCCAGGAATAGTCATGCAGCATCATTCCATTAAAGACTTGTGAACTGAGGATGGTGGAATAATGAATTCATCTTTTTTCTTTCTTTCTCTCTAGAAGATCTGAATAAAGACCACTTACACAAGATATCATATCGATGATAAACCAAAGAAAACATTCCAGTCAAGTCTAGCCTGGTGAATGTATCAGTTACTTTCCCATAGCTGAAACAAAATACCTGACTAGAAGCACAGCCTAGGGAAGGAAAGAGTTTATTTAGGGTTACAGCTCCAGAGGGTAGACTCCATGCATGGTGAGGAAAGCAAGGCAGGAGCCCCAGTCACATCTTCACTTCAATGGGGAGGAAGCAGGGTGAGATGAACACTGGTACTCAGCCATCCATCATCCTTTTACACAGCCCAGGACCCTCCCCACACTTAGAGTGATTCTTCCCCACTCAATTAACCTAATCAAAATAATGTCTCACAGGTGACTATTGGTTCTGTCAAGTTAACAATTAATCAAACCTACAACAGTGAATCAATGAGTTTTATCAGAGTTAAATCCAGGAGTGAGGAGCAATTCAAGGCAGCTGAGTCTCTAAAAATATATATATATAATAAAACAAGTACCCTAATTCTTACTATGGAGGTATATGCCTGAAACTCTTGGCCCAATTTGCCAACAGCTATAACACCAGAGTCTCTTCTCCTCCAGCACCTTGGCCTTGGACTTTCCAGACTCCAGAACTCATACCAGATAAATTTGTATTGTTTAAAAGTGAAATAGTTCAATGCATTGTGTTGCAGCGGTCTTAATGGACTGACTCCACCCAATGCTCGCCCCCCTTCTGGAACCTCCTACACACAGTCTCACCTACACGCTCGAAGAAGGCATTTGACAAGCCATTCAGAGATCCCCATTGTAAACATTTTAATGTCTTTCATTCCTCCTGGTGTTTCACTGCACACTGATTACTAAGTGAGGAGTATATTTATTAGTCTATGAGGTATTTTTGCACGGAATGTGTATACCTTTCAGTCATAGCATTCATGACTACCAATCAACAAGATCCTCTTAATAATTATAATAATAACAACTGTTATTATTTCCTCAGATGAAGACACTTTTCAATGATTTTGAAATATACAATGTGCTGTATTGGCTATATACCATTTTACATATGGATTAGATCAAATTGTATGTATGTATATATGTATGTATGTATGTATGTATGTATGTATGTATGTATGTGTTCTTTAATATGTACTTGTCTTAAAAATGTTACCTTTAGTCATTCAGTATTACGGTTTTCAGATATACTGACTTTCTAATATATTCTAAAGAATTCTAGTTTGCATCATACCATAGCAGGTAGTTGCCATACGTTCCTTATTCTTTCCTTCAGTGAAACATATGGGCCACTCGAATTTCTTCTTGCTATAATCATCATCATGATAAACATCTCTCTCATGTTCTCCCAGGTCCTGGGAGAGAAACTTTCTATGATATTGTTGCAGTCAGGTTCACATTTCTGGTAGAAATCACCCGACAAAGAGCAGCTTGTGGAAAAAAAAAATAAAAAGAGGTTATTTTGGCTTACAGGCTTGAGGGGGGAGGGGGAAACAATGTCATGAGCAGAGGGAGGACATCACCTCCTGGCCAACATCAGGTGGACAACAGGAGCAGGAAACTGTGCCAAACATTGGCAAGGGGAAACTGGCTATAACATGCATAATCCCACCCCCAACAATACACTGCCTCCAGGAGGTGTTTCTTTCCAAATCTTTATTAGCTGGGAACCTAGCATTCAGAACACCTGAGTTTATGGGGGACACCTGAATCAAACCACCACAGGTACATATCCAAGAGTTGAGTTCCGAGGCTATAGGGACTCAATTCTCTAATTGTCACCGTATTGCTTCTGAGTCCCCCACCTTCTAAATTCTTATAGACCTTATACCATAGACACTACTAAACTTTTGCTATTATGACTCAGTGTCTTATCTTTACTGTTATTTATATTTTTGATTACCTTGAAGTTTGACATATTTTTATAGAATTGTGTATATAGCTGAGACTTCTCTTCAATAACATTTACAATGGGTTCATAATGTTCCACAACATGCCAGATGTTGTTTAAAAATTAATCATTTATTTTATTAAACAAAGAAGTGATTTGTGGTTTCTCTAGTTCTGATAAACATTCCTTATACATAAATTCTTCCCTCCATGTGTGATTATTGCCTTTGGATCATGTAATGGGAAAATTGATTCATGTCATGATTGATTTGAAGGATGTGAAACATTTAAGTCACTTGTATATCCTGTCAGATTGCATCCCTGAAAGGTTATAGCATTTGCAGTTCCATTAACTGTTGTATATAATAATGTTTATCTTCCTATACACTCACAAGTATTTTCTAAATTGTCACCAACCTCAGACATAAAAAAATTCCATTTTGGCTTAAATTGCTTACTAGTGACATGAAGGCCTATTTAATTCCAATTAGAACATGTTTCTTCTTTTAAAAACAATCTCTTTGAGTTATTTTCTCAGTTCCTCTAGTCTGTTTGTGCTATATGGCTTATTTGCCAGACATCCTTGTCTAAACGGCACTGGTGTCATATTGCTTTCTGTGTCTGTGTGGGTTGATGGGCTGACACTGGTAAACATGGTGGTCACTGGAGCTTGTCCTCTGTGGGTATGTAAGGACAATGAATGCCAAGAGTGCCACATAGCATCAGGACAGTTAAGAGAAACAGCTGTAAGTATTGGGGAACGTCATATAATGCTTTACAGCTCCAAAACATCTGAGTAGACTGAAAAATCAGAAGGTCACCTAGAAGGACTGTCTGTCACCTCTCAATAGGGCATTCCCAAGAATCCCAGCTGCTCTCCATCTCACTCCATGTCTTCTTTTCACCCTCTGCCTGCTGATTCTATTTTATGTAGTTTCTAAATCAGATCTATTATGCTATAAGCCTGCCTATTGGTAATTCTCAAGCAGACAATATCTCAGCCCAGTGTTCTGTGTCATGTCAAAATTTGGTGAAAGTCAGTGTATTAACCTCTAGAGAACCCTGAACATATGTGACCAGTGCTTCTGTTTACACCTCAGGCTGGACACATGGAAGGGTAATCAGGAAACCCAGGACCATGTCATGCTGCAAAGAGCAGTGAAATTCCACCTGTCTCTATTTGACTTCAGGGACCTCTTACCCTTTCTCCTGGGGTGGAAAAGGACATAGAACCATGTGGCCCAGACCTGCTTGCTAAATGGCCATAGTCCATAGCTTGTCAATTTTACATCAAACCCACAGGTAAATTTCTAGCCAGCTCCAAGCCCCTCTCTGTTGACTATCAGCTGAAAATATTTATGCAGATGCTCCTAATTTATGATGAGGTTACACCTCTACGAACCTATCATAAATTGAAAATATTGTGAGTCAAAATGCACTTGATATATCAGTTGTGCTGATCACCATAGGTTATCCAAGCATATCTCAAACATACTGAGGATACCCATACTACCCTACAGTTTAGGGCAGTGAATTCTCTTACATAAAGACTATTCTATAAGGAAATTTTGAGTATTTTCTATAAGGTATTAAGCATCTGTATAGAAAATGTCACTAATCCAGTACATTGGAGTCTGCATTGTTTCCCCCTCTGTGATGGTAATATTTAGGTGTCCCCCATAAACTTAGGTGTTCTGAATGCTAGGTTCCCAGCTGATGAAGATTTGGGAATTAACGCCTCCTGGAGGGAGTGTATTGTTGGGGGCGGGCTTATGGGTGTTACAGTCAGTTTCCCCTTGCCAGTGTTTGGCACACCCTCCTGTTGCTATGGTCCACCTTGAGCTGGCCAGGGGGTGATGTCCACCCTCCGCTCATGCCATCGCTTTCCCCTGCCATTGTGGAGCTTCCCCTTGAGCCTGTAAGCCGAAATAAATCTCTTTTTCCCAGAAACTGCTCTTAGTTGGGTGACTTCTACCAGCAAGGCGAACCGTACTGCAACACCCTCTTAGTTACCCAGCTGATGGGGAGCTGCCACTTCCCACATGCTACCCAGCATCGTGAAAGAGCTCCCCATAATTTTCGTGCCAGTCCAGGCAAACATCAACATTTGTAAGGTAGCCTTGACTGAATGTGTATCACTTCTGCAAGACCACAAAGCTGAAAAATTGTTATCTTAAACTAAAAAAAAAGTCTTCTCACAAAATTCTGGAAATTCTGTTGAGGAAAATATTTGTGTGCACATCAGAGTGAAGATGTCGTATGAACCAAACAGCTGGACCAGCATATTTGTGACTTTTCTCATGGCTGTGGCGCAGTATCAGACTAAAGCCATTTAGGAATGGAAATAATTCTTATGGCGCATGTTTGGAGGGATTACAATTCACTATAATGGGGAAGACATGGCAAAGCAGCCTCACGTGCTGTCAGGATGCTGTTCTTCCTCACATTTTCCTAGAGGAAGCAGAAATGCCATGGAAACAGGTTGGGATAAGTTATAAAACCTTGGTGACTTTGTTGGAAAACAATTGATTATATATAGATCTATTTCTTTATTCTCTATGCTCTTCTACTGAGCTTAATTCTCTCCTTACCAATCCTTCCATTGACTTTACAAAAATGTTTATGGAAACTTTGTGATAACATTTAATCAAGCTGGAAAAACTTATCAACTTAATATACTGAGATCTGACAAACATATAAGGAGTGATATCTGGAGCTACTTTTTAAATTTTCTTCACAGTATTTTCAGTTTCAAATATATAAGGATTTTTTAAACCTTTTGTTTAATTTTTCCCAAGGTGTCTCATGATTTTTAAATGTATTTTATTTAAATGTTAATTTCTAACTATTTACCACTGGAGAGTAGGATAAAGAGACAAGAGTCTCTCTATGACGCCCAGCTATAGTGACTAGGCTAGCCTTGAACTCGCGGCGATCTTCCTGCTTCTGCCCCTCAAGTGCTGCAATTCCAAGTGCACATCTCCATACCTGGCTGATCCACTATCATCGTATAAGGACATAGTAACATAACATTACATAGGGAATAGACATAGGATATTATCTAAAATATATAAACATACTAGGCTTATACCCTGAAAAACTGCTGAATGAATCATTACCTTTAGTAGTAATTTCTTTTTATATGTCTTGGTATTTCTTATCTATAGTCATGTTACCAGCAAACAAAGATAGTCTTGATTATTCCTTTGCAGCATTCACTTTTTTATGGCTCTGTCGTGTTGTGTTACACTGATGAGTAGCCTTAGTACAAAGCTGAATAGAAGCTGAATAGAATGGGAGTAGATGCCCTTCCTTGTACCCTGTAAGTTATCACTAAGTATCGTGTGAGGTCTATGGCTTTTGTGGATTTGCTATCAAACTGTGAAATTTTCTCTCTAGTTCTAGTTTTCTTTCTTTTAAGGCTTTTAATATTTTATTTATTTATTTATTTATTCATTTATCAGAAAGAGGCAGAGGGAGACAGATAGATAGAAAATGGCTGCACCAGGGCCTCCAGCCACTACAAATGAACTCCAGACCCATGTGCTACCATGTGGGTACTGGGGAATCAAACCTGATTCCTTAGGCCTTTGCAGACAAGCACCTTAGCCACTAAGCCATCTCTCCAGCCCCAGTTCTAGTTTTCTGAGAGAGATTTTCTTGGAATTATGATAGGTGTCAAGTTTTGGGAGAAGCTGCTCTTTACTGCCTGAGGTGTTCATAAATGACAGTTATTTGCTATAGAGGCATGATGTAAACACAGTCTCCCAAAGCTCCCACTCATGTGTTCAGGGGTCACACTCCACTGAAGATCGCCCCAGAACATGCTAGAGACTCCCAGAATAGAGGTCTCACTGAGTTCTTCCTTGTAAATTATCTCAAGACACTCAACTAGGATAATCTTCAGACATATTTTATTTCTTGCCCTTCTCTCGGGGACAACTACACTGTGCTACTCACTATCCAGTGTCTGAAAAATAATATTTCATGTTTTCTCCATTTTTAATGCATGTATGTGCGTATCTGCTTTTATGTTCACAGGGGAGGGGTGCTCATGCACATATGTGCATGTGCATGTGCATGGAGGTCAGAGGTCCTATCCTCAGCAATGCCATCCACCCCCCTTTTTTATTAAGAAAATGTCTCCCATTGGCATCAATTTCACCAATTAAGTTATACTGGCTGGCCAAGAAAGCCCTAGGGATCCTCCAGTCCCAGCATCCTCAGCAGTGGGATTTGAACTCGTGTCATCATGCTTGCAAGACAAGCATTATACTGACTGAGCTATCTCTGTACCCACCACTTTTATTTCTTTGAAGAAGAAGGAGGAGGAGGAGGAGAAGGAGAAGAGGAGGAGGAGGAGGAGGGGGAGGAAGAAGAAGAAGAAGGAGGAGGAGGAGGAGGAGGAAGAGGAGGAGGAGAAGAAGAAGAAGAAGGAGGAGGAGGAGGAGGAGGAGGAGAAGAAGGGGGCTGGAGAGATGGCTTAGCGGTTAAGCGCTTGCCTGTGAAGCCTAAGGACCCTGGTTCGAAGCTCGATTTCCCAGGACCTACGTTAGCCAGATGCACAAGGGGGCGCACGCATCTGGAGTTCGTTTGCAGTGGCTGGAAGCCCTGGCGCGCCCATTCTCTCTCTCTCTATCTGCCGCTTTCTCTCTCTGTCTGTCACTCTCAAATAAATAAATAAAAAGTCAAAATAAATTTAAAAAAATAAATAAATAAAATAAAAAAATTAAGAAAAAAAGAAGAAGAAGAAGAGGAAGGAGAAGAAAGATAAAATTAACTCCATTATGGCCAATGTGGAAGTCTTGGCTTTATATTGTCATTTAACGCATGCAGACTGAATGGCAACTATGTGCCCAGCACCTTATTAAATAGGGAAGGCTCATCACTGAACCAGTGAAGATCATCTCAAAGAGCTTGAAACATGGGAACACAAGCAACAAATAAGCAGATACAACAAGCAAATGGGTGTGTGATGGAATTGTGTGCTAAAAATCAAACTAAGGTCATTTTAAGTGAACTCACACAATCACAGGAACACAATTGTCACATGAGCTCACTCATCTGCAGCCCAGTTTGCTGACACAACTGAATTGCATCTTGAGGCTTGGACAATAGGGAGGGCAGGGTTGGGGGAAGGGAAGGGGAGGAGGAGCACAAAATCTGAACCCAAATTGAACTGGTACCATAGAATCCTGTGTCCTGGAAATCACACTGAAAGGTGAAACCCTCAAACAAACGCTAGAGGGAGCATTTGAATTGAAGGGACTTGGAGAAAGTGAGATGAAACCTAACGTCAAATGTCTTCTGTTTCTCTTTCTTCTCTGGATTTTGCCTGTGTCTTTTCCCTTGGCACTGGCCTGTAATTCCCTGTACCAGGATCCACAAAGAGCTGTTGATCAGAGAGACCTACTAGATCTCCCAAAACAAACAAGACAGACTTCTGTCAGAGCACTTGATTTTCCACCAGAGGTTAATGGTAAGACCCTACTGCTGAAGACAACAGTCACTGTCAGCAGGGACCATGGAGAGAACTTATTGGAATAAGAGGAGAGCTTGTCCTCAGATAATTACCCCATCTGGTACTGGAAGGTGCTACATGAGCTACCAGGGGAAAGTGGCCAACATTTGTCAAGCAACTCAAAGTCTAAGTGACTCAGAAGCAAATGACCTGGTGTGATGCTCACACAAGTGCAATAGTGGCACACAGCCATGGTGGGTAACCAACTGCTCTTGGATTGGCTAACAGATCTGCTCAGTGGAAAGGCAACCATATCTAGAACTGGGAAACAAGTCAGAATCATGTCCTGATAATGATTCTTCTTTCCGTTGTTAAGCTCTCACTAACATTACACTATAAAAGTGTCTAAACCCTTATAATTCTCTCTAAATTAATAATGGTTATCCCATTTAACTGGTGCAGACTTCACTCTCTGTTGGAGAATCTGCTTCTCTTTTTCAGATGGCAACGGGACTTGAGGAGATAAACAACACAGCGCACTCCACTCCAGCCCCAGCTGAAACCACAGATGAATTGGGGAAATGAGCAAGAATGCTGCACTCTCAGTTAAGCTGATATCAGCACAAGGGTGATGGAGAAAGATACTGAGGACACTCAGCACCTACCAAACCAGACATTTGATGTTCCTAAGTACCCATCACTGAAGTAGACTTAAAATGTTCCCAGCAGTGTCCAGGGAATCTTGCAGAAGAGGGAGGCAGAACGACTGTTAGAGCCACAAGTTGGGGCATTTTCCACAGAGGCGTTGCCTCTCCCCCATAACTGACTGCTGCCCCATAATGCATGACCCATAATCCCAATGGGGTTGACCTGCATCCCCAATGATGAAGGCCTCTTCAGAAAAGAGGCACAGAGGAGGGAAAGGATGGTACCAACATGTGATGTTTACATACAAAATATGTCCATATCTCATAATATATATATATATATTTAAAAAAATCACACATGAGGTCAGTGCGAGGAGAATGGAGGCAGCGCTGCAGAGTTAGGAGGTGAGGCCAGACTGGTGGTGTCTAGAGATATGGGAAGCTGATCTTGTAAGATCCGGACACCCATTATAAAAATGTTGGCTTTTATTCTAAACTGCACAGAGGTGTGAAATGTTCCCGCTTCTGCTTTAGCAGGATTCTGAGCAGAAAGGGAAGGTGCAAGGGCAGGTGTTTGGAGGCCTTTGAAATAATTCAGGCAAGAAATGATGGTGGTTAGAGCCACAGGGAAGTAGAAGAAGTAGCAGAAAATAGCCCAGTTTCAGATATGTGTTCTGATGGTAGAGTTGAAAGATTTTGTTCGAATTAAGATTTAGGGGCTGGAGGGATGGCTTAGCAGTTAAGGCACTTGTGAAGCTGAAGGACGCATGCTCGACTCTCCAGGTCCCAGGTAAGCCAGATGCACCAGGTGATGCAAGCGCACAAGGTCACACATGCGCACAAGGTGGCGTGTGCATCTGGAGTTCGATTATAGTGGCTGGAAGCCCTGATGTGCCGATTCTCTCTCTCTCCGCCCCCCCCCCTCTCTCTCTCATTCTTGCATTTTAAAAAATGGCCAGTTTGTTGGGCTTGCCTCAAAGAAAATAGATTTAGCATTAAGCACTCCTCCTCCCCACTCCTCAATTAGGGGCCTATATTCCCTTTAATACTATAAATAGAAGAACTGGAAGGCCAGACTCTTCCTGTTGGTGTATTCTGCTAGGCGGAAACCTGTGTTCTTTCAGAGATAGCGACAGAAACGGGTTGTAACGATGCTCCTTAGAGCTACGTAAGTCTGCCATTGGCTTCATCCACATCACACACAGACACCAGGGAAGGGTTTCTATATTGCTTCTGACCACCTGCAACAGTAGGAAGACTGTGTTGTCAATCATTTTGCCAAAAAACGTTACATTTTCTCTCAGCTTGGACATAAAGTTTTGGTTAAACAAAACATCTGGGTGGTATTTTGAAACTGTCAGCAAGATCTGTTCTGAAAAGTTGTCCATACTTAAGCATTTGGAGGTTTTTCTCAGTTTGCTTCTGATAATATTTGGTTGGACTTTCAAAGTAATTAGTTGAGACAACTTTGGTTTCGGGAATCTAAGCCAAATATGGTTTACGTTAGCAGTACTTCTGAAGATGGTCAAATCCTTTGGTTCCTTATTCATTTACCGAATGACATTTGTTGAACTATATGTCAAGCCTTATGCTGTGTGGTCAGAGATAAGCTACTTCTTACCCCTGGATTGCAATCTCTTTGTCCTCAAGGAGTGTACTGAGACATGTGAAACACACAGTAGGTCATCTGGCGAGTGTTAGGACAGCAAATAGGGTCCATCAGGTATAGGAAAACTTTAAGTGAAATCTTTTTTTTTTTTTTTGCCAGTTTTAGAGATGTGAGTTTCCAGCTGAAAGGCTGATGGTATGTGGAAGGGAGTATAGATGTTTGCCATGGCAACAATGCGCATAAAGGCTGTAGAATGAGAGAAGTCATGATGCATTAGAGACCGTGCGTACTTCTGAAATGTTGGAACATGGAGCAATGAAGCTAAGAAGCTAGGTACTGGACAGGCACGGAGTTTCTAATTTATTTATTCTAGAGTTATGGGAAGTACCAACACTTTTTAAATGTTTTATTTATTTAATTTTATTTTTTGGGAGTGAGAGAGAAACAAAGGCAGAAAGAGAAAGAGAAAATGAGCATGCAGGGCCTCCAGCCACTGCAAACAAAATCAAAATGTATGTGCCATCTTGTGCATCTGGCTTACATGGGTACTGGGGAATTGAATGCAGGTCCCTAGGCTTTGCAAGCAAATGCTTTAACTGCTAAGCCTGTTGGTGTGGCTGCTTCAGTAGTCTGGGACAATGATGTTAATAGTCTGGAATAAGATACTGCCAGAAGTTGGATCGGAGAATCAGCAAAACAAGAGAAAAATCTGAAGAATAGCAGTCATTGGATATGACTCGTGGGAAGGAAAAGATGAAGAAAAATCCAGGCTGGCTGAGACACAGGGCAAAACACACACTGATTGAGATATCCTGTGTAAATAGAGAAACAGACTTGGATGACGTGCGGCAAATTCATATGGAACCAATTGAGATTAAGCTGTCTGTGGCTACCCATCTGACAAGGTTCACTGGCCATTATTCACGTCCGTGTGGAGCTCAGGAGAGCCACACTGGCCTGAACTATTTTGGGGGTCCAAGTCTATGATTGTTGGAGCTTTGAGGAGGTTGGAAGAACTCACGGGAGAGAGAATTTTGAGAATTGAGGATGGGCTGCTGAGAAACACTGACATGTGAGGGCATTGGCAAAAGAAAGAGGCATAGGAAACGGAGCCTGTGATACAGCAGCCAGTGAGGTAGAAAAAACAACCAAAAAAAAAAAAAAAGATAATTGTGGTATGAAAAGCGTGTGGAGAGGCAGAATGTGAAAGCCAAACACTTCTAGAAGTCAGGTACGGTCAACATGTTAATCTAGGAGGGTAAAAAGAAGACACTGCATGGAGCGAAAAAGCAAGTGAGCCATTGCTGGTGTTACCAAGAGGGGCTTGTGTGAAATGCTGAGGGAAGGAGCCGGAGGCAGTGCACGGGGTGAGGATGTAAGTCAGTGTGAAGGGCTGAGCGAGGCTGGAGAAAGCAAGGGCATGAAGTACCACAGTTGCTGGAAGCCCAAAAAGCTTGTGTTGTTGCTGTTGTGGCCGCCGGAGCTGTGAAGGGGCTGAGCTTATGTAAACCCTCGTCAGAGAGGGTCAGTGTGAAAAGCGCGGTCATGGTCACTGGAAAGAGAAGAGGTGCTGAGTGAATGGTGTTGTGAGGAGGCAGGAATCGGGGGGCCTCCAAACATCTGTAGAGGAAAAGTATTTTGAAAAATATAGGCACGTGGCGTAATGATGGATACCTCTTGTGAATAGGATGTGCCCTCTAAAACGAACATGTTGAAATGCTAAACCTTAGTCTCAGACGGAGAGCTCATTTCGAAGAATGTTGGCCTAATGTTACCCAGGCTGTGAGCGCGCACCTACAAGAAACAGCTAAAGGAAGGACAGGGTTGGTTTCAGCAGCGTTACACGTCACCTTCATGGCACGGGAGGCTGGCTGGTCACAGCGCAGCCACTCACAGAAAGCAGAGGGCCAAACGGGAGTGGAGCCAGTCTATAAAACCTCAGAGCCCATCTCTAGAAACCCACAACCAAAGGCTGCCAGAAGCTAGGGAGGAACATGGAACAGGTCTTTCACAAGCCCCTTAAGAAGAAACCAACTTTGGGGCTGGAGAGATGGCTTAGCGGTTAAGCGCGTGCCTGTGAAGCCTCAGGACCCCGGTTCAAGGCTCGGTTCCCCAGGTCCCACGTTAGCCAGATGCACAAGGGGGCGCACGCGTCTGGAGTTCGTTTGCAGTGGCTGGAAGCCCTGGCTCGCCCATTCTCTCTCTTCTCTCTCTCTCCTTCTATCTGTCTTTCTCTCTGTGTCTGTCACTCTCAAATAAATAAATAAAAAATGAACAAAAAATATTAAAAAAAAAAAAAAGAAACCAACTTTCACACTTTCCCTTCTCCAGTTCTGTGTGCAAGCCAGTCGGGAGAGGAGTAACACACACGTGCTTACCTATGAAGGCTGCATTCAACATCCCCAGTGGAGGCGTGAGAGTGAGGACAGCATATTTCAGCACACTGGTGCTGACAAAATCAATCCAATAGCTAAAAGGCCTTCACATAATGAGCAAGACTATAGTATATCTAGCATAGATATTCTGGACAAAGGAATCATTCATATCCCTGGATAGAGGGATTACGCTGAGATTGAAGCACGCCATTCATAAAGACTTACTATTTAAAACAGATTTCTGGGCTGGAGAAATGGTTCAGCAAATTAAGGCTCTTGCCTGCAAAGCCTAACAGCCCAGGTTTGATTCCCCAGTACCCATGTAAAGCCAGATGCACAGTGGCACATGCACCTCAAGTATGTGTGCAGGGTCTAGAGACCCTAGTGCGCCCATTCTCTTACTCTCTCTCTCTCTCCCCAGTAAATAAATAAAATATGTGAAACAGATTGTTTCTGTAATATTCTATTTAGTGTTTTTGGAGCAGAGTTAAAGGTTGGTAGCTAAAGCTACAAAAATGTGAAACCAGGCATAAGAAGGAACTAAGGTGCTTTCTCACAGGGCGTGGTTACAGCAGCCCCCGAGAACTAATGCGGCCAGTCAGCAAGCATGTTGAGAGATGAGCTATCAAGTGGATGACCTAATGAACCTGCTTTTTAAAAATTACTTACTTGTTTATTTATGTGCTTATTTATTTATTTGAGGGACAGAGAGAGAGAGAGAGAGAGAGAGAGAGGAAGAGGTAGAGAGAGAGAATGGGTGGCCCAGGGCATACAGCCACTGCAAATGAACTCCAGATGCATGCACCACCTTCTGCATCTGGCTAATGTGGCTACTGGGGAATCAAACCTGGGTTCTTAGGAGTCACAACAAACTCCTTAAGCACCAGAAAATCTCTCCAGCCCTAATGGTGCTGCTTTAACCATGAACTTGGCTCAGTGGAGAATCAGCAGAGACACTGCTTGAGGTATTGCAGATTTCAGGTAGAGGAGACCTGAAATGACCATTCTAACTATGAAAGATCTTAGTGTAAGATGAACAGAAGCTTGCAGGGAAGCACTGGGGTCCCAGCTGAGTTGGGATCTCAGTGCATTTTGGTTTTTGTGAGTTGAAGAGTCCTGACAGTGGCATCCCCAGTGTGATTATTTGGGGGATACATTTTGCACCACAGAAGTCAGACCAACTATACTTTTCTCCCCTTCCTGCCTTCTCCTGGGCCTTAGTCCTTAGCAAAGTTAGAAAGCATTAAAATTATTTTATTCATAGGAAAGGTCATTAAAATTATTAAGCAGGCTGTTTGCCAATATGCCTGGCATCTTCTCCCCTCCCTCACTCCAGAACTAATCCCCGGAGATTAGTTTATAAAACCCATGACTAAAGAGATGTCTTTGTCCCTTATCATCAACTCTCTCACAGAGATGTGGGGGGCTCTGAGCTCTACTCTACACTGAAGTGCCCCCTTAAGGTATTTTTCTTCCCCTTAACTTCAAATAAGTCTTAAGAGGCTTGTTTTCTCTTAGCGTCAATAGGAGTCATACTGCGGCAGGATCTGTAACTAACCAGTCCCCAAGCAGCACAGAGACATGGCTGATGTGAGAAAACGTGCCATTTAAAAACTTGCAAAAGTGCGTCCCTTCCCCCATGAAACTTGGATTTCTTAGAATAAAAAGTGGCAATGCATGCAACTCCTAAGAAACTTACACGGAATGTACATAGAGAGATATGGAAGCTTATGGAATTCGTATTATTTCTACTGCTAAGTAGACCAATATAATTCCAGCCTCTGAGTGTATCATTCTGTTCCGAGCCCATCCGCAAAGGTCACGCGTTTCTCAGAGGTGTTGCGGGCCAATGTTCAGGAGGGAAGGTAGGAGAAGGAAGAGCCTGGGAACCTTCCGGAAGGGAACAAACAGGAAGCATAATGAGTAGAAAAGAGCAGAAGTGACGACCTCTGCTGGCCAGAGGTGCTCAGGTGTGATGCCAGTGATAGCATCCCCATGAGTCCGTGATCCTCTCTAAACAGGTCAGCAATTCAGAAGCCCAGTGACTGCCCAATGGCTAAATGGACAGAAAACCAACCAATCAGAAAGGAATCAAACCACCACAGCCATCCCAATTAAAATGTCTTTATAACTGAAAGCATAAGGGGCTGAGGAGATGACTCATCAGCAGTAAACATGGATGATGTGGTGGTTTGATTCAGGTGTCCCCCATAAACTTAAGGGTTCTGAATGCTAGGTTCCCAATGGATGGAGATTTGGGAATTAACACCTCCTGGAGACAGTGTATTGTTGGGAGCGGGTTTATGGGTGTTATAGCCAGTTTCCGTGTGGCATACTCTCCTCTTGCTATGGTCCACCTTATGTTGGCTAGGGGGTGATGTCCACCCTCTGCTCATGCCGTCATTTTTGCCTGCCATTGTGAAGCTTCTCCTCATGTCTGTAAGCCAGAATAATCCTTTTTTTCTCCCACAAGCTGCTCTTGGTCGGGTGATTTCTGCTAGCAATGCGGACCTGCCTATAACATCTACGTAGAGTCTAACTCCAGCTCTTGTGGATGGATGGATATATGTATCTACACAGAGACTAACTGCAGTTCTTGTGGAAAAATAGATAGGCTTGCAGTAAGACTGACTACAACTGCTATGTGCATGATGCCTCCTTGAGGGAGAGGTAAAATTCCCTAGTGCATTCTTTATTCCAGACTCTACATGCTGGATCATACAGTTCTCACTCTGAGCGTCCTCCCCACCACTTTCTCTAATCTCTGCTTTGATCATAATGATGAAAACCCAAAGGCACAAAGGGAATCATAGAATAATAAAGCTACAGTGTGGTTTAAGGAGAAGTTAATCCATCCTTTCCCATACAGACCAGTCATCATTATTGTAGAGAAAATAAAATCAAAATTGAAGTCCAAGATGTATACAAGTTGGCTACATGGCTTCTTCCTGGAAAACCTAATATAGAACCTAAATATTTTTATTCTTTTTTAATAATCATCCTACTGCAACATGCCAAAGGATCTCTGGAGCCTAGAAGTCAACAATTAGCAAGAAAAGGTATTTAAAATCTCCTGAGAAAGGTAAATTGATCACTGTGAGTTTGAGACCAGCCTAAGACTCCATAGGGAGTTCCAGGTCAGCCTGGGCTACAGTGAGACCCTATCTTTAAAAAAAAAAAAAAAATTAAGCCAAGCATGGTTGTACAAGCCTTTAATCCCAACACTTGGGAGGCAGAGGTAGGAGGCTCACCATGAGTTTTAGGCCAACCTGGGGCTATATAATAAATTTCAGGTCAGCATAGGCTAGAGAGAGTACCCACCTCAATAAAGCAGAATAAATAAATAAATAAAAATAGAACTCCCAAACATATGTTCAAATTGAGACAATAGTTGCTATCTATGCTCAGGGTTTTTCCAGTCTCATTGTTTTTTCATTAACATGCATTTAGGAAGTTGGATTTAATTTATTTATACTTCATATTTATTTCAAAAGCCTTTCCTATGATGATTTCCGCCTAATCCTTACCAAAGGAAAACATGAAAGATATATTTTTAGAAAGTTGAGTATAATTTGGCTTTACTATCTCTGCATCAGTTATTTTCACACTATGAACAAATACCTTACCAGAAACAACTAGAGGGAGCAATTTATTTGGCATACTTTTCCAGAAGTTTCTTGGTGGGGAAGGCATGACGGCAGCAGTGAGGTCTAGCTTGTCACACTTCAGCCAAAGTTGGGAAGCAGAGGACAAAGAGGAGATGGAGCCAGGCTGGAAGGCCTTAAAGTCTGCCTCCAGCAACCCACTTCCATCAGTAAAACTCGACTTTCTAAAGGTTGCCAGTATCCTTCTAAACAGTGCTATCAACTGGGAATGAACGATTCAAACAAACGAACCTATGGAGGACATTTCACATTCAACCTACAAGAATCTCCATGTTAGAGATGAGAAAAATGAAAATGAGAGAAAAATGGGAAGGTCTAAATTCACAGGACTTTGAGCCACTGGATCCCAGCATTCAATGGATTCTATGCCCATATTTTTTTCTACTTTTTTTTTTTAACAGACAGACACAAAAGTCCCACCAGACATCAGGATCCACACTCAGTAGGATAGCACAGGTGTAACTAGAAAACCGTGCCGCTTCAAGGATTTACAAACCTGGGAGGGAATTGAATAAATAAGCAAAAAAGTTACATTCAGTGAAAAGTGAATGTGTCTTGTAGACCCACCGAAGGAGGCACTGGGCTACTCTGAGCTTCCTTGTCCTCATTTGAGAAATGACTCCTTAGCACAGTCATATAGAATTCCTTTGGAAATATAGGATAGGTTCAGTATTATAAAGACGCTTCATGAGTAAGAGCAAGATTTGTGGTTGGTGCGTGAGAGTTCCAGGCAAAACTCTGACACAACAGAAATTTGTTTCACCGAACTTAGAAGAACCAACTTCCCATTGATTCATACAATGCCCTCCTAAGCCCCTATGATTTTCAAGGGTTGTGACCGAAGCCTGCAGGGTGGCCCCACACAGTATAATAGTTCTTGAAGAGATCTATTCTGACTTGAAATTTGTTCCCATGCTGAATGAAATGAGAACTCATTGCTTACTTTTTTTTTTTTTTTCCTGATTCGGAGCCCCTGAGGGGCAGAAAAGCATAATTATCCCAGTAAATAACATAGCATTATGAGTCAATAATGGGATGGCACCTTCCTGGCAGCTAGACTGTAATCGCATGAATTCAGACCTCGAGTATGCCAAGGTGCTTGTTACTGCCGGGTTGCCATGGCTTATTACATTCTTTGGGTCTTGGACGTGACTGTCTGCAGCTGAGTTCATTAGGTAAACAGCTGGCGTAATTGATAGTGCGAATACCGCTTCATTTCCTGCTGCTCCAAGAGAATTTGCTTTGAGGTGGGAGAAAATGACCCGTTCTGCCACTGTGAGTGCTGGGCCGGCTTTGCTGAAGGAACACACGCTTTTAGATTGTGGCTGCAAATTGTCTCCTTTTCTCTGAGAGAAGACTAGGGAGGGAGCGAATCAGTCACTATCCTCCTGCAGCAAGGATAGAAGTTTCAAGGTCAAGCTCTCACTTGGCTAGGAAGAGTTTTCCAAAGAGCTCCCCCAAACCCTCTGGAAGGCCACAGAAATGCCAGAAGAGGACAATGTATCTACGTAGAAGAGGAAAGATAAGCCCTTTTAGGATGGGCAAAAAATAATTGACAATTGGGCTGGAGAGATGGCTTAGCGGTTAAGCGCTTGCCTGTGAAGCCTAAGGACCCCGGTTCGAGGCTCGGTTCCCCAGGTCCCACGTTAGCCAGATGCACAAGGGGGCGCATGCGTCTGGAGTTCGTTTGCAGAGGCTGGAAGCCCTGGCGCGCCCATTCTCTCTCTCTCCCTCTATCTGTCTTTCTCTCTGTGTCTGTCGCTCTCAAATAAATAAATAAAAAATTTAAAAAAATAATAATTGACAATTAATGTATTAAGGCAACTCCAATAAAAATCTCAAAACTGTATATTTGGCTTGACAAAATTATTCTACAGACTGTGCAAAAAAAAGTTATGATAAAATTATACTCAATTTGAAATAATCAAAATAATAAGATATGACTCGCACTTGCCAAATATAAAATGCGCTACCAAGTAACGGTTATTAGGCAATGTGTTTCTAGGACCAGTTTAGACCCACATATTACCAGAAATGAACAATCCAAAAGAAACACAAGTTCAGGTAGAAATGCATTGCAAACAGCATTATTTTTAAATCAGAAATCACCGATTTAAACTACTATCAACTTTCGTCTCCTTCGGTACAGGTATTGAGAGGGGGTCAGTCATGTCAGCTGCCGAGAAGTGCCCATCATGAGCCACTTATCGCACAGGACACCTGGGAGAGACTGTGAAATCCCAACACTTTCTTCCCGTCGTCTCCACTGTGGAGTAAAGGAGGCACTGTTAGGAACTCTGACCAAAGCAGCGCCTGGGGAGATGGATCAACACTAGTCACACAAGTGTAAGGGCCTGAGTTTGGACCCCCCCTAGCACCCACATAAATGCTGGGTGGGTGCAGTGGCTTGCCTGTCATGCCAGCACGTGGCAGGCAGAAACAGGAGATCCTAGGGGCAAGCTGGCAGCTAGACTTGCCAAATCAGTAAGCTCTGGGTTCAAGTGAGCGACCCAGTATTAATTAATAAAGTGAAGAGTAACCTAAGAAGACACATTGCCCCCCCACACACATGAACACATGTACACATAAACCTGACACACACACCACCACACATGTACACACACATAACATACACATCACACGCACATGCACACATGTACACATACACCTGACACACACACATGTACACACACCTGATGCACACATGTACACACACATCTGATACATACACATGCTCAAAAAAAACAGGCTAAGCACAATTATGTAAATGGAAAGGCTATTCATGAAAAGGAAAATATAAATGGCAATTTAAAAAGTACTTTAAACATATTTATCAAACTGGGTAAAATTTTTGTAACATATTAAAATATTCATTTCCTTTACATGTAAAGTGACTATGAAAATTTGTTTCAATGAACTTGGTAGAGACAAAAGCTTGATGATAATAACTTTTTTAAATGGCAAACGACATGTATAAGTTATTCACTAAAACAAAAGATATAAAGACTAACTATTCACATGAATCAGTGTTTTAACTTTACAGAAGGATAACGCACAGGGAAACAAGCATGACATGATTATTGCTTATCAAATCAGCAAGCATAAAAAACGCTTTAATAATTATGGTTAAGGAAGCAGCCAAAATGCACATCTGATGGAAGTATGAATTAATACATTATGGCTGACAGTATGTTAGAAATGTGGAAAATGGCCATGCCTTTAAGTTCATGGCTGTGCAGCTTGCTATTCACCCTATCCAGACTATCATCGACAATCACAAAGATTTATGTGTACGTAATCAAGACCAATGTTTACAGTTTAGACACAACAAAAGTTCTATTGGCATAGGGCTGGTTATGTGGTACAGTGCAGTTCAGTGGGAAACTGTGTGACTACTGAAAAGCACCACGGAGAAGTGATATGGAAAATACGCTCTAGAAAAATATTTTTTAAAAGTTGTTACACCTACATAATTACAATGATTTTCTCTCGGTAGTGAGATTGCTGTGACTTTTTTTTTTTACTTTTTTCATGCCTTCCTGAACTTTCTAAAATTTCAACAATGAATATTTAATGCTGTTGGAATTCAGAAATTTTGATGGCTGGCGCTATTTTCTTTCTAAAACCCTAATGCAGAAAATGTCAAAGTGTCTGGCAGTCAACATTTTGGGCATTGGTGTGTTTTCCCGTGGTGGCAGGGGTGGTAGCTGTGGTCATCGTTGTGGTTGGCATGTACCAGCCCATAACCAGTCATCAGGACTGAAGGATACTTCATTCCAACAGCAACTGCAGTGGTCCTCACTATGACCTTGGTCTGGACACCTAGAACATCGCTCTGTTCTTGGCCAAGGGACAGAGACATGGACAGAGAATTGGAGACACAGCCCTGCAGGTTCCACTGGGCTCATCCCGCATATTTGCTTGGATGACTAGAAGGAAGGCACTCTCTTCGGTGTTCCATTCGTGTCAGAGCTGGGAACTATCTCAGACCACCCCTGAACTAAATCCTCCAAAAATGAAAAATCGAGGAAAGGGCATAGCAGAAGAGTCGGAAGAAAGAAGAAAAAAGAAAGAAAAAAAAAAGTCTTCACGACATGACAAGCCCTTGGATCCATTCATGCTTAAAATTCAATTGTTTACTTTCCTGCAAAAATGCTACCACCAGTAACGACAAAACCAAACCACCTTTTCAGGTAAGATAGAGAAAACGAAAGGACGGTACTTTAAACCATTGTTTTTAAGGCTGGTTTTGAGTTGAAATTTCTAACTTGCCCATGACAGAGCACCTATGCAAGAAAGTACACACATGGCTTGCAGCTGATGGCTCTAAAAGGACACAGAAAACTTTGAAGGAGCCACATAAGGAAGTGTCCAAAGTGTGAGTAGTTCGCCTTTGCCTTTTACCTTGAAACTGAAGTGTCCCTAAACTGAGGGCTCTTTCACACTGTACTGTGAGAGGTGCTTAGGGGGGTGTGGGCAGGTAGGGAATGGATCTAGGTGACTGCACAGAGCAATGGAAATGCAGACTGTTGCAATACAGATGGTCTATTTCTATAATTGACCACCCAAGCAGAAAAACAGAAAACAGAAGCTGGGAAGGGAGTAAAGAAAAAAAAAAAAATGTTAAAGCAGTCAGCTGAGGGCAAACTGGGATTTTTAGAAAAAAAAAAATATTTTTTTTATTTCAGCACATATACCACTTTGTGCATCTGGCTGTACAGTACCCTGCGTACTGAGGAATTGAACCCAGACTGGCAGGCTTTGTAAGCAAGCACCTTTAACCACTGAGCAATCTCCCCAGCTGTTCTGAAGGCCACTGTTTTGTGTGTCTTGGGAGGGCCTGTCTAAGGAGGTGAGTTAAATCCTGGCCCCTCATTACTGTGACAGGAGGTGAGGAGAGACAACTAATGCTACAAATTCCAGTCCCATCCTGGAAGCCACGCAAAGGGGCTTCTAGCTCTGAGGCTGTCATCTGTATTGTCCCACAGTGTCGGTGTGGTCCTCAACTCCATGCTGCTGGGGTGAGGCTCCAAGCCAGGCACCGTTTATGGGAGGAACAGGGTTCACGTCCGGCTTACAGATCCAGGGGGAGTTGGAGAGAAGAAACCACCATCAAGAGCAAGCACCAAATGCACAGTGGGGAACCCAGTCAGAGCTCAAGCTCTGCTGCACAACTTTAGGCCCCCAGGACTGCCTTAGGGCTGGACCCCAGGACCTTCCCACAGTGACACCTCTTCCAGCCAAGACACTAGAAATCCAAGCTATAAGTTTTAATAAAACATTTCAGTCTGTTGGGGACATAAATTCAAACGACCACGGAGGGAGAGCTGAGCATTCCTCTGACTGTGAGAAAGATGAGCTGGACATGAGGTTGGTCAGAAATGAGGGAAAGAGGGAACATGCTGGTGTCTCCATGGCTATGAAAACCCACCTGTGGCAAAATATGCTGCCTCACCTCCACCTTGAACAAATGTCCCTTGGGGACAATTCTAACTAGGGATCCCATAACACCTAACCCAAGTACATAAAGGGCCACAGTCCACATGGAGAGCTGCTCAAAGGCAGACCTGACTCTGCAGCAGTGGGTGGGACCTGAACGTGTGGTTCCGTGTCTCCAAGGCACTCCAGGAGAGCTGTCCCCATGTTGCTCTCCGAGTCACAGGATTTCAATCCCTTTGTTCAAATGAAAAGCCAAGAAGAAGCATATTACCCAGCATTAATGCATCACAGCAAGGGAGGGCGAGCTCGCCGGCCGCGTTCGCTTTGCTTTTGAAAATAATAAACATCGCAGAAACAGCGCTTGTGGGAAAGCAGAAAGTGGGCTTGTCGGCCATGAACAAAGGGCACATTTAAATCTTTCCTTAATCTTGTGTTTCGTAGTGCACTCAAGGAGATTACGGCCACCACTTGTCTGCACTTGAGACTGGGTATTCGGACTCATCTTTGTTCCGAATGACCCATTGCTACCTGGCATTGCACCGGTCCTTTGAAGGGTGCAAACTCCCATCTCTTTTCCCTCAACCTCAGCAAAGCCAAATGCTGAAACCTACTTCTAGCAGTGGAAAGAGACTGTGTGTGTGTGTGTGTGTGTATGTTTGTATGTATGCATGTGAATGTGTGTATGTATGTATATGTGTTTGTATGTATGCATGTGCTTGTGTATGTATGTGCATGTGTGTGTAGGTGTGTTTGTGTATTTCATCAACTTGCTTTGTGAGATACTGCCCCAGATTTTGATTTGTGGAGCTCATGACCAAGTGACAAATTAGGGCCCAGCTATCGTATTCTGTAAGAGATGAGTTATGGGAGTAATATGTACACGTAAATAGCGTTTACATATTTAATGATCATTTTATTCTATGGCAATTTTGCATTAAATATTCAGAAATAATGTTCTCTTTATTCCTTTTACAACTTCTCTCTTGAGTGCATTGTTATTACTGTGGGAAAAGAAGACCTCTTTTGCCGTCATGTGCCTCATGATAGCATTTACGTCCTCATTCCTGTGTCAGTCACCTCGAAGTCCTCATCTCTGCCAGCCCAATGGGGGTCACCTTTCACTAGAAGAGTGGAGTATAATGGCTGGAGCTCCACTCTTGCATGACAAGGAGACCCCGGGCCGAGTTCCCACACCAGTCCACTAGGCACAGGTCCAAGGAGTTTCAAGGGTTTACATGTCTCATCATCTCGTTAAGACACCCCATGCTTTATTTCAGGTGCATTCTCGATTTCCCCAGAAGCTCGCATTTTGTGATGGTTCAGTTCATTTTACCCCACTCTTAACCCAAACGTGTGATACTGGCCCTCCGAAGCATAATTTTGCTTCACCTTCAGAATCCCATTCACAAAACTCAGTGGTGCTCACAGAGCTTTCACTGGCCAGCTTGCTGGTGAGATGGGGAAACAAGGGTGGCCGTGACAACATGGTGAGGGAAAGCATATACCTCTGAAAGTACATGTGCTTCCCATTCAACCCTGGTTTCTGTCTGGAAGATTACACTCCCTAAGGCCCACAGGTCCTCACACTGTTTGCAACCTTCCTTTTGAGTTTATCTGTTAATCTCCATTCTCCCATAGGACACCTTATCTATCTCATCCATCAGTGAGATACTCTGAAACTTACCAGTGTCTCCCAACTCACAAGGAGGACTAATGTGGCTCTCTCTGGTCCTTCATAGCTGGTTGCTCACTAAACTGGACCAAAATGGCCTGTCAAGGTATCTCCATATGAAAACGGCCTTGCCTCAATCTCAAGGAAAGAATTCACCACGAGCTGACAGACCATCCACCACTGTTTGTTGCTACTGTTTCCTTATCAATTCCTCTTCAAAAGTTATCTACTCATCCAATTTTATCCCAAGTAATATATGGTGGTGAAAGAAAGACTACAATATATAATTTATTTGGGGAATCTGAAAAATTGCTCAAGCCCATCCTCAAGATAAAATGGTTTGTGTACACCCAGGCATGGGCATCATCTATATTTCATATTTTCTACACCATGATTAATGCATTTAAGCATAACTATGAGACTAATTTCTCATCCTCCCAGGCAAGATCACTATTATTACAGCTCTTCTTTTGTTGTTGTTGTTATTTTTCTTGTTGTTGTTCACTTTTCCCTTTATTCATTAAGGCAGGGTTTTTCACTTGAATTTGGCTAATCCCAGGAATTCTTTGTCTCCACCTCCTGAGCCCCAGGCTTATAAGTGGGTCACCATCTGGGTCACCACCCCCATCCTGAATGTACGTGAGTGCTGTGGGTCTGAACTCTGCTCTTTAAGGCAGATATTTTACCCACAGATCCATCTCCCTAGCCACTTGTTTTCTTTTAGGGAACATAGTTCATACTGCATTGGCCTTACCAGCAGGTTTTCTACGAAGGAAGAATGAATGTTGACCATCCCTACTGGGGCCGAACATGGAGCCAAAAGTATTCCTCACCTAGGGCCAGGCGGGCTTGCTCTATACCCAGCGCTGTCCTGCCCGCGTCCGCATTCAAAGCAGGACAATGCTTCTGTCTGCGTGCTCTGCCAACCTGCATTCTTCCTCCTGAGCTCTGCCTTCTCTTTCCATATTTGGAGTCCTATCCAGGCAGCTCTGGGACTAAAGCCTCCCCCCCCCCAAAACTGGGGTAGCCAAGTTCCTACTCTCCAGCACAGTTCCCTATTCTAACCTCTGGGCTTCTAAGGATAATAGAACGTCTGCCTGCAGAATTACAGCTTTTCTATGTCCTCACCGTGGCAGCAGCACCGTGACTGGAGATTGGCACAACATCTCACCGTCAGGGACACAGTCGCTTTGCCGCTGAAACTCACCCCCGGTACCTCCCACTTCTTAGGTCTGCCTTGGACTTCCACTGCTGACTCTGCAGTTCTAGGTCTTTCCAAAGATTGGCCAATTCTGCCTCCCAAACTCCCTTATTCAAAGTCAACTTCCCTGGCAAGATTACATAAGAAATCCCCATGAACCTCTTGGGCAGCCTCACTTCACTTTATCTCAAAGCGTTTTACAATAGTCCCAGAAACCCTTTGCTCGGCCTCCGTGTGTAACCACCCTTTATGCTTTTTCTGTGTGATAATCTCTCCGCTGTGCCTGCATCATCTCGTGGCTGTGCAGTCAAAATTTGTGCCTACGACTCCTGAATAGATCTCACCATGACGAAGATGCGTGGGAGTTGAGGCAAATTTCCCTTGCAACTGAGGTTTGGAATTTCTATACCCACCACATTGATTCTCAGTGAAAGGATTCTTTGCTTTTCTCTCCCAGCGATATGCCTAAGTTGCAGCATGCACTGAATGTATTTCCTGCTGTGTTTCAATATCTTATTCCCCAATTTCTTCCACTCTTAAGACAACCCCAAGATTGGAGCTGTATGCAGTGTGGGTCAAGTAGTCTAATGCACTGGAGATCCTATGCCAATCAGTTTAACACCTTCTAGTTTCAGAAAATAATCTTGTGTCTTCTGTAACAAATTCCTGAGTATAGATGTTGAATCATACTATTTCACTGGAGGAATTTGATTGCCGACTTTCTGGGGTACTCTCAAATAGAATCCCTTATAAAGTTGGAAGTACAGTTTCAGAGAAGTTTCCAAACATCCATCTCTGGTTGGGACTGGGGGTGGGGAGACAAGAGTGAGGCAGTTGTTTGAGAAACAAAATTGCATAGCACACCAGAACACACAGTGATCACACTGAATGACATTTTTGAAAAATTCCACTTAATATACCATATTTAATAATAGAAGTGGATGTAAGAATCCTTAATAAACATACTATCCAAGAAATAAAGTCAGGCTCCATATGTCTAGGCACATCCATTGTTGATGTTCCTTAACAATGAGTGTTTCACTTCAATTTTGATTTTTAAAAAATTGCCTTAAATACTATTTACCTTGGCTTCCAAGTTTTTGGTACCAAGGTGAATAAAACGTTTGTCTTGTGCTAGTTTGAGCTCTGAACTGTCTTCCTGTTTGAAGGCCACCACAGCTTAAGGCCTGGCTGATAGAACTTCAGGGCATTATGGGAGTGTTCTAGTCCACACGGCTTGAGAGCAACAGCAAGGTGTGGTACTGAGGCTAATCAGACAGCTTACCACTGAGCCCTGGACATCTTCCACAGGAAGATCACCCACTCTTCACAAACCCCTGCTTTCCTAATTTGCTATTTTACTTATGCAAAAAAAAAAAAAAAGGTTTCCAGAATACTCATAAATAAAATAGCAAATTGGGAAATTTAACTCACCAAAATTAAAGAAGTAGACAACCAGTTTCAAAGCAAACATATCTTGTTCTAGCAAGAACCAAGAACCAAGTTATTTATCAATAGTTTGTGCTTGTCCATTTGTCCCAAAGTTGACTAAAACTGGATCTGGCCTTGTAACTCCAAACCTCAACCGACCATTCCAAAATTTCACCACCAAATAAATAAATCTTGATCTCCGAGGCTGGTGACGTCTCCTGTTCATACTCAGTTTGATGCTGTGGCACTTTGAGGACAGAAATCACATTCAACTCATGGGCAGATGCTAATAGTTTTCCAAGTACACAGTGTGTCATGACCCAGGGCAAAGTGAAAAGGAATAAAGCCAGGTTAGGGATTGGATCTGGATCGCCTGGGGGCCGGGAAGGCTGTCACAAGAGGTGTGTCACCCGAGTGAGACCCACAAGGCTGCATAGAAATTTCTAAGCCTCTGTGCTGCAACGTTCGGCACTGATGAAGTGTTTGTTTAGTCCTGACGGAGCAAGGTGAGTGCAGGCGTCAGGATCAGAAATGATCTCCCACGGCTCACAGACTCGCTGTCACAGAACGGCCATGAGAAGTGACGGCGTGGGCACGTGACTCTGCAGTCTACGGTCTCCTGCCTAGGCTGCTATGTACTGCCCTGACTGGAGATATGTGCTCCATACAAGCCCTATGGTAGTGATGTTGAGATAAAATAGATTAAGCATTTTGTCAAAAATCTCTAGGGTTTTGTGGGTGCTTGCCCCCCAACTGCATGCCTTAACATCTTGGTCCTGACTAGTGCACCGTGAAATATATCGAGAAAATTCTGTCAGGGACCAGGCATTCCCAGTTACTTCTCTGAAAACCAGATGTTATAGAATTGAATTCCATGGAAATCAAATAGGAAAAATAATGACAAAGAAAGATCAGCTGAACTTCTGTCAGCAGCTACTGACCGTTTCTTTCTTTCTTTGCATTCTTTCCTCATCCTGGTCCATGTAAATGCATTTTATATTTTATAAACATAATATAGATGACACTTTGTGCTTGGCTGTCTGAACATCTTAATATGTTTTCTTACTATTCCATTATTGATTATTTTAATGATCCATCAAGGAAGTAGAATAGGGCATATGCTAATAACCTTTGTGTGTCCGTAGGTTTATCTTCATGGTCCTGCAATTATAAATAATTTTTTCTGCAAAATAAAACAGGTAAAATATATTTTCTTTCCCAGAATTATTTCCTTCAAATAAATTCCCGGAAGTGTGATAACCTAGCTGTGAGATCACAACATTAGCATCTTGATGGAAATATTGGGTCTTGATGGAATTAATGAGTGTGTCTCTGTGGAGTGAAGTTAAGGGATGGATGAGGGTCTCAAGAGCTGTCAAACCACCTCCTTCATGATTTAGCTGCTGAAATCAGATTTCCCAGTGGACAGACTGAAAATAAAAGAAAGGGTTTCTCATACAAGAGAGAACAGGCCTTTCCAACACTTCTCCTCTAACTATTAAGTCTTCAGAGAGAGAAAAATACAAATGAGAATGTTTATGATTCTTGGCCAGCCTGTCCTCCTCTGTCCTTGCTTCTTCCTGGTCTCCTTGTCTGCAGGAGCTGCTGACTTCCAGTACTTCCATACTGCTGAATCTGGCACTGGAGGTAAATGCCAGAACACCCTGTAAACAGGGAGCTAGCTGCCTGTAGGTTGGAAAGCACCCTCCACTCTGCAGTTGTTGAACATCACGTATTAGTATGCAAAGGGAGAAAGAAAGTCAGGCCAAAACATCTTTCCTTCATAAAGTGTTATCCTTGGGTATTGTGTCATAGTAACAAGAAACAGACTAATGCATCATCTTCAAAAGGTTAGGAGGGCATTCCTCTTTCTTGGTGAACCTGGTGCCAGCACAAGGGTGAAGGAGATGGGCACAGAGAACACTCAACTCCTACCAAACCAGAGATCCAGAGACACAGAGGCTCCTAAGACGTCATCACTGAAGTAGAACTAAAACTAACCCAACATGACTCAGGGAAATTTGCAGAAGAGGGGGCGGAAAGATTATTAGAGCCACAAGTTGGGACATTATGCACAGCAACATTGCCTTTTCCCCATAAATAATGGCCACCCCCACAATGCACTACCCACATTCCCCAACAAAGAGGGTCTCGGCAGAGGTGAGAGGACAGGGAGAAGGCTATGGATGGTAGGTACCAACATGGCTGTATGCACACTGTGTACATGATTAATAATAATAATAATAAAAGAAAACAATGTTAGGCAAAGAAGGGCTGTGTGATCAACAGGATGCAGGCGCATTCCCCCATCAAGGTTGGGGTGCTCTGCTCGCAAATCTAAGACATCAGAATGCGGACATCCTTAGGGGTTTTTGCAGATTCTAGGCCTATGGGAAGAGGAGTGACCTCCAAATATCCTGAAAAGCAAACATGGGTGCTGTGTTGTATCTCTTTTTCTGATTTCTCCTTCTCAACCCAGACACCCTGTGATGTCCAGATTCCAGATGTTGAGTAACATCATTCATACTCACGTGTTTCCTGTGTCCCTTCCTGAAAGATCTGCCAGCTGATCTTTCAGTTCTGTACAGTAAGTCAAAACTGACCTCTCATTTATTTTCCCTTCTCACCTCCATTTTCTCCATAGAAAAATAGCCTTCTGCCAGTGAACTGATACCCATTAAGAGAAAGAAGACAGTGCAACTAATTTTACTCCTGCTAGACCCATCTTCAGTACCTGCTCCTCCATCAATATTTTGGGCATGACTTGAAGGCTATCCAAGGGTTCATGACACATGTGGCAATGTGACAGGCGGTGGAACCTTTAGTATGTGAAACTTGATAAGAACTCCTTGTGCCAGTGAGGGAGCTGACTTAAAAGGCATTGAGGTAGCCCTCACGGAACCCTAGATTTCTCACCAGAGCAAATGGTTTCCAAGAGTTAACATGACCCTGGAACCACCCTCTGGCTTCCTGTCCAGCGACGTGGTGTTTTCTGCCACTGTGATGTCATCACGTGGAGGTCCTCATCATAGCCAACCCAATGCTCATCCCTGGTTCTTAATTTCCACAGCTAGGTAAAACTCTTTTTGCTTCACAAAGTACTCAGGCTCAGGAGCTGTTTGGTTACAGCAACATGAAACAGGTGAGGATGCCATCTTCAAATACTCTGCAGGGCATTCTTGGTGCTAAGTGACATAAGTCAGGGGAAAAAAAATCAAGTACTGTGTGATCTCATTCAAATGTAGCTTATAAACAAGTCACACACATGCTAGCCCAAAGCAGCATGGTGACATCCACCATGGGTGGTGAGCAAGAGAGTAGGAGATGGTAAAAGGGTATAATATGTCAATTACATAGGCTGCATAAGTTTTAAAGATATATTGCAAAGTATAGTAAGTACAGCCAACGATACTGTATTGTAAGTTTAATTTTTTTTAATGGATTTTAAATGTCAGTACAAAAAATAGAAAGCTTGCAAGATGATGAATACACTACCAGTTTAAGTTACTCATTCCTCAATGGACACAAATATCACATATCAAAGCTCACATTGTACCCCTAAATATATATGGCATCAGTAATTAAAAAATAAACAAACTAGGTGAACCTGGTACCAGCACAAGGATGAAGGAGATAGACACAGAGAATACTCAACTCCTACCAAACCAGATATCCAGAGACACAGAGGCTCCCAAGACCTCATGACTGAAGCAGACCTAAAATGAACCCAAGATGGCTCAGGGAAATTTGCAGAAGAGGGGGTGGAAATAATGTCAGAGCCACATGTTGGGTCATGACACACAGAGACATTGTCTCTTACCCATAACTGATGGATAACCCCACAATGCAAGACCCATATTCCGCAATGAGGAGGGTCCCTGCGGAGGGGGAAGGACAGGGCGAAGGCTAACGATGGTACCAACTTGACTGTATACACTGAGTACAAAACTAAAAAATGAAAATAAAAATAAACAAAATGTCTGTGTATTTACTAAGATGTGGAAGAAAAAAGCTTTCCACTCTCCCCCAATAATATTGTGTTAAAGAGGAAGGGAATATTGAGACACAAAAAGCCTTCCTTGTGACTTACCAAAGAACTGGGGAGAATTATTTGCTTCTGTCCTCTGAGGCCATTGAACTTGATTACCAGAGGAAATCTTTGGGGTTTGGCTATTCATCTGCCTGATGTGATAGCTGAGAATAATGAATCATGAGAGGAAAACCCAATCACAGATCACTGTTCAATGGCTGAACCAAGTCAAAGTCCAATTTTTCTCACTACCTCAACTCTTTTCATTTTCCAATGCCATGTCTCCAAGTTGATGTTCCCTCTTTCGAACACTCATAATATATTATATTAATATATTCATATATAATTATATAATATAGTATGCAATTTATGTTTTACATGCATGTGTATATGGGTTTATATATTATAATAACATATATAATATGAAATTTAAGTTTTCAATTTAAATTCCCACAGATTCTTAAATTTGGAAAGGTATTTAAACATTGTATACTGAAATTATCCTTATAGAAAATCATTTCCAATTATATCCCGAATAGGTGAAAAGGTAGTCAGATGTAACTTCCCCGACTTTGTTTGTTTAGTTGGTAGAAGGCAGTACCAAAAATTATTGAGGTGGTAAGAAATTGTTACTGATCCCATCTCACTAGTAAGTTATAAAGAGTGTGTCATAAGCGTTGACCTCCTGTGTAAGATATTTAGTGAATAAATATTAAGCCAACTAGCAAAAATAATGTATACACAGTGTTTTGTAAGTTCAGTGAAGCTCCAGTTCTTAGTCCATTGAAGTGTTCTAGTCTTGTATTGTATGAAAAGTTCTCTGGAGCTCAATATAACATTTCAGAGGCAGCATTCAGACTAGCAATCTGCCCCACTAATGGCAGACCAAGGACCATTAGGAATCTTATGTGCCATGCCTACGCATGCGGACTACAGGCATTGCCGGATTTTTGTATTTTGCTCATGCAAGATGTGCATGGTAGAAGAGGTGTCTCTAAAATTAGTTCAGTTCCTGTACTGATCTGGGAAATCCTACATTTCACCAATGACATCCTATTTCTAATAGCTTTCATACCAGGCAATAGGCCCATATTCTTCCACCAAAAACAAACCCATTTCTGACATTCGGCATGCTCATAAAGATAATATGGGTTGATGGAGATCCGGCTTCCAGAAATGTACTTCGGAGCTGCCTCTGAAATGTTCTGTGCTTAAGAGTAATGTCTTCTGAGGCCTTCCAAGCAGGGTCCTCCTTAGTAAAGCAGTCCGCTGTCTAGAGTTAAAGTGCACCTTACCAGCCATCCATTCACAGGCTCTCGCTAGCTGAGCAGTTTTCATAGTTCAGAACCCAGGAGAATCCTCTGACCTTGAATCAAATCTCTCAGTTCCACACTCCTCAGTTATGTCTTGTTCTATCCTCTTCCTCCCATGGTGGTCGAGTGGTAAGTACTGTCACATGAAACTCTTTTTCTCTGAGGAGACTCAAACATCTCTCTATTCGACCCACATAGGGTACAGGGGACAGAACAGAGGATGACTGTACCAATACCAGTTTGTGTGAACCAGTGAGTTTCTTGGGGTTACTTACAGAACTGGGTGACTATGGATGTCTCAAAGGCAGCGGTATCACCAAAAAAAAAAAAAAAAAATTCCCAGATAAATGATGACGGAAGCTGCATGTCTGGTTTTTTATTTTATTTATTTATTTATTTGTGTTTGGTTTTTCAAGGTAAGGTCTCACTCCAGCTCAGGCTGACCTGAAGTTCACTCTGTAGTCTCAGGGTGGCCTCGAACTCACGGCAATCCTCCTACCTCTGCCTCCCGAGTGCTGGGATTAAAGACGTGCGCCATCACGCCCGGCTGAAGCTGCATCTCGTAAGCGCCACGCACAGCCTGTGGGCGGCTGGGCTGCTCAGATGTCCCCCGCCCCCGCTCCGCTGCTGAGATTGTCTAACCTCTACAACCTTAAAGAAGGGGTTGCAAACTTTCCCCAGACCTATTGACCTTCTGAATGTTCCCGCCTGGAGAGAATGTTTCAATTCAGAGAAAATTGCTACCCAAAAGTGGTCAGACTGCCCCTTCAACAGTTGTCTATTCCTCCCATAACTTTGAGGAGTGGTCCCGTGAACATCACATGTCAGCTCTCCTCAGACTTGAACTCCTGAATCTCCTTTCTCCCTCCAGGAGCGAATATTTCAATTCAGAGGATATTGCACAGCACCCATGGTCTGTGGCCTACAGTTCCTCTTTCAAGATGAAATTACGACCTCCCTCAAGACACACTCCTAAAAACCCATCTCCCAACAACTACTGATTCCTCCCAATTGTTCATTTGCTCATAAGGACGGGCAGGCTTAGGAGATGAGATGTTAGCTGCGTAATCTTTCCTGGAGTTGCTAATAAAGTTCTTCCGTCATGGTCTATGTTAACAATGGTTTGCTCAGGATGTAGAGTTCTAAGCAGGTGACTGGACCAAAAGAACACAGTGTCCATAGAGGGACACACGTTCTGTAAGGTATTGACCTTGTACAATCAATAGCCGAGTCAGCTCTTACCTGCTTAGCTTTTCCCATGCCTAGCACGTGGTAGCCCAATAGCCTCAGACCCCAGCCTGCAAGTGGAATAAAATACAGACAGCCCTCCTTATGTGTGGATTCATCAACCCTGGGTTAATCAAATGCAGATTGGAAGTGATTTTTTTAAATTGTGTAGACTTGTTTTTTTCCTTTTATTTGCTAAACAATACCATTGAACTGTTCACGTTGTGTCAGACATTGTAAGTGATTGAGAGATGATTGACAGAATATAAGGTGGTACGTGTAGGTTATGTGCAGACAGTATAGAATTTTATATGTGGGGTTTTTAAGTATCTCTGGAATTTTGCCTGATGGGGGTCTTAGAAACAGTGCTGTTTAAATTCTGACTAACTGATCTCAGTTCAGACAAGGAGAGATTTATCCCATCAACTTAAACTTTTGCCGTGGGAAGCATCTATTCCCAAAGAGTAGCAGCTGAAACCACACAATAGACCAATGGAGAAGATAAGATTTTGCAGAGGATAGAGGGTGGGATAGAGACCTTTTCCAGCTCTCCTGAAATCAGACTTTCTATTTACCTACCCCTCCTGCTTGCTTGTAAGATTCTCCCTGATAAGGAAACAGAACTAAATCCTCTTACTCTGACACAACCAAATAACCTTGTGATAAGGGATCAAAGGAGTGTGGGTGGATTTGTACTCCACAGGTATAATATTTGCCTTGTCTGACTTGTCATTTTGTGCAAACACTGGCTATTATTTTTTATGGCTGCTGGAAGGGCAGAAGCCAAGGCTCTGGCAGAGAATGAATAACGTGTTCCACAGTGAGGAAGGAAGACATTAAGCACTGGTAAGCAAGGGCCTCACTGCCTGCCGAGCCCATCCTCGTGATTTACAGCATTGGAGCTCGCTGCCCACGGCCCCTCCCTGTAATTGCAAGCTGACCCTTCTTAAAATGGAAAAATTGTGGTAGTTTTATAGGCTTTATTTAGGATCTATTGTGTGTGAAAGTGCTCATTTGAAAGAAAGAAGCTTGAGAAAAATGACACTTCCTGCCCACTGGTCTCAGTATGTGTTTCTCTGCACATGGCCCGGGTGATGCTAGCTTTGGCGGCAGCAGGAAATTCCTAGAACAGGAAGAACCCATTTAGATATGCCACCCCAGCTCCACACCCTGCTCTGGAGCATAGCTACCTTCTCCCTAACACCTATCCCGGGGGCTCTAACTGTGCTTGTCTAAAAACCACGTTCAAGCGTGGAAGAGGAAGTCTCCTGCTGGACATCTCAGGGATTCTGGGAGCAGGAGTATGAGCTTACTGTTGCTCCGAGGAACGTGATAATACTTGCAAAATAGTTTAACACAGGTAAGGATGCTGTAGACACTGTTCTGGAACTTCCCAGGTGTGGACTCCTTTATATCATTAATATGGTCCTTTTATTAATATGCACGTTTTCTGGAGAAGTAAATAAGCAAACCGCCGTAGTCAGTGGTAAGTGAAAAAGGACTCAAACTCTAGTTTTCCGGCAGAGCAGAGAATGGTGATACTGATAGCTTGCTGTCATCCTTGAAAAGCCAGCTTATGCTTGCCATCTCTAAGTGACGGTATTTTTTCTGTGATCAGCGTTGAGTGTGTGAATCACTCGCCAGGACTGACATCATAGTCTGTGGGTGCTGTAGCAAGGCCGTTGTAGCCTCAAAGGCAATAACCATGCATGGGGATGACTTTTTTTAAAAAATCTATGGTCCAAGTTTCTAATCTCTCTTTCTTTATTTCTCAACCCCTTTGCTTCACACTTCATCATCCACAATAAAAACCTTATCTGTTCCCCTTTCCATGTCTCATACAGGAAAAAGAGCCAGTCCTGGTGACCAAGAGCTGTTGTGGCACTTGGAAGCCTGTGAGGAGCTGAGACAGTCGCCATTACAAGATGGCGCTTACTTCCTGCCAAGGGGCAGGACAATCAACTCCTTACTTGGTCATGTCTTAGCGGCAGTCGTGCTTGATGCTGCGCATGTGCGTGATGTAATGCACCCGGGGCCTATCCCGTGGCCCTGGGTGGTGGGTGAACAGGTGGCAGCCAATCCGTAGGTGCCTCGTAGTGCTACACCCTATAAAAGCAGCTACACTCCCGCGCCCCGGCCCCTTGCCATCAGCTTTCCTGTTAACCAAGAGGCTCTCCAATAAAGTGTGATCAAGAAGGATCTTCATTTGCTGGTCGTTCTTCTCCTGCTGGTCAGGGGGTTCGCCGCAGAAGCCTCCCTCCATATTCCTCTGCTGAGCTCATCGCCTTAACAGACCATCACCTTCAGACCAGGTGATGAAGTAAGATAAAAGATAAATTCAAGTCCCGGTCATGTCAGAACACACAAAGCTGGGGTCACTATGCAAACCACAAACATAGCCAACTACCTCAGCCATAGACAACTGGAGTGACTGCCCCTTTTTGACCAATTACTCTAACCTCACTCCGTTGTTTTTCTACTGCTAGATAAAACCCACTGAGCAGCCAATCATAGGTCATCTTCTTTGGAAGGTGCCTTAGGCAGAGTCCTTAACACTCTCAAGTTCGATAACAAAGCCCTCTTCAGCTTCCTTTTTGGAGAGGTCTCTGCATGACGTCCCTGTGTGTGTGGTCTCACTTGCTGCATAAAGCCAACACAAGTATCCCTAGTGATGACCCTTGGATTGAGAGCCTTAAAGGCGACTAAAACCAAAGCCAAGCCATTTGAATACAACATACAGGATATGAGAAATAAAACATCTAGTGCTCATTTCCTATGAGGCTTTGATGATCAGTGCTCAGAAACCTAATTAAAGGGGCTTTACCTCCTGAGGGAAGATGGAAATGTGTTCCAGACTTGCCTTTGGTTCGACAAAACATCATCACATCCCCTACCACCATCCGCCACAAAGAGATGCGAGACTTTTCTGTGTAGTCATGACAAAGCCCAAAGCAAGTTATAGTTTCAACAGAAGTCGAATATTATTCTCTCCACTAGTGAGTGCAGTTTCGGAGCACTAAGGTCTGAACTTGACACTCGGATGCCTAAATCCAGTGCCCCTCTTCATTAGTGGTACATCTAAATTGGTTCTGCTCATTCCAGTTAACTCATTTTCTGTTACCATAACAAAATCAACAAGACTGGATAATTTAGAAAATAGTAATCATAATAAAAAAAAAATCCATTTTGCTCATGGTCCTGAAGGCTGGAAAGTCCAAAAGCATGATGGGGGCATCTACTGGGCATGTGGGTGCAAAGCAGACAGCATCACATGGCCAGACAGAGTATGTGAGCTAACTGTGGGCTCTCATCATTTTATAACGTGGCCAGTGAGACTGCGAAGGCCCCACCCTTAGCCCTCATGATGCCCTAAGTGACGTTCCAAGTGCCCCATCTTCAAATACCATTAGCATACAAATTTGGAGATTAACTTTCCAATACACAAAAGTTTGAGGGACACATTTAAACCAGCAGTCCAAGATCCCCCTTTCTTCTGAATTATAATAACTTACTCTTCATGCTTCTGGGTTTAATCTTCTACTAGTAACCACTAGTCCGAGAGATTCTTTTTTTCTACACCATGTTATCAAGGTGGCCCCACTGTCCAAAACCCTTTACAGAGTGACCGTTCCTTCTGCAACTTCACATGAAATCCACAGGCAGCGTTGGAAGTGCGTCACAAGCTCCATCCTCCACCCGTCCAGCTGCACCTCCCAGCAGGACCCTATTCTCCAATCCCACTGTCGCAGTCACGTTCGCATTGCTGGTAGAAATCACACCACCAAGAGCAGCTCGTGGGGGGACAAAAAGAGGTTTATTTTGGCTTATAGGCTCGAGGGGAAGCTCCATGATGGCAGGGGAAAACGATGGCATGATCAGAGGGTGGACATCACCCCCTGTCCAACATAAGGTGGACCACAGCAACAGGAGAATGTGCCAAACACTGGCAAGGAGAAACTGGGTATAACACCCATAAGCCCACCCCAACACTGCCTCCAGGAGGTGTTAATTCCCAAATCTCCATCAGCTGAACACCTGAGTTTATGGGGGACACCTGAAGCAAACCACCACACCCACCTTCTTGGCTAGCTGTTTGCCTCTGTACAAATAATGACTGTCATTTGCATTGTCTCCAGCCTTACCTCTCTGTGAAGAACACCAACTCCTCACTGTCCCACCACTTAGTCATTTGAGCAATGGGCATCCACTGGCACACACCCCAAGTCATGGCAACCTGGGCCAGAGGCCAAAGCAAGGCCCACACACCACATAAAATGTGTCAGAGATGTGATTATGTTTAAAATCTGTCTATGAAAACATATTTCGCATCCTACCTGCATGCATTGTCCTTTTTATAAACAGTACATATATAAAGCTATAGAAGATACGTGACCATAAATCAATAATATATCATTGAATATCGTTGAATTCAATTATTGTTGTGTAAACCCACGTAGCCTGCTGATGGAATGGCAGTATTTACATTAGTAATAAGCTAAAGAGAAAACCAAATCATGGTTTCATATTGTGCATTTCATAGATTTTATTTTTCTTTTGTTTAGTCCAGCAAAAATCATAAATTGTGTTATTATAGCCAATTATTTTCTCATAATCTCTGTTATATTCTGATAGCAAATTTCTAAATAAATAAAATGTATATGCAATTACATTAAAATATTTCAAATTTATATATATATATGGAAGGTAAAAATGAAATGTAAAAATTAAAACCAATTATTTTCATATCTTCAGAGTTACTTTTCTTTGAAACATGGAAAATATCCCTATTAAATCAGAAATATAACATAAAATGTCAATGTGTATCAAAAAGCTCACTGGGATGGAGGGATAGCTTAGTGGTTGAGGTGTTTGCCTGCAAAGCTAAAGGACCCAGGTTTGATTCCCCAGGATCCATGTTAGCCAGATGCACAAAGTGGCACATGTGTCTGGAGTTCTTTTGCAGTGACTGGAGGCCCTGCAGTGCCCATTCTCTCTCTCTCACTCTCTCTCTCTCTCTCTCTCTCTCTCTCCCTCTTTCTCTCTATCAAATAAATAAATAAAAATAAAACTCTCAAAGCCAAAATTTTTGAACTATTTAACTGTAATATATATATATATATATACTTATATTTTAAAAATTAAATTTTAAATGCTGTTTAAACTAGCAATATTCTAGTTGCTCATCCAAAGAATTAGCATAACTCTCCATGTGTATTACCTCTCTACCTACATTTATATTAACTTAATAGTAATATGAATTATCTGTGCTACAAAACATCTCTGAACTACCCAAGATCAACTGTAGAACACCTCGGGACGTCATGAGTATCAGACAAGCACACATTGGAATGCCTGAAGTCACGAGAAGATGAACTTGACCCCAGAGAGGGGGGAAAAATAAGCATTTTGTTATTGAAGGGTTTCCTGGACTTGCACTCTTTGAAAAAAATTGGTATGTTTGTTCATTCATTTCTCTTTCTCTCTCTTCAGTACTTCCCGCCCTGGAAACTTCCCTACAGAACGACTATCAACTGGACTTGAAGTAAAACTTTTGGGGCTCCATGGACATTAGGGCAAGATATGGAGCCCTGGGCCCCGGCCATTTTAGCACAAGAGGGATATTTAATGTTAAGGGTCACACTCTGAGCATTGGGCTTCCAGTGACATCAGGAACTGTAGAATCTACTTCCGTTCACATGCTTGCTGTGCACTAGTGTACTAGATGTAGACCTGAGTCATTCAGGTCTAAGGGAGGTACAGATCAGGTGAGGCAAACTATACCAGCTGAAGGCAGTATATTAAATTTAGGGACTAAATCACTTATGTAACTTGTCATAGGTAAATACAAGGCACACAGACATCAATGGTCAGGTGGTGAGGTTACCTTGGACCCACTCAGTGGTTGGTGTAGGTAGCCTGCGAACTGTTGAGAAATATGAATTTGATGAGACATATGCTTCTTAACAGTTCTCAAATTTAGTCAATGGCCTGTGGCTGGGGAAGTCAAAGGCCCTTACTGCTAAAGCTGCTGTTGAATAGACAGGAGGTCAAACTACAGAAAAAGAAAAAGAAAAGAAAAAGAAATGTGAATCTGGAATTGGGGACAATTAATTCAGTCTTCATAACAGAAAACTCTATTCACTGAGATTCAAAGCTAGAAAGACTTGTGAGAGTGGAGACCTGAAACCTCTAAACAAAGTGCCCTGGCTTTAAAAGGAATCAATATATTTTTTTTTTCCTTCTATTATGCAGGTCTTCTATAGGTAGCATAAGCCGTGGTGACATCAATCATGAACACCAGGCCGTATTGTGTCTGAAAGCCATCATTGTAAGCACTCGACCCTCCCTTTGTTTCTTATAAACTTTTCAGCCTCTTCTTCCATGGTCATTGAGCCTTGGAGAGCGTGATAGAGATGTCTGATTGAGAGCTGAATACTCTACTATCACTTCAAGACGATGACATCAAAAGAGAAGAGAGGGGCTGGAGAGATGGCTGAGTAGCTAAGGTGTTTCCCTGCAAAGCCTGCGAAACCACAGGAGTTCAATTCCCCGGTGCCCACGTGATGCCAGCTGCACAGTGGCACGCTGTGTTTGCTTGCAGTTCTGAAGTTCATTTGCAGCAGCTAAAGGCCCTGGGGTGCCCATTCTCTCTCTCTCTCTCTCTCTCTCGCTTTCTCTCTGCTTGCAAAAAAAAAAAAAGATAATATTTTTAAAAAATACACTCATTGGAAAGAGAATGGATTCAATGGAAGGGGTATTTGGGGAAAGGGAAAGGAAGGTAGTGGGAAGGGATTAGACCATAGTATATTGTGTATAGTGATAGAAGCTGTCCGTAAAAAAAAAAAGTGTTTTAAAGAAATCATTAACAGCTTTATTCCCTTCAAGAAGAACCAGCATCAGGCCTATCACCAACACAGACTCCTTAAGGCTTGGAAAGAGGCTCTGCACAACAGAATGTTCAAGTCTAGAATTCCTATGAACATAGTCACCACTGCTGAGGCAGAGACACTGTGAACATTACTCACTGGAATTATTGAGACCTTCATGAAGCTGTGGATAACTGGACTTTCCAGAACTCTCTCTTCCTAACCTTTGAAAATGACATTGTCTCCTCAACACTGAGTAACAAGCCAAAATCTTAGCACTTGGGCTGGGGTAAAGGAAAAACACTTTTATTCTAAGAAGAGCAAATGAGTCTTGGGGATCTTTTGTGGGAGAGTAGCTACCCTGTGACTTAAACTTCCCTTCACTCCCGTAGGCCATAAGCAAGCCTGATGAAAGAAACTGTGGTGATGAGTCAGGGATTGTAAAAGGGTGTTGAGCATCTAGAATATCACCATAGATTTTTTTCAAGTAACTACATCTAGATTTATCACTTATATCAATTAGCTAAGTTGTTCACAAAGTTGTTCGTGTAAACCCAAAATTATAACACAACAGAGAAGAGTGGGGGGCAGGGGTAAATATAACCCTAGACAACTGTTCAACCTAGAGGTAGCCTTCCCTACTTGAGAGATGAAGGAAACTGCAGAGATACTGGAGTGCTTTGGCAGAGATGAGAACTTACTATCCAGGCCTGTAACATGAAGGACAACTAAGTTAGGGCATAAGGGTATGCATGTATAAGTAAAGGAAAAGCCATCGAGCTCCTGTGCAGAATCTCCATAGAGCAGTGTGTCTCTTTTGAGAAAAGCTTTCCAAACCTGTAGGGCTATGTTAGCTTGTGTTTGGGGTCTGGAAAAACATGTCACACACACACACACACACACACACACACACGTATATGGATTATTTTTATGTATTTGTCTCTGCTCTATATGGAACGTTCTGGATCATTCCTCAAAGTAGCTTGAGACTGAGAACAGAACTCGGTATGAGACCCAGCACCGCTACATATTTGCCATACCACATGGGCGACCATCTAGAGTGAGAATCAGCTACTCAAAATCATTTTTGAATGAATCTAGTCATTTAAAACCTTTGAATTTTAGTTTCTTTGTGTGCAAAGTAAGTCCAGTGTCCATATGGAAGTGGGGAATACAGTGAAGGACGGGTGGAATGATTTAGGTAGGTAATGATAGAGCCTTGCGTTGGTGGTTGAAATAGAAGGAAGCAAGCTGACTTCCTCTGTTCTGCAGGAAGTGTCCTCAGAACTTTTTTATAAGTTACATATACATACAGGAAACATGCGTACTCTGGGTGGAATCTACTCGCTGTAATTAAGGGAAGAGAAAAAGTTCAGGTTCTGTTCCCTGGGCTGGTCTGTTTAGTAGGACAAGGAGATGGAAATCCAACTGCTTACTGTTCCCTTGGGGCAAGGTTCTGTGAAGAGCCAGGAGGTAGGGAAATAAAAAAATTGATAAGAGTGGCAGAGTGTTAAAAAGTCACTTCAGGGCTGGAGAGATGGTTCAGTGGTTAAGGTGCCTGCCTGTAAAGCCTAAGGACATGGGTTTGATTCCCCAGTACCAACGTAAAGCCAGATGCCCAAGGTGGTACATATGTCTGGAGTTCATTAGCAATGGCTGGAGGCCCTGGTGTGCCCATTCTCTTTCTGTCTGTCTGCTTCTCTCTTTCACTTTCTCTCTCTTGCTCTCTCAAATAAATAAGTTAATTAAGTTATATAAAAAGTGTTTGCAAAAGGAGTGAAGATATAAAAGACATGATGGCTAGAGATGAATAAATATAAGGTAAAGTAATGAACAACTTCAAGAAACATTTCAAAATTGACAATGTGCATCACGATTGAGTTTTTTTTGTATGTGTTTGTCTTTCCTTTTTAAAAGTCTTATCATTATTATTATTAACGACATATTTCGTATGGCTACATCATGTGTTGGTACCCGTTTTTCCTTCATCCCTGCCCCCATTCCATTGGGGATGCTCCTAAGTGGGGTTGCAAGTATTCCCTATGGGGTTGTGGTTTATGTGTTGTGGGAACAACAGTCAGTTATTTGGGGGGAGGGAATGTATCTGGGCATGATGGCGCAACCTGTGACTCTTACAATCTTTCCACCCCCTCTTCTGCAAAATTCCCTGAGCCATGGTGGGTGAGTTTTAAGTCTACTTCAGTGATGAGCTCTTAAGAGCCTCTGAATCTCTGCTTTGGTAGGTGTTGAGTATCCTCAGGGTCTGTTTCCTCCACCCTGGTGCTGATTATCAGGTTTAGCATGGAAGCAGCGCTCTTGCTCGTCTCCCCAATTCCTCTGTGGTTTCATTTGGGGCGTGGCTGAGGTGTGAGTGGTAGTTGATCTCCTCCTTCTTAAAAAGCGAAACAGATTCTCCAATGGAGAGTGAAGTCAGTGTAGTTTAAATGGGATAGGCATTGTGACTTTAGGGAGAACTTGATGTATGTAACCCCTCTTTCAGCTCATTTGTCTCTTCTACCACTATAGCCAAACTGAAGGGAATATACTTCTTCCTGTTGCTGGAAGCCTGGAATTCTCAGCTGCCCTCTTGCAACATGTACTGGTGAAAAAAAATGCGGACCTCATCTTGTGGGGAGGTTACCAAGGAGACCAAATGATTCCTGCAAAAAGCTTAAATGGCATTTTCAAGGATGCTGTCATGGCTTCCTCAAAGATGGCAATGTAAATTATAGGCTGTGACACTCAGAAGTCTCGTTGCTAAAGGTCTCAGCACAGAATGGTACGTGAGAGGTGAGAGAACAAAATGGACAGATGCAATCAGGGAGGGCCACTGTATGTGACATGGCTGCGCTTCTCCGCACTCTCAGAATCCCCGCAGAAAGTCTTCCTGTGTTGCTCCTTTGCATCCTCTGAGTCCCTTTCTTGTCGCTGAGACCCAAGCACTGGCCTTCCTGTGCTCTTTCTGACGGCGCCTTTCTCGTGACAAAGCTGGAGCTCCAGATTCCCACTGAGTTTAAGCCTCCAGAATAACCCTTCACAACGACCACCGCATTGCTCTCATTTGGATATTTTGGTGGATTTCCCCCACAGGTATCTTTAAGTGTGCCTTTCGGACAGAATGGTTGCAAATGCACCTAGCGAAGACACTGGCATCTGTGCATCGATTTAGAAGTTGCACAAGTGAAAGAAGGATGCCCATTGCCTGGGGCACTTTTTGTATTCCACTTAGCCTAGTCACTGAACTGGCAAGTACGGGGAACAGCTTTCTGGATCAGTCTCTGAGTACCACAATCGTACAATGACAGCTCTGGTTGGAGCCCCCAAACCTGCCACACAGGATGTTTGCTGTTTCGAAGGAACAAGTGAGTGAATTGTTTTTTTGTTTTTTTTCCCTAAGATATGAGCCCAAGAAAGAGAAGGCGTAAAGGGGCTTTAATTTATAGTCGTTAAGAATATGCAAGTATATACATTTTTTTTTTCCTTCTAAGAATGATGGTTTTTAACACATACCATGAAATACGAAGTGGTAATCTTACAACACGAGGTCTTTCCACAGGACACGAGAGAGAATCACCTCGCCATTCTTCTTCGCGAAATCACTCACATGAGCTTCTGAGATTTCCCAGGTTGCTGTGTATGGGTTCAGTGAGCATGTGTTCAGCAAACTGAGCTCTGTTCCCTTCTGAGAGCAGGCAGCAGAGCAACCCTGACCCTCAACTCCCTCCTTGTGGTGTTTATTCCAGAATTGGAGCTCTGGGAAGGATGCAGGAGAGAGACTGGGCACTGGGCTTAGAACTCTCCAGGCTCATGACTCACCAGCCTCCAGTCCTTGTTTACATTTAGAAAAGACACAGACACTGAGAAAAGTTAACTAGGGAGGATTTATTAAGGTCTATTGGAAACAAGAAAAGGAAAAATTAAGAAAGCTCCCAAGCCAAGAGGAATTCCTCCCCTCCCAGCTAAAGGAAACATAGACAGGGAAAATCTCTCTCATACAGGTGAAACCAGGTCCATTGATATAAATTATGAATCCGATTATGAAGCATTCCATTGCCAAGTCTCAATGTGTGTGAAGCATCTTCATAGATTGTATATGCCAGGCGGAGCCTTGACTCAGGAATGGCCTGCCCATAGGTACTAAGTTGAGTAAGAATCACAAATATGCTTACAAAGGTGGGTGTGGTCATGCATGCCTTTAATCCCAGCACTTGGGAGACAGAGGCAGGAGGATCGCCTCTGAGTTCAAGGCCACCCTGAGACTACATAGTGAGCTCCAGGTCAGCCTGGGCTAGACTGAGACTCTACCTAGGAAAAAGAAAATTAAAGAAATATGCTTACAGCTGTTAGAACCAGAATGGCTGTCCCACTTTTCCTAACAATAGCCATTTGGAATGAGATTGAATTAGACTTAGCAACCTTCCTAACAATGTGATGTGGGGCTCAGATCTCCATAAAGATGTAGGAGACATGCTGGCCCATGTACTTCAACTTCAGGTCCTTATCCAATTATCAAAGTACTGAAAATGTGGACTGTAATGTTTGGGAGTGACCAAGACCATGGAAACCACTCTGACGCAAAGATGAAAGCTTTCATTCAGGAAAAGCACCAGCTTCCAGGACTAACTCTCAAGAGTGGAGCACAGCCAAGCTGAGACTCCAGATAGAGGGCTTATAGGGCTCTTCAGTTGGGGGAAGGTGAGGAAGGGAAATGTTGAAAAAGTAAGAAAGGTTTCTTTAGGGGAGATCTAAGATAGCCAGGGTGTGACACCAGAACAGTCACCACAAAATAAGGGGGCAGGAAATCATGACCTGGGGGGTAGGGCATTGTGGGGCAAGGAAGGGATAATTGCTGGGCAGTTTCTTGAGGAATGTGGATGACTCACTTCCTTGTGTCTGTTGCCATCCTGCTGTCTTTGTTGACTCCATTTTTGGGAGCCCATCCCGACCTAATATGGATTTGAAGGGAGAGTCAGGATCTAGTAGGAAAGTAAGTAAGAAATCCCAAGCCAGAAGAAAGTCTCTCCCTGCCCAGCCAGGCTGGGAATGATGAGGGGACACCACGAAGATCCTGTTCGCATAGGGAAGGATTGAGCTAACACAATGACAAGGGGCCAAAAGAGCTTCACACCTGGCTCCTTCCTATGATTCAAACATCCAATTAGGACAAACATCATCATCAGACTCAGGCATGGGAGGAAAGGACCTGATTGGCTGGGGAACTTACAAGGCTGACCTGGGGAAGGCCAAACCACAGGTATGCTAAGCCCCAGGGTAAGTTGAGGGAGAAACAAGGAGCTGTTGCTAAGGAGTTGTTGCTTGCCACCATCTCGGCTGAGCCTAAATCAGACACAAGTTCTAGTCCTACCAGAGGAGGCAAGGCAGCAACTATATTTCTGTGGACCTACCAGTTCAAAAGGTTACCTTTCTCCTAATCCTACCAAATGTACTTGGCAATCTGAGACTCCCACCACCACCTACACCGAGCTGCAGACACACCCCATTCTAAGCAAAGCAATAGGTTACTTCTCCCTTACCAACCTCATTGGTAACTCTCCTTTTATACAGTTTCTATTCAAATATGTCCTGAAACATACTGGGGAATGGGAGGCAGGAGTCAGTCCAGAATAAACAGAGTCCACTGAGTGAACTCTTATAGATAAATACGTTTGCCATCTTGTACCTATGCATGATTGGGTGTACATGTGATTAAAATCAGATGCATCATGGTGTTGAGGGAAAAGACACAGCTGACATCTCAAAAGGGATAAGAGAGAGCTTGTTCTGGAGATAACTATGAATGACCATGGCCCAGGAACACAGAATTAGGTAACCCCAAGTCCATGTTTCAATGAGTTAACAATTTCATGAAGGCTTTATAGTTACAGAGCAAAAGAAAAGTCACAAATCAAGGCACTTTTCAAATACAATGGCTGACCATCAGGCAGGTGGGTTACAGCAAAGCAGGGAAAATCTCCACCATAGGCCTCAGATGCTGTCTGATGCCATTCTTAGCCCTTGGGTTTGTGGAAGCTGGGGTCTGTTCTTGCATTCCAAAGAGGATCACACCTGATCAATTGCTAGTCACCAAGATGTTAGTTCAGACACAGAGGTGGGCAATGAATGGCTATGAAGGGGCTAACAGCAGCCAAGGTAATTTGGCTCTTTTTTTTTTTTTGCAACATTCTGTCTCTCGATGATCACAGGAGCTTTAACAGTCCCTTCAGCCTTGCTGGAAGTAGGTACAGCAGACAGAGCTGTTTCCTGGGAACTTCAGTTCACAATGGAAAGTATACAATAGAGAAAACCTTACATGACCCAAGCCTGTCAATCGAAACAGAGGACCATCTGAACTGTGTCCCTTAGCAGCCAACTCATCCTTCTCTTAGATCCCATGAAAAGAAGCTCCAAGCAAGAATCCAAGGCTCTTACTCCAGCTTAAGGAACCTGCTGCTCCATGGCAGTAGATTCCTATGCTGTCTATTTTAATAAATCATCTCACAACACTGTGTGTGTGTGTGTGTGTGTGTGTGTGTGTGTGTGTGTGTGTACTTTTTCAATTCTTTGAATAAGACTCCAAGAAACTGGAAACATCAGGTCCAGACAATGCCACCAGTGACCCTTTCAGTGCCTCCTTCTGAATGCAGTTCCTAGACCAAATTGTAGTGTGCCTCCATGACCCTCTTGGGATGCTCACCCATACCTGCCCATCCAGCATCACCTACTTGTCCTCTGCTTCAAGAAGTCAGACGGAACCTGTTTCTTTGAGTACTTGCTCTGCACCAAGCCTATGGGTGAGAAAGCTGAGATTTGGTGCCATACAGCAATTTGCCCAAGGCTCCTTCGAAGCCTGGTTCAACTGCAATTGTCACCTGCTGTCTACACACTCCTCGAGCCTTTATAACTCACAGCCTCTCATTTCTTGGAGATGGTCTGCCTGGGCTGGTTCCAGCTTGAGGGCAGCTTCCTTTAAGGTGATGAAAGGAGAAGTCTGCTGCTCCGTGGGGCAGTAATCCAAGCCCTATGTGGATAGCCGTCCTTCCAGGTGGAGTGGATATTAATCCCTTTGAAAGGGGAGATAGATCATTGTTCAAAAATCCCAAGTCTTCCTTTCATTCTTGCATTACATCAATGCATTTGCATATTTACTCTTAGCAGAGGTCTCAAAGAGAGCAACAAGCAGAGAGGAACAGAAAGGAGCAAAGATGGGAAAAAAGGGGGTAGACTGATCTGCCAAAGGCTGTCAGGCCTGGGGAATGGTCTTTCTTCTTTACAAGAAGTCACTTGCCATCGTTCAGGTTTCCCCTAGAATCATCAGACGCTGTAACTATCTGACAGGAATGAAGAAATTCTAAAGAGACGCTTGTGACCCTCTTTTTGGCTATCAGGCTTTGAAACACTGGTCCCCAACAGATTAGAATTTCTTAGGAATTTTCATGCTTCTTTGAGAAGAAAGAGACTGAAGCCTGATGCTACCAGCAAGGGGAGGGACTTATTGCTAGGTCAGGACAAAAAGGGAGTCACACCAGGAAGGCGACAGAGACATAAGGAAGAGGGTCACCCCCATTCCTCAAGGAACCACCCAGCCGTCATCCCTTCCTTGCCTAACAACACCCAACGTCTAGGTTTCCTGCCCCCTTATCTCTCAGGTCACCTGGTCACTGTTCTGGTCTCACACCCTAGCTATTTCCCTTCCTCACCTTCCCCCAATAAAGAGCCCACTATATAGCCCAGTATCTGTAATGTCAAAATTGGCTGTACTTGGCTCTTGAGAGTCAGTCCTGGCAGCCCGTGGTTTTCCTGAATAAGAGCTTCCATTTTTGCCTCAGAATTGTAACACGGTCTCAGTTCACTCCTGAACCTTACACTTATCTCCCAGGAAGAGATTTCACACAGACAATATTGGGCCAGTGATGGACAGAGTCATACCTTGACTGCTACGTCCACGGCAACCTCGCCTGTGTAGCAAGCAGAGATGCTTCTGTACTGGAAGAGAGCTGAGGACAGAGGGCCAGCACTCCTCGGAGGGATGCCCCCGGTGACCCCTTGGCAGTCAGTTACTGTAATGGTTCCTGCTGCCCATGAAGTCACGACAACCTGATTACTGGTGCCAATGAGCTGTTTTCTGTGTTGTTTCTTTTCTGCTTCCTTCTAGTTGTTTGTAAGAACAGCTAGTTTCTACGCTACGCTTACTATTAATCATGCACGCAATCAGAGTACAAAAAACAATTTGAGTATTGAATGTGCCCCTCCTATGATTAGGACAATGGGAAAAATGTATAACTCTACTAGGAATAAAAAATTAACTCTAAAACAGTTTTTAGATGGTGTAGAGTAAAAACAGCTTATGATGTTTTAGAACAATACTGATCCTGAGAAAGTGAAAGTAGAAATGTTAATTGGTAATGTTCATTAGAAGTATGACAGTTCTACAGATAAGGAGTTGTAAAACTTAGGCTTTCCCACCAGGAAACTTCCTGGGGAGTATGTTCAGTACTTGATCAAGGGCTGATAGTAGACTCCCAGAGCTGGGAACTACCTAGATCCACTCCCCTATGAGGGAGGATATGATGAATTCGGTAATAGATGAATGAATTATGAAGGAATAAGGAGGCTATGGCATTCTCTTCCATTTATGAAATGCTTAGCAAGGACACGTAAGCCTTGGTGCTTATACTCTAGACAAGAAAGAAAAGAATTCCTGGAAAACATTAAACCAGCCTTAAAATATTGGTGGGCTTTTGGATAGAAACACTTTTATAATGAATATGAGGATTATATAAATAATCTTATAAGTGGAAAGAGATGGCTCTCTGCTCGGTTTATAAAAAATAAATAACCTATTGTTCACCTTACATCCCTTACCCCAAGCTTCTATTCATGTAAAGCTGTGGTCAATGATGCAAGGCATCCTTCTTAAAAAATGGGTACAGTTCCTGCCTGATCAACATTGCATGTATGCTTACAATAGAACAATACTTAAGATTGTTTAGATTAATGATTTCTGAGATCACTTGTTGGCTTGCTAAGTTTCCCTGTTCAATCTGTATAAAATCTTCATGAAACCTTCAGTAAATTGCAGCAGCATATTCAACTTAGAGTGTGTCTGTCTGTCATTTCCTCGCCGAATCCCGAGTTCTCCTTGAGCCTTCGCCCTTGTTCTCCCTCGGTCCTGATCTCCCCGAGAGTCAGTCCGCGGCACTTGACCAGAACTGCTACAAACCTTCCTCCCTATATTTAAACTAAACTTCATGTTAAATTCCCTGAAAATTGGATTAGGGATAATTGGATCCCTTTATTTGCTTCTCTTTTCAATATGGCCATACTGAATGAATTTTCTTTCTCTGCTTTTCTCTTACTTAATTCTCACTGGCCTACTGAAGATGGGTGGCTAGTTCTAGCTTGTTGGGGCTGCTGGGGCCCAGGTTCTGACCTACTAACACATTCTCATTTTTTTCCCTGGAGTTACCCTGGTGCTGTCTAAGAAAACCCCTCAGTCCTGGGCACATTGGGGTAGTTAATAATCCCATTACAAACCTGAGCTGGAAGCAATGATTTAAAAAAGCCCTGTGGACAGAAACTAAAGCAGATATGTGTTCAAAACTAATTTACTATCTCTGGGTGCTGAGGCCACTTTATATGTCTCTGGTGACAGAATGGGAAGTTGTAAAGAACAAGGGAACAGCCAGAAAGTCACTAAATGAGGACAGGCTAAATAAAATTTGGACTTTCGGTCACTGGAATTACATAAAGTTTCAAAAATTAAAGCCAGGCATGGTGGTGCACACTTTTAATCCCGGCACTTGGAAGGCAGAAGTAGAAGGATCACTGTGAGTTTGAGGCATTCCAGGTCAGCCTAGACTACAGCAAGACCCTACCTAGGGGAAAAAAAGAAACTAAAAAGATATGAAACTGACCATGTTGAAATATGTCCAAAATTAGAAGACAGAGAGAAAGGAAAAAACAAAAGAAAGAAGAAAAACGAGGGGGAAGGAGGGAAGGAAGGAAGGAAGGAAGAAAGAAAGGAAGGAAGGTTACTTTTCTCAGTTACTTGATCTTTCCTCTCGAATCAGTTACTTTTCTCATTGCTGTGACCAATCACTGACGAGAAGTTACAGCTGGAGGCATTAATGTGTCCCACACAATGAGAAGGCACAGTCCATGGAGGCAGGAAGGAACTGCAGCTGGGGCAGCTTGTTTGACAGCAGAAGAGGCTGCTTGCTCACGTCTCAGTGCGCCAGGAAGCAGAGGACAAAAATGCTATCACATGGCTGGCTTTCCCCTTTGACCCTCCTTAGTCAGTCCTGGGACCGAGCCCATCAGAGCGTGCCACTCACACTCAGAGCAGGTCTTCCTTGTTCAATTAATCCTTCCTGAGATGCCCTCCCAAACATGCCACAAGGTGTACTCCGTAGGTGCTTCTTAATTCAATCAAGTTGACAATCAACACTAAATATCTTGGCATGTATCAATCTTTGGCATACATAGTATTTAGGAAGGGGTACTGGAGGAATATGATTGTGCAGTAATGCTCAAACTTAGTGGTTAGGATATCACATTTAGAAACTCGGAATCTCCATGTTTGAAGCGTTCTGATGTGGCTTTGTTAGATCTTCCACGAGGGCCACCAGCAAGACAGGGGCTACATCTGTTCTCTTTGGGAACCCTCACCACAGGATGGGTGTTTTCCAACTCATGTAGTTATGGGTGAAATTCAGCATCTTACAGCTGGAGGACTGAGGTCCTTATGTCTTTGCTGGCTGTCTGATGCGAAAACACTGTCACCTCTAGGAGGCTCCCTGCACCTCCAGGACCTTGAGATGTAGGGCCCCCAGCCAGGCTGTGTGCCCCTGAGCAAGCAACACAAACGAGATGATGGATACGCCCTTACACAATGTCATTACACAGCCACATTTGAGTAATTGAGTAAAACATCTGCCCATCACCTTTACCTACTCAAGAGCCCAAAGGTGGCAGACCAGGTGGGGATCATGGGGGCTACCCTGCAGGACTGTGGGCCAGGGCCACAAGGAAGCCCCTACCTCTGAGAAACACCGGAGCACAGGGTAGGAGGCTTCCATGCCTTTTCACATGTCAATTTCTCACCAAGCACACTTATCACTTTTTTATTAAGATTCATGCATATCAATAACAAGAACAAACAAGGAAAATTTCATTAACAAATGAAGAAAATAAGAGCAAGGGAGATGCATTCTGTCCCAGCAGCTGCCCAAGCCCTCTGTGTCCAGCATTATACATGTTCAGTGACAGCTCAGAGTTAGAACCTGGCCAAGACATGGACATGAAATTCCAAGTGTGTTCCATGGCACATTAGGGGTTTGTGAAGAAAATGTTGTGTTGCTTAAGACTTTTTTTCAGTTTATTTTCTTTTTAATTTTTTTCTGATTTATTTTTATCTATTTATTTATTAAAGAGAAGGGCAGAGAAAGACAAAAAGAGAGAGGGCACACTAGGGCCTCTAGCCTCTGCAAACGAACTCCAGACACATATGATGCCATGTGTATCTGGCTTACTCCTAGAGAATCAAACCTGGGTCCTTAGGCTTCACAGCCAAGCGCCTTAACTGCTAAGCCATGTCTCCAGCCCAAGATTCACTTTTAAAATTATTTATTTATTTGTGTGTGTGTGTGAGAGAGAGAGAGCAGGAAAGAGAGAGAGAGAAGATAGGTGCACCAGGATCTCTAGCCACTGTAAACAAACTCCAGATGCATGTGCCACCTGTTACATCTGGCTTACATGGGTCCGAGGGAATTGAACATGGGTCCTAAGCCATCTCTTCAACTCCACAAGGTTCTTGCTATGGAATATATGTGACTGACTAGAGGATGTATTGTGACAAGTAGTATATTCAATATTAAAGAGCAAAACAAAGGAACCTATGGTGGTGTAATGAGGGATTCCAACAGGCAATGGACATAGGGATGTACCAAGAGGCTGCATGAGAAACAGACAAAATCTTCTACAAACCCTAAGTGGTCCATGTTCCAGATCCATCAGTATCACCTGGGAGCTTGTTGGAAATGCAAGATTTTGCTTTGTGTGTGTTGGGGGAGAAGGTATGCACATGTATGTGTGGAGGCACATGTCTCATGCACATGCATGTGGAGGCCCTGAGGGGTGGGCTCTATCACTGTTCTACCTCATTTCCCTGAGATAGAGTCTCTCACTGGACCTGCAGCTCTCCATGTTTCAGTCAGACTGGCTGAGCAGTAAGCCACAGTAATCCTCCTGTCTGTGACTCCGCTCACCATTGAGGTCACAGGCAGGCACGGCCATGCCCAGCTTTCTACGTCAGATGGGGATCAGTCTCAGGTCCTCATGCCTGTGCAGCAAGTGCTCCAACATGCTCAGCCATGTCCCTAGCCATGGAAGCACAAAATTCCTATTCCCATACCACAATTGTTGAGTCAGTTCCCACATTTGAAGAAGATTCAAAAGGACGTAGAAGATGAGAGGTTCTGGTCTTGAACATGACATACAAGTGCTTCACACATACTCAGAAAAAAAAAAAAAAACTTGTACTTTCACAGGAAATATATATGCAAGAATTCTTATTGCAGTATCATTTAGTGTGATAAAAAAACTTGGAAAAATTAAGCTAATTGTTCATCTTTAGAGAGTGAAAAAAACAAAAGAAATAAGTTAGAGTGTTTACCAAATGAAAACTCGTAAGGATTTACAATTAACAACGTACAGCCACATATATCATGGATACATAGATAAATGGATATGTGAATAATTCCTCCCCCAAAGCTACTGCTGAACTCAAACAAGGCAAAAACAAGGAATACTTAATATAAAGATATCATTTGGCATTTATGTAAAGGTCAAAGTGTTGCCATACAGATGCAAATGCAAGGAATGAAATAACGAGTGACGTGATGAACACAGATCCATGATAGTTTCCTCTGGACACAGAGAGGGAAAGAGAAGAAGTTGGCAGGGCGTTTTCAGGGTGCAGTTCTCATGCTAGATGAAAGATACACAGATGTCTGTTGTGTTTTCTCTAATGCTTAAAAATATTTTATGTATTTATTTGCAAGCAGAGAGGGACAAGGGATAGGGAGAGGGAGAAATAAAGAGGATGTGCACTCTAAGGCTACTAGCCACTGCAAACAAACTCTAGGTGATTGAAGCACTTTGCAACTGGCTTTGTGTAGGGAGTGGGGAATCAAATCTGGGTCATTAGGCTTTGCAAGCAAGTGCTTTAACTACTGAGCCATTTCTCTAGCCCTATGTTTATCTAATTTTAAATGCTAAAAGTGCTTCATAATGAAATCAAAGATCCATCAGCTTTTCTACAGGAGGCCAACTTGCCCTTCAAAATACAGGCAGCAATTTTAACCCACAAAGAAGGAGTGGGGTTCCATTCCTCCACTCTTCACCCAATCTTAGTTGGTCAGACAACATATACCTTTGGACTCATCTGCTGGGCACAGGTGACGTGACATGCCCTGGCTAATTTCACATTCTTTTCTCTCTTTCTATGGGAGGCTGAGCCAGTCTTATTGAGTGTACATGTTCACATCCCTTGCATTTTTTTTTTCTATTTATTTGCTTTTCCTTATCGATTTCTTGGAAACGCTAATTAAGAGCACTGAGAATGCTAGTTGACACCCTTCTTCCATTTAAGTTGCAAGAAGCTATCTCTCCTAAAGCAGAAAGAGCAAAGGCTAATGGAAGGTGTCTGGTGGAGCTCGGAATACAAATTGGGTCACTACTTACATTAGCACTGAAATCATACATACAATACTTTTGTTCATTACTGTCGAATACATTATTACTAAAGTATGGTTATACAAAAGTAAGATCAACACTAAAAAATGAAAAAAAAACCAAGAATTGTTCTTTTGAAATCACCATATTCAAGTTGATTCTATTCAATTTTTTCTGTATTAGTTATGTACATACTCAGTGTGTAAAGAGCCATCATTAGCCTCCTCCCTGTCCTCCCACCTCCAAAGGGACCCTCCTCTTTGGGGAATGTGGGTCGTGCATTGTGGGTTTAGCCATCAGTTATGGGGAAGAGGCAATGCCTCTGTGCATAATGTCCCAAGTTGTGGCTCTAACAATCTTGCTGGACCCTCTTCCACGAATTTCCCTGAACCATGTTGGATTTGTTTTAGGTCTACTTCAGTGATGAGGTCTTGGGAGCCTCTGTGTCTCTGGATCTCTGGATTGGTAGGAGTTGAGAGTTCTCTGTGTCGATCTCCTTCACCCTTGTGCTGATACCAGGTTCACCAAGAAAGCAGCACTCTTGCTCATTTCCCCAATTACTTATGGTTTCAGCTGGGGCTCTAGTGAAGTGCAGTGGGCTGATTCTCTTCTCAGCTTGTGCATCCATCTGAAAAAGAGAAGAAGATTCTCCAACAGAGAGTGAAGTCAGCACTGGATAAATGGAATAAACATTATTATTTTAGAGAGAATTTAATAGGTATAGACCCTCTTGTAGCCCAAGATTGGTGGGAGCTTGATATTGGAGAGAAAACTCATTTTTTGGATATGGTTCTGATTTGTTTCCCAGTTACAGCTTTGGGTTCCATTCTACTCAGTGGATCTATTAGCCAATTCAAGAGCAGTTGGTTACCCACCATGGCTGAGTGCCATTATTATACTTGGGTGAGTATCACCTCAGGTTGTTTGCTGCCAAGTAGCTTAGACCATGAGTTGCTTGGACAGATTTTGGCCATTTTCCCCCAGTGGCTTGTGTAGCACCTTCTGGCATTAGAAAAGCTAACTGCCTGGGGACTGACTCTCTTCCAGATTTCATCTATGTCTCTCCATGTGCTATACCCACAGCATATGGTGTCTTCAGCAGTAGGGTCTTACCATTAACCTTTGGTGGGTCATCCCGCATTCCTGGGATACAGCCTACAAGATCAAAGTAGATAATTCTTTTGATGTGTTTTTTTAATTCAGTTTGCAAGGATTTTGTTCAGGGTCTTTGTGTCTAAATTCATCAGGGAAATAGGCCTATAGTTTTCTTTTCTGGTGGCATCTCTGCCTGGTTTTGGTATTTGGGTGAGACTAGCATCATAAAAGGAGTTGGGGAGCTTTGCCTGTTCTCCGATTATGTGGCATAGTTTTAGAAAAATTGGTTTCTTCCATGAAGGTTTGATAGAATTCAGCTGAGAAGCCATCTGGTCATGGATTCTTCTTTTGGGGGAGGATTTTGATTAACCTTTCAACCTCCATGGTTGTGATAGCTTTGTTTAGTAGATTAATCTGCTCTGAGTTTAGTTTTGGTATATGGTATGTGTCAAGGAATTCATCAATTTACTCCATATTATCCAGTTTTGAAGAGTAGAGGTTTTTGAAATAAGTCCTGATATTCTCCCAATTTCACTTACTTCTGTTGTGCTCTCTCCTTTTTCACTTCTAATTTTGTTAATTTGAAGCATCTTTTTTTTTTGCTTGATCAAATTATCCAGGGGTTTATCAATCTTGTTTATTTTTTTCAATGAATCACTTCTTTGTTTCATCAAATTTCTGGATTGTTTCCTTGGTTTCCAATTCATTCATTTCTGCTATGATCTTAATTATTTCTTTACTTCTGGAGCTTTTGGGGTTGGAGTTTTCTTGTTTTTCCAAAGCCTTTAGGTGGATGGTTAGGTTATTGATTTGGGATCTCTATGTCTTTGTTACGAAGGCATTTAGTGCTGTGAATTTTCCCCCAAGGACCACCTTCATTGTGTCCCATAGGTTTTGGTATGATGTGTTCTCATTGTCATTCAATCCCAGAAATTTTGCAGTTTCATTTTTTTATTTCACCCACTATCCATTTATTGTTTAAGTGTGTTGTTCAGTTTCCTGGAGCTGGTGCCATTCCTGGCACATCTTTTGTTTTTAATTTCTAGCAATAGGGCATTGTGATCTGATATCATGCAGGAAATTATGTTCATCGTCCTAAATATATGGAGACAGGCTTTTGATCCAGTATATGATCTATTTTAGAGAAGGTCACATGGAATGCTGAGAAGAATGTGTAATCTGTGGATTTGGGGTAGAATGTTCTGTAGATGTCTGTTAGGTCTAATTGATCTATGGCTTTGTTGAGCTCTCTCGCTTCTCTGTTAATTTTCTGTCTTGATGATCTATCTATTGCTGATTGTGGAATATTGAAGTCCCCAGTAATGATGGCACTGGTGGTTATTTCTGTTTTGTTGTCAAGTAGGTTTTGTTTTATGAATTGTGGCGCACCCATGTTTGGTGCATAAAGATTGATGATTGTTATATCCTCTTGTGGTGAGGTGCGTTTCTTGAAGACAGCAGATTGAAGGGTCTAATTTTCTGATCCACTCTGAAAGCTTATGTCTCTTGATGGGTTAATAAAGGTCATTAATATTTAGGGTAATAACTGTGAGGTTTGATTTAATCCCTGCCATATTGTGGTGATTTGGTGTTATCTTAGAGTTTGCAGTTATTTTTAATATTTTATTTTTATTTATTTATTTGAAAGAGGAAAAGAGGCAGAGAGAATGGGCATGCCAGGGCTTCCAGCCACTGAAAACAAACTGCAGATGTGTGCACCCCCTTGTGCATCTGGCTTACGTGGGTCCTGGAGAATCTAACCTGGGTCCTTTGGCTTTGAAGGCAAGTGTCTTAACCACTAAGCCATTTCTCCAGCCCTGAGTTTGTAGTATTTTTGTGCCTTCTCTGAGTTTGGTTATTGTGATCTGCTTCTTGTAGGCATTTGAGACTGGTTATTTGATTCTTCTGTGTGAAGAATTCCCTGAAGAACACTCTGAAGGTTTGATTTCATGTTCATATAGTCGTAAAACTGAGTTTTATCATGGACAGTTTTTCTTTCACCATCTATTATGAGGGATACTTTTGCTGGGTAGAGTAATTTGGGTTGGAAGCCATAAATTCTTAGGCTTTGAGTGTTCCATTGCAGGCCCTTCTAGCTTTTAGGGTTTCCATTGATAAGTGTGAAGTCATTCTGATGGGGTTACTTTTATATGTAATGTATTGTTTGTCCCTAGCTGCTTTTAGGACTTTCTCTTTGTTGTTGATGTTTAGAGTCTTAATGATAATATGTCTTGGAGAATTTCTTCTTTGGTCCAGTCTGTTTGGAGTTCTGTTTGCTTCTTGTAACTTGATGGGACTTTCTTTTGAGAGAGTGGGAAAGTTTTCTTCAATAATTTTGTTGAATAAGTTCTCCATGCCTCTGGTCTGAATTTCTTCTTCTTCTGATATTCCCATGATCTGAATGTTTGAACATTTAAGGATATCCCACAGGTCCCTAATGTTCTGTTCACAGATTCAATTTTTTTCAAGGTAAGGTCTTGCTCTAGCCCAGGCTGACCTGGAAGTAACTGTGTATTCTCAGGGAGGCCTCAAACTCACCATGATCCTCCTACCTCTGCCTCCTGAGTATTGGCATTAAAGGTGTGTGCCACCATGCCCAGGCACAAAATTTTTTTAACTTATTGAAACTTTTGGACTCACAAACTGTTTCTTCCATTTTGCCTTACAGTGTTCTGAGTTTCTATCCTCCATGTGGCTGACACTATTCTTGAGAGCTACTATAGAGTTTTGGGCTGGTTCAATTTGGTTTGTATTTTCTACTGCTTTTAAAAAAATACTTCATTTATTTATTTATTTGATAGAGAGAAAGAGGCAGAGAGAGATAAAGAGAAAAGGAGAGAATGAGCATTCCAGGGTCTCTAGCCACTGCAAATGAGCTCCAGAAACACATGTGCCCCCTTGTGCATCTGTCTTACGTGGGTCCTGGAGAATTGAACCAAGATCCTTTGGCTTCAAAGGCAAACACCTTAGTTGCTAAGCCATCTCTCCAGCCCCTTCTACTGCTTTTTTATGTATAGTTTCCATCCCTCTGTCAAGTTCCCTTTTAATGTCAGTTCCTGATTTTCTTAATGTTTCTTGGAATTCATTCTTCCATTTACTTATGTCTTCATTAAGCTTAGCCAGCTGGTTATTGAGGTCCTCTTTTTATTTCTCTCTCTTTTTACTCTCCTTCAAATCATTTAGGTGTCTTTGGAACCCTTCCTGGTTCTTTTCTGTTGGGTTTAATCTAGTAAGGACATCATTCATACAATTATTGGCCCTTTGTTGATTTTCTGCAAGTCCTGCTATTTGCTTGGCCAGGGTTGCATAGCTTGTGTCTTCATTTTGGGGTTCTGATACTTTTGTCTCTTCTATGTTTTAATTAGACACATCCATTGTGGGAGTGAGCAATCTTGTTGGATTTACTTGCATTTGATTTTTCATGTTATCCCTTTTGTGCTGTGGTCTGCCCATCACAGTGTAGGAGTCTTATTTAATTTAGGAGGAAGCTGTAGTCTACCCTTGAAGGGTCTTCAGTGATTATTCCCTTTTATGTTTGCTTCCACTAGGCTGCTGACAGCAATGGGGCATGCCTGCTCAGAGGGAAGGAGCCCATGAGGCTCTGGTGGGGACCTGAGGACCTGATGAAGGGGCTTGTTGTTTGGTGGTTCAGAGTATGGGGCTGAGTGGTCAGGTGGCCCAAGGGGAGATGGGTAGGGGGAATGGGACAAAGCAGGCTGGTGTTGTGGCTAGGCTGCAGAGGGGGGAGGACGGGAATGTGTGGTGGTTTCACAGTGCTGAGGGTTGAGGGGTTGGGACAGCGAATGGGTCCAGGTTCACTGGGACCATGTAAGAGGAGGTGGATGGGACTTCTGGGTCCTGTGACCAGGCAGGGACTGCTGTGGGTCAGGTGATGTGCAGGTGGGGGTGTTGGCAGAGGTCTGGTGGGGTGGTGGGGAAAGGGGGAGGGGTGAAGAACCACCTGCTGGCCTGGGTCTGTGCACAGGGGCTTGGCAGTGGGTTCACATGTGGAGCTCTGAGGTAGCAGGAAGGCTTAAGGCAGGGGGAATGCTAGCATGCTGGCCAGGGTCTGTGGACGGAGGGGAGGCAGCGCATGGGGTCCCTCTGTAGGAAGGCTAGCCTGCTGGCCTGGGTCCTGCATGGAGGGGTGGTGGGGTTCCAGGATGGTGGGAACACCTAGGGAGAGAACACTAACTAGCCTGCTGGCCTGAGTCCACTTGGCCTGTGGTTCATGCAGGAGGAACCTGTGGCTACTGCGGCTGGGACAACTGCTTGAGGGGATTTGGGGGCTGGTGGGCCACCTGAGCGCGTGAGCATCAGCAGACCTCCCACTGGAGCTCTACTAAGATCTGCAGACTCCTAAAAATCCCAGCTAACCCTAAAGATCCTGCCTTTCCTTCCCCATGAGGCGAGGCGTGGGCAGGGGCGTGCCATCTTGATTGAAAGTGCCTTACTTCTTCTGATTCTACTCTTCTTATATTTAACAATAAAATATAAACAAACCAATGCATGGGATTCACAAATCTGTTTCTTCATGGAAATCTTATTTTACCTTGTAGAGTTTCACCATTTTGTTCTATTTTACTTGAAGATTTTTATTTATTTATGAGAAGAAAGAGAGGCAGAGAGAGAACGGATGCATCAGGGCCCCCTGACACTGCAAATGATTTCCACGTGAATGTGCCACTCTGTGCATCTGGTTTTATATGGCTGCTCAGGAATTAAATATGAGCCATGAGGCTTCGCAAAACAAGTGATTTAACCACTGGACTCTCTCTCCAGCCTCTCAATTTTATTTTTTTTTAAACTCATTTTAATAGAAAGAAACAAATGATGACAAATTAGCCAGATGAGATTTTCACAGTAATCAAAAATTTGTATTAAATCTGGTTTGTTGGTTTGTTTGTTTGTTTGTTTGTTTGTTTCTCTGTTGTGATGGTGGTCTCCAAGAAAATGATCATTTCTGGAAATTGTTTAATGGAAGAAATTTGTGTTTGATGTCATCCTTCTGCACCTTTCATTGTTCATATTTTAAAGGAAAGACACATTTTCTCATTTGAACCGAGAGGAATCAATGTCTTTAGAATGCTGGAAAATCTTTATGTTTAAATGATTACAAAATCTCATCTGTGTGATGAACATTCCTTAGAAAGCTTCTGGTAGCAGCCCAAAGGGAGCTGTCATCCCCACTTATGAGGGGAAAGGCAACTCTATGCAAGTGAACGAGACCAACTGCTTTCAGCAACAAGAAGCTTCTTCATTAGCCCATAGCATGTGGGATGTTTTTTCACATTGCAAAGCCGAGCCCACCCCCCACCCCCAGACATAAGTTATACTGTTCCACTCTGAAATCTAATCCTCTTTCCAGGGACTGACTCTGTGTGTCTCTAAGATTTCAGATACATCTAAAGTTTCCATAGGCTTTGCATCATTTGCTAAGTGATCGTCAGCCTTTGGGTGTTCCCAGAGACTCTCAGGAGGGCCCTCCAGCTTGTTTGAGCCTGATGTCCTGCACTTAGCCTATCATTAGGAATGGAAAAATTGCTTAGCAGCCACCAGACCACCCAGGACAAGTAGACATAGCATCACAAGACACCACCGTATACTGGCCAGATGACAAAAGACATTGGAGGTACCACCTACTTAGGAGAACCTCTTCTATGACTGTAGGGGCCAGGAGATTACTGGAGACAGGGAAGGTCAATAAAATGGGATTTATCTGTGGATAAGGAAAAGGAGGAAGACTTAGGAACCAGCATGAAATTACCTACTTGACCTCCACAACCCCTTCTTGTAAATTTGTTTGGAAACCAGTGAGTGAGGTTGAAGCCAGCTGCCTCTGGGTGGATGCTTCTGTGTGATGTCACTCGGCTGGGAGGAGACAGAGCCACCCAGTGTCGTGGAAAAACACAAGCCAACTTGGAATTTAGAAAGAAGGAAACTAAAGACTCAGAAACACTAAATAATTAAATCAGGAATTGAATCCATAGGTATGAATTCATAAAGATTATGAATGCCTAACACACTGCATAATATTAAAACTGACTCAATTTCACACCTCTGAGTGGCATGAATGTTCTGCACATTTTACCAAACCACACCTCTTAGCATAATCATTTTTCAATTATTATTTTTATTTACAAACAGAGAGTGTGAAGAGAAACCCAGAGAGGAGAAAGAGGGTGAGAACAGGCATGCCAGGGCCTCTAACCACTGCAAATGAATGAACTCCAGATGCATGTGCCATTTTGTGCAACTGGCTTTATGTGAGTACTGGGGATTTGAACTCGGGCTTTTGAGGTTTTGCAGGCAAGTGCCTTAACTGCTAAGCCATCCTTCCAGCCCCTTTAGCTTAACTTAAGTGAATCTCTATTTTTCATCTATCTATCTTTCTATCATCGATCTATCTTTTCCATGTACATAAGTATACCTTCTGACCATCTTGTCACTCTCTTACCATATCTTCAGCTGGTCTCCGAAATGTCGGTCCCTAAATTATGAACACACCTAGCCTTATTTCTCTAATACATAGGTCACTTTCTCTGGAGGCTTGAAGATAATATCCATGTTCCCAATAATGTTAGTCATTAAACACAAGCTCAAGGATAGATTCGTGAGATCAGGGACAATGGAAGGACAGTGTACTAATGCTAACAACTTCTGACTGGGTCTCAAATCCACTGGCCCGATGTTTCTTCAGTTGGTTCCTCTTGCTGGCACTTAGAATCTTCCCTCCTTACAGGCTCTCACAGTACAACATGTCATCCATCTCTCCTCAGACCTTTGTCTGTATCAACCACCTCTCCTCTCTTAAGTTGGCCTTCCTCAAATCTCTTTCTTTTGAGCCACTAAAACAAAAACTCTAATTGTTTAATAGTAAAATAATAATAATAATAATAATAATAACCTGGTTCATTTTCTCTCTACCTTCCCATTTCAGATCATCCCTCGAGCCTTACCTGTCATCACCAAAGGGGCCATTAATATGTTTTCCTGAAGAAAAAAAAAAAAATCTCTTACTTAATGACTACAATTTGTAATACGAACAGAAGGGGCCTTTAGAATTGCAATTCTCACATAGCTTCACACATATTAAACCAAAACTCTCACAATAATTATATTAACATTTCCTGTAACAATTTGATTACTGAAAATGGTTTAAGAATTTCGCCCCCAGGGGTAGATCTGACAAGGATTAACAACTACTTATTGTTTGCTTTTTCTTTTTTTCTTAAAGGCACTTGGAATAAATCTTTTCTATGTGGTTTTGTCACCAAATGGATACATAGTTAATGCCATTAATTTAATTTTACTTTCAGTTCTAATTAATTTTTAATTTACTTAAATGCTAAAATGAACTATGTTCATGGTTCTAAAGTGGAAATTTCAGCTACTCTGTGTTCCTTTTGTCCCCTCAGATCGGTCTGTCTGAGGCATTGACTATTGTGTGTGTATGCATGAGCTCAAGCAGGCATACCATGGCATGTGTGCGGAGGAAGAATGACAAACTTGGGCCGGAGAGATGGTTAAATGGTTAAGGCCTTGCCTGGGAAGCTTAAGGACCCAGGTTCAATTCCCCAGAGCCCCATATGCACAAGGTGGCATATGCATTTGGAGTTTGTTTGCAATGGCCAGAGGCCCTGGCATGCCCATGCTCTCTTCTCTCTCTTGCTCTCTTTCTCTCTGTCTCTCATTAATACAAATAACATATTAAAGAAAAAAGAAAAAGGACAGCTTTCAGTGTTGGTTCTCACCTTCTGTCTTGCCTGAGACAAGGTCTCTGTGCTGTTCTCCACTGTTCCATCAGGCTAACTGGTCCACAAGCACCCAATGATTCATCTGTCTCTGGTTCCCATCTGGCTGTAGACATGTGCATGGGATGCACGGAGGCTTGTTCTACAAGATCCTCCTTGCTGTGGGCTCTGAACGTGGGTCGTCAAGCGCTTTTACCCACTGAGCCATCTCTGCAGCTCTTACAGTGATTTTATCAAAATGCCTATCTCATCATTCCCCAAACACCTTCCTGTTATAAAAAATAATAATATAAAAAACACCTTTGTGTATTGCCACCCCCCAGAACTTCATCAAGGTCAGCTGTGCCCCGCCCCACCCCCTTTCTTTCCCTCCTCTGGATCTTCCAATCATGGGATACATTGAGCCTAAACCCAATAGCACTTCAGAGCTGTTGCCCATCCCTTGCCTTTTATCTGGAACACTCTTAAGGCCTACATTCTGCCTGAAAGTCTCATCAAATGCCACTCATCCCTCTGCTGCCAGCCTACAGGGCAGGGTATCAGTTGAGCCAGCCATCCCCAGGAAAGCTCCAACCAGGACCACAGTCTTTTCCATGCATCTGCAGCACCGTGCCTCCCTAATGACTCACTGTTACATACACACCTCCTAACGTGTCCGCCGCCCCCACTGAGATGTGAGCTCTGCTAGGAAAGGGAATGAGCTAAATTATCCATCCTTTTACCCACAGACAAAACAACTTATCTTCCCTGAGTCGAGGGTCTCCACCAGCCCATCTGGTTTCTTCACAAGCAGCAAGTGTTTCTCTGCACACTGCCTTGCCTGGCACAAAGGATCTTCCCACTAAATGAACTCTAACTGGAATTCACTTCCTAATGGCTGTATGCGAACCTCCTTTTCCTTTTCTTTTCTTAATTTCCTTTTTTAAAATGTTTGAATTTTAAATTTTGAGTGTCTCTGTGTATTCTTTAACGATTAATTTCTTTAACTATCAAATGATTACACTGCCATTTTTTTTTTCAATGAATTGAAGCCTCGTTTCAGAAGGCACAAACCTCATCTCTCCTCTTTTGCCCCAAGATCCTTCTCGCTTGATCCATCAAAATGGGTGTGGGAAGTGTATGTGACGCCTGACTCTCTGTTCTGGGTCCTGTGAAGGCGTGGGTGGGTGGGGCAGGGGACACAAGCTATAACTGTTTCCATTTGTCCTGCACACAGGGGACCGCAGGCTGCATCTTTCTTGAATCTCAGGGACCTGAGGACAGTTCACCGTGGATACTGTGAGCTTAGAACCCCTTTCTTTCCTTTACATGCAACCTTGTGGCCCCTCTGCCTGGACGCTGTCCACACTACACACACGCGCGCGCACACACACACACACACACACACACACACGGATCCTGTAGAATAATTGGCAAAATAAGTCACTTGAACCCCAGCTTCCTGGACTCCACATGGTTCAAACAATTATCAAAATAACACTTTTGTCCAGAATTAAGGTTGTTCAAAATACCAGCATTTAAGTCATTTGGAGGGCTCCCTCCCACGCTCAGCAACACAGCCTCCAGGGGCCCAGGGGGGCCCCACATCCCATTCCCAAGAGGACAGCTCTCACCCAGCCCCACCCACTCACCGGAGTCTTTGCTGGACCTGCTCTAAGAGGCACTTCGGAACTAGAACGACTGCATGCATGAAGTATTTTTAGAATTCTGCTTTTTTGTTGTTGTTTTTTTTTTTTTCTGTTTCCGCTCAAAGACACTTAAGTCAGTGTACGAGGAGAATCTCGACCTAATCCATCTCCCCTTCAAGCAGTCCTTCGGCGGCTCCTCGTACTGCGTGCTGAAATATTTATGTGAGCAAATATCCTGACTTATTATGAAGAAAGTCTGGGATAACGTAGTCAAATAAACTCACCTGGAAAAGGAGATTTAAAAAAAAAAAACTCCCACGGGCACTGAGGTTGCCAACAGCTGCTCCACATTTAGATCTGTTAACGTTAGTCAGTAAATATTAGTGAAAGCAGGGGTTTTTTTCTTTGTTTTTTTCCTTGACCGTAATATGGTGGAGAAACTTCTCTAAAGAACAGATCTGGAGACTTGGTTGGAGAAAACTAAATTGTGACTCTTGCACAGATGAGGAGCAAAATAGCTTCAGTTAGGGCTGGAGAGATGGCTTAGCGGTTAAGCGCTTGCCTGTGAAGCCTAAGGACCCCGGTTCGAGGCTCGGTTCCCCAGATCCCACGTTAGCCAGATGCACAAGGGGGCGCACGCGCCTGGAGTTCGTTTGCAGAGGCTGGAAGCCCTGGCGCGCCCATTCTCTCTCTCTCCCTCTATCTGTCTTTCTCTCTGTGTCTGTCGCTCTCAAATAAATAAATAAAAAAAATTAAAAAAAAATAGCTTCAGTTAGGGAGGGAGGTAGCTCGGGACCGCCCCAAAGAAACAAGGTGCACTCTTCCCTGGCAAGACTAGAACTCCAGACTGCTGTGATCTCACGGAAGAAGGCCGCAAGTCAGCAAGAGCAGCGTCCGCTCCTTGCTCAAACTTACCTGGGCTGGGCACCTGTGGGCTGGCCTGTGCTGAATCAGCATCTTCCTGGGCCCATCAGCCAATCAGGTTTCTCGCTACACACCTGAGCCTGGTTATGAGGCTCATTCTGATCGATGTTTGGTTCACATAAATGGATCTGGCCTAAAGGTTTCTTCCACCCCCTTCCCCCAAAGACTTCTGTTCCTCTCCTCTCCCAGCGGTAACTAACGTAATCACTTTCTTCTTGAGTGGTGAATGCTTTTTCCACTGAGCCCTCTCTCCAACCTCAGATGAACATTTTTGTTTTTCTTTTTCTATGTAGAGTTTCACTCTAGCCCAGGCCAACCTGGAATTCACTATGTAGTCAGTCTCAGGCTGGCCTCAAACTCTAGGCAATCCTCCTACCTCTGCCTCCCAAGTGCTGGGATTAAAGGCATGCGCCACCATGCCCAGCAGTTGAATATTTTTATAATTTTTTTTTGATATTTAGTTAATAAAGTTGATATATCATATTTCTGTTTCTATCTTGACTGTCTAACTAGAGAATAGGGTCTTTGGAGGGGGGAGACTTTTTACCTTTATTTCTAGTATCTGTCTTGTAACAGAAAATCAATAAATACTTATCAAATAAATAGCTTTACAGAACCCCTACTGCAAATAATAATGCCATTAGCATAGAAAGTACTTAGAGTCTCACACAGGGATTGGCGCTTTCTTTTTATTTATTTGAGAGAGAGAGAGAGAATGGGCACGCCAGGGCCTCCAGCCACTGCAAACGAACTCCAGACACATATGGCCCTTTGTGCATCAGGCTTACATGGGTCCTGGGGAATGTAACCGAGGTCCTTTGGCTTTGCAGCCAAACACCTTAACCGCTACGCCATCTCTCCAGCCTGGGATGCGCACTTTCTGAGGACTTCACATAGATTCTCTGATTCAGTCCTCCCAAAACTCTACAAGAGAAGAATACAGATTATTTCAACCTTACCAGATGAGGAAACGAGGGAACAGGAAACTATGCATGCCTCAGATCTCCAGCATGAAAGTTACAGAAGGAGAGTGCAGACCCAGGTAACCTGCCTCCAGGAACAATTAAACTGTCACCAGCTGGTGACTTGAAAGCCAGAGATACAACCAAGAAAATTAATCAATACAGAAAATAAAAAAGTAGGATCTATCTCAGAACACCTCAATTGCCCTTTCTTACATGATTGATGATGTGTGTCCAGCTAGCTATCACTGTCTTGGTTCCAGTATACAAAAGTTGCAGACAGGGTGGTCAGTTATAGAACAACAGATTCCCAACAACTTTAGCTTTCAGCTTTGCCATGGCAAGGAATGCATCCAGAACCTCACACATATGTTTCTATATAATAAAGTATTAGAGATTAATCCCCTTTTTATTTTTATTTATTTATTTGGTGGGGGGGGAGAGGCAGAGAGAAGGAGAGAGAAGGAGAGAGAAGGATGCTCTGGGCTTCCAGCCACTGCAAACAAATTCCAGAGGCAAGTGTCACTTTGTGCATCTGGCTTACGTGGGTCCCGGAGAATCGAACCAAGGTCCTTTGGCTTTGCAGGCAAATGCCTTAACCACTAAGCCATCTCTTCAGCACCCTCCTTTTTTTATTTTTTATTTTGAAACAAGGTGTAAGTTGCCCATGCTGGCCTTCAACTTACATCATAACCACACAGGTCTTGAATTGGTAATCTTCCTGTCTCTGCCTCCATAGCAGCTGGGATTGACTATAATCCTATGCCACCGGGCTTGACAACCAAGCTGTGAATGTACGTGAAGTATGAATGCTGCTTTTCATTCTGTGAAACACCATGTAAATTTCAGATATATATCATGATCAATAACCAATCTAATCACTTTCTTCATAGAATACTAGTAACCAGCACTGCATTCTCTCTTCACTTCCCACAGACTGTACAGTTTTGCCTCCTTTATAGTCACCCATGATAAACCCATGAGACACTTTACAGACATAAGCAATCAAGGAGGGAATTGGCCAACAATGCTGTCCAACACAGAAATGAAAATCGATAGCACTGGGGGTGAAATTCGAATTAAACGTAAATGGAGTTGGAGAGGCTGACCAGGGAAATGCTGATGCTACTGCCCTTTGAGAAACTCAATATGTAGCCCAAAGATCTCCCTGAAGGTGAACTTATCAACAGGAAGGAGAACACTGTGAGGAAATGGAAGGAGATGTCCTAGAACAAAGCATTTTAAGCTTTTCCTACTTGCAATGTTTTTTTCCTGAGAAATATTTATGCAGCTCCAGGTACATAGGTCTACAAAGTAGATAGACAAATGAAACATTTACTGATAAATTATAAATAAATTTACTCTAAAGCAACTCTGTGGTGTACATATACCTTTACCAGTTATTAAAGATTAAAAACAAATTTGCATACTAATTGGACATATGTGCTTGCTTATTTTTACAGAAAGAATCAAATACTAGCATCATGTTTGATACTACAGGAGGTAGAGCATCTTCATGGTTTTTCAGGTCAATCAGTATTTTCATTTTAAAATTGTCAATAATGAGAATGCCATTTACATAAATATCTAGTGCAAAATGGCAGAAGTATTATGGGGATATAACATAAATGGTTGGAAATTCTATCTTAAATCTGAGCCAAAATTCATTTGATGAAATGTTATGAAATTCAAGGCAGCAACTCAAATGGCAAATTTTAAAATTGAGCATCCATTCTCTCTCTTTTTCTCTCCCTCATCTCCCTCTACTTGCAAATAATTAAGTAAATAAGTTTTTAAAGTTGGAGAGATTTATCAGTGGTTAGGGCATTTGCCTACAAAGCCTAATGACCCCAGTTAGATTCCCTGGTACCCATGCAAGGTCAGATGTACTATGTGGTGCATACATCTGGAGTTCTTTTGCACCAGCCTGGCACAGCCATGTTCTCTCTGCATCTCTCTTCTCTCTGTCTTCCTCTACTTTCCAATAAATAAGTAAGTAAAATATTTAAAATAATAAGCATCCTAACACAAACAATGCAAAGACATCATAATTTGATGCAGTTTGGGGAATGATGACCAGGAAATATTTAAAGTATTTGTTTTCCATAATTAAAGCATTATACTTCTATGACAACTAGAAACTTTTTGTGTGCACGACAATTCATAACCTATAAGAGTCTTGAATCTGAGAGGTGTTTCAGTCAGTGTACACTGGCATTGCCTTGTGTAACAGTGCACACAGGGCAAGGTGCCCATCTTGTATGTACAGAACCAAGGTTCTAATGAAGTTGTGCCACACAACACAGGCAAGTAAAACCAGAAACATCTTGGAATCATTACAGGTTGGACTGGGAATTAATTTTTGGTTGTTGCACATTTAGAACCATTTCATTATTGCCAAATGCTTTGCAACTCCCACATTCAGTTACTCAACCCTAGACTGGGCCAAGACCTCATAAGTGAAGAAGCTATGTGCTGTAGGGAGTGAAGTTGGCAGAAGAAGTCAGACTGATGGAATCCTCTCACATATTGCATGATGTTTAATGCACAAAAACAAACAAATAACAGGGACTGGAGAGATGGCTTAGTGGTTAAGGCACTTCCCTGCAAAGCCTAAGGACCCAGATTCAATTCTCCAGGTCCCATGTAAGCCAGATGCACATGGTGGCGCATGCGTCTGGAGTTCTTTTGCAGTGGCTAAAGGCCCTGAAGTACTCATTCTCACTCACTCTCTGTCTCTGTAATAAATAAATATTTTTTTAAAAAAAATGGGTAAAAAAAAAAAAAAACAGCACATACAAAAGAAACAGAAAGCTAATGAGCAGGGCATGAATGTGTTTGAACTATGTAGTTCAAATTAACAACTCCAAGTAGTGTTGCGTTTTGGCAGGCTTGTAAAGTTTCAAGTTCCCCAGGGAAATCCTAATGCCAGGAAAACATTAAGATGGGGAGGACCTCAGTGCCGAAGTGAGCATTGACTTTTGGACTCCACAGTCTCTTGCACTTACCGGATGGCTGACATGTTGGAATTCCTCTGTGCAATGGAGATGGTGGTTAACAGCCCCTTTGCTGGAGATGGGTGTGAGCAAGAGCACGTACGTACGCGGATGCACTTAACACATGTGTGTAGTGCCTGGAAGTAGGATGCCAACGAAAATGCTGCTGTTCTTTTTCCAAGGACAGAAAAGGAAGCAGGACTTGTAAACGAAAACTCTGGTGTGATGGGAGAACCTTGGCCCACACCATCAAGGGCAGGATGCTACCAGGGGTTAAGAGCCAAGGAGACGCCTGTCATTGAGAGGCATGATCTCGTTCAATCAGCACTGTGATATTGCGGAGAGCACTTCCCAAGGCAGCCTGCTGATTGCAGCCACCATGGCCTTCCTCCCGCAGGATGTTGGCGAATAGATTGAGGACCATGGCCTAGTCTGTCTTTGAGGCATCCTAGATTTTTTTTAAAACATTTTTTTTTTGGTTTATTTGTTCATTTGAGAGTGACAGACAGAGAGAGAAAGAGGCAGGCAGAGAGAGAAAGAAACGGACACACCATGGTTTCCAGCCACTGCAAACAAACTCCAGACGCGTGCGCCCCCTTGTGCATCTGGCTAACGTGGGTCCTGGGGAAGTGAGCCTCGAACCGGGATCCTTAGGCTTCACAGGCAAGCGCTTAATCGCTAAGCCATGTCTCCAGCCTGCATCCTAAATTTTTTAGCAAAAATTTTAAATACCACAGAAAGAATTTTTAAACTCAACAGTCCCTTTTTATGTTTATTTTTATTTTTTTTACAACTAATTGTCTCCCTGATGCTACATTGAGAGTGAATGGACTTCAGCTTTCCTGACTCCTGTTTGAGTACAGTACAAAGAGGATCAAATTTTAATAACTACTATTATTATGTGTTTACATATAACGAGGCCATTTCCATGTTCACACAGATGGAGCAAAATCACTCAATGTTATGATTACAACTCATCCTCAGAAATGTGGAACTTCTCTCCTGGGCTCTCCGATCTCCGTCAATAAAATGTTATCTTGGTATGCATTTTCTTCATCAACTTTAGGCTACACCGGAAGTTTGCTAGAACTGTGAATTGCTTGTGTTTCTCTCAGATGGAAGTTGGAAGACAGGTTTTTATGGTGGGAATGCTCAGCTGAATAAGTAACTATGGGTCTCATTAGTATCATGAGCTGGGAATGGGGTCTAAGTGGATGGCACAGCCACTTGCAAAAGAAAGTCAGTGACTCCATCTCACCTCTGGCCACTCCTCCACACATTCTTATGCTAATTACCTTGAGCTAACACTCTGTTTTCCTCATAAATTGTGTTCTCATTTGTCTCAACACATTAAAACATTGTAAAAGCCTAAGAAAAAGATGTGGAAGATTAATCAAGGCAGAGCCAGGGGATAAAGAGCATTGACCTGCTCCCGAGAGGACTGACAAGAAGCAGGAGGACACCTGTGGTCCCCTATCTAAATTTTTCAGCGTCCTATAAAAGGGCCATTGTCGTTTACTCTGTCTCTTTGGCTAGCTGTCTCCCACCTGCAGCTATAGAGACTACAGCAGTTACCTTTTCCTTGCTGGGACAAGGCACCTCACCAGAAGCAGCTTATGGGAGGAAAGGATTTATTTCAGCCTATAGGCTGCGGGAGACACTTCATTGTGGGGGAGAAGGCACGCTAACGCAGGCAGCCGGGGCATCACATCTCCACAGGAAGCAGGAAGGAAAAGGACTGTGTGAGCTAGCTCCGAACCCCCAGAGGGCTGAACTCATACACCTGAAGGCTCCCCTGCAGTTACGCCACCTTCTGCAGCAAGTCCCCTTCCCAAAGACTCCGCAAGCCCAGAGACTAAGCAGGAAGCTTAATCACAAACCCATCAGGCAATGGAGGTCATTTTACATTCAAACCACCACAGGATCCATGAATTTCAAGTGCCTCCTACCATCCCCTTGTCGCAGTTTGGATGTGAACGGTCCCCTACAGGATCTTGTATGCGAACACTTAGTCCCACCTAGCAAGGGGTGCTGGTTTGTAAAATTATGGAAACTCTAAGAGGTTGATGGAGGTAGGGGATCGCTGGCCGGGGAGGTCTTATAGTCGAGCTTCGCCACCTGCCAGCTCTCTGCTTCCTGGCTACAGGCACAACGTGCCCAGGAGCCTGCTGCTCCTGCCACTGTATCTTGCTTGCCGCAACAGACTGTAGTCCCTCAAACTGTGAGCCACAACTTCCCTTATGTTGTTTCTTGTCAAATATTTGGTCACAGAAACAGGAAAAGTAGCTAATAAACCTCAGCGGTTTGCTACGAGCCCTTTTGTCACCATCTTGTGGATTTATTTGCCCGATAGGTATTTCTCCACAGTCTTGCCTCCTTTGTTTTGAATATTTCAACACCAACAAAAAAAAATATTGTTGGGCTGGAGAGATGACTTACTAGTTAAGGTGCTTGCCTGCAAATCCTAAGGAACCGGGTTCAATTCTCCAATACCCACATAACCAGATACACAAGGTAGTACATTTGTCTGGAGTTCATTTGCAGTGGCTGGAGGCCCTGGCATGCCCAACACACTCTCTCTCTCTCTCTTTCTCTATCTGACTCTGTGTGTGTGTGTGTGTGTGTGTGTGTGTGTGTCTCAAATAAATGAACAAATGAAAATATTTTAGAAAAATATTCCTTTTCTTGACTGCTGTGGACACAATGCTTATGATCCCCTGCCTTTTCAAATTCATATGATGAAGCCTTTGATCCCCAGTGAGATGGGATGTGGACAGAGGCCCTTTGGAGATCCTAGATTATAGAAGTGGACCTTCACCGGCCATCCTGAGTGGGGTGAGCATTCTTAGGAAGGGACACAGGAGACAGGCAATCTCTCAGCCCTGAGGGCACAGCTGCGAACGTATGGGAAGTAAATATTTATTGTTCAAGCTCCCCAGTCTTTGATATTTTTGTAATATCAGCCCAAATGGATGAAGACATTGACCTTTTCTTCCAGAATTAAGCATTTTCTCCACTTGTTAAAAAAATAAAAAAAAAAACCACTAAATATATTTTAGTCTTAATGTAATCCGGTACGAAATGTTATTATGCTGTCACTGATACCAGAGTTCCTGTTAGGGAAAGGACTGTTTTTAATTAAGAAAACACAGCGAAAGGCTGAAGCCAAGAGCAATTAAGGCCCCTATGGGGAAGGGTGAGCAAGAAGCGCACATAGGCAGGTGAAAGCTCATGGAACTTGGGACAAGGGGAGGGAGACAGAGAGGTTGGGGACGGGCTGAAGGCCCGCAGAGAACACAGTCGAGATTTCTAGAAGGAGGAAGTTTCTACAAGTGGCTGAGAGATGTTTATGAAATAAGACATCTATTATTCAATTCGTGTGAAAGACACAACTGTTGCACGGCAGTGTTCTAGCCTGTCCCCTCCCACCCCCCAGAGACATTTGGGAAATGAAGGGTGAGCTCTCCTCCTGTACTCCAGGAGACACCAAGACTAATAGAAAGGGACAGGACTGGAGAGATGGCTTAGCGGTTAAGCGCTTGCCTGTGAAGCCTAAGGACCCCGGTTCAAGGCTCGGTTCCCCAGGTCCCACGTTAGCCAGATGCACAAGGGGGCGCACGCGTCTGGAGTTCGTTTGCAGAGGCTGGAAGCCCTGTCGCGCCCATTCTCTCCTCTCCCTCTATCTGTCTTTCTCTCTGTGTCTGTCGCTCTCAAATAAATAAATAAATAAATAAATAAATAAATAAATAAATAAATAAAAATTAAAAAAAAAGAGAAAGGGACAGAGGTAGAAGAAAACCCACAGTGGAGAAATAGAAAGCTGAAGAAACTGGGTCAATAAAATTGAGGCGGAAATTGACAAAGAAATAGCATCCTGTGTACCTCCTTCCAGTTCCTCATCTCCACCCCCCACGGCGAACCACATCCCAGTGATGTCCTCTCCAGTGACTGAGGCCTTCCTCCATGGTCAGGCAGGGTGCCTCCTGTGTTAGTGTTCCACAAAGCTAAGCTTTTCAGTGACAAGGTGGTAAGTGTTAACTTGCTTACTTACGCAATACATTAATAATGACAATCGTTTAGCACTTAGGTCAGAAAAAAAAAAAGCAAAAATATTGTCAGCACCTGCGGTGGTTTGATTCAGGTGTCCCCCATCAACTCAGGTGTTCTGAATGCTAGGTTCCCAGCTGATGGAGATTTGGGAATTAACGCCTCCTGGAGGCAGTGTATTGTTGGAAGGCGGGCTTACGGGTGTTACAGCCAGTGTCCCTTTGCCAGTGTTTGAAACACACTCTCCTGTTGCTATTGTCCACCTTATGTTGGCCAGGGGGTGATGTCCACCCTCTCTGCTCATGCCATCCTTTTCCCTGCCGTCATGGAGCTTTCCCCACAAGACTGTAAGCCAAAATAAACCCTTTTTTCCCCCAAAGCTGCCCTTGCTTGGGTGATTTCTGCCAGCAATGTGAACCTGATTGCAGCAGCACCAGAGCCTTGTTGGATGCTTCTGGCAATCTTGCAGCATATGTTCAAGAAATGATGATGTGAATGTCGACACCAAGTGTGTAGGGGTCATTAATGTCATTGTTTTATTTAAAAATAGCAACAAAATCACCCTGTCCGTACAAGAGAAAAGCATGCTGCTACAAGCAAAGATGTCAACTTCCCATTCTCTCCAAACTTGGCAATTTACAAATATTTAACATAGTCTGTCAGTTACTATCGATGTTGAGGAATTGCTCCAATCAATTGATTAACATGCAATTATTTGGAAGGAAAATATTGAGTTGTTTCTGTTTATCTGTCAGAGGCAATTATCTGATTGTGTTTAAGTAACTCCACACACAAAGATCTCCCCTTTGGAAAAACAGGAGCCAGGGTGGGCTGGTCACCCTTCTAAACGACAGTTGGGATGTCCATTTTGCAAGTGGAGGTTAATAAGGGGAAAAGGGAACTGCCATAATTTCTGCAATGAGCAGATATTGACATGACTAATTCAATTTTCCACTAGTAATAATTGCATATGCACGCGTGCACACACACACACTCACGCATGGTTGTGGAGATTAAATTAATCAATATAAATAAGATACATAAAACCACACCTGGATGGACACGCCCGATGCATGTCTTGAAGCCCAGCACTTGGGAGGCAGAGGTAGGAGGATTGCTGTGAGTTCAAGGCCAGTCTGAGACTACGTAGTGAATTCCAGCTCAGCCTGCACTACGGCAAAACTGTTCCTCAAAATTATTAAATTAAAAAAATTAAAAACCTGAAATATAGCAAACATTCTATAAATGCCAGCCATTGATTTCAGTAGAAGACTTTTGTTTGTTTTTGTTTTTTGTTTTTCGAGGTAGGGTCTCACCCTGGTCCAGGCTGACCTGGAATTAACTATGTAGTCTCAGGGTGGCCTTGAACTCACGGTGATCCTCCTACCTCTGCCTCCCGAGTGCTGGGATTAAAGACGTGTGCCACCACGCCCGGCTCAGTAGAAGACTTTTGGTTAGAGAATGAAACATGATGATTGAGGAGATCACTCAGTGGACACAGCACTTGCCACGCTCCTGTGTTGCCTGAATTTGGATCCTCGGCACCCCTGGACACCATAGCAGGCAAGCGTACTATAACCCCAGTGCGCCCACAGCAAGACGGGAGGCAGAGACAGGAGTCACCAGAAAGCTCCATGTGCCTGGTGAAGGCCGTGGTGAACAGTGAGAGACCCTGCCTCAGACTGAGGTACAAGGTAACAAGCAAGTCCTCTGATCTCTGCACACTGCTTCGGCCTTCTCCGTACCGATGCTGCTAACCTCACCTGAGCAGGTGAGACCTCCCCATGTTCTAATTTTCCCATGAGAATTTGAACTTTAGCGTTGGAAACAAATATTGTCAGCTGCGTGTCAGGAAAGGACACATGTGCTTCAGTGGTTTTCTGAAAATGTCTGTCAGATGTTGAAGTCTGAATAACCCCAGTCTGTCTGCCAGGCATTTCTTTGCAGAGAAAAGGGTGTGCTTCACAAAGGGAGAATGGAAGCAGGTGGCTCAGCTTGAAACTCCACCAGGGCTTTTGCCCAGAACAGCAGTGGGGTTCAGAAGACCGAAGAGCAGTGTTTATGCTCCCCTGTTTTGCTCTATATAGCATTCAAAAGATGTGCACTTCAGAGTAAATTTAATATGTGTGTGTGTATGAATAAATTTAGCTGCTCAAACTTTAAAAATGTTTTTATTTACTTCTTTATGAGAAAGAGAGAGAGAGAGTTTGTGTGTGTGTGAACATGCCAGAACCTCTGGCCACTGCAAACAAATTCCAGATGCATTCACTACTTGGTGCATCTGCCTTTAGCTGGGTACGGGGAATCAAACCTGGATCAGCAGGCTTTGTAAGCAAGCACCCTTACCTACTGGGAAATCTCCCCATTCCAGTGTTGGGGACTTTCTTACGTGAGACAGTAACTTCCTTTTTCCTGCTAGTAAGAACAGCTGTAAAGAATGTGATGAGTCTCGCAGCCTGAGTCACAGTCTTGCTTTGTGCAAAAGCACCAAAGGACCCGCTACTACATTGGCACCAGCATAACCAGTGACAGACTCTGCAAGGGGCAACTGACATCATGGAAATCATTTTGACCTCCCAGAACCCTGCAAAGGATCTTAAAGACCTCCAGAGATCTGCAGATCACACCCTGACAGCCAGGGCTTAAGGGATTATCTGAAAGAAATGATTAAAATGTTTCGGGCTGATGCTCAGATAAACTCGGTAAAACAGAGGCCTGGACGCATATGATTTCCTTAAACATAAGACCGGTGTTTTCAGGTGTTTAACTTGGGGTACAGGGCACAGTCATGAACAAATCGTATCCATGCAAATAGGGCTACAAAGGTCGGCCCCCAATCTTTTCCGGTTGAAGGGATTTCTTTGGGCTTGATCAAAGTGATAGAGTTTTTAATTAGCCCTATTATAGAAACGATTAATGGGGGCTGGGGAGCCAGTCTAGCACTTACTTCACTATCATAAGGGCCTGATTTTAATCCCTAGGGCCCACGCAAAGGACAGGAATGGTGAGGCACCCCTCTAATGCCCGCACTGGGGAACAGGAGACAGGAAGATCCCTTGCTTGCTGGCCAGCTGGTGTAGCCTAATTGGTGAGCTCCAGACCAATGACAGTGTAAAAACACAATAGAGTGGACAGTTTTCCTAAGGGTGACAATAAAGTTATCCTGGAGCTGCCCCATGCACATCTATGCACACTCACCCACACACACATGCCTGCACGAATACACACACACACAATTAATGGGAGGAAATTTTACCTCCAAAGACTCAACACTATATGAACTCAGTCCTCTTGAAGACACTGAGCATCTTGGTGAGAACAATCTTACATAATTATGTCTAGAAAATTATAAGGCAAAGTTGGAAGGCACAGAGAATGACAATAAATAGAAATATTGCTGAGTCAGTCGATGACCCCAGTGACTGAATTTTCCTTTCTGATAATGACTCTAAGTAACTCCTTCCAGGTGACTAGAATCTGCAAAACAATGGAGTATTTTCTTTTATGACAAATCACATTGACATCAGGACATCTGTTTGTTTAAAAGTAATTGTTTGACATATTGCTGTGTAACTTAAAATTAACAATCTGGAAGGTAATATATACAGATAACAAAAGCCAATATGTTTAGTGTTGACTCTGTGTGAGTATTCTTTTCTTTAATATTTTGTTTATTTATTTGAGAGAGAAAGAGGGGGAGAGAGAGAAACAGAGAGGGAAAGGAAGAGACAGAATGGGCATGCCAGGGCCTTCAGCCCCTGCAAACAAACTCCAGACACATGAGCCTCTTTGTGCACCTGGATTTATGTGGGTACTGCGGAATCCATTCTGGGTCCTTAGGCTTCTCAGGCAAGTGCCTTAACCACTAAGCCATCTCTCCAGCCCTGTGTGGGTATTCTTAACCTGTGCAGGAATCCAGTTCCATTGCTCTGGGGTATCTGAAGTATATAGATTTACAGATGACTGCATTTCCACCCCCATGACGATGAACTCAAATAGACTAGAACAATAAAGATGTTAGAAAAGCATATTTATTGGTTTAGAGGAAAGGCTCAACCAGTTGAAACTGATGACCTGAAACAAATCATTCAAGGTCAACTCCATTCCATCCCTCCATGTGGGATCTTGGAGAAGCGCCCTTAGCTCTCTCTGCTTTAGTTCCACCTGCAAAATGGGATCATTAACAGTGCCAAGTTTCACAGAAACTGTAACTGGAAGAATTAAATAAGTTTCTATATGTAAAATGCTAACACCAAGCACTGTGAAGACCCTGAAATTATGACCACTGTCATCATGATAGAAACTGCCATCGTTATTATGTAAGATCTTGGCTTTCATCATTGAATGCTTTTCTTCTTAATTTTTAAAACTTATGCGTGTGGGTGCGTGCATGTGCACACGTGTGTGTAAATAGATTCTCCTGGCTCTACCTCCCATTATTGTTGGAACATGGGGTCACAGATGCTTTTAGCACTTTGCATCTGCCTTTATGTGGGTGCTGGGATGACAGGGTTTTTTGTTTGTTTGTTTGTTTGTTTGTTTGATAGCGACAGACAAAGAGGCAGAGAGAGAGAGAGAGAATGGCACGCCAGGGCTTCCAGCCACTGCAAATGAACTCCAGATGTGTGCGCCCCCTTGTGCATCTGGCTAACGTGGGTCCTGCAGAATTGAGCCTTGAACCAGGGTCCTTAGGCTTCACAGGCAAGCATTTAACCACTAAGCCATCTCTCCAGCCCTGGGCTGACAGGTTTTGCAAACAAGTACCTTTACCTGCTAAGCCTTTATTGGTGAATTCTCATTTGAAATGTCTTCGCTGTAATTATGTTCTAAGCTATATAGAGGTAAAGAATGAAATCCATGCACTTTTTAAAGGGTGTGTGTGTGTGTGCGCGCGCGCGTGCGTGCGTGCGCGCGCAGGAGCAGTTGCGTTGGGTGTCATTTTTCAGGCGCCACCCAGCTTCTTCAAGGCTGGCTCTCTCACTGCCTCGGAACTTGCCAGTTAGACTAGACTGGCTGGTCAGTGTGTCCCAGGAATCCATCTATGTCTACCTCCCCAGTGCAAAGGTTATAAGCACATCACCATGCCGGGCTTTGTATTATTATTATTTATTTGAGGGGGACGGTGCTCAGAGAAGGAGAGAGAGAGACAATGGGTGTGCCAGGGTCTTCAGCTGGTGCAGACGAACTCCAGAGGCATGTTTCTTCCCTTGTGTGCATGTGCAACATTATGCACTTGAGTCATTGTTTGACTACCTCACATGGGACCTGGCGATTTGAACATGAGTATTTAAGCTTCACAGGCAAGCATGTTAATCACTAAACCATCTCTCCAACCCCAGGTTTTTTGTTGTTGTTGTTCTTTAATGTGGGTTCTGGGATCGACATTAGGTCTTCATGCTTATGTCGCAAGCACTTTAAGAACTGAGCTCTCTCTCTCTAGCCCTAGGACTTTTTGTTGATTTTTGTTTTTAATTTTTAATAGGTTCTTAATCCTTTTGAGTTCTGCACACTTGGGATCACTCAGACACCTAGAAGGATATTATGGGAGAGTCCAGTAGATCTATAGTTGTTGCTGGAGATGTAAACCTCATCCCAAAATTTCCTCTGGCCTGCATCTACCTTCTTGTTCATCAGGACAAAACACAACAGCATTTTCCACGCTGAACATGGTCTGTTAAAGTGGGTTATCTCCTCTAGCTCATTTTTCAGTCTTGTTTCTCCTTCTAATTTGCCACAGGCTCCATGTAACCAAATAACTCACAAGACAATTCTCTATTCCTTTCTTAACAATTCCTCTCTTGGCTTCTATTCTTTCTGCAGCTTTAAGGCTAGCTAACAACTGCGGGGTTAGAATAAACAAATTCTTCCCTCGGCATCTTTGCTGCAGCCCACAGACTCTGCTCTGTCTTTTCACCAGGCAGGTGCAGCCTCAGGGAAGGTGTTTTTTTTTTTTTTTTTTTTTTCTTTCTTTCTTTCTTTATGCACCATTGCTTTTTGGAGTTTGCTCATAGCTTACAGTGATGTCGGTCATATGGAGAGATTTTATACTTCAGCAGACACAGAAGGAACATCCTTGGCAAAGGAATGTGTAACGTGACCTAGCAATTCGTTTCTGTCATGAAGCGGGACAGCAAAGCTCATGCGCATTTCTTTCATTCTGGAAAGATACCACAGACCCAAGATAAACACCCACCGTCGCCAGCAGCAACCTCCTGCGCCAATGCACACAGGAGCCAGAACCCGGCAATATTAGCGAGCCACACGATCACTGACTTGCACCCCAAGAACCCCAGGGCGTAGAAGAACTCATGAAACAGAGGGTAAACCCGCCCCCCACGCAGGACACCCCACTATTTCTCCTCATTCCAAGTTCACTTGGAAGCGCTTCTGAGCAGGGCGAGTTAGGAAAGCGCCGGCATCTGTTAAGAGTCACTGTCTGACTTTTTACAAAGGACGTTTATGGTTGAAAAAAGAACTTTTTTTTTTTTAAGTTGATGAGTGTGGGCTAATCTAAAATGCGCCATAGGTTAGGAATCACTCCGCATCATTGGACAAAATTGGACATATACTAACCTAGGCAGTTTTGCTCATATTCCATCTGGACATTTCGCGTTCCTCGGAGAAAGGCCCTAAAAACAATGCATTCCCGCGTCGTCTTTCCCAGCTGTATTTGGCTAAAACCAGGCACTTTCTGGTAAGGTTGTCCTTGCCCTCTAGTGGTCATTTTGCTTATGGCATTTGTGTCAAGGTAATATACAGTTGGGAAGCACATTTTGCCTAAGCGGGGCGGGTGAGGGGGTGGGGGGAATCTAAGAGAAAAGCTGCTGCACTCTTATTGTAGTATCCAGAGCGGTTTTGGGGAGAGCTGTTAATGATTGAGGGGGGGTTGTAGCCTCGCTTCACCTCCTGCTCCTCAAAGGACGATGCCTCGTTTCTCCATCATCCTCTCCCTGAATTCCCTTCCTTCGAGTCCCCCTCCTCCGGGCTATATTTTTTTTCCCTGTGTGTTAAGAATTGATTCCTTCCAGGGCTGGAGAGTTGGCTTAGCGGTTAAGGCATTTGCCTGCAAACCCAAAGGATCCGGGTTCGATTCTCCAGGACCCACGTAAACCAGAGGCACAAGAGGGCGCACGCCATCTGGAGTTCATTTGCAGTGGCTGGAGGCCCTGGCGTGTCCATTGTCTCTCTGCTTCTTTCTTTCTCTCGATCGCTCTCAAATAAGTAAATAATAAAGTTTAAGGACTTGTGCTACTGCAAGAAGCCTACATTAAAAAGAAAAAGAAGAAGAATTGATTCCTTCCATTTGAAAGTTGACAGATATGGGACTTATTTCCTTATTTCTGGCTCTTGGTGAAGGGTCTTGCAAAGGCACTTAAAAAATAATGGAGGGCTGGAGAGATGGCTTAGCGGTTAAGCGCTTGCCTGTGAAGCCTAAGGACCCCAGTTCGAGGCTCGGTTCCCCAGGTCCCACATTAGCCAGATGCACAAGGGGCGCACACGTCTGGAGTTCGTTTGCAGAGGCTGGAAGCCCTGGCGCGCCCATTCTCTCTCTCTCTCTATCTGTCTTTCTCTCTGTGTCTGTCACTCTCAAATAAATAAATAAATAAAAATTAAAAAAAAAAATAATGGAAACCGGCCTGTAAGTGATGAAGACCACCATGGGGAGGTTTCCACAGCATTTCATGGAGCCTTTATTCCTGTTTGCACGTGCTATTGAACTCTGCAGGAATCACGATGCTGGTATTTAGCCTTCCAAACAGCCAAGGTGATCTGAGCCACCCGCACTGAGAGGGGAACAGCTGTGCGGCGTGGTCAGAGGCGGATTCATTTTGGTATGGCTGCCAGGCCCTGCTTGCGCCTTCTGCAGGTTTTGAGTCCTGGTAATTATTGAAAGTGACATGGAGTCTCGTTAATTAACCCCTCTGACACAAACAGAAGGTGTGGGCTTCCTCCAGAGGGTCTGGGTGTTGGGAGGGAGAAGATTTTGTGGCTCTGCCCTCCCACCTCTCATTCTGCCACCCTGGAAAGATGAACACGATGGGGGGGGGGGGCAGGGGGGTGAAGTCTGCAAAACTGGCATTTAATATTAACCTGAGTCATGGCATCCACTGCTATCACAGTAAGGTAAGGCAGGAACAAGCTTGCTTAGGTAGTTGGCATGAAGCTTTGGCTGTGGATGTCACAAAATGTCTCCAGGACAAGGACAGTGTGACCTCTCCATTCCAACGTTTCCCCCAATCCTGACATCATGTTTTTGAAAGGTTATTGTCTTAAACGGTTGCATTGTGGACTAGATCATGTTCTGTTGAGGGTGTGTTTGTGTTTTAAAGAATAACAAGGAAAAAAATGCCTTCATTCCCACTTTCATTATGAGGTAAACCAAGCTGTTTTCCAAATCATAGTGAAAATGTCTTTTCCTCATGCCACACCGCCTTTACAGTTCTTTTTTGTAAATTTATTTTTATTTATTTGAAAGAGGGAAAGGGGGGGGGAAGAATGGGCATGCCAGGGCTTTCAGCCACTGCAAAGGAACTCCAGATGCATGCACCACCTTGGGCAGCTAGCTTACATGGGTCCTGGGGAATGGAACCGAGGTCCTTTGGCTTCACAGGCAAGCGCCTCAACCGTTAAGCCATCTCCCCGCCCCCCCAACCCCCACCCCCTGCCAACTTTCCATTTCTCGAACTTCCCCTCTTTTATATGTCATCTCATCTGACGGAAGTAAAGGGGCTGCTTGCTGCTGTTCAGTTTTGAATTTCTTTGACTTCAAATAAAGCAAGAGCAGCTTATAACCAGCACTTTCTTCTGCGCTGCTTGTGGGGACAAGTCAGTTGGAAGGAGTCTTCCCGCATTCTGGATGCCAGGTGTTTAGGGTGGAAACACCTCCCCTTGGTGTGAGGCTAGTCTGTTTGCTTTCTTCACAGCAGACTTTGATGAAATAGAAGCTCTTAATGTTTGCAGTCAGCTGCGTTTATTGATATTTACTTAGAGCTTATATTTATTGTGGCTTGTTAGAAAATTCCCAGATTCTCAAAAGCAGTTCCCCTCTGTCTTATAAAGCATTGTTGTTTTATCTTATCTTCGTGGACAAGAAAGCTAACTGGTCACCAAGTGTTTTTATCCACCTGATACTGTCTCTCTCTCTCTCTCTCTGTCTCTCTCTCATGACTTAACCCTTCTTGGCCTCTACATGGCTTCCTCCTCCATAAACATGCAAGGGTTCTGAGGTCACAAAAAAGTAGAAACAGATTTTAAAAAAAAATAGCTTTTAATAGGCAGACAGCCAGGAACAAAAGTACAAGGAGAACAAGACGACGCCACCTTGCCTGCTGTGGCAGAACTAGAACCTCCCTCATCCAAGATGGCTGCAAGCAACACTTCCTGGCAGTAACTTCCTGTTTCTTCCTCAGCTTCTCACAGGTTGGTGCGCTGGCTCCTCCTGAGTCAGCCTCTTCAGCCTACCAACCAGTCAGGTCTCTCCCTTACACACTTGAGTCTGGTGACAAAACCTATCCTAGCTGCATGTCCAACCCATGTAAATGGGCCTGGCACACGTGTGTGTAATGCTCATTCCAGTTCTTCAATTCTTTGCTAATCAGATAAGGACCCAAATGTTGGGGTGCACAGTCCTGCATACTTATGGAATTTAATCCCTCCCTGACCCCCCACATCCTGCATCAATAGAATCTGGTAGATCTATTGTTAGAAGGAACATGGATGTCTGACTCTTCACATGTTGGTAAATAAACTACTGTCACCAATGGGATATTTGTGATCCCTAACATTCATTGGTCAAACTCTAGTCACCAATGAAGGACTAATGACTCTCCCTGAAAACCAGAGGGAACTAGAGAGTTAATGACTGTCCCTAAGACTAGAAGTCCTTAAAGAAAGAAACATCAGCATCAGCCATCCCCAGACTAGCCTGACAACTCCTGTGATGGACATGCCCCCCTCCCCGAAGCTCAGAAGGTCTTGAAGGAACAGAAACCATCTGGGGTATCCTCCCTTAGACAATTCTTGCTGAATAAATAAATAAATAAAACCAGCCTATTCTGAACAAGGATGGAAACAGCTACGAGTTCCTTATCTACTTCCCTTGGATGTGCACCTGGTCCAGTCTGTTTTTCATAGTACCCTCCTTATAAGCTTGAACCCCAGCCTAGCTCAGTGCTTCAGCCTCCATCCCACGGGAAGGTTGCAGCCCCTCACCGTACTTCAATAAACAGTCTCTGTCTGTGGAGATCAAGTCCAGTGTTTTCCTGTCCTTTTCTCTTTTTTAATATTTTTTTTTGTTCATTTTATTTATTTATTTATTTGAGAGCAACAGACACAGGGAGAAAGACAGATAGAGGGAGAGAGAGGATGGGCGTGCCAGGGCCTCCAGCCACTGCAAACGAACTCCAGACGCGTGCACCCCCTTGTGCATCTGGCTAACGTGGGACCTGGGGAACCGAGCCTCGAATCGGAGTCTTTAGGCTTCACAAGCAAGCGCCTAACCGCTAAGCCATCTCTCCAGCCCTCCCTTCCTTTACTCTTTCACTCTCCTTACAGCCAAAATTAAGACATTTGGAGGAGGGCTTTGCAGGAAATCAATAAATAAATTTGGAAATTGATTAGTGCCCTTACAAAAGAAACTTCCAACCAGGCAGAATGGCTTATACCTGTAAACCTGACTGTGTGGCAGCTTTTGGCCTTTTGGGGGTCAAGCTGATGGAGGAAAGTTGAAGGGTTTGAAACCTTGGCCTAAGAGACACCTTGCAGCACTGGAAGCAGTTTCATGAACCATTCTGGTCAGAGTTGGGAAGACTTGAACTCATGCTGTGTCCTGCCTGCCTGTGCCTTGAGAACTTGTGCAGGCATGCCTTGTGTACAAATGGATTTGTGCAGACAGAAGCATGTGGCACAGAAAGAAATGAAATCTTTGGGCTGTAACTGCTGCCCATTCAGCTGTAATCATCTGAGAGATTACAGCCATTGAGACTGGGCCAGCTGATCCGCTTTGGGACAACAGGAAGAATGCAGACCTCTTTTGAAGGGGCTTGAATGCTGTCTGTTCTTCAAAGTCTGCTTTATTCCCCCCTGGATTAACAAGTTTGTAGCCCACCTGGGGCTATGGAGTATAACAAATGCAGGAAAGTGATGGTCACTGAATTTTCAACCCAGTTTTGTTTTCTTGGAAATTGCCTTGGGCTGAGTGAAGCAGGCTTGATGGATTATCTGCATGGAAACCCAATGGAGCCATGGGGATGAACCCTGGTTTGTAGTGAAGACCCAGTGGAGACGCCAGGACTATGGGATGGCTACCAAGGAGAGCTGCCAGCACCAGATGGAGTATACCTGAGGCTATTAGCAGGGAGCTGAAGGGCAGAATTGGAACTCCAGAGACTCGTTACTGCTTAGAATTATCAGACTTGGAGATTCATCTCTGGTTAGAGTTATCAGACTTGGAGCTACAGACTTTGATGTTTACTGTATTTGTTTTAAATCTTGTATTGGTTAAATTTTCCTAGTTATGCCCAATGCATCTTTTGCAGTGTGAATGTTTATTATGTACTATTATGTTTGTTCACTTGTTTGTTTTGGTATTATGGCTCAGTTAAAAACCTTGGACTGTGGGGATGTTTGAACATCATTGGGATTGATAAAACCTAGGGGGCTTTTTAAAGTTGGATGAATGCATTGCCTTTTACATCATCTATGATTATCAGCTTATGGGGGCCCGGCATGGATTGTGGTGATTTGACTCAGGTGTCCCCCATTAACTTATGTGTTCTGAATGTCAGGTCCCCAGCTGGTGGCAATTTGGAATTTGGAGGTGATGTATTTTGGGGAGTGAGCTTGTGGGTGTTGTACCTAGCTTCTCCTGCCAGTGTTTGGCACACTCTCCTGCTGCTGTTGTCCACCTGATATTGGCCTGGAGGTTTCCACCCTGTGCTCATGCCATTATTTTCTCCTGTCATCATGGAGCTTCTTCTCAAGTGTGTAAGCCAACATCAACTCTTTTCTCCCACAAACTGCTCTTGGTTGGATGTTTTCAGCCAGTGACACAAACCTCACTGCAATGCATGCATTTCTTCTTCAATTTCCACACACAGGGTACGGCAACAAACATGTATCCTGAAGGCCACAAAATAAAAATTTACAAAATAAAAAATTTCTGAAAGGAATGAAGGAAGACATAAATAAATGGAAAGATGCATGTTTGTGAATCAGAGTAGATACTGTAAAGTATGATGAGCTTTCTTAACTGACTAGTTGATTGAATTCAATCTCATATGAAAACACAGCAAAATCTTTATAGATATGAACAAGATCATTCCATGGTGTGTTTGATGTAAAATGCCACCCCCACACTCTGCCCATGGTCTTGTGTGATCTCCAGATAGTGGCAATTTAGGATGACTGTGGGGCCTTTGGGAGGTGGGGAAGTATTGCTCAGGACAGGCTTTAGAATAATACAGAGCAGCTCCAAACCTGTTTCCTCACTACTGATGTGGAGATGTGACCCAGGCTTCCTGCACAGGTCTGCCAGTCTGTTCCCACCATGACGAAACTCCCCCTCAAAAACTGGAAGCCCAGATAAACCCTTTCCTTACATCAGCTGATTCTGGTTGTATGTCTTCTTCAATAATGAGAAGATAACTCTTTCACATCCTGTGCAGAGACAAGGGGAACTTGAGTAACTACACAGATTTCAGTAAGAACAAAACGGAAAGACTTTGAGTGATTTTACGACATTCCATAAAACAACAGCAATGTGTTAGTATGATAGCAAGCAAAAGATAGATATTAACAACAGAACAGTATAGACAGTTGATAACGAGATCCATATGGACAATTACTTTCTGACAAAGATGACTAGGTCATTAAGTGAGGGACAAGTAATATATTCATTAATTTTTGCTGTAATAATTTAATACCCAATTGATGCCAAATAAGGAACCTTGACCTTTATCTCACATCATATATAAAAATTAACTTGAAATGGATCATTAAATATAAAACCTAATTGAGCTCAATTAAATTTAAGCATGATACCTAAACATTCTAAAAAAAAACCACAGCAGAAAAACCTTTGTTACAGATGATTTCTTGCAGAGATAGAAGAACACAAATTCCACCTACCAAATGCACTGCGTCAAAATTGAAACTTTTTGTTCTTCAGAAAACATTTTAGGCAAATGAAGACTAAAGTGACAAACTTGGAGGAAATGTATAAAACTGCATGCATAATGAAATATTTCTGTCCAGGAAACATAAAAGAATACTTGCAACACGGTAATAAAAGGCAGACGTGTCATTCAGAAATGGGCAAACTTTACAAAAGGAGATACAGAGTTCGTCAATATATGCTTGCAAAGAGCCAGGCCTGGTGGTATAGACTGTAATCCCAGCCAATAGGAAAACAGAGACATGAACATGGCAAGTTGAAGGTCAGCCTAAGCAACTTAGTAAGGCTGGAGAGAGGGCTCAGAGGATAAAGCACTTGCCACACAAGTGTCCTTGAATTTGGACCCACCGATTCCACTAGAGCTGGACAGGAAGCATGAGTCTTCACAATCCCAACGAAGCTCCTGGCTCAGATGCCCTGGTGCATGGAGCAGCGAACAATGAGAACTGAACCTCAAGTGCAGAAGAAAGAGAGGACCAAAGCCCCAAAGTTGTCCCCTAGCCTCCATGCATGCACCTACACACGCATGCATACGCACATGCTCTCGTTGACCAGGAAAATGCAAATAACAACAACCTCAAACAACTGTACCTAAATTTTCAAAAACTTGCAGTAATACATGTGGCAAATATATGAATGCTACTTAGAAAGATTAACGATTTCTTTTAAAATATATTTTTATGCTTTTTGAGAGAGAAAGAAAAAAATATGAGTATGGCAGGGCCTTTTGCCACTGGAAGCAAACTCCAGACACATGTGCCACTTTGTGCACCTAGCTCTACGTGGGTACTGGAGAATCAAACTTGGACTGACAGGCTTTGCAAGCAAGCAACTTTAGCCACTGAGCCATCTTCCCAGCAGTTTGGCAACTTCTTTATTAACTATTTTAAAATTTTCATTTATTTATTTGAGATAGAAGGAGAGAAAGAGAGAGAAAGAGGCATATATAGAGAGAGAATGGGTACACCAGGGCCTCCAGCCTCCACAAACAAACTCCAGATTCATGCACCACCTTGTGAATCCAGCTTACATGGGCCCTGGGGAATTGAACCTAGGTCTTTTGGCTTTGCAGACAAGCTCCTTAACTGCTTATCCATCTCACCAGCCCAGTTTGAAAACTTCTAATTAAAGTACATACATCTTCACCACAGGAATCAGCCTCTACACTTTACTCTAGGGAAAATAAGAGATATTCACACCAAGATGTTCACAGAAGCTGTGTGTATCATAGCCCAACCTAGAAATGACTCAAGATTCTTTCATAGATGGCAACCAGACAGGTAGGCAATGATATTTGTGCAGAGGTTAAGGACTATCAATCATCCATAAAAATGAGAAAACTGCAGAGGCAGATAAAAATGTTGATTCATTTCAAAAGCATAATGTTAAAATGAAAGAAGGAAGAAAAAGATGACAGAGTGTATCATTCCACTGATAAGAGACTTGAGAAAAACGAGGCATTACGTCAGCGATCTCCGGATGCTGGAGGTGAAGAAAGAAGATGGACAGAGAAGAAGTGTCAGAGGGACCTCTGGGTGAGGAGCAAGATGCTGTGTACCATGGCTGCTGATGAGTAGACCACTGTGTAGTTTTAAAAGCACAATGAATCTTACATGTAAAATCGATGGATTTTATTATATATGTTATTATCTCAATAATGTTGATAAAATACCCTTCATGTTAATTAATAGGTGGGGTTTTTTTGTTTTGTTTTGTTTTGTTTTCTCTTTCTACCAAGTAAACAACGGGTGAGAGGCTGGGGAGATGGCTCAGTGGATAAAACACTTGCCATGCAAGCCTGAGTACCTGAGTTCAGTCCCCAAAAAGCCAGGTAAGTAAGACCCCGTAGTTCAAGTGTCTATAATCCCAACACATCTATGGGCAAGAAGAGGAGGTGGAGACAGGAGAACTTTCCAGAACATTATGGGCCAGGTAGGCTGGTGAACTCACAGTGAAAAGTGAGAGGCTGTTTCCCAAACAGTATAGAAGGTAAGGACCACGTCCAAAGTTGTCCCCTCTCTGTGCCCACCACACACATGCTGTGGCATGTGCCCTCTCTCTCCCTCTCTCTCTCAATCTCTCTCTCTCTTAAAAAAAACAATTGGCCAGCTGGTTCATAATGCCTCTGCCACATGTGTTCATGGCTATAGCCACTGATGAACAAGGCAAAAACTCTTATTGGTGGATATTGAAATTGGAATTTTATATAAATTTAGACTTTTCATGAGTCAAAAAAAAAAATGTTCTTTTTCAGCCATTTTAAAATGAATAAAGACATGTTAGCCCATGGGCCATGCTGGTTGTGGTGAGTACGTTTTATAGTTCACCATCCCCTGAGCTGGGGAATTCTGTGAAATGCCGAGTGAAAGTGGAAATCATTCTTTTGTTTCTCATAAGGAAATGTTTGTGACTTGTCACCGTTTTTTGTACCTGTCACAGTTTCCTCAGTAGATAGTTTGGGAAAGTAAGCTTGCTTCTCTTTCTGGTTTGCTAAAACTTTGTAACGTCATAAGGGTGAGTTGAATTTATTGAATGTGTGTGTTTATTGTAAAACTCATATTTTCTTGTTTTCTCATTAATAAAATATGTAAATCAATAATTCAGTCATGAATTCTGGGAATTAAACCCATTTTAGTTGTGTTATATTCTTGCCTTTTAAAAGTGTAGCAGTGAGTTTTTCTTTTAGAATATTTTTATACTGTGTGTGTGTACATTTGTATGTGTGCCGGCACATGACTGCATATAGATGTGTGTTGTGCATGTTAGTATAGAGGTCAGGGTTCAACATGGGATGTCATGCCTCCAGCACCATCCATCTTTTCTGTGGTAATTTTTCTTACATACCTGGAACACATCTAATTAGGGTAGACTGGGTGTCCAGTGAGCCCAGGGATCTGCCATCTTGGCTTCCCCAGTGCTGGGCTACAAACTCTGGTTCTCATGTGTGGGACAAATACTTTAATAACTGAGCTATCTCCCCAACCTCTAGGACTTGTTGCATTGTATCTATGAGTGAGTTTATCCTTTTTCTATTTTTTCTTCAATTTTAGTCAAGCTAATCTACTCTGCATGTTTCCATTCATAAATTTGTATTTATCTGCTTTGAATATTTAATAGAAGTTACTTTAAAGTTAACCTGAGCTTATTTTTTTATTGGGATATTTAAAACTTCTTATTCTCATGACTTTCTAATTAAATGTCTATTTTTATTTCACCGTAAATTGGTAACTTGTTTTATATTTTAGATGTGTCTGACAAAACATACAAAGTCCGCAAATATGTGCAAATCAATATTTATCTTTTAGAAAGAATAGATTAGGGGCTGGAGAGATGGTTTAGTGGTTAAGTCACTTGCCTGTGACGTCTAAAGACCCATGTTTGACTCTCCAGATCCCACATAAGATGCACAAAGCAAGCGCAAGGTCACACATACCCACTAGGTGGCACAAGCATCTGGAGTTCTATTGCAGTGGCTGAGGCCCTGATGCACCAATTCTCTCTCTCTCTCTCTTTCTCTAAAATAAATAAAAATAAAAAGAATAGATTAAACCTATAGTCTGAAACCATGTTTTAAATAGCTTGTAAATTTGTTTATTCATTTGCAAGGGGAGACAGAGAAAGAAGAGAGATAATGAATGAATGAGAATGGGTGCACCAGGGCCTCTAGCCACTGCAAAAAGAACTCCAGACACACACGCCCCTTTATGTCTGGCTTTACGTAGGTACTTGGAAATCGAAACCTGATCCTTAGGCTTTGCAGGCAAGTACCTTAGCTTGCTGAGACATCTCTTTAGCCCTGAAACCATTGTTTTACTTTGGAATGTGTATTCTTTCCTACATTTATCACAATGAATGATGTATTTGTAGTCAGTGTTGCCTCTGATTTTATTGTTCCTGTTAGCCCCAGTTTTGCTTTTCTTTTTCTCTCTTCAGGATTTTATTTAGACACACTGGTACAAGTTTACTTAGTAAACGTTCATTTATCTTTTATAATTCTCAGGTGGACAAAATTAGGTTAATCATCACCCTTGGTTCCTAACAGATTCCTGGCACTGGACTGTGCAAAGTCTCCCCTGGACTTGAACACTCGTGAGCTCAGCTCACAACTGGAGGTCAACAATCTCGGTGGTTCACTCATCATGTGCTCTGAGTGGCTTCTCCTCTCCGCTTTTATGTATCTTGTCAGCATTCTGCTTCCCTTAGATTTTAAATTCTTCAAGTCTATTCTTGGAGAGGTTTTAAAACCTTCAGTGTTTTCACACTGAAAGGTAACACATCCTAAAGTTATTCCATGAGTTTACTTGCTCCCTCCCCTCTGCCCCCAAAATGATGCAGAGATCTTCCTGGACTGATTACAACATCATTTCTCCAGGAACATGCTAATAGTCAGGTGTGTCCTACTCAGCTTGTGACTTAAACCTACAAGTTAGATATTATCACTGTTGTACTCTGCGGGCACATTTGTTGAAGTTTTCTTGATGTCACCATTACCTTCTTGTCACTACCCCCAACCAAAAGCAGTTAATGGAAGGAAGGCTGTTTGTTTTGGCTCACGGTCTCAAGAGGAACCTCCAAGATGGAAAGATGGTACAGCAGAGGCTGGCATCATCTCTGCCACAGCAGGTGGCAAGCAGCAACAAGAGAGTGAGGTCAGTTCTGCTGAGGGGAGCTGGCTATAACATCCTTAAGCCTTCCCAGAACATCACACCTCCCCTCGCAAGGCTCTACCTCCCAAATTACCATCAGCTGGGAATCAAGCTTTCAAGATACATGACCTTGTGTGGGAAAACTATTTCAAACCATGACATATAGGTAACCACAGTGATTCCACCCAACATTTATTCTTGCCTTTAAGTCTATCCATTTGATGCAACGCCCTCTTTCCTGAAGTATATCCCTTGGTATTTTGTTTTGTGAAAGTCTATGTCAGTCCTCAGGCTCTCTCATTGGCCTTGAACTTACCTGATTAGGGTACACTGGCTAGCTAGGGAGAACCTGGGGACTCTTCTGTCATCCCTGGGACTAAAAAAGTATGCCACCATATGCAGTTCCTTTTGCAAGGGTCTGGGAATTGAACTCAGGTGCTCATGCTGTTAAGGTGAACCCTTTCTTGATTCAGCGTAGGACATCCACCTTTAATAGGTTTGACTTCTGGCCAGGCATACAAAGCGGACAACGTTTGCCATTTAACCATGACTCAGCACCCATTATGTCTATGAGTTCATTGCATAGGGGGCACCTGCGTGTGCACCCCCTATGTAAAAGTGCTCTGTGTGTGCAATAAAGTGTTCTTCCCTGCTTTGCGCTGCAGCTGGTGTTTGCAAATGTCTGCCCCGTGCATCTTCCTCCTGCTGGACTTGCCCCCCTCTGTGCCCCACAAACAAACCCCCCGAAAGCTGTCATCTCCTGACACTCAGCTGTCTCCCAGCCCCATCATTTCATCAAGTTCCTCTTTTACCATTTCAAGCACAGTAGCCATCCAGTATTCCCCTCAGCGTCTGATGGCTCGGAGATATTTCATGTGTCTAATTCTTCTATCCTCTAGTTCTGACATGTTTCCCTCATTTTCTCATTGTGTCTTCTTGCTGCTGCTTCCATCTTCTTATTGTTCTGTTTTTGTTTATACTTTTCTTTTTGACATTTTGACACAGTTATGCTAGCCTAGTTGTCCGAGAACTTGCTACATTGAACAGGCTGGCCTCACACTTGAGGTGATCTTCCTGCCTCTGCCTCCCGAGTGCTGGGTTTACAGGCGTATACTACCATTTTAGACCTTTCTTTGATGAGGCAGGGTCCCATTTATCTTAGGGCCTAGGGTGGCCTCAAATTCACTAGCTGAGGATCACCGGGACGTGCGTGCGTGCGTGCGTGTGTGTGTGTGTGTGTGTGTGTGTGTGTGTGTGATGTGTTTGTGCTTGGAACTGTGTGTGAGTGTGGGCAAATGTGTGAGGGCAGAATGCAACTGTAACCCTCAGTCCTCACATTCTGCCTTGTTTTGGAGGCAGGGTCTCTCTTTGTTCGCTAACGCATGTGCCAGGTGAGCTGGCCCACAAGCTTCCGGGTAATGCTCACTCTCTTTGTCCCTTCTTGCCCAAGGTATGCTGGGATTGCAGGCACTAGTTAGTGTCAGGGCATCTGACTTTGGTGGGCTCTGCCTATCTGAACTGAGGTCCTCACAATTGCATGGCAAGTCCTTTATCCACTGGGCCATCTCCCCAGCCACACCTCGGAACTTCTGATCCTCCTCCTGTCTCCACCTCCCCCAGTGTTGGAATCACAACCACCGCCACATCCAGTTTATGTCACTGAGAAGCAAACCCAGGGCTTTATGCATGCTGAGCAGGAAGTCTACCAAATGTGTCACATCCACAGCCTTTGCTTTCTTTCTTCTTTCTGTTTACTTGTTTATTTATTCACAAGCAGAGCAAGGGATAGGGAGAAGGGAAACAGAGACAAAGGGCACACCAGAACCTCCAGCTGCAAATGAATATGAGATGCATGCACCTTGAGTATCTGGGTTTATGTGGGTTTGGGGGGAATCAAACCTGCGTCATTAGGCTTTGCAAGCAAGGGCCTTAACTGCTGAGCCATATCTCCAGTCATTTTCTTTCTTTTTTTTTTAATTTGAGAGAGAGAGAGACAGAGAAAGCGAGAGAGAGAAGGAGAGAGAGAGAATTGGTACGCCATGGCCTCAGCCACTGCAACCAAACTTCATATGCTTGTGCCACCAAGTGTGCATGTGTGACCTTGCACTTGCCTCACCTTTGTGCTACTGGCTTACATGGGATCTGCAGAGAGTTTAAACATGTGTCATTGAGCTTTGCAGGCAAGCACCTTAACTGCTGAGCAATCTCTCCAGCCCAGTTTTCTTTTCTTTTTTTTCTTAAGTGAGTTTTTCATTGTCTTTGGAAACTTTGCCAGTGGGAATACTTTTTGACCTAGGTTAAAGTTGTGTTCCCTTGAAGAGGTTTTACAGATGCATCTACAGTTGCCTGGTGGTACCACTCAGCCGGAAATCACTTTAAAATCAATTTCCCACTTGAACTTCAATTTCTAACATGCAGGTGACAACAAACACATTTGCATATAGGTTTGATGCTGACTCTGGTTCCTCGGGGGAAAATTCATTTTCCCTCTACCTAGTGTCAAAATCAGTGACAGCTACTCTACAGCCTGTGCCTTTCCACCTTGTCATTTTTCTTATCACTGACCCTCACGTAGTGCTCAGGCCCATTCCCATGCAGGATTTTGCAAGTCTCCTTCTAGAATCTCCACCCACCTGGAATCACACACATTGAATGGCCCGGTTCTCATGTGTAGCGATCTGGTGTCATTACAGATGCTTTTGAGAATAAATTGGGCTCCAGTTGATAATCATACCAAGGAATATGGCATTGGCTAGTACTATACCAAGCTTCTCAAGATGTGTGATCATCCTGCACATGGCGATACCAATGTCAAAACTTAGTCTAACTGGCTACTGGGATTTTGCAGGCCCTGTTTGGAAAACCACTGCTACCTCCTGACATCTAAGTTTCCCCACCTTTGCATTTTCTCTGTGGATTTTTATTTCCTCCAAGCTCAGTGGAAATTTTTATTATGTTTATGAAAATCTCTTATTTTCCTATTCTCATTGTTTCCAACAAGAAAGGTATACAGGCGATTTAATCTAGCATGTTACCATAAATAGAAGGCTCTTCCCTCATCCTCAGAGGCAGTGCAGAGTATCAATTTAAACATGCATTTGTTGTGTCTAGAAACTCGTGAAGGAAAAACTGGAATGAAAAAAACTATCTTTCCAAATCTAATGGAGGTCCATTGTTGTTATGGCTTTATGTTGTGATACTACCTAGAAAACTGTAATGTTCCAGGAACACAAATAAATGTGACTACGCACTGGAGGAATTAATACTATCATGGGGGAGGGGTGAGAAAGTACAGAGACATGGAACAGTGGCAATCCAAGTGTTAAGATAGTGCCTCAAATGGTAGAGAACTAATAAGACAAGAAGTGTACTGCCAGCAATGCAGAACTACATATTTGGTTAAAGATTCACAAAAGCTGAATTTTTAGCCCAGTTTTCATGAATGGATAAAATTTGAAGAAGAGTTTTAACATTGGCCTGCTTTTCATTCTTTAGTATGAATAGTTTCTTGGTGTGCCCCCGAAGTTAAAGGGGAGAAAAAGTCCAGCACTGTTATTTAAGCTTTTAGATGGATCATGAGAATGAGAAAAGGGTTATAAGAGGAGTTTTTTATTTGAGCATTGTGGTGCATGCAGATTTTTTTATTCCCTTGTTGTTTAGTGTAAGTTGCAGAAATTTTCATGTTGCCTCTAACAATGAGATGATAACAAGCATTCTCTCTTAGCCTTGCTCTCCAGCACCAGTTTACCAGGTCAATAGTGCAGTGAGCCATGTGAGATCAGCACCAGAGGATACTTCTGTGAACATTTGGGGGCTACTTTATGGTTATTGGTGGGAGGTATGTAGACAGATGGAAATGTTCCTGCAATGCACCCTTTGGGAGCTCTCCTCAGGAAAGAACCAGAATCATGTGTAATAGCAAGGAAGAGCTGGATAAAACTCAGTAGCATAGGCCAGTAAGCTAGGAAGGAGATATAAAGGGAATAGACAGGGAGGAAATAGGGGTCCTGATAGAATGGTATTGTATATATGGAAGTAAAAGAACAGGTTAATTGGGATGAAAAGGCCTAAGTGAGATCAGGGGAAGAGGTTGAGTAGGGAAAGGTGGAGAGAGGGTTAATCAAAATCTAAGAGGATATAAATAAGTCATATGGAAACCTACTCTTTTGTAGAATGGAACACACAGGAGCCATATATTGTTACTAGAAAATTGTCAATGCCAGGGATGGGACACCTTCCAGTGAGTTGTTGGCCAGAGAGGTCCCTGATGCCCCCAAACCATTACATGCCATTGACAAGGCCCTTGGTTTTCCACCAGACATAGATGGTAAGACCCTATTGCTGAAGACTCCACATACTTGGGCTGCAAGGTCACTGAGATAACCTGCTGGAAATGAGCTAAATACCTCCTCCGTATAGACCAGATGACAGAAAGCTGGAAAAAGCCACGTGCCATGCAATTCAATGGGAGAGAGAGAAATCACAATGAAGATACCCAACAGTGGACAATGCAAGCCTTATATTTGGCCAGCCAGGCCAAATGAGCCAATAGGTGCACGTGCTCCTCCAGACACAAAATGGCCTGGATATCCATGACCTCACAGTGCCTGACACTACCTACACAAGACCATCATAATAGGAAGAAAAGATCATGACATCAAAATAAAAGAGAGACTGATTGAGTGGGGGAGTGGATATGATGGAGTATGGAGTTTCAAAGGGGAAAGTGGGCGGAGGGAGGGAATTACCATGGGATATTGTTTATAATTATGGAAGTTGTCAATAAAAATATTTTTAAATAAATAAATAAAAATAAAAGATAAAAAAGAAAGAGCTGGATACATTTCATTAACTCTTGATACGCAAACGTAGGATAAAAAATGGGGTGAAAAGCGCACGTGGATAATGTGTCTAGTTTGGAAGAATGCATTCTTTTTAAAAGTCAAACTATTTTCTTCATTATGACTTATATCACCAGGGGGATACCAAGCCAGTTCACACGTTATAAGGGTTCAGAAGCTGCCCGTGTTAATTTACCTGACTAGAAGTTGGAAGTCATGTTGTGATTCTAAGCATGTAGCCACATCTTCCTAAGTTCTATGAATCCTGTGTTGGAAAAGCCTCATTATAAACCGAGCAAAGAGTTTCTGCTTCTGCGTTTGTTTTGAAATCTTGGTGGATGCGGTCATGATTAATCAAAACGTTACTTAGAAATATTAGTGTAGCATGGGTGATGACTTTCAGATACGTCCATGCTATGGGAACATTTCTAGAATATAAAAAAAACAAATAGTACATTGTAGTGTACAACACATATTCATATGCACAAAAGAAACGATCTCCAACAGATATGCAATATATTAAATGCTAAATAAGAAGGAAAATGAGGGCTGGAGAGATGGCTTAGCGGTTAAGCGCTTGCCTGTGAAGCCTAAGGACCCCGGTTCGAGGCTCGGTTCCCCAGGTCCCACGTTAGCCAGATGCACAAGGGGGCGCACACGTCTGGAGTTCGTTTGCAGAGGCTGGAAGCCCTGGCACGCCCATTCTCTCTCTCTCCCTCTATCTGTCTTTCTCTCTGTGTCTGTCGCTCTCAAATAAATAAATAAAAAAATTTTAAAAAATCCTAAAAAAAATAAATAAATAAATAAATTTTTTTTTTAAAAAAAGGAAAATGATATCAGATTAACAGTCTTACTTCCAGGATAAAATGACAAACATGGATGTGATAACTAAGTAAAAAAAATATAATGTTATGTGCTCTCTCATAATTTTCTTTTAAGGACTTATTTTTAGCATAAAATATTATGGTATTTGGAGGTAAAAGATTTCTTTGTTGTTTTATTTTTCTTGTTCTCTTTGCTTGTCTTTTTAAAAAAATATTTGTTTATTTATTTGAGAGAGATACAGAAATAGGCAGGTGGAGGGGGGAATGGGAGCGCCAGGGGCTTCAGCCACTGCAAACGAACTCCAGATGCCCCCGTGTGCATCTGGTTTATGTGTGTCCCGGGGAGTTGAACCTGAGACCTTTGTCTTCATAGGCAAGCACCTTAACCCCTAAGCCATCTCTTCAGCCCCTCTTTTGCTTACCTTTTTGAGACAGAGTCACATGTAACCCAGGCTGGTTTATGACTGAGGATGTCCTTGAATTCCTGATTCTTCTGCCTGCATCTCCCAAGTGTTGGGATTAGAAGCATATACCTTCATGATAAATTAGAAATAAGAGTTCTGACAGCTACAGCAAGAAACTAGGATGAGTGATGGTGTGATGGTATTGTAATTCTACTACATGTTGAAGATGAGAAGTGAAAAAAGTGAAATGAAAAAGAAAATAGAAGTTGACAGTGAGAAGTGGAAAATGCTAGGTTTGAAATGTAAAACCATGTGTAATTGCTTCTAAATAATCTTTAAAAATAAGCAAGATGTATATAACTCCAACAAAATCACTACAAAATAAAAAAAAATTATATACATAGGAATCCAATAAAGGAAGTAAAGAAGAATATTAAAAAATAGTCATCTAAAAACGGGGCTGGAGAAATGGCTTAACAGTTAAGGTGCTTACCTGCTAAGCCTAAGGACCCAGGTTCAGTTCCCTAGTACCCACATAAGCCAGATGCACAAGGTAGGGCAGGTGTGTGGAGTTCATCAGCAGTGGCTAAAGGCCCTGGCACAACCCATTCTCATTCTCTCTCTTCTCTCACATAAGCAAAGCTATTTTTAAAAATATTCATCTAAGAGAAAGTATAAATGGAATAATAAATAAAAACTGAAAGGACAGGGCTGGAGAGCTGGCTTAGTGGTTAAGCACTTGCCTGTGAAGCCTAAGGACCCTGGTTCAAGGCTCGATTCCCCAGGACCCACATTAGCCAGATGCACAAGGGGGTGCATGCATCTGGAGTTCGTTTGCAGTGGCTGGAAGCCCTGGCACGCCCATTCTCTCCCTCTCTCTCTCTCTCTCTCTCTCTCTCTCTCTCTCTCTCTCTCTCCCTCCCTCTTTCTCTGTCTGTAGCTCTCAAATACATAAATAAACAAAAATAATTTTTAAAAAACTGAAAGGACAAATAGAAAAAAAAATGGTAAGATGGTAGACTTTAACATCACTTGATCAGTAATAACGTTATATATTTGCAAAAAGGTAGAGTTTGGATAGAAAATAAGTCTACTAACTTGTAAGAAACAGACCTTGAATAAAGACCCAATAAGTCAAAAGTGTCAAAATGACAGGTACCAGAGGTACAGTGAAGGCACAAAAATTGCAACTGAGTCTGAGTGAAGCCACCTCTATTTACACCTCATGGAAATACATTCCTGTGTTCACTTTTCGTTGCTGGGTATTTCAGTAGTTCCCTTCGTGTTGCTGGGACCAAGCACCTGACCCAAAGCAACTTATGGAAGGAAAGTGCCTATTTTGGCTCACAGTCTCAAGGGGAAGTTTCATGGTGGCAAGGGAGAGCACGGCACAAGCAGGAGCTGGCCATCACTTCTGCCACAGCAGGCGGAAAACGGCAGCTGGAGAGTGAGCCGAACCAACACTGGCAAGCTAGGGGCTAATAAACCTCAAGGTTTGACCCCAGTGACACACCTCCAGCAAGGCTCCGCCTCCCAAGTTGTCCCCAGCTGGGCACCAAGCGTTCAGGACACATGAGTTTATGGGGGACATCTGATTCAAGCCACTGTACTGTGCACACTTAGAGTTTGAATGTTGCAGTTACCTTCTCACACTGCTGGGACAAAACACCCCACCAGCAGCTGGTGGAAGGAAGGGACTTATTTCTCTTTACAGTTTTGAGGCTCCACCACCAGGAGAAGTAAAGCGAGCTACTGTAGAATAGATAAATCCAGTTCCAAAAATTACAGGAGAATGAAGACAAAGCCATTGAGATACAACAAAACTCATAAGGATGGCACCATAATAAAAAGAACCAACCGGGCGAGGTGGTGCACACCTTTAATCCCAGCACTCAAGTGACAGAGGCAGGAGGATCTCGTGAGTTCGAGGCCAGCCTGAGACTACACAGTGAGTTCCAGGTCAGCTGGGTCAGGTAGAGCAAGATACTACCTGTTGATTAGAGAGACCTACAAGGTTTCCCAAAAGAAGATAGATTTCTGTCAGAGCACTTGATGACCCACCAAGGTTAATGTTAAAACCCTACCGAAAAAGACACCATACGCTGTTGATACAGAACATGGAGAGACATGGCTGGAATCTGGAAGAGAGTCCATCTCCAGACAGTTAGCTTGTCTAGTGCCAGAAGGTGCTACATGAGTGACGGGGTGGGGGGGGGTTGGGGGGGGGAAATGACCAACATCTGTCTAAGCAATTCATGGTCTAAGCTACTCAGCAGCAAACAAACTGGTATGATGCTCACACAAGTGCAATAGTGGCACACAGCCATGGTGGGTAACCAACTGCTTTTGCATTGGCTAACAGATCTGCTCAGTGGAATAGAACCCATAGCTGGAGCTGGGAATCAAGTCAGAACCATATTCAAAAAATGAGCCCACTCTCCATTATCAAGCTCCCACCAATCTTGGGCTACAAGAGGGCCTATACCTATTAAATTCTTTCTAAAATAATAATAGTTATCCCATTTATCCAGTGCTGACTTCACTCTCCAATAGAAAATCTGCTTCTCTTTTTTTCAGATGGATACAGAACCTGAGGAGAGAATCAGCCCATTGCACCCCACCAGGGCCCCAGCTGAAACCATAGAGGAATTGGGGAAATAAGCAAGTGTGCTGCTTTCTTGGTAAACAAGGGTGAAGGAGATAGACACAGAGAACACTCAACTCCTACTAAACTAGATATCCAGAGACACAGAGGCTCCCGAGACCTCATCACTGACGTAGACCTGAAACAAACCCACCATGGCTCAGGGAAATTTGAGGAAGAGAGGATGGAAAGATTGTGAGAGCCACATGTTGGGACATTATGCACAGAGACAGTGCCTCTTCCTCAGAACTAAGGGTTAACCCACAATGCATGACCCCCATCCCCCAACAAGGAAGGTCCCTTCAGAGGGGGGAGGACAGGGAGGTACCAACATGGATGTTTACACACGGAGTATGTACATAACTAATAAAGAGAAAAAGAAATAAAACAAAATCTTCCCTTAAAAAAATAAAAACCAATAACAAAATGAAGTAAAATAAATTTTATGTTATATTTAACAAAAACCACCCATCCCTTCCGTAAATTAAAGATCACAATATCTGAAATTAGAAGTCAGGGGGTAAGTTTGGCAACAAAGGGTCTATAGCAAAGACAAGATAAAAATATTACAGGGAAGTCAATAGAACATATTCAGAAACACTGGGAAAAATAAAATTGAAAAAATAAATCAGTGTATATTATAACTTCCTTCTGGGATTTCATAGTGGCAAGAGCTCTTGTATTTCAAACATTGTTTATGTTTCTAGCTTTATATCACATACTAATGTGGGCTCATTGCATAACGTCAGACAGATTATAGTGGATGATGTTGTCGGTTACAATCTGAGAATAAAACCAGGAGCTTTTAACCTCCAATATCACATAGGCTTTTAGTTAATATTTTGATCCACTCATTCCTAGAGCACCTGGGAGAAAAATTAAAATAGCCCATAGCGATTGAAGAAGATACCAAAGATGGGATTGAAGAAGTATGATAATAGTAAGGTAATCGGCTCCCTGGTCCCCCCCCCCCCCTGCCGGAGGCAGTTCCAACCTTGCTGGCTGTAACCTTGACTGTGAACTCCAAAGAATGGAAAGAACAAGAGCTTGGCCCGTAATGAAAGGAAATCTCGTCAAATGGTCTATCAACGCTTACATTCTCGTGGAGGAAGTCCTGTGAGGTAGTTTCCAGAGTCTTTTCATCCTTTTCTCGAAAAAGAAAGACTAGCTAAATGGAGTCCCTGGGAACAATGTTAAAAGTAGAATAAAAGATGTTTGATCAGTCGACGGGCTTCTTTATAGAAAAGCAATGCCTAATAAAAGCATAGTAATGGTAAAAAAATTTTGTAGAATTAGCAAGGCAAGCAATTGATAAAAATAGGCACAAAAATAAAGACAGAGATTTTAGGAGAGAGGGGTTGAAATGATACATCCTGAAACCTCTGATTAATTGTTAAGGATAGTTCACTCAGACCTATATGCATTCTGAGGCACATAAGTACTCTTGTAAGAGAAATAGAGAGGGGGCAGAGTGGGAAGGGGCAAAAAATAAATCTGCTTCTATTCCCACCTCAATCCCTATTTTCCAAATGACCACAAACATGATAAATAAGAAAATGGCATTAAAACAGCCAAATCCACAAAGTGGAAAATTCTACAAGACAAATGGCTTGGTTTCCTTACTAATGACAACAGATAAAAGAAACTCTAAAATATTAAAAGCAGTATAAGAGATATAGCCAAGCACAGAGCATGATGCTCATTTTGACCCTGATTAGGGGTGGAGGGGACTTAAAGGCATACTCTTGAGGTAACAAAGGAAATGACAGTGTGGATTAGCACAAGATAATTAAGGATTGTTTTGTCATCCTTTGAATGGAACCAGGGTCCCCACACATTCCAGCAACACTTAGTCACTTTCCTAGCTTATCGTTATTTTATTTTGGTCTTGTGTATCTTAAAAGGCATCATTGTCGGAACATTTATAGGTCAAACTGTATGTTGGCTAGGTCTTGGTTGGAAATATTACAGCAAAACATATGAGAAGAGATGATAGATAAAACAGGAATGTTAAGATATTGATTGGGGTTGAAATTCATACACGTGGCGTGAGGTCTCAGCCTGGCCTCGATCTCCCAGCGATCCTCCCTACGAGTACTAGAGTTAAAGGCATGTACCACCACTCCCAGCAGAGAGAATGGATGTGCCAGGGCCTCTCGCCACTGCACTCAAACTCCAAATCCATGCATCACTTCATGCGTCTGGCTTCCGGGGAATCGAACTCAGGTCATTAGGCTTTGCAGGCAAGCGCCTTAACCACTGAGCAATCTCTCCAGGCCTTGGGGTTATTTTTTTCTTTCTTTCTCTACTTGTGTGATTCTGAACGTGTATAGTCGCATCCATCTGAAGACAAAGTGGAGGTGTCACTGTGTGTCAAAAGTTCAGAGTGTTCTTTATTTCCTTGTATTCTCCTGACTCAGTGCACCGAGCCTGGTTTGAGCTTGACCCACATGCAGACCCAGGCCGTTTCCTGGCTGGCACATTACAGCCCGAGTTGTGCTCTTCTGTTCTTATATTTTCTCTGCCTATGACTGTATGAGACAAGGTCGTGCAGGTCCCACTCCAGCCTGGCAAGCATTGTCCGTCTTTTGTCTGCCTCGGTTCAGAATGCAACCTCGAGCTCAATTAGCCCAGAACTCTTTACTTTGGAGAATAAAACTGACCCTTTGAATTCAATTTGGCTGGGATCTTTGTGATTATGTTCAATTGGCAGAAGCCTGGAGGGCAGACTGTCACCCACACCCACCCCTTAGCTGCAGGAAGGAGTCAGGTAACAGAAAGCTGAATCAAGGGACAGTATTGTGGAAATAGTGGAGAATTATGCTTGAGCCAGAGCTAAGGTCACTTATCCAGGAAATAACAGTGTTAAAATTTTGAGAGGAATTAAGTGTTGGCATCAGGTACCTAAGAAAGCAAAATAAGAACCACAGACAGAGTAGAGACAGGGAAATGACGGTGCGTTCGTTGCTGGGAAGGAAGAGGAGGAAAACCGTGACAATGACAGGGTAAGGTGGGCACAAAAGATTGCTCTGGTGGGAGAAATCTTCGCCCTAGGAAGAAAGGAAGATGGAAAGGCAGAGAGATCAGCACCCAGGGGGAGACTAGCACACCATGGTATCAATTCTGCCCCAACTGCACGTCAGTGATGGCCCAGAGGCTGGGATGGACCGGGCACTAAAGAGATGGAAAAGGAGATGCAGAGAGCTAGCTGCCAGGATCCAAGTGTGTCCAAGGAGGGGCCAGTGGAGTCCTCTGATGAAACGGCTTGTTCTGCATGTTATGGAAGAGCCCCGGAAAAGTGATGATGTCAGGAAGAGGAATGCTGTCCTCCAGGAAAGTTTATTCTCCGACCCACAGGCTTTCCCCAAACCCACCCCATCTCCCTGGCAAGGTTTCTGAAGAACAACATCCCTTGGATCTAAGCATGATGTAATGGCCTAGAAGCTCTGATGGACACGGAGAAGCCGATCGCGCCTGTTCCTCTGCTGAGTCAGGCTTGCTTAAATTTCTTGTTTTCTGTCCACGGAGAAAGGCACATTGTGGCAATATAATGACAGCAAAACTGCGTTTTTAAGGAAAAAAAAAATGACCAGCTTATACAGTGAATTTTTTAAAGTTTATTAATTTTATCAACACATTTTCTGGGTTTAACTATCTAAACTGTATTTTCTGAACTATTAACACTTACAGAAATTTGAGTACACATATAACTCAAGAATAACTTTAGCTGTTTCAACACATATTTTCATTAGAACCATAAAAGATCAAGATATTAAAAGTTAACTAGTGTTTCCTGGGGTGTTTTCCCATAGATCAAAACAATTATAGAATTAGAATATCCAATGCATACATGATATTTGAAAGTACGTCTGTTTCAACCTTCCCCAGGGCATGTGAATAACTTCTAAGAAAGCTTGAAAATTTTTATAAATCAACAACTTTTAAGAGGGTCTACAATAATAAAGACATAATTCTCCAAATATCTGGCCGGTAATTTGCATTAATGTCCTTAATTGTTTATTTATTTATTTATTTATGTATTTGTGAGGAGGGGAGAGAAAGAGAATGGACATACTAGGGCCTCTAGCCACTGCAAACAAACTCCAGATGCATGTACCACCAAGTGCATCTGGCTTACAGGGTAGTAGAGGATTGAACCTGGGTCTTCTGGTTTTGTAGGCAAGTGCCTTAACCACTAAGCCATCTCTCCAGCTCCATCCTTGAATTATTTCAAGCATATTTTAGTGTCTTGCTTCAGTGTACAAAGCTAACTGAAACCCAGGTGAAAATACCAGGACAATAATTTCAAAGCAAAAAAAAAAAATTGTTGTAAAGATAGGAGATGGGGAAAAATGCTGAGAAAGATACAAGTCATGCTTTAAATAATCTAGGGTTTTGATAAAATGGGTCATAATGTCTGATGAAATGATTCTTTTCCTTGGTTTTGTTCCATTCTTGTTTGCCTTTCCTACCTGTATTGCCACCAATTTACTGAGAGATCTAGAACGAATGTATGAACAACACCAGTGTCCATGCAGATCCAATGAGTTGATGGGAGTAGAATGCTCCAAGTTTCGTTAGTTTATAATCCTGTAGATCCTTTACTGACACAAGTGGGCATCTAACTCTAATTTCTACCAAAGGGATGGCATCAATAAACATTGCAGAGAACTCTTAGTAACCCAGTCATTGGCACTGGCTCATAATTGTCTGAGTGCCATGATAGTCACTTGGAGCTCCACTGCGGGAGATATTCTGAACTTCTCAGAAGTTGTAGATGGTATGTCAGGCTTTTGCGGGTTGTGTTGTTGTGATAAGGAAGCCTCTCAAGGGTTGTTTGAGCAACTGGCTTTCTTTGCTTGCTCGAGGTCCCCACTTCGCCTGCATCTCACGACGGAACTGATGGCCTGCCGAAAATTACTGCTGACCACCACATACAGTAACAGGTCGCCAAAGGTGTTGAGGGCAGCTAATGGTCTAGAAACGATGTAAGCTTCATGGATGAGTCTCTTCATGGTGCAGCTGATGGAAAGCAGGCGAGACTCAATCCGAATGACCCTCAGGATATGGAAGGGTAAAAAGCACACATAGAATACGAAAAGCAAAAGGGCAATGAGCCTTCGAGCTTTCTGTTTAAGGCAGCTGTGTGTCTGAGGTCCGCGACTTAAGGTGTTGATAATGGTTGTGTAGCAAAGTGTCACTATCACCAAGGGGAGGCAGAAAGTGGTGGCGGTCAAAATCAAATTGTACCATTTGATAGCCATGAGGTCATCAGAACTGGTGAGGTCGAGACAGGCGGATCTATTGGCCAAGGTGGTTGATGTGATCAAGAAGGTCATGGGCATGACGGCCACCAGAGAAATGACCCACACCCCAGCGCAGGCCACCACCGTCCATCGGGTCTTCTGAATGGAAAAGCAGCTGATCGGGTGAATGATCACAAGGTATCGGAAGACGCTGAAACAGGTGAGGAAGAGGATGCTGTTGTACAGATGGAAATGGAAACCAAAGCGGATGAACTTGCACATGAAATCCCCGAAGATCCAGTTCTCACCGCTGGCGTAGTAATGAATGAGGAAAGGAAAGCTGGTTAGATACAGCAGGTCTGTCCAGGCCAAGTTCAACAAGATGATGGTGCTGCTCTTCCAGGGCCTCATCTTGAACACGTATGTGGAAATCGCCAGTGCATTGCCTGGGAAGCCCACAAGGAACATGATGCTGTAGATAATGGGGAGGTAGTGCATCTTGAGTGAGGTCTGCTCGTCCGTGCAATTCCCCAAAGTGGCTGAGTCGTCGGGGAAACCAGAGGCATTGGCTAAACTGTCGAGTGGCTCATTCATGGTCTTCTCTCATGTTGCAGGAAAAGGAGAGTTGAGTTTGTCCATGGGAGTCCAGTGACAAGTAATTAGCTGATAAAGGGAACAGAAAACATTAATAATGGCGGGTTGAAAACAATGATGGATTTTTAAGTGAAAGTTGCTCTAATTTTCTACTTCTTTCTCTTTAATCTCAAAAGAGACCCTGTGGGGCTGTGGGATGGCTTAGTGGTTAAGGCATTTGCACAAGGGGGCGCACGCGTCTGGAGTTCGTTTGCAGTGGCTAGGGGCCTTGGTGCGGCCATTCTTTCTCTCTCTCCCTCTTTCTCTGTTAGATAAAAATTTAAAAAGAGACCCTGTGGAGAAATTGAACTACTAATGAAACAACTGTGAGGCAAGTTACTAAGGGCTTCTTATGATATGGGCGGGGGGGGGGGAATGCCATGAAAATTTAAGAGAAGTATTGGGACAAAACCATGTAAGTAAATGGCTTGCAAGGCTGTTGGTTTACAAGTTGCAGGAGACCTAAGAGCAGAGATGGGTCAGGAACCAAGTCCACTGCCTAGCCCTATATTGTTACCTCTAAATATCATTAAATGCTGCCAATATTTCTTAGTATCTGTTCTACAATGGCTGTAAGACCAAGCTAGGTATGAGCTGAGCTGGGTCCACCCCCATGCTGATCTGATTTAGAATCTACCTTAACACTCTACTCTCTGGCAACCAATGCAGTGCATTGTTGATTTTTCATCATAATTACCCCGAATGGCTGAGAGAATAGGAACACCTAACAAAAGAAACAAAAAAATAGGGGGCTGGAGAGATGGCTTAGCAGTTAAGGCATTTGCCTGCAAAGCCTAAGGATCCCAGAACCCACGTTAGCCAGATGCACAAGGGGGGAGGGCATGTGTCTGGAGTTCGTTTGCAGAGGCTGGAGGCCCTGGCGTGCCCATTCTATCCCTCTCATTTCTTTCTTTCTCTCTATAAATAAATAAATAGATTTTTTAAAATAGATTTCATGTATTGCAACATGGTCTGCACAGTAGATTTAAATTTGAATTTCAGCTCCTACTATCCATCTTATTAGCCAGCATCCCATGTCACGTCAGGGTAGCAGGGTGTGTCTGGGAATATGTTGGGCCGTACAATGCAAAACTCTGAAGCCCTATGGACAGATCCTCATGTTTTTCCTAACCATTTCCTCATAGTTTGTACCTCTCTAGGTATAAAAGGAACGCAGTTTTAACTTTCTTCTTCTCACTTTTCTGTCATTCCTAAGATTTTGACTGACTTTCTTTACTGAGTAAAGCATAAAGATTATGTAAAAGAAGAATATCTGATAATGAACCTATTGTTTGGGTGTAAATAGCTGTTGGTAAAATATAACCACTTGCCCATTTTATGGAGCACCCACTGAATACTAATTAGGCACTCTGCCAGATCCCTGAGGTATGAAATGAGTAACATGCACAGATTCACAAATCACTATCAAAGGCTACTGGGGGAAGACTGATGCAGATCATTATTTTAACAAGACAGAACCCTACCCCAGTGTTGTAGTCAAGTTCACGTTGCCGACAAAAAACACCAAACCAAGATCAGCTTGTAGGGGAAATAAAGGTTTATTTTGGCTTACAGACTTGAAGGGAAGCTCCATGATGGCAAAGGAAAATGATGACATGAGCAGAGGGTGGACATCACCTCCTTGCCAACATCAGGTGAACAACAGCAACATGAGAGTGTGCCAAACACTGGCAAGGGGGATGCTGGCTATAACACCCATAAGCCCTTCCCCAACAATACAGTGCCCCCAGAAGGCTTGAAATCCCAAATTACCATCAGCTGGGGACCTAGCATTCAGAACACCGATGTTAATGAGGAGACACCGGAATCAAATCATCCCACCCAGGAAGCTGCCAATATTTTGTTAAATTGGCAGGAAAAAGCACTTGTTGCAAACTCAGATACACAATAAGTGTTTAGTAAAAGCTTAATAGTTGCTAACCAGTAAATTAGTTGGGAGATGAGCAGAGATCACAAAGGAAGGGAGGAACAGCTCTTTGGAGGAGAGAGGCTCAAAAGGAAAGTCACTGAAGAGAAAACAGTCAAGCTGAACCTAGCAAGAGCAAGAGGCTTTTTCTAACTAAAGAAGGGTATTTTGTGTAAAAACCGTGTGCATAAAGTCAACGAGAGGTGATAGGGTTCAAGAGATCCAAGACCTACGCAGCCCAGTGAGGGAGGATTCGGAGATGAGCTGGGCATCAAAAGCTGGCTGATAAAGATGATCATGGCTTCCATGTAGAGAAAACCAACACCGGATAAGGTTGTCCTGTCCCTCATCTTGAATATCAGGAAGTTGAGGCAGCGATGTGTTAAGGCCCCTGGGACAGACTGTGTGCAAATGTCTCATGATGTGTAGGCATTGATGATGACCTTGGGGCTGGAGAGATGACTTAGAGAATAAAGATTGATTGCTGTACAAATTTGAGGACCTTAGTTCTATCCCAAGGACCCACATTTAAAAAAAATCAAGCCAGGCAGCAACTCAGGAGCTACAGCCCTGGAAAATGTAATGGCACTTAAAGTTTTCACTGTCAATGCTCTGGATTTTTTGTTGTTGTTGGGGAGGATAGTTGAAAAAAAAATCAAGCCAGGGCTGGTGAAATGGCTTAGCGGTTAAGGCATTTGTCTGAGAAGCCTAAGGACCCTGCTTTGATTCCCCAAGACCCACATAAGCCATATGCACAAGGATTGTATGTGTCTGGAGTTCATTTGTACTGGCTAGTGGCCCTGGTGCACCCATTCTCTCTTTCTCTCTGTCTCTCAAATAAATAAATTAATTAAATATTTTTTTAAAAATCAAGCTAGGCATGACTGTGCATGCCTATAACCCCAGTACTGAGAGCCATGGGAACAAGAGGATCTTTGGGGGGGGGGCGCTACTTGGTTAGCTAGTCTAACTGCAAAGTTGAGAGCCTGTCTCAGGGAAATAAGGCACAGGAATAATAAAAGACAACACATGATATCTTCCTCAGGCCTCCACATGCACACGCATGCAAGATATGCATATCTGCACACACAGTTGCATACACCACAGGTACACAAACATACACCACAAAAACTACATAAATACATAGCAAGACAAAAGGGAAATTCTGTACTCCATGAGAACAGTGGTGTGGAATGTTAAGCCCCGGGAGCTCATATAATCCAAACACAGCCACTGGGTGAATCCCAGGGCTAAATGTGAACAATAATGATGCCTACTTCTTTAGGCTGTTTGCTTTTGTGTGTCCCTGTATGTGCGCACATTCATGTGTGTGGGGCCACATGTCTATATACGTGTAGGTGCATGTGCATGCCTGTGGAGGTCAGAGGTCATTGTCTTGCTCAGGTTTGCTCTCTACCTTATTTATAAAGACAGGGTATTTTACTGGACCCACAGCTTTCTAAGTTGGCTAGTCTTGCTAGCCAGCAAACTCAGAGAAGCCTCTTATCTCGACTATATATGCGCTGGTATTGCAGGCATGCACCACCAACAACCATTTCCATGGCTGCTGGGATCCAAAGGGAAGTCCTCTCCCTTGCATGGCCAGCACTTGCTGGCTGAGCTCCAGCCTAAGGGTCATTAAATTCCTCGAACATGCAGTTTTAGAAGATACCTGGCTGAGATCAGCCATACCTCAGCACTGGCTGCTAGCTTCCCTGTTATTCTACACTGACTCTACCATTAGCCACCATCAGTGATTTCCTTAGAGGGTTACAGAGGAGGATTTCAGGCAGCCATAACCAAGCAAATCAGAAATTAGTCAAATCCTGCTCTGTGCCTGGCCTTTAATGTACATGCCCGCTTCTCAGGTAGCCTGGAATGCATTTACAAATTCAGTACTTTCATTCTGGATGGACTGGGCAGAGGATAGAGGATAACGGGGCAGACAGGGGACTTGCCTCCAGGTAACTGCCAGGGCCCTCAGGCCAGAGGCTGGTGCTCCACGGGCCCTGCATTGCCTGTGGAAAAAAGAAGTTTCTCCTTGGCTAGATAACTTCATCTAACTGGAAGTGGATTCCACTAAACTGTTGCCTTCTCAGCACTGGACGTGACAGGCGTCACGTCCTACTAACCAGAAAAGATGCCCAAACCAGGAGGTCACTCCGACAGCTTCACCCCTCTGCCCAATGCCGTCTCTGGACTCATGCATAAGGAACAAGCAGTCACTTAGACCTGAAAGAAAACGACCGCCATGGATGGAGTCCCTGAAGAGTGAGTTGAAGAGACCACCGACTCACTCCAGTTATTTCTGAATCACAGGTATAAAGATGGTTTCAGCAATACTCAAAAGAATCTTCCAGAAACTCTCACTCAAAATGGAATTTGGCTCAAGCAGGAGAGTGAGATGGGGAGAAGAGGAGAGAATTCCCATGTCAGTGGCTTGTCTGTCAACTCCTTGAAAGCAGAAACAGAAGTCACTTCATAGCACTCTACCCCCAGGGGATGGCGCAGGGACAGCACTGAATAAATATTAGCTGAATATATTAAAGAATAGTCACCGGTGTCAGCAAAACATAGACTGGGCTGAGGAAGAAGCAACTAAAAAGCAGAAGAGCTTCACTCTCTTCTTTTTCTTTTTTCTTTTTTTTTTCCAAGGTAGGGTCTCACTCTAGCTCAGGCTGACCTGGAATTCACTATAGAGTCTCAGGGTGGCCTTGAACTCACGGTGATCCTCCTACCTCTGCCTCCTGAGTGCTGGGATTAAAGGCGTGCACCACTAGGCCCGGCTTGAGTTCATTCTTTAATGACTTAAAGCAAGGAACAAAATTAGAACTCCTGTCATTGCCAAATAACCCCCATGCCGTGTTACGGGGACATTGTAACTGGTAATCATATCAGGAAAAGGCAAGTTGTGGGTAGAAAAAACCACCTTCATGTTTTGAAACAAACTCAACGGTTCAACTGGGAATTTATAGAGACTTACCTAATTGTAGGAGAATACTCTTAGACTGAGAGAGTTAAGCTCTCCTCCTTCTAACTCACCAAAATAGTGATTTGAGTTTACAAAACATGTGTCATATTTTAAAGCAGCACACAAAAAACCAGTCTGCCCAGCATGCAAGACAGGGAGAGCCAGTTTCTTTCCTTCCTAGGCCCAGGGTTCTGCAGTTCACTTTCACAACCTGGGGTACTTGGGGGGCCCAAAAACAAAACAGTTGAACCCAGAAAACATTCAAAAATTCTGTGGCACAGCCCCAGGCATATTTCTGTCTCTTTCCACATTACAATACAGATTCTCAAACATGAACAGGAGTCTTACCACAGGGAACTAATGGGCTCTCGTTACTGGAAGTAACGGTGTAGTAAGTCTCAACACCATTAAGTATGCAAGTGTGAATGAATGAATGAATGAGTGAATGAATGAATGAAAGCACCAGAGGTATGGCACGATTTTGTGGGGGAAAGTCATAATTTTAATCTTTTTGTTCTCTGAAATCAGGAAGGTACTAATTTGCTTGAGACCAGATACAGAAAAGGTGTATTTCTAGGAAGGCACATTTTGAGGACATACCTTCATGCCAACCCACCCATGAACCTTAGTGATGAAGATTCTGATATTCTGTAAGTAAAGAAGGCAGGATCTAAGATGACCTTGCAGTGGGGTTGCCGAATTATGATTTCCTTAGGGTATCTGTCAGCTTTGTAGAGAGCGGATTATCCAACACACCCCACCTCCTGAATCTTCCCTCTCCATCCTCTCTCACCCAGGTCATCTCCAGTGTCACTCCACTGCCAAGGTCACAGTGGGCTCTCTTCTCTTTATCCAAAGCTGACCATGAACTAGGGAAGTTCCACACAAGGAACCCTGAGCTGTCCACTTTCTGGGGTGGCTACAGGTTTCCAAAGCAAAGCTATACATAACCTTCCATTCACAAAGATCCATCTTGTTTTCCCAGGCCACACATTTTCAAACTAAGTCACAGGGATTGAAAGGATCATTTTAAACCCAGGAAATTTGTGACATGGATGAGCGCGATCCTCCTCGCAACTGTAAGGAATCTCTCTCCTCAACAATTCTACATGCCTCTCTGCTCCTCAACTCAGTCCACACTTTCAAATAAGGATCTCTTGTGTGGATGAAACCCAAAGCCATGGTGTTCTGCTCTTTGATCTTTGAGATAATCAAATTAAGTATATGGTCACACTTATCAGAAAAATGTGCATACAGTCCTCAAGATGTATACAATTTGAAGGCTCAGAGAAATTCTCAAGCTAGTTGACTAAATGCATAGCAATACTGCAAGACAGGACAGATAAGACATTCAAGGGAAAAGTTCTGTTTCTCGGGAGTGAGGAGATGGGTAGTGTCACTGAACCTCCTAATGCTGTAAGAATCACATAGTTTTGAACCTTGAGTTCACCCTAGGAGACAGTGGGCAAAGAGAAAAACTCTCCCTCTCTTCATGAGGGAAAATTAAAAATGAAAGTACCACACCATGTGGTAGGTACCCCTGAACTCTAGGTTTCTCTGAGATGAATCTCTGTCGGGCACTATTGGTTTCTTGTCCCTCTGCTGTGGAAGTCATTGTGCAGGAGGGATGTGGTTCTGCTTGTCCTCTGTCATGCCTCAGGGATGCCAGCACCTCCACCCCTCAAAGCACAGGGTCTTCTGCACCAGGCACCCTCCCTGCATCCATCTTCCCTCCCCAACCCCATGACGCTTGAGGCTCACCTGGCAGCCAGCTGTGGGCACCACCGCCGACTGGCTGTGTGTGGTCAGGCAGCCTGGCCCAGCTGTGGCTGCAGGACTGAGGAGTCAGCAGGAAGTTTGCACCACCTCTGCCCCTCCCACTCTTTCCAGACACAGCCAGCGGGCACAGGCACCCAGGACTCTGCCCCTAGCATCCTCCCTCAGCCACTCTCTGGTGGAAAGGAAGGTGGACGTCCTGTCATGAGGTCCAGGAGCATCATCTGTGGGTCTACAGTTCAGTGCCACTTATTCAGTGTGGGATAGAAGCAAAAGTGGGACACCATCTCTTCCTTGTATCTAAGGACCATGAACAACAGTCCTTCCCTCCCTGCTGAGCAAAGTCATTTGAAAGTGCTTTCTCTGGGCCTGGGGAAAAGCTTCAACTAGGATCTCCAAATCTAGGAGGTAGCCCTTTATCTACATGACCGGGGAACAGCTCCCTTTCTCAGACACAGCTATGTCATCCAAGACCACAGGCGTGGGACCCTCAAACACCAAGGTTTCCTTTTTCAACAGTGGGTTCTCTATGTTCCTTAGTAGGAGCTCTGGCACCAATGGCATTGAAAGGGCTTTTGGCACCTTGATGATGGGCATTGGATAGCTTTGTGGAGCCCATCCTCAGGTAATGGCACGCAGTAGGAACAGGACAGTAAGCCATGATACCCAAGGCCCAGGGGAAGAATCCACTCCAGTATTCTTTAATTTTTACCATCTAATCACTTCTTTACTTCATTATTTTGAATCTATTTGACTCATTGTTTTTCCAATCCATACAGTCATCAGACATTTGCTGTTTGATAATTCTGGGCTAGTGAGGAGATGGTGAGGAATAGCTTGCTTTCTGATTTCCAGGAACTAATGTCCTTGAGAAAAATAGTAAATTCTAAATGTGCTTAGGGCTGGCCACATAAATAAGGGTGTCGTGACAGCACATAACCCAGTATAAAAGAAAGAGGTGTCAAAACGGTTTTATGAAGTAAAAACGCATCTGGGCACACTTCTGTGGTGAGCGGGACCTGCACATAAAAAGGAAGGGAAAAATAGTGTTTTTTTTTTTTTTATTGTTGTGTTTGTTTTTCAAGGTAGAGACTCACTCTAGCTCCGGCTGACCTGGAATTCACTATGAAGTCTCAGGGTAGCCTCGAACTCAGCAATCCTCCTACCTCTGCCTCCCAAGTGCTGGGATCAAAGGCGTAGGCCACCACGCCCAGCTCTAATAGTATTATTTTTAAAGTATTGGCTCCTAGAATTTTAGATGTAGAAGGGACACTTGAAAGTATTTATTCCTGGAAACAAAAACATGCTGCTGTCGTGAAAAGAGTATAATGTTTCCTCTGGAAATAAAATGATAGAATTGTGATACAATACTTCCATTTCCAGATATCTATTCTCCCAAAACTGAAAAACAGGGCTTCAAGGAGATCTTTGCTTACCTATGTTCATAGCAGCTAACGTAACCCAAATATGCTTTGGTAAGTTAATGGTTCAAGCAGAACGTGCCACATACATACAGTGGAATGTGTTTCACCCACTGAAAGGAAAGAACTTCTGACACATGGTGAGGGCTGAGCCTTGAAGACATTATATTAAATAGAACAAGCTAAAAGGGTCAATACTCTAACATTCTGCTCCTACAAGGCTCCCAGAGTGATCAAATGCATGGAAAATAAGCAGGCGGTTGCCTGTGGCTGAGAGGAGAGGGTACAGGAAGTAAGTGGTTAATGGGTATGGACTTGCACTCAGGTAAGATGAGAAGCGTTCTGTGGCTATGTGGTGAGGATGACCACACAGGAGTGTGGCTTTATTTAATGTCACTCCATCGGACACGCTAATCAGGTACAGATATTGAATTTTATGTTATATGAATTTTTGCCAAAATTTTTTTTAAAAAATACTTTAAAATCCAAGTCTTATGATACCACTGCTGTACAAAAAATATTGGCACTTAGAGAGAGTGTGAGTGAGGAGCATGTAGGTTTGTAGGAAGCCAGTGCACTGATACTTCTGTTCTGATTGTGTAGCCCATTCGGGGGGCAGCCAGACAATTTGAATGAAACCATTGTTCTGTCAGGGAATATGTTATAATCTTATGCCCTAAATTACTTCCATCAGCAAAATGATTACTATGAACTAATTATCTTTTAATGTAATTTTTATGGAGAAGAGAGAGAAAGAGAAAATTGGCATATCAGGGCCTCCAGCCACTGCAATCCGATTCCAGGCACATGTGCCACCTTGTATGCATGTGCAGCCTTGTGCATCTGGCTTACATGGGGTCTGGAGAGTCGAAAATTGGTCCTCAGGCTTTGCAGACAAGGGCCTTAGCTGCTAATCCCACTCTCCAGCCCATGAACTAGTTATCTTTTCATCTTTTAATGTTTATAATTATTACTTCCTTCTACAACTCAAAATTCTTGCATAAAACTTTCCCAAGATAGAGAATTCATCAGTGCAGATTGAAGTAGGAATGGAGAAATATGATTTCTTTTTTTAAAAAATTATTTACTTGTAGAGAAAGTGAGAGAGAGAGAGAGCGAATGAGTGCTAGAGCTTCTAGCCACTACAAACAAACCCCAGACACAAGTGCCACCATAGGCATCTGGTTTATGTGGGTCCTGGGGAATCGAACCTGGGTCTTTGGGCTTCACAGGCAAGTGCCTTGACTGCTAAGCCATCTCTCCAGCCTAAGAAATATTTCTTTCACTTTAAAATCACTTACGTTAGAGAATGATGCCTCTCTTTTAAGGCTAGATACTAAACTTCAAATGGAGGGCCTACATGAAGAACTCATGTAAAGGAAGGAATACTCCAATGCCTATTTAAATTAGGTCTCTTGCCCAGATGTAGGAAGATGCTTTCACTTGATGGAACAGGACCCCTGCACTTACAGTCACAGCTACTTGAGAAGCCCAGGTGTCACCTGCTGTTGCAGTCCGGTTCGCATTGCTGGTAGAAATCACCCAACCAAGAGCAGCTTCTGGGAAAAAGAGGTTTATTTGGCTTACAGGCTCGAGGGGAAGCTCCACGATGGCAGGGGAAAACAATGGCATGAGCAGAGGCTGGACATCACCCCCTGGCCAACAGAAGATGGACCACAGCAACAGGAGGGTGTGCCAAACACTGGCATGGGGAAACTGGCTATAAAGCCCATAAGCCCGCCCCAACAACACACTCCCTCCAGGAGGCATTAATTCCCAAATATCCATCAGCTGGGAACCTAGCATTCAGAACACCTAAGTTTATGGGGGACACCTGAATCAAACCACCACACCTGCCATATGCTGCAGCTGCCCCTTTGAAGTCCCCACGGGCTCATCTCCACGATGATCCATGAGCTCAGGCCTCTAATTAGGAAGCACTGCTCCCAAAGCCCTGCGAAACCACAAAGAAGGCAAAGTCAGGGAGCCTTCTCTTCAGAGCTATTAATTATGGAGCTGGGGCTGGCAGGGGGAAGAAGAGAAGAATATCATAGTAGAGATAGTCTTAACTCATAGTAAGTGTTTCACTGGGAAAAGAACAAACAGTGGATGAAATGTAAACCATTCTGTTTCTTTCTCCACCAGCTGTTATCCAGAATTTTGAACGAACATGAAGACCCATTTCTTTTTTGTTTGCTTGTTTGTTTGCCGAGGTAGGGTCTCACTCTAGCCCAGGCTGACCTGGAATTCACTATGTAGTCTCAGGGTGGCCTCAAACTCACGGCGATCCTCCCACCTCTGCCTCCCAAGTGCTGGGATTAAAGACGTGTGTCACCACACCCGGCTTCAAAAACTCATTTCTTGTGTATGGCTGCTCTTGTCATCCTGCCCAGTTACAGTCTTGCTCTATATTTTTTGTACCTTTTCTATGTTTAGTATAATAGTGATAGTCTCATAAGATGGCTTGCCATAATTTACAACAATGACTAACATTTGTTAATATCTGTGTAGGATAATAAATGAAAATGCACTAGTTACTACAATATGTATTAATTAATAAATCAAGTTTTGTCTTAAATTTATTATTTATTATTATTAGGTTGTTAGTATCTCAGAGCTCCCGACCTGCACTTCCTCCGCCTTACCACCTGGCCAAAACTCAACAGGCTATTCAGCCAACCAGGGTTCTTCCCTAAGCACTAGCACACACCTCCACAAGCCCCTACCCTCCACTGGGAAGTCACCTCACTCTAAGGGCATGGGCAAGGTGCCGGGCTGGAGGGATGGCATAGCAGTTAAGGCGCTAAACCTGCACATCCTAAAGACCCATGTTTGAGTCTCCAGATCCCACGTAAGCCAGGCACACAAAGGTGGGGCAAGTGCAAGGTAGCACAAGCCCACTAGGTGGCGCAAGCGTCTGGAGTTCGACTGTAGTGGCTGAGGCCCTGACATGCCAGTTCTATCTCTGTATCTCTCCCTCTCTCTCTCTCTCTAGCCCTGGCTTGCTCTCACTCTCTCTAAAGAAAAAATATATATACTAAGAAATAAAAGGAAAAGCACCATGTTCTCTCTCTCTTTCTTCTTCTTCTCTTCCTTCTCCTCCTTCTTCTTCTTCTTTCCAGAAGTAAGATGTGGGCTCTCTTATGTCTTTGTGCCCTTTGACTCTCTCTGTCTTATCTGTTCTCCCATGTGCTTTCCTTTGTATGCATGAATCTTTCCCCTACCTATCATCTACCTATTGATTTATATTTCTATCCCTGCTTCTTTCCTCACTTCTCAGCTCACACCCAGCTCCCCCGCCCTTGCTTATCCACCACCCAGTGCTCTTGCTTCTAGGCTGGCAGGGCCGCGGTCTCCTGCTGACTCTCCCAACTCCTTGCTGCTTCCCCTTCCCCTAAAATTCCTGCCCTAAGCCACTAATAAATGCCTTAATTCCCAAAAGCTATGGTCTCAGTCTTCTAATTTTTTTTTAACCTGAACCTCCTGACACATATTAAGCAACGCATTCAGCCAGAGTGATGACTTCCAGATATCTGCAATATTTATTTCGGGGGTCAGGAAAACATTGTGGTATAAGGCCTAAATGTGGGTTTGAAAGCAGCTCAGTTCATGAGGAAAATGAATTCTTTTATAAGCATCCTTAACTCCATCAAGGAAAAGTAGACGTTGGACAAATTATTCTCCAATGCCAATCCAGACCGAAGGAATCTTAGTTATAAGAATCTAAGGGAAGCTTAAAGGTGTGTCCCGTAGGAAAGTGAGTGTGTGACTGCTGTGATGATGTCATTCACTTTCTGTGCTTCTCTGCGAACATCATCCACTGATGTTCAAGTGTTTTAAAGTGATGTGTCACTGTGGACACTGCTTAGCAGAAAAGGTTCTCTCCTGGACAATTTAGAAAACTATGGGAAAGAGCTTGATTGAATTATCCATCCACACTTAGTTCCACTCCGAGTTCAATACAGTAGATGTTGCCTGGACCTTCTGAAAGTATATCAAGAACCAGGAAGCTAGCAGAGCTGAATGGGATGACCACAGCCAAGGATGGGATTGGCTGAGCACTCAGAATATACATCACAGGGTAAATATCATGAACAGTGGAGGTGGGGCGGGGGAGATAGTATAGAAAAGGAATATAGGGGTTTCGGGGTGTACCTCAGTGGTAGAATGCTTGTCTAATGTGCACAATGGCTTAACCATTTCTTCAAGGTTTAATAAAATGATCTATATTTTCTCAGAAAAACAGCCTCTCCTTTATCCTCTGAAATATAGCATTATTAAATGGCTTAATAATTTTAAAAACTAGTATAGTTTTATAAACTTGGGCCTTGCCCATTCAACAAGATTGTCTAACCTAAAAAGAAAGCAGCCATGGATATTATTGGATGTTACAAGCCATCTTAAGTAGATGCAGCAGACAGTAACAAATGTCATTAGGCAATTACCAAAACTAACATTTTATTTTTCCTTTGACTTTAATTGATGTTAACAGCTATAGATGTCAGTTACTAGCTAACACTAAACACTGGACACTGTCCAATAAGTTAAGCATCCAAAAAAACATATGGCAAAAGTGTGAAACCCACTAAGTGGGTTATTAATTATAATTTTGAAAAATAAAAGTCAGTTTAAAAAGAAAGAAGAATTTAACAGAATGAAAACTACATTAAGGATATGGATATAGGTGAGTGGTAGAGCAAAAGAAGGAAGGAAGGAAGGGAGAAAGGAAAGAAGGAAGGAAGGAAAGACAAGAAAAAGAGAGGGGAGAAGGAAAGGGAAGGGGAGGAGTAAATGGAGGGAGAGAAGAAAATGAAATAAAGGAAAGAAAGGAGAAAGAGAGAGAGAAGTAAAAGAAATAAAAATTAACTTGAAGTGATTGCTCTGGGTAATTGCTCTGGTTACTTATTGGTAACCGTGAAACCATTCATTCACATGGTAGAAGTCAAAGTCAGTCTGTGAAATGAATAAAGGATAAAATGGAAAGCGACAACATGTTGGAAGTGATGAGAAGAAAGAAGTGAAGGTATAGCTTGATAGTGGCCATGTTTCAAGGAGCAGTCGTAGATTTATTCATTCTTTAGAGTAAAAGAAACAAGCAGTACTGCAGACTAAAGGAATCAAACATGCTATGGAGAGTGAAAGATTGAAGAAGGATATTTAAAAGACAAGGAATAGAAAAACGTTCAGAAGCACAACTCCTGAGTCAGAAGTCCTGGTTCACATTCTGTAAGCTCCACCACGTTTGCTTTGATTCTCATATTGTTCACTGTAAACTGTGATTGTCGTAAAACTAAATGAAACAATAGATAAAGCTCACAGAAGCAGAGATTCCTTAAATAGTGGCTGCTAATAAGAAAGGAAGATGAGAGATTTGTAAGAACTGGAGGTTCGATTCCATTACCTATGACTCCTGAGGTTCTTGACCTTAACAGAATATTCAAGTCAACTGGGGAGCCTTGAGAAATACCAATGCTTAGGTCCCCGCATAAACCCATTCACCCAAACCTTTTAAGGTGGGCTTAAACTTCAGTAGTTATTAAAGATAAATAGTAATAGTTATTGTAATGGTCCAAGTTGAAAATCGTTAAATGAACTCCATTATCCAAGCACTTCTAAATATTGTTTTCCAAAAGCTGATGTCACACATTGGCAAATCTTAAAAACACCATGTTGAACCCAACCCTCCCCCACCAAAAAAAAAAAAACCCACAGAAGCAAAGGAGTTTATTTTATTTGATTCTGATGCAGATTAGGAGCAAGGTAGCTTTTTCTTGGTAGATAGTTAGCTAGGGACTGGCCCACAGAAACACACATGTCACCTCAGGCCTGTTCTGGCAAGACTAGAACCACACGTAATCCAGCGTCATCCAAGATGGCCACACACAACTCGCCACTCTTCCCGGGGTTCGACACACCTATGGGCTGGCTCTTCCTGAGTCAGCCTCTTGAGCTCAACAACCAATGGGATCCCTCTCTTACATGCTTGAGTCTGGTTATGAGGCTCATCCTACCTGGATGTTTGGTTCATGTAAATGGGCCTGAGACATACATGTGAGTCCTCTTGGCCCCTGTTAACCCCCCCCCCCAGTTGCTGCTTCTCTCCTGGCCTATGTGAGGGAGGTCCTGTTACTTTCCCTCTCCCTGGCTGGGAAGGGACAGAATTTCTAATGGCTTGGGTTTCCTGCTAGACGTTCCTTTGGATCCTAATTCTCTCCCTAAAACACATCTCATAATTCACTATTCACCATGCTCTGAACTGACATTTCCAATTCTTTGGCAACTTGGACAACAACCCAAAATTGAGGTTCATGGGCCTAGATGTCTCCTGCATCTTTATGAACATCTAATCACTACCAACTCTGAGTCATTTCCAACAAGATTAGGCTAAAAAAAAAAATCTATGAGAATAAAAATTGGCATAGTGGTTATTTCTAAAACGGGAGGGATTGATCAGAAAGGACAAGAGGAAATTTTCTTAGAGGATGTGAAAGTCCAAGGAAGTTAGACAGGCATAGGGAAGAGTTTAGCCACCGGGGACTTCACTTAGCTTGGACAATGACATTTCCCTTCCCTAAACAATGCATTACAGCAATACGGGAGCCCCCCTCCCCACCTGGGCAAAGATTCACATACTCCCTATTGTAAACAGCGAATTCTATTTCTACGCCCCATAGGGAACGTTGATTTGTGATCAGGAGCTATTCGAATATGTTCTTAGATATATCTGGGATCAGAACAGCAGGTGACCATCTGGCCTGCACTGCTTTTGGGTGCTTGCTCAGTAAGGCAAGCTGTGTCCTCTAAGTGAACTTTGATACCTTTGCATAACTGGCAGTACATGTGAGTAAAATCAGATACATCGTGGGAAGAGACATGTTCAGTAGAGAGAAGACTGTATAACCCAAGTCTGTCAATCAGGCCAAACTGCGCTCCTGGCAACAGACCCATCCTGGTGAGCCCCTTTACAAAGAAATCCATGGGCAGTGTCAGGAACTCCTAAGGACTTTCCTACTTAAGTGACCCCTCTGAGCAGTGTACTCAAGTCCTTGCTATTACTCTGCTCCTAATAAAGTTTTTGCTGCGTTACTTTTTATGTATGTCTTTTCCAACTCTTTGAACAAAGCACCAAAGACCTATAAACACCCAGTCAGAGACTACTGGTAACACTGTGGCTTGATTATGGTACGGCTCACCCAGGAGTTAAAAAAAAAAAAGCATTCGACAGCACTCATTGAACTAGGTGTTTAATATCTGTGCATTTGCTGGGCCTAATTATACCATGATTTAAATTAATTAACTCCAAAAAAAAAACTTCAATTAATTGGTATGGGCAGTCAGCTATGTACTGGGATTTCTATAAGCCTCCCAGCTGGTTGTAAAATAAAGGTCTAAGGACCAAAAAATAAAAAAGTAAAAAGCTCTAGAGAGATGGCTTATTCTTTAAGGCACTTGCCTACAAAGCCTAAGGACTCAGGTTCGACTCCCCAGAACCCACATAAGCCAGATGCATGTGGTGGTGCATGTGTCTGGAGTTTGTTTGCAGTGGTTAGAGCCCCTGGCATGCCCATGCGCTCCCTCGCTCTTGCTCGCTCTCTCTATCTCTCTCTCTCTCTCTCTCTCTCTCTCTCTCTCTCTCTCTCTCTCTTGTAAATAAACTTTTCTAAAAGGTTTAAGAACCATTGGGCTAAATAAGCTGCTGAGACTGTGAGATGAGGGTCAAAAGAGAACCTAAGAAAATGAAAATGGATCCAGGTTTTCTTTTGTTTTTGGTTTGGTTTGTTTCTAGAAGGTCGTTAGCTGGGGTCTGGCCCATAGAAACGTGGATGGCACTTTTGCCCTGGCAAGACTAGAACCAACATTTGATTCAATCTTATCCAAGATGGCTACAAGCAACAACCTCCCAAACCCAACTCAGCAACAATAAGCTTCCCATTTCTGCCTCAATTTCTTCCTTATAGCCATTTGGGTGAAACTTCCCTGAAGTCAGTGTTCCCCTTGGGCCCACCAACCAGTCAGATTTCTACACACACACACACACACACACACACACACACACACACACACGTGAGCCTGGTGATGAGGCTGTCTCTAATTGGACGTCTGATTCATACAAATGGACCTGAGACATATGCACAAGTCTCCTGAGTTCTTTTATCCCTTTACCCCTGTGTTTTGCTCTTTCCATATGTGAGGGTGGATCTCAGTCTCTTCTTCCACTTCTGAGCCAGGCTGGGAAGGGACAGAGTGTCTCTTGGCCTGGACTTTCCTGCTTGCCTTTCCTCTTAATCCTAATGCACCCTAATGTAGATCCCATAACTTAACCATTCCCATGAGTCTGCATTCTTAGTGCTTTGCTAAATTAGATAATATCCTGAAAGCTGCTGGTGTGGGAGTTCCAATCCCACAGAGCTCTCACTTCCATGTCAAGGGTTTGAAACTTAAAAGTGAGGTTAAGGGCTGGAGAGATGGCTCAGCAGTTAAGGCGCTTGCCTGCAAAGCTTAAGGGCTCATGTTCGACTTGCCGGGTCCCACATAAGCCAGACGCACAGCGATGCAAGCACACAATGTCGCACACATGCTCACAAGGGGGTACACACATCTGGAGTTCAATTTCAGTGGCTGAGGCTCTAGTGTGCCAATTCTCTCTCATTAAAAAAAAAATAATGCTTAAAAAAGACTAACCTATTGGGCTTGCCTCAAAAAAAAAAAAGTTGAATAGGTAAACTGTGTTTCCTGGGGTATGTGTGGTGTGATTGTGGGTTACAGACACCAGAGGCATGTAGTGTGCTTGAAATAAAATGGAAAGTCTTGGGGCTCTAAGCAGACCCAGTGAGCATGAATTTGCACATGAATGACTCCCTCCCTCCCTCAGGTGATTTTTCACACTAAAGTTAGTGCACTTCCTGAGTGAAGTTCTTTCTCTCTCACCTAAGGATGAGAACTTTAGCCTGTCCAGGGCAAGGACAGTTCAGTAGTTTGAGGTTCATAGCAGGTGAGGGCAGCCATCATTTTGAAGCCAAGACAAAATTTGGAAAACTAATCACATGACAGGAAAAGTCAGGGGTTCCATGAAGCTGAGGAGTGTGGGTGTCAAGTGTAAATAGACCAGGCTGAGAAATCAAGGCAAAGAAAAAGAGTAGTGGGTATGTCAGAGAGTTGAGCCTGGGGTCCTAGTCCAGGGCCAGTGATCTTGAGGATGTGCCTTGTGGTTTGAAATGGTCTAAACATAGATGGGTAAAGTGACCCTTTTCATGAAAAGAAGCAACAAGGTGCGGCATGTCCAAGTGGAGTCCAGCAGGTATTTGATGGATGTTGGGTCAGCTTTAGATGTATGGAGAGGGTTTTGTGTGTGTGTGTGTGTGTGTGTGTGTGTGTGTGTGTGTGTGTACACATGTGTGGTGTATGTTCAAATGTGTGTGGTGCACCAGTGGGTGCAAGTGGAGACCAGAAGTCCTCAATCACTCTCCACTTTCTTGCTCGTGGCAGGGCCTTTTGTGGGAACTAGGGTTCACTAGCTAGCTAGTCTAACCAAGTGAGTCCCAGGGATCCCGTTTCTGGCCACCATGCCCAGGTTTTACATGTGTGCCAGTGTTCTGAACAGCAAGCGCTTTACCCAGTGAGCCACCCCCATAGCCCTACATAAAGCCACTTTTAAGAAGTAAATTTAAAAACAGCATGTCTTTATGCAGAAATATGGAGGCTGAGAGTTAAATGGTACCACAGGGTGCGATTTGCCTGGAAGATTTTTCTTAAGTCCATCTAGGAGTAGAGTGGGGCTGAGGAAGTTCTAAAACATAGAATGAGAACTTGCTGTGGAGGAACCAAATCCTCTCTCCCTCCAATTTTGGCACCAAGACCCATACTGCCATGCATCCTTCTGCAGCAACCCAAGGGCCAGAAGAGATCGACTCCCTCCACACTTACAGGAATTCAGTCCCAGCCAAAAGCTTGATGGCAGTGTGGTGACATCCAGAGAAGCAGCTAAGCCTTTCTTGGGCTCCTAGAGCTGAACCCACAGAGTCTGTAAGATGGTAAGTTTGAGCCAGTTGCTTGTGATTTGCTACACAGCAACCAAAAGCTAGCTAACACAGACTTGGGTCAGGCATCCGTATCACTTCCGTAGGCCTGGGGAGCCCCTGGAAGTGTCTGAGTAGGCAAGTCTAATAAAAGCTGTCTTGGAGGTGTTTAACATCTTCTTGTCCACCAGATTGTATTTTGATCAGGCGTTTTCTTATGGTATTTTATTAGCAAGCTAGGTAAGCTTCTACTGAGAAACAAGATTAGGAAACGAAGAAGAAAGAAACTAAGTTTTTGTTGTTGCCTTGAAGATGAATCTTTCATATTTCTATCAGGGTCATGGACTTATTTTTGCAGCTAAGGTTTTATTTTCTTATTTCTCTTTTTGTACCTTTGAAACTATATCCATAACTCTGGACTAGAATTGCACGTGCTCCTTAAACTATTTTCTTAGTTAATGGAAGACAGATTCAGGGGAGAGAACCAAGTGTATCCTGGGATTTGAGAGAGGTTTACAAACTCCAGCTATCATGTAGTCTTTCTCTTTGCCTCTAAAGCCATGAAGACATTCCTTCCCACCTATCCTTCCCACCTATCCTTCCCACACATCCAGACACCTCCATATTCCTTCCCACACATCCAGACACCTCCATATCAGCCTGTCCCCATATTCTTCCCTAAGACATGCATAGTGCAACTTGGGACTTTCGTGAGCCCCAATTGTCATGGATAACACAGCCCAGGATGGACAAGGAGAAGGTGAGTTGGAGAAACCAGTTTTAGCTCTGCTTTCAACTCCGGTAGCCCTACCTGGTCCTCTCACTGCGGGAGCATCATTAGCATTCACACTTATTTATACTCGGTGGAGTGTTCAGAGGTCCACGTTCTTCAGCACTGAAGAAATCATTGTTTGCATTTTCCACAGTAGCCGATACTTACTATATGAACTGCACGTCACATTAAAAACAAAAAGCACAGCAACAACACTTGCTGACAGATTCCATTCCTGCCTCTGTGGGGATCTCTCCTGTTGTATTAGCTTGTGTGGCCGGTTATAGTGAACTACTGCAATGGGTTTCCTTACTCTGCTAACACGGTACCACCTTCCCCTTCCAGTAACCACATCTAGGCAACATCACCTTATTTTCTTCACCATGCTTCTGCATTTGGATAAAAATGCTTTTTAAACACACACGACATGCTCCGTGGTTTCTTTGTTATAGCATTTTAAACTTCTTCCTTTTGACCTTTTGTAGGCTCTCATGATTAATTTTTTTCCAGGGCTCTGTTGACACAACAGGCCACTGTACTAACCTATTAACCTTTGAAAAGAATCAAAGTTCAAAATCGGATTTAAACCCAGAATAGGTTTCAACTGGCCTGGAGTTTGTAAGCAATAAACCAGATAAGTCCATCTCTGTGACAGACAGGGTCTGGATGTGGATGAGCTGATGTGAAAAAGAGAATAGAAACCGGGTGTGACTATCACTCAAACATAAAGACAGCATCCTGCATGTCTGTCGAGCAGCCTGCCTGAGTGTTCACTTGTAGAAAATAAAAACAAGTGACTTAATTACAGCAGCTATTAATTCCTTTCTCTGAGTTTTCACAAACAGTCCGCAAGTGTCTGCCCTTTCTAGCTCTCGGTACTCTTGGTGATTGTTAGTGTAAGTAATTGTTGGGCTTTGCTTGTTATCTCCCCTCCTAATTATAGTGGATTGATAGTTCTGAAAAATTAAAATTTTTAAACATCCCTTTTAATCATAAATCTGCTTTCATTCAAATTGTGAGTTTAACTCACTCCTCACAACTCTCTAATGGTTATTGAAGACAAGGTGTATGCTCCATTTGGCTAATCTGTATTTGGGGAGCAGTGACTGACTCCAATGTATTCTGTGTTCAAAGGTGGTTTATTCCTGGCCTTTGCAAACGTCCTAACCCTTTGATCTGTGCCAAAACAGACTGACGTCTAGCCCCATGGTCTCAGAGGGCCTTTGAGCCATTGTAGTTCAGCTTTCTATCTCACTTTATTTTTAACTAGGGGCAAATGGGTCACCAAATCTCCAAGTGTTACTCTTTGAAGACATACATAATATTGTATTATATATTTACTTGAAAAGAGATATTCTGTCATTCTGCCATTCTAAGAACTGTTTAAAAACCGAGTTTCCTGCAGTCTTTGTGACTACGTCCCAGTGACTCCCACGTGGGTGGACAGCAGTGGATGTGAGGATGTATAAAGAAAGAAAAAAATGATGGAAGAGAGTATTGCAAGACTATCCTCTTAAGAACGACCTTCCAGACAATTTATGATTTTTAAAAAAGAGCAGCTCCAGGGAAGCTGTGGGTTTTGTCATGTTATGACCCTAGGGTTTTAGTTATTCTCCCTTTAGAAGAGTTCTAGATGACATTGTCTCCTGACATTGAACCTGGAATGAATACAGCCTCTTTGGCACCATGGACCTATGCACTTATTAAGCCTTGAGCAGATACAGCTAAATGATTTCTAGCTAAATGATTGTGCAAAATGAAAATGTGGGGCTCTCAGTTTCAAAACCCAGGGGAAAAGTGCCTTCCTGGGATAAAAATATAAAGCGTTCCCCTTTCTTACAAGTCACTCTGAATCTATGGTATGGTCATGTGTTGTTAATTTTTTCTTTTAATTTATGTCATTCTAAGTTAAAGAAAAGGGCATGCTAAATTATTAACGTTCAAATATTATGTAGATTATTAACATCCAATTTACTATCCATCTTTCTGTTATGCTGTGTTGATTTTAAATGCAAAAATGGCAGCATTTCTCTAACTTAGAGGAAGCGTCTTCCAAATTACCCATCGTATTTCAAAGCTAAAGCATGATAGTTGTTTTGTTCTCACCAGAACAATGAAAATTACGCACAAAGCTAACTCAGATGGTCGTCTCTTGCTTTCACATATACACATCCTCTGCCGGAACCATCCTTGTCTTACTGGTGTGTAAGGAACCTAAAAGCAACATGAGCTACAGCTCACCCCATCTTTCCCTTTTCTTCTAGACCACCACTGTCAGGAAATGGCTATGATAGGGCTCCTTGCTCATAAAGGTATGTTTTAAGATGTCCTTACCTTCTTTTTTGTCCAAAAAAAATCCTGGTTTATGTTTGCTCTCTGTCATATGTGGAACCTACCTTGTAATATACATGCGTTTCAATATAAGCAGGGGAAAATATGGTCAAATCTAGGAAGACGATCAAGGGAGGGTAAAAAGAGACAGCAAGAAAGAGGGTAGGAGTGGAGAAATGCCTTAGCTGTTAGGGTGCTTCTCTGCAAAGCCAAAAACCCCAAGTTCTATTCCCCAATAAAATCATAGCTGACATTAAAGGGACTCTTAAGTGTGGCACTCTAGACTCAAGTTGCACCTAGTGAATTCAGCTCTGGGGCTTGAGTTAGTAAATCATTTGTTTGACTCAGTTTCCACACCTGCACAGCTGTCCAAGTTAAGGACATTTTCTCAAATACCAATTAGGAGAAGTTACATCACTACTTCTTATGCTTGCACACCAGTAAGGACCTCAACATCAGCTATCTCTGCGGTTGTTGGATGGCCACTGTCACCTCGGAGTCCCTGCTTTAGATCACAGAGTGGTCCCATAAGCTTCAATAGTAATCCACACTATTGATTATTATATTATATATATATATATATATAATATATAATAATATATATTATATATTATATATAATTATATATTATGTATAATATATTAATATATTATATATATCATATATATATATATATATATATATAATATTAGTGTGGATTACCACTAGCTTTCTGGCACATGTGAAGAAGCTCTTAGAGACTAAGTTCACACTGTGAACTGTGTGTGTGTTCACACAGTCTGACACCTTAGATTGCTTCATTCTGAGTAATTCCATCCCCAGCATCCACTGACAAGTATTTGGGGATATGGCATGTGTATACACATGTGTGGTCTACTGGATATAGCCCTACATAGAAGCAGACTCTATAAGAAGTAGATGGATCTCCATAGCAGGCATTTAATAGATACGTAATTATGTACTAAGAGGAAAATGGTAACAGTGGAGACCATTGAAAATTTCTCCTAAAGGCTATGTAGTGCCTTGCTATTGGAGGTGAGTCACTGGGGGGGGGGGGGGGCGGCCAGGCCTTGAGGTTTTCTAGCCTGGCCTCACTTCCTATTCCCACTCTACCTTCTGCTGGCCAATGTGATGAGCAGACATCCGCTCCTGCTAGCAAACATTCTCTGCCATGAAACTTTCTCTCAAAACAGTAAGACAAAAATAAACCCTCCCCTTCCTTGAATTGCTTCTGATCAGGCATTTGGTCATAGCAACAAGAAAGTAACTGGACGCCAGGAATGGTGGCGCAAGCCTTTAATCCCAGCACTCGGGAGGCAGAGGTAGGAGGGTCGCCATGAGTTTGAGGCCACCTTGAGGCCCCATAGTGAATTCCAGTTCAGCCTGGGCTGGAGTGAGACCCTACCTCGGAAAACCAAAAAATAAAAAAGAAGAAGAAAAAGAAAAAGTAAAAGTAGAAAAGAAAGTAAGTGGCACATCATCTTCTATCTTGTTGAAGGCTGGACCTCTCATTGCTTTATTGGCCACACTAAGTGGCCTGCAAGCTTCTGGAAGATTCTCCTACCTCTACCTCTCTTCTCACTGGCGCTATTCTGGGATTACAGATGCTTGCCATAGAATCTGGTTTTCACATAAGTTCTGAAGATCTAAACTCAGGTACTCACATTTGTATGACAAGCTTTTTACCCACTGAACCATCTCCCCAACTCCATAGTATGCATTTTTAATTTTTATTTACATTTTATTTAAATTTATTATTTGAGAGAGATGAGAGAGAGAATGGGCATGCCAAGGCCTCTAGCCACTGCAAACAAACTCCAGATGCATGTTCCTCCTTGTGCATCTGGCTTTATGTGGGAACCGGGGAATGGAATCTGGGTCCTTTGGCTTTACAGGCAAGTGCCTTAACCACTAAGCCATCTCTCCAGCCCCATAGTATGTATTCTGAATGGCAAGTATACTTTAACCTGTGACACTGAGTTTAATATCATTCTCATTTTACATCTGAGGTAAAGGTAATGAGGCAGAGTGAGCTTGAATAACTCTCACACAGGAATAGGAAATGACCCAACATGTAAAACCCAGGGAGACTAAGTCCTGAACTAAATTCTCCCTAGGCGCCATGCCATTTCCTTCTGTGTGTCACACACAACGATTCCACGGACTTGCTTATGAAGGCTGCGATAGGATACTCCTCTCAGGAGCCTATCTGAATGTCTGCCCCTCAGTGCCTTATTTTAACTATATGACAAGACATCGTAATGGTCAGAACATGAAAACTAAACCTTCTTAATGCACTCTATTGTGAGAGTTCTCAGTGTTTCCTCTGCCAACTGGTTAAAGACCTTTTTTTAAAAAAATTTTTATTTATTTATTTGAGAGCGACAGACACAGAGAGAAGGACAGATAGAGGGAGAGAGAGAGAATGGGCACGCCAGGGCTTCCAGCCTCTGCAAACGAATTCCAGACACGTGCGCCCCCTTGTGCATCTGGCTAACATGGGACCTGGGGAACTGAGCCTTGAACCAGGGTCCTTAGGCTTCACAGGCAAGCGCTGAACCGCTAAGCCATCTCTCCAGCCCCTGGTTAAAGACCTTGAACCAGCTCTGAAGGTGCATAATCTGACACTTAGTGGAGATGACACCTTCCAGGAAGTCTTGGAGCATGACCTGTAGATAAAACAACTGGACTATGTGGGATTGGTTCTGCTAATGCACACCCTATTTAGTAGAATGTTTTATGATATTTTATTTATTTATTTGACAAATAAGGAGAAAATGGGCACGCCAGGGCCTCTAGCTACGTCAAACAAACTCCAGACACATGCAGCACCTTGTGCATCTGGCATATGTGGGTCCTGGGGAATCAAACCTGGGTCCTTAGGCTTCACAGATAAGAGCCTTAAATACTAAGCAATCTCCCTGGTTCATAGGATGGTTTATAAGGACTCTTTCCTCATGCAGCCTTGTGTGTAAGTCCTGACCCACTGTATAGATGCTACAAACCAGTCTTGGTTTTGTGCATAAAATAGAATCAATTCAGGTGACAAGTGTGGGTCGTAAGATTATGGATGAGGATGAGGAGCAAGCTGAGCATGCTAAGGAATTAATTAGAAATAATTAATAATTAATAAGGAATCAATTAGGAAATGACAAACTGGTGAAAAGACACTTCTGGGGTAGGATGTAACAAAACTCCATTTAGGTTGGGGTTTTTTGTTTTGTGATTTCTGCTAAAATTAATACAATCTTGACATGCCTGTCTCCATTACAAACTATTGATGACTATCTTGTGTTCATCTTAGCCAAGACACACTCCCAAATGACTCACTGAGACGACATTCTTAAGACCTCAGATAGCAATCCTGAAACTCCATGGATCTCTTGATATCAGAAAATAGGACTTCGTCTCTGAATGCTTTTATGTTTTGCTCATTTTTTTGTGAGTTTTCACTTACTGTCTAGATATTGAAGACAGGTCTACTCCATCAGGCTCTCAATTTAGTAGACCCCAACTTGTACGAGTCTTTCTGTGCTTAGTCACTTACTAAGTATTCACTGTTGCCTCACCTCTTGACTCAGCTTTGACCTGGTAGAACGCTCTCTCAGGACAAGGTATCACAGTGGTGTGACAGCCGCATCAGGCTATCTCAGAGCACTTTCTTGCATGAATTTCTAAAAAGTGTGGAGCAGGTGGACGTTTTGGTATCCTGCCAGGAATTTGGCCAGGAAACTCACCTGAGGCTAGCAGAAGCCAGCCGACGCTCCATGGGATGGTACAGGGTATTAGCTGTAGGGTGCATGCTGAGATTTGAGTGTTTGTGCTCTGCAAGAACAATTTGGACTAAAATGGACCTTTTTGGGATCAATTCATATGAATTCTGAGGATGCATATGCCCAAGTAAGGTGGGGATGTGTTTTATCTCTTTGACCACCTTGAGATGATTCACTAGAAAAATCTTACTCTGCCTTTTTTCTACAATGTGTCCTGGTTTATGTTCAGGTGGATTTTTTTGTTTTGTTTTCATTTTAAAGTATACCAATGACCCTTCACTTGGTTTCGCCAGAGAGCAGTAAAAATTCCCAACGTCGACAAGTCAGAGGCAGCAAAAAGCTGCCTCTTCTTGCACTACTGGAGCTCATTTGGTTTGGATATTGGCATTGTTGATATTTGTTATAGAACACTGTTGGGTAACACTCTCGTTTAATTGCATGTTGTGTTTTCCTCCTCAAATTCAGTGTGTTACTAAGGATGCTGAAAATATTAAGGATTTTGTTCCTTTCTATTTCAGCAGGGGGTCCTCTAAACATGGACTTTGCAGGATGGGACTGTGGGGGTTCTAAATCTTTCTTCTCTCATGCTAGATTCAGGTGCTTAAATTGTCTTCAGTGATGGAATTATATCATGCTGCTATCCGCCCCCCCCCCTAAAAAAAAAAGAGTAGGCCTCCCATATGTTCCTTCAGTGGGCCACATAACTTTGTTTGGGTTTTGGTTGAAAATATTAAGCATTTTTGTACTTATATTCTAGTTGCTGGGATAAAGCACCAGCCCAAAGCAGCTGATGGGAGGAAAGTTTTTATGTTGCTTACAATTTGGATGGAGCATTTCAGAATTACAGTGGAAAACATAGCATGAAGACAGGCTGGGCATCACCTCTGCCTCAGCAGGTGGAAAGCAGAAGCAAGAGGATGATCTGAGTTCTGGCATGGGGGCGCTGGCTGTAACACCCCCCAGTCCTTCCCCAGAAACACACCTTCTCCAGCAAGGACCCCCTCTCAACCTGCTAGAGACCAGGTACTCAGAACACATGAGCTTATGGGAAGATATTTGCCATAAACCACCACTGGCATGTAAAGAGGCATTTTACTGAGTGCCTCAAAAAAAAAAAAAATACTTTGTATTCATTTATTTGAGAGAGAGGGGAGAGAAAGGCAAATAAAAAGAAACATTGGGGGCTGAAGGTATGGATTGGCAGTTAAGGCATTTGCCTGCAAAGCCAAAGAACCCAAGTTTGATTCCCCAGGACCCATGTAAGCCAGATGCACAAGGTGGTATGTATGTCTGGAGTTCGTCTGCAGTGGCTGGAGGTCCTGATGCAGCACCTCATCTCTCTCTCTCTCTCTCTCTCCCCTAAATAAATAAAGTAAAGTAAGTGGGGGGGGTGGGAATTTATACCAATGGCAGCCTAGTGATAAGTGTTAGGTCAGGACAAAATGGAGTCACACCAGGAGGGCAACAGAGACATAAGGAAGCGGATCATCCACATTCCTCAAGGAACCACCCAGCCATTATCTCTTCCTTGCCTAACAGTGCCCCAGGTCTAGGTTTCCTGTACCCTTATCTCTCAGAACACCTGGTCACTGTTCTGGTCTCACACCCTAGCTATTTCCCTTCCTTGCCTTCCCCCAACTGAAAGCTCTATATGGTCCACTATCTGTAATCTCAAAGTTGGCTGTGCTCTGCTCTGGAGACTCAGTCCTGGCAGCTCGTGTTTTTCCTGAATAAGAGCTTCCATCATTGCCTCAGCGTGGTCTCCGTGGTCTTGGTACACTCCTGAACTTTACAATAAGTATCAGAGCTAGGCTTTAGGGAACTCGCTAGAAATTTCAACCAGTTTTCCTAGCCCCATTATGAGATGGGATAAAATAACAGTCATTCTCTCTTCCTAATTTTGAAGCCCCAAACATAGGGTGTACTGTGAAAGCCTCTTTACAATCTGGAACAAGCCTGGTGAAGTTGTTATGTCACAAGTAAAAGGACATGAGTTCAGTTTCCAAGAGCTGTGCAGAATTCCGAGTGTGGCGGCACACCCTGTAACCTAGTGATGGGGAGGTGCAGACAGGAGGAGCTTTGGTGTTGGGTCGATAGCCTAGTTGTTGAGCTGCAGACCACTGAGATACCCTCTGCCAAGGAGCAGGTTGAGAGACTTCCTAAGAATGAGGTCCACAGTTGTCCACTAGTCTCCATGTGCACATGCACACATACATGCACATCCACACACACACACACACACACACATAAATGAACACACACTCAAAAAAACAAGAGAGAGAAATCTCGAATTACAGAAAGAATTTTGATGTGAGCGCCATGCAACATCAAAAGCTCAACTTATATTGCTAGTTGTTGAAAAATATGGTAATATCAGGGTTGGAGAGATGGCTTAGCAGTTAAGGCACTTGCCTGCAAAGCCTAAGGACCAGAGTTCAATTCCCCAGTACCCATGTAAAGCCAGATGCACAAGGTGGCACATGCATCTGGAGTTCATTTTCAGTGGCTAGAGGCCTTAATGTGCCCATTCTCTCTCTCTCTCTCTCTCTCTCTCTCTCTCTCTCTCTCTCTCTCTCTCTCTCTCTCATAGATAAATACAAATATTTTTTTTAAATATTTAGTAATATGTACATACTGATTACCCACAAATTAAAGTGAAATCTCTGCTTTTGTTTTCATTGGGTGAATTTATGTGTCTCTTTATAGAAAAGCTTTCTTTCTTTTCTGGTTTTTTGAGGTGGGGGTCTCACTCTATCCCAGGCTGACCTAGAATTTACATCTTAAAGAATTACATCTTCCTTAGAATGATTTTGAGTAATAAGAAATTATTTTAGAAATACATTCACATTAAGATACAGTGTAATGGCTAAGGATTTGGCTCAGTGGTAGAGCACTTGCCTAGCAAGCATAGTGCCCTGGATTTGATCCCAGCACCCCAAACCACAGCCCACAGCTTAGAATCTCAGTCTTTTACAATGTCCCATACTTTGGCTTCTAAGGGCCTGTCATTGAGTCACCATCTCTCTGAAGTACTTTCCTCCTACACTTTTCTTTGTAACACTCCTCCTTACAAAATTGTATCTAACTTTCCCATCAACTCCCACTGAAGCAGTTGCTTATTGCCCTGTTCTTCTTCACCCTGTGTATTAACAGAAATCATATTACTACTTACCTGCTTGTTTCCCTTCTTCCATTAAAATGTAAATGTCACAAGAGGAAGGACCTTACCTACGACACCCATCCATTTATCCTTGGCATCTTGACCTCTATCCAGTCAATGGCTGGTTATGGAAAAGATTGTAGATTGAATGGGTAAATGTTTATAACTTCAAAGGAGTCTTAATGGCTGGTAATAACATGGCATTGCCTCATATAACTAGATAAATCAGGTCCAAGGACAATTCTATAATAAGAAAATTGTCTGGCTCAGACAATGGAGAACATCTTTTGTAGGCCACAGTTGTACATAGGTTTAGCTAATGTGTGTGTTTCATATCAAAGAGCATTTCAAAATTGCCTGTATTGATCCATCTGTGAATTAGCAAGAACCCAGCCCACAGGGCTGCTAAATGGTTCCTGCTGACATACATACTGAAAGTCAGTCTGAGCTGGTTCTGCATAGAAGTAAGGCTTGTTGCATATAAGCAAAACTCTCCTGCCAAGAAACTCCTCTGCATCTCGATGCAGATCAATAAAAGTACCCAAATGAAACCTGGTTCTAGGCTGTGGTCTCATCTACTGGCTTTCATTAGCTCAGGAGCTGACTTAAGGTGTGATGGAGGGCCTATCCTTCAATAGGAAATATAAATTCAGACTGATGTCAGTTAACGGGAGGACCAATAGGAGGGAACACTGGTGCAGTACATCAACATGAGTTATAAGTTATATTGTTTGTTACTTCCAAAAGAGATTCAAATGCACTGTGAAGGGCACGATTGACTTCTATTTGGAAAAGAGAATGGTTGGTGCTGGGGAGACAGCCAGTAACATGTTTGCCTCACAAGTTTGAGAACCCAAATTCTATCCCTGGTACCCATGGAAAAATGCCAAACATGATGGCACAGCCTATAATCCCAGCATTGATAAGGCTAAGGCAGAAGGATCTGTATAATTGGCTGGCTAGATCATCCAGCCTGATTGGTGACCTCCAGACCAATAACAACCTTTTCTATAAAACATGTGCTAATTACCTGAGGAACAAAGCCAGAGGCTGTCCTCTGGCCACCACGGAGCATACATACACACACATATACCCGTATGCATATGAACACACATACACACAGGTATACAAAAAAAAGATAGTGAATATTTTCTCCTTAACAACATGAAGAGATACAAATACATTTTTCAGCCTCAGGCTTCTGGTTATTACACTATCAATTTTCTAGGTGGCTCTTGGTCCATGTGTGTTTTCCATTTCCAGTTTTTTCCATAATTTATGCTAGAATTTTATCTTTTTCATCTGAGTTTGCAATTTTATGGTGATTTCATTGTGTAACACACACACACACACACACACACACACACACATACAAGCTTGAGTGTCTGCTGCTGGTTTGTTTATTTGTCCATTTTAATCCTGCATCAGTGTGTTTGTATGTTCTGGTTTTGCTTTGTTTTAGCGGGCTTAGAATCAAACCTAGAGCCTTGTGCATTCTAGGCAAAGTTCTCTGCTGCTGACGTTACCCTTTTATTTGTATCATCCATTAACCCCTCAACTCTCTTAAGGCATTTTCAGGGCTGGCCAGTTTTGAAAAGCCACTGGGAGCCTGGGCTTAGTAGAACATCACTCAAGATATTCTTGCTTACTTTTTCAACAGCTCTCATAAATTGCTCTATTTTTTACTAGCCACTAAATGTACTGACAAATCAAGAGAGATTTTTCTCTAGTGGTAGAAGCACTGAGCGGTGGGCTGCTAAGGCAGTGTTTGTTTACATGAGCTCTACCTTTGAAAATGTTTCATTAGAAATGAACCACAAATTAACATGCTTTGGTATTTTGCAGTTAAGTTATTTGCAAATGCATTCAAGATATTAAGGTAAATAGACAAAATAACAAAAAAAAAACAGCAAAGCACTAAATTCTTCTTTTCTAGGTTTTCACTGAAATACCAAAAAGATTGAATTAATTTCAATTTATCTGTTAGTTGTGTGTGTCCTTGGAGCAAGTCCAAATATATAGAGGTTTTTGGCAAGGAAGCATTTTACATAGGCTGCCTCTTTTTGTCCTGAAACAAGTCTGAGGACACTTAAAGAAAAAATTTGTTTCTGTTTTTGCTCTCTTTGATATGACTTTACATTTTCCAAAATGCTCTATGGGAAGTAAATAGGATAATGTGTAAAACCATTACGAAAGCACACGTTTTCCATTTCTAAATTTGGACAATGGTTTATAAAGTTTTAGGCTTGCCTGGCAGATTCATGTTGCTGTCAAGCTGCTGGTGATGAAACACCAGGCGTTTCTAACAGTCTGCCTTGCTCTCCCTCTCATTCTGATGCGCAGGTAGGATAAATACGAAACCTTCCATAATGCTACTGAGATGTAATAACAAAACTTAACTACACCATCATGCTAAAGATAAGAATACTCAATAATTAAGTCTGAATACTTATCACATGCTTACTCTGTACCAGCCACTGTGCTGAGCACTTACACATGTTAACTCCTTTTCTCCTCATAACTATCCTAAAAAGCAGGTAGTTTACAGATAAGAAAGGTGAGTCACAGAGAAATTCACAGACTTGCCCAGGTTTAGGATCCTTAAAAGGCACAATTGAAATTCAAACCCAGCTATCTGCCCCAGAGCCTGTGTGTCTAATTCCTATCTAACACCATTATAGCTATGTTTGATACAGGTTTCTTATTTCTATCCTGTGTGCCTTTGTGCAGATAGAGTATGAAACATGTACTACTTGATACCAAAACGGACTAGTAAACTATTTTTTTTTTTTCAGTTTAAAAGAAATACTGTGTCATCTGTGCAATTTCCTAACTGGAGCACCCATTTCAGTTAGAATCTCATGTACATTTTCCTCAAGAGTAAATAATCCCTACCTAGCAGTGAAAAAGAAACGAAAAAAGAAAAAAAATAAAACAAACATGTTACAACACTTTAAAATAATTCTAGCGGGCTGGATAGATAGCTCAGCAGTTAAGATTCTCGCCTATAAAGCCTAACAATCTGAGTGTGATTTCCCAGGATCCACGTAAAGCCAGATGCTCAAAGTGGCCCATGCATCTGGAGTTCGTCTGCAGCATCTGGAGGTGTGCTACTCCCACTCTCTCCCTCTCTCTCTCTCTCTCTCTCTCCTTGCAAATAAACAAATAAAAATATTGCAAAATATAATAATTCTGGAGATAAGGAGATGGCACAGTGGATAAAAACACTTGCTGCTGAAGCTGGACTATCAGAGTTCTATGACCAGAACCCACACTATAAAGCCAGAAGCTGGGCTGGAGAGATGGCTTAGCAGTTAAGGTGCTTACCTGCAAAGCCTAAGGACCCAGGTTTGACTCCCAGAACCCACGAAAGCCAGGTGCTTAAGGTGATGCATGAGCACAGGCTGTGCGTGCACACAGGGTGACGCATGCATCTGGAGTTCCTTCGTAGTGGCTAAGGTCATGGAGCAACAATTCTCGCTCTCTCTCTCTCTCTCTCTCTCTCTCATAAATAAAAAATAAATACAAAAGCCAGAAGATGCATCGGTTTTTCCATAACCCCAGCATGCTGACACTGAATGCGAGAGAGGGCATGAAGACCAGAGAATCCTATGGATGCTCATGGTGAGCACAGCAAAGAATTACAGAACCAGAATCCAGAGTGAGAAAATCTGCCTCAAATGAGATAGACAGGTGAGGAGCACTGCGAAAGTAGACCTCTGACCTCCACATATGAGCATGGCATGCACATCCCTGCACCCACAGACACACAGGTGATGACAGGTAGATGATAGAGACATGATGGAGCGATAGATAGATAGATAGATAGATAGACAGACAGACAGACAGACAGACAGACAGACAGATAGATAGATAGATAATAGAGACATGATGGAGGGATAGATAGATGATAGATAGATAGATAGATAGATAGATAGATAGATAGATAGATAGAGAGACATGATGGAGAGACAGATTATAGATAGATAATAGAGACATGATGGAGAGATAGATAGATAGATAGATAGATAGATAGATAGATAGATAGATGATAGATGGATGATAGATATAGATAAATAATAATGAAAATTTTTAAATACTAATTCTGTATAATCAGTAATTATACAATTCTTATAGGTCAATATGACTTTGATCTAACTAGTGCCCTGAACTCTGAAAAAAAAAATTACTGACTGAGCAGAACTTTTCCCAAAACCAACAGTGCCTCTCAGCAGTGTGGCTGAACTGTAGAAGGTGAGATGTTGAAACGTCAGAGAAGTATTTTAGCCAAACCTTTACAAGGGCAGGTCTCAGAAAAAACTATTACCATATTTGCTTTAGTAACAGAATAAACTCTTCTTCAATGATTTGGACAATTCTATAGCCAAATAATAGGATATCTTTTTATATTTTCTACAGATATGTCAATTGCATCGGGTTTAAAATATATGATATTCTAAGTGGTTAAATTCCATTATCTCTACTTGGGACATAGTTAAGGTAAAAAGGAATTCATTGTTTCAAGTTTCAATTTAACTGGCTGCCCGTTATTTTCTCTGGCATCCTTATAAACTCAGCATGTCCCAAAAGAACACTTCATTATATTGTCCAAAGCTGTACTATTCCCTTTATCTCAGAGTTATAATACAGGGCCATTACCCACCCATTTGTTCTTTTTTCCCTTCAAACTCCAATATTAAATTGTTGCTATCTGTATGTACACATATATGTGTGTGTGTATATATGTGTGTGTGTGTGTGTGTGTGTGTGTATGCATGTATGTATATTCTTTTCATGGTAGGATCTCACTCTAGCCCAGGCTGACCTGGAATTTACTATGTAGTCTCAGGGTGGCTTCAAACTCACAGTGATCCTCCTGCCTCTGCCTCCTAAGTGCTGGGATTAAAGGCATGTGCCACCACGCCCAGCTCTAATTACATCTTTTAAAAATAAATAACAAATCTGCCGGGCATGGTGGCACATGAAAAACCAAAATAAAAAATAAAAATAACAAATCCATCTAGTTTTCTGCCTCTGTTGACCCCCTCCTTCCTCTTCTCAGTCTGGCCACCGTAATATCTGTGTCCATCACTGCATCTCTCTCCACATCATTGCCACGTGGGCTTCCCAGTCTGAAAACATCCATACAAAACCCTCAATGGCTCTTTAGAATGACCAGTTGTCCCCGTTTGCCCAGGACTATTTCAATTTATATTAAAATCCTACCTCTACAAATGAAGGTGGTTGGTCATTCTCTTAAAGATGGTACTCCAATCTTAGAGTCTGGTTTGTAAGGCTCGGGGCTCTCCTAGTACACTGTAGATCCCTATAAATACGCACAACATGATCAAGAAATTTTGTGACTTGTCAGTTTCCCCCAGCAGGTACGTCCTCTGATCACAGAACCTGTGCCTTAGTACTCGGGGACAAAATAAGAAAAACATCTACTTTCAATAAGTACTTGCAGCATGAGTGGATGGATCGTTCTTTGATATAGTTAATGCACTGTTTATCAATGAATTATTCACATGCTTGCTATGTGGAAAAAGCAGATGTACTAATGAAGCTCAAAAGAAATATCTATCATATTGCTTAGAACTGTTACGTCAATGATGTTGATTCAAAAGGAAATAAAATTTGTTAATACTCTAGCATTCACACAAATACAAAAGAAAGCCTGAATTTATCTTTGTTCATAATTCTTTTTTGCATGTGTGTTATGCACATGTATGTTCATATGTATGTATGTAGGTGTACATACATGTGTGTGCACATGCATGTGGAGGCCAGAAGTCAACACTAGCTGTCTTTCTCAGTCATTCTCTACCTTATTTATTTATACAGGGTCCCTCACTGAGCATGAGTTCACTGATTTGGCTAGGCTAGCTAACCAGTTTTCCCTGAAGGTCTATCTATCCCTGCCTCCTAAGAGCTGGGATTGCAGACACACTCTGCTGTGCCTCATATTACATGAGTGCTGAGGAGTTAAACTTGGGTTCTTGCACACTTGCCCAGTAAGCTTTTTACTAGCTGAGCAATCTCTTATTTGTAACTTTCTTGACTTATTTTCTTCATCCAACTGTATAAGTCAATAATTATCTATTTTTACGGTTACTTCAAGTGCAGAGATATAACTTGTCAATATGTAGAGTTAATGGAAGCGCAGCTATATAGGAGACAAACTGTTGTACGGCACTCAAATAGTTTTTTCTGCCTTCCACATCGTGTTACATACATGTGTTCGCTCAATTCAGAGGCTCAAGATGGAATTAAAGAATAGGAAGCTCAGGCACCGGGAAAACCAGTCCAAAGTGGGGTTGACCAGGAACCTTCCCCTGACTATCACAGAACTGCAGATGTGTCTTCTGCTGTGAACAGAGATGAAGATGTTTAAATGCCAAGATTGTTTTCCACATTACTGTAAATATGTGAGGCTTATATTGTTCAATCTATTGTTTACCTTTTCTCTAGTAGATATATGGTTTTCAGCATCCTTGTGGATTTTAAATCAAAAGCATCAAAACTAAAGTTGAAAAGACACATCTGATATTTGAATTAAACACAGATGTCTGGAAGGTGAGTCAGATTTTGAGGGAACTATCAAACATGGAGTCTTTAAGAAAAAAAGACAGATTAAAAACAGTTTGCAGATTACAATTTTCTCTACTTGGATGTTCCCATGAGCCCCAAGAGAAGAAAACAGCCTAGGAGAATCAAGATGGTAATAGATAAAAGTTGTCTAGCCAGAAAAGGGCATCTCTACACAATAAGTTTAAAGATGAATGAATTTGTGAAACTGTATTAAGTTTCTATATTCATAAAAAGAAATATCATACAAATTTTCTAAAAATTTTCTAAAAGAATAATAATTTTAGAAGACCTGTATGCAAAAGATAAACTTAGGATGAAACTTGAAAATACAGGGATAAAAATATCTAAGAAAAATTTTTAAAAAGGAAGCCAGTATATAAATGTTACATCAGGTAAAATATAATTCCTGATGAAATCATGTGTGCAAAGGGACTAATGGCCCCCTAAGACATTCCTTTTCTAAGCATAAAGAGCTCTGAATGTATGACCTTTTTTGTCAAGAGAGGCTCTGTAGGTGTGACTAAGGGAATGATTCTGGCTTATTGGAGGGACACCAGTGAGATCATAAGTGTCTTCATAAGGTAGAGGCATGAGGACCAGAGATCAAGATCATGAGAGCAGAATCAGAGGGCAAGGTGAGGTGGAATACTCAGTCACCTCATGATTTCCTGGGATTCATACCTGCCAGCTGAAATCAAGTTATAACTGCCTGTTAGGTTGCGAGCAACTTCTATCTAATAAAAAGCCTCTCTCTCTCTCTCTCTCTCTCTCTCTCTCTCTCTCTCTCTCTCTCTCTCTCTGTGTGTGTGTGTGTGTGTGTGTGTGTGTGTGTAATTTATTTATTTATTTTATTGCAGAGGGAAACAGAGAGAGACAATGGGCACATCAGAGTCTCCAGCCACTGCAAATGAACTCCAGGAACATGCACCACTTTGTGCATCTGGCTTTATATAAGTACTGGGGAATCAAACCCAAACCCAGGTTGTTAGTCTTTGCAAGTAGGTAGGTGTCTTAACCACTGAGCAATCTCTCCAGCCTACTTGTTACTTTTTTTAACAACCATTTTTCTGCCTTGAATTTTCCTTATTGTTCTGTCAGTGACTTCTGCTCATATCTTATTTTATTCCTAATTTAATATGCTCTTCTGCTTCTAGTTTTGTAAGACACATTTAATTTTTTTTAATTTTCAAACTATCACCTCTCTCCACTTAGCAGTACATTAGCTAGCTGCATTACCAAATACTGGATTTTTATGTTTCAGTTTAAAATGGTTCATAGTCTTTGTGATTTCCTGTTTGATCAGAATACTGCAAATACATGGGGCTATTCTTTGTTACTTATTTTTTAATTTTAATTTATTTTGGTCAGAAAGCATGGTATTGGAATCTTTTGCAATATACCAGAACTACTTAATGCATTTGGATGTGCTTTTTGTCGTTGAACATTCTGGTGTATTTTAGGACCTCAGGTGTGCTACATGCATTTGCTTCTCTTCTCATCGTTGGGATGGGATGCCTGACAAAGGCAACTTAAACAATTGGAAAGCCCAGTCCATCCTGGTGTGGAATGAAGAATTCCTGAACTTCAGCATGTGTCAGTGACACTGATTTAAAAACCACATAGAGCTTGGCTTTAACTGCAGGCTCATGAGGCCTCTCTCTCCTAAGACACTGTCACTTGCCTACACTGGCTTCAGACATGAGGCTTTCATGCATGGCCATGACGTCACACTACTGTACTGCCTGGAATATCCCTGGGGAAGCTGGTGTCTTTCCTTTAGGTTGGAAAGCCCTTCCCCAACTGCACCACCACCTCCAGGACTTGCCTCCTGCTGTTCATCACCACCGTGTCTTGCTCACTGCCTTCATAATTCTTTCTGAATAATAAATACACACATTTACATATATATGTGTATATATATATATACAATTATGCATGTATATATAATATATGTGTGTGTGAATGTGTGTGTATGACTTTCTTATTCTTTTTTTTTTTCTTCTACCAGAGTTTAAGATACACAAGGACCTTATTACCATATAGATGTTTAACATTTTGCTCACAGAGCAGTAGAGGTCAATAAATAAATCTTATAGGATATTAAATGATATTTACCTGAAGGCTTTACATCTGCATTAGTTACTTTTCCTGTCACTGATGAAATATGTGACAGAAACAACTTCAGGGAGGAAAGATGGATTTTGTTCATGGTTTTAGAAAGCCCAGTTCGTCACAGCCAGGAAAGCATGGTAGCTCAGAGCAGTACGTGTTGTGATGGGCCAAGGTAGTAAAGAATCAGAGAGCCGGGGGGTGCACACCTTTAATCCCAGCACTTGGGAAGCAGACACCTCTAGGAGGATTGCTGTGAGTTGTAGATAATTTACACACATAAAAACACCCTAATCTTTTTTTCCTTTTGAAGTAGGGTCTTGCTCTAGCCCAGGCTGACCTGGAATTCACTATGTAGTTTCAGGGTGGCCTCGAACTCATGGTGATCCTCCTACCTCTGCCTCCCAGGTGCTGGGATTAAAAACGTGTGCCACCATGCCTGGCAGAAACACCGCAATCTTACAGTTTACTACACTTTGCAAGGGAGATGGGCCAGATATCTTGTTGTCTTAACTATATAAACTGTCCTGATTATGTGGCCTCTGGAAAGTCAAGGTTAGACCCCTGTTTGCTGGAATTCCATCCAAGCCCTAGGGAACATTTCATTAGTGGTATGTTTGCTCTCTTGAATATAGATAAAAACGTCAGCCCGGCGTGGTGGCACACGCCTTTTATCCCAGCACTCAGGAGGCAGAGGTATCAGGATTGCTATGAGTTTGAGGCCAACCTGAGATTACATAGTGAATTCCAGGTCAGCCTGGGCTGTCCATGTTTTTAATTGAAATGATCAAAACAATGTCATCCTGTTTATCTTTCCTTCTCTTCTTATGTTAAGAAATACCCTAAATGTGGAAAGGCTGTTTCCCCGTCCCCCTCCACCATAGGGATTTTTTGTTTGATTGCTTACTTATTGATTGGTGGTTTTATCCATGACTCATTGTCAAGTCCACAAAACTTGGACATGTAAATCTCATTTCCAGAAAGCTCAGCCACAAATTAGCCTTGCTTGCCCCCTGGCGGCTATCCTGGTCATTCCTGCAGAAACAATATTTTGACACAGGCCACATTGATGGAGTTGTGTCAAAATGGCCCTAACAGGTTGTGTTTTTAATCACCAAGATCTGACCCTTATTCTTTCACTCTACTTAAAAAAAATTTATTGCTTTCTTGCTTATCAATGTCCAAACTTTTTATCATGGTACTTGGGATTTAATACAGGGCGTCACGCATGCCAGGGCAGCATTCTACAGGTGAGTTAAAGGCCCCAGTTCCTGAATTTTTCATATTTTGTCTACTTTTTTTTACGTACAAAAGGAAAATATTTGAAATGCCTCATATGACAGCCATGCCCTTTAGAAAGGTATTTTTATGTCCTATGAAACTGGAGTAATAAAGGGGGCTTCAAAGATGAAAATCATAACAGATCATAACACAGAAGAAACAATGTAAAACATTACATTACTTCTGTACAGTTTGTAAATATGAATAGGAAAAAATTATGGTCCAAATATTCTTGCAATATTTGTTAGCAGTCTGCTTTCTAACATACAATCAAACGAACTGTTTCTAATTTTGTTTTTTTATTTAAAATTTATTTATTTATTTGACAAAGAGAAACAGGGAGAGAGAGAGAGAATGGGCACACCAGGGCCTCCAGCCACTGCAAATGAACTCCAGATGTGTGTGCCACCTTGTGCATCTGGCTACCGTGGGTGCTGGGGAATGGAACCTGGGTCCTTTGGCTTTCACAGGCAAATGCCTTAACTGCTAAGCCATCCCTCCAGTCCCAAGTGAAACATTTTAAAAACAAATAAAATACAATATGGGAAAGCCCCCCCCCCCCTTTCTCTAAATAAGAAGGATTCTTAGTCAATATCTACAAAGCTTTTCTTTGACACCTTTCCTTCTATGGTTTATATCACAAAATAGTAATTTCCCTTTCATGTTTTAAGTAAAGAAATTGTGTATATTATCTTCTTCCCTGCCCTTGACCTGCTCCATTCTCAGCAAAACAAAAGGCACTCCACTCAGTGAAGACTGCTTTACAGCTCTAGATTCCTTAGTACAGATCATGCCACCCTTCCTGGACTCAGTAGGTGCAGTTAGTCGCTGAATGGAAATGAAACACATGTTCATTCTCAGGTACTGTGATGAGTACAGACAGAAGCTTTGTACCACAATGTCTTGGACATCTCTCTCAAAGAAACAGTTCACTGTACGTCTATCTTTAAACAACTGATCTGTGGGCAGGGCAGGCACGTGAGTAGATACTTTAATCATTTGTCTGCCAGGTGGCTTCTGCCACTTGCCTCCATGAACATCCCGGATGTTGTGGTTGATGTGCCAGGGAAACAGTAGTTGGCAAATGTTTATAGAAATTGAAATGTACATTTATTTAGTTATGCCCATGGCTACCCAGGCCGAAGTTTCATGTAAATCAGGGCATTTGCATTTCGGAGGGGGCCAAGTTTCAAATGTTGTAAAATGCAGCTAGTTAAATCGGAAACTTTCAAAGAAGGGGGATATGGAGTAGGAGAGTATTGGAGGAGAGCTGTCCCTAGCGGGACCCTTTTGGAATTTTATTTCTCAGATTACAATCTGGTTAAGATATAAATCTTAGGCCACCACAATCTGGAAAAGATAGATAAAATGGTTAATGATTATTACAGCTGTGTGTGAGCATGTGTAAAAAACTATTTCCTGTGGCGTTGGAGGCCTGGTTTCATCACATTCTAGCTCCTATATTGTTGGGCAGGGGTCCAATGCAACCATGATTTCTGATGTTTGGTATGTGAGTAATTTTTTTCTCTATTAACTTTTAGATATTTTATTTTGAGAGAGAGAAAGACAGAGAGAAAGAAAGAAAGAAAGAAAGAAAGAAAGAAAGAAAGAAAGAAAGAAAGAAAGAAAGAGGGAGGGAGGGAGGGAGGGAGGGAAGGAAGGACTGACATTGTGTGCTTGCGTCACTGTGATTGGGTACGTGGGACCTGGAAATTTGAACATGGGTCTTTAGGCTTCACAAGCAAACACCTTAATTTCTAAGCTATCTCTCCAACCCAACTTTTAGATATTCTTTTAAATAGGTGATAATTTAGATAACAAATTTAATATTAAGACAAATATATAATATATGTTATATTTTTGGATATGTGTCTATGTCTGATGCATATCTCAATTGTATAAGTCAAGGATATGTGTCTGTGTACATTTTTTCCCAGTGTGAAGTAGTTCATGCTCAAATAGATCATGGCCACAAGATGGGGATACAACATAACGTTTCTTTTACTCGTGCAGATGACAAACAGAAAACTAATAAATAAAATCAGCTTTTAAATCAAGGCATTTCTGTTTCTACACTTATCAGAGATTTATCCTATTTCCTCTTGGGATATATTGGTAACTTTGACCCTCTATGACCTATATGTAGTACCTGAAATATGATATGATATTTTTTCAGGAAAAAATAGGTTGTTATAAAAAAAAATGTTGGCTTTAAAAGATAATTTAAACACTATGGCAACCCACAGTTGATTATTAGTTGTACTCCATTTTCCAGAGTAGATTGGAGTCTCAAGTTCTGAGGGATCCCTGACATGTATGTGTGGAGGTTTCCAATCAGCATTCTCAAAATATTCAACTGAGTTCTTTCAACAGATAGTTTTGCATCTTCCTCTGTTCAGTCTTTCCTTTTCTATTGTTTTCATAAATTTCTCATCATTTATGTTTTTGTTTAATCTAAGAATTTTTTAAAAATATTTTATCTATCTATTTATTGGAGAGAGAAAGACTGGAGAGAGACAGAGACAAAGAGAGAAAGAGAATGAATGGGGAAGCTAACCACTTTAAACAAACTCCAGATGCATGTGCCACCTTGTACATTTGACTTACATGGGTCCTGGGAAATCGAACCTTGGCTTTGCAGACAAGCACCTTAATGGCTGAACCATCTCTCCATCCCAAATCTAAGAATTTTAAACAATATTTAAGCATCTCATCACAAGCATAACAGATTTTTCTTATGGTTGTAAATTTCCAGAAGTAATCATCTAAAATATCATAACCAGTTATGATGCCAATATGTATGTTACATCTATAAAATATCTATATTCAGATAATTATAGATATGCAGTAATGTCTATGTTCATATATATGAGCTCAATATATAAACTTGAGCTTAATTGTTATAAAATGTTAGCTATATCCACAATTTTGACTGATGAATTTATATATCTACAATAACATTAAACTGTGACTTCCCACACAGACATAGTTATAGGTAATTGTGAATAAAGATGTGTGTGTGTGTGTGTGGTTTCTAATAGTCACATATCTTATCACATATAAGTGTATTCACATTACTCAACATCTGACTAACAATAATTGCAGAGGGAAAAGAGAACTAAATGACATGGTATTGAAAAATTACAGAACTAAAGGACTGAGGTTCTTAGATTCAAAGGGGTCACAATATACTAAAACAAGGAAGAAACTCAAGTCTTATTAATGTCCATCACCAGATTTTTCAGAACACCAAGTGCCTTTTATAAAACATCTAAGGGGGACTTCCGGTTAAGATGGTGGCACAGGTACCACGCCAAAGCAGCCTAGGGGGGGAAATGACCAAAAAAACTCAGAAAAATACCCACTTTTACTAAAAAGTGAGGTGTATAGGAAATTGAAATGGCAGCAGAGAAGTAGGAGAGATCCAGAGGATCCAGAACCCGCACAGGCCAGCAAAAGCGACCCAGGCAGGTCCGCTGACTGTGGCAGCACACCAGAAAGCCGCCAGGCTCAGCTTGAGCTGCAGGAAAAGCCAGGTGCGGGAGCTTCCCCTCACACTGGAGCTCTCCGGAACTCAAGAAACATGAAGGGAGAGCGGCTGTGAACAGCAAAGGAGCAGATCACAAGGTAGAAGAACACGTGGAATAGTGAGAGAACTAGAACAGCTGCGGCTCCCTCCCTTCCCCCACCGCCTGTGCCCAGCTCCAGCAAACAGAGCAGCGGTCCTGGGACCCGGCCATGCCAACTTGAGACGACAGCGGGACCCAAGCAGGAGCAGAGTCCAGCAGCAACGTCAGTGGCTCTGGCACCAGCAAGAGTGGCCCCAGCAGTGGCAGATCCAGTAGCAGCAGCTTCAGTGGCAGCAGTGGCAACTCCAGCAGCGGCAGCTTCAGAGGCAGCACTGGCAACTCCAGCAGTGGCAGCTCCAGCAACAGAGGTGAAATACCCAGCAGTGGCATCTTTAGCAGCAGCAACAGATTCAGCAGCAGCAGTAGAGGTTCCAGCAGCAGGGGTGTCAATCTGCAGGCCAACAGTTACCAGGCTCAGTTTGCCCCACAGGAAAATCCAGTACCCAGCTCCAGAAATCAGAACAGAAGCCCAATGACCCAGCCAGCAACTTGACTGAGACCAAAATCATCCAAGGTAATGGTGATTGCACCAAGAAAGGGTCTCACTTGGTCACAAGCTGACTTGGATCCCTCAACAGACCAGAAATCTTAACCTCTTTGTTGATAGAGGATTTGGTTTTTATAGTAACTGCTCTTGCATAAATACTCAGTGCTGTTTTTGATTGAATGTGTACAGTGTTTAGTTAAATTTTAGAATCTACTTGTATTTTATTCCACTCAGCCTACTTGAATACTCCCATAGCAGGGAAACTCAACCCCTAGGAACACCTTTGTAGATACTCTGAGAGTCTTCAGAGCCACACCTACCACTTTAAGTTCCTACCCTGAAGATATATAACATCAAATCAATTGATACAGCTAAGAATACCCAGCTAGCTAGAAAATCCAAGCATTAACTTAATCCAAGATGCAAAAATATATACATTATAACACAAGAAACACTAAAAAGCAAGACAATATAAATCCACCTAAAAGTATTAATGCATCAGAAATGACCTCCAGTGAGAACAAGTTAGAGGAAATGCCTGAGAAAGAGTTCAAAAGGATGATTGTAAATATGTTCAAAGAAGTCAAAGAACAAATCAAAGGAATCAAAGAGGAAATCAAAGAAGATGCAGGACACCAATTTAATGAAATAAAGAAGGCAATGCAAGACATAAATAAGGAAATAGAAATAATAAAGAAAAAACCACTCGGAATTACTAGCAATGAAGAACACAGTTAATGAAATTAAAAAAAAAAAAAAGAAAGAAAAACTCTGTAGAAAATCTCACCAGTAGAATTGATGAAGGAGAGGACAGAATATCTAAGCCAGAAGACCAGGTGGCAGATCTAATGCAGTCCAACAAAGAGAAAGACAAACTTACAGAAAAGTATGAGTAGGAATTTCAAGATATTCGGGACACTATGAAAAGATCAAATATAAGAATTCAGGGCATAGTAGAAGGAGAAGAATTCCACTCCAAAGGCATAGTAGGCATCTTCAACAAAATCACAGAAGAAAATTTCCCCAAATTGGGAAAGAGGTGCCAATAATGATACAGGAAGCCTTTAAATCCCCAGCCAGATAAAACCTGGAAATAACCTCTCCTCACCATATTATAATCAAACTACCAAAAACACAAAGCAAAGAAAAAATATTGAAAGCAAGAGAGAAAAATCAAGTTACCTACAAAGGCAAGCCCATCAGGATTATAGCAGATTATTCAACAAAAACTTTAAAAGCCAGAAGGGCTTAGAGTGATGTATTTCAAGTTCAGAAAGATAACAACTGTCAACCAAGGGTACTTTATCCTGCAAAGCTATCCATTCAAATAGATGGAGAATTAAGGATATTCCATGACAATAGCAGGTTAAAGGAGTATTTGAAGACAAAACCAGCTCTACAGAAAATACTTGAAAGAATCCTCCATGCTGAAGAAAAGGAAAAGCACACATATAAGGAACCTGGAAAAAATAAACAATACTCAAATACTAGTTAACACAAGAGAGCAAAGGTAGAACCAGAACCACAAAAAAAAAAAAAATGGCAAACATAAATACACACCTTCCAATAATATCTCTTAATATCAATGGCCTCAATGCCCCAACCAAATGACGTAGGTTTGCAGACTGGGTTAAAAAGCAAGATCCTACAATTTTTTGTCTCCAAGAAACTCACCTTTCTACAAAGGATAGACATTATCTTAGGGTGAAAGGTTGGAAGACGGTGTTTCAAGCAAATGGGCCTAGAAAACAAGCAGGGGTTGCTATCCTAATATCAGACAGGGTAGACTTTAGTCCGTCGTTAGTCAAGAAAGATAAGGAAGGTCACTTTATATTGATTAAGGGAACACTCCAACAGGAGGACATTACAATCCTAAACATATATGCACCTAACATGGAGGCACCTAAATTCATCAAACAAACACTATTAGAACTAAGGTCATAGATAACACCAAACACAGTGGTGGTGGGTGACTTTTAACATCCCACTGTCATCAATTGACCGGTCATCCTGGGAAAAAATAAACAGAGAGGCATCTGGACTAAATGAGGTCATAGAAGGAATGGACCTAACAGATATATACAGGACATTTCATCCAAATGCTGCAGAATATACATTCTTTTCAGCAGCACATGGAACATTCTCTAAAATAGACCATATATTAGGGCACAAAGCAAATCTCAACAAATTCAGGAAAGTTGAAATAATTCCTTGCATTCTATCTGACCACAATGGAATTAAACTACAAATCAGTAGCAAGAAAGGCTATAGAACATACACAAAATCATGGAAACTAAATAATACACTACTAAATGATGAATGGGTCAATGAAGAAATCAAGAAGGAAATCAAAAAAATTATAGAGTCAGACAATAATGAGAACACAACATATCAAAATCTCTGGGATGCAATGAAGGCAGTGCTAAGAGGTAAATTTATAGCCTTAAGTGCCTATATTAAGAAATTAGAAAGGTCGCAAGTAAACGACCTAATGCTTCGCCTTAAAGCCTTGGAAAAAGAAGAACAAGGCATACCAAAAATCAGTAGTTTGGAAGAAATAATAAAGATTAGGGCAGAAGTTAATGAAATAGAAACAAAAAAAAAATCCAAATAATTAATGAAACAAAGAGTTGGTTCTTTCAAAGGATAAACAAGATTGATAAACCCTTAGCAAAGCTGACCAAAAGAAAGAGAGAAGAAACACAAATTAATAAAATCAGAGGTGAAAAAGGTAAGATCACAACAGATTCCAGAGAAACTCAAAACATCATAGGGACATACTATAAAAGCATATACTCCACAAAGTATGAAAATCTGAAAGAAATGGATGATTTCCTTGATTTATATGACCTATCTAAATTAAATCAAGATGAGATTAATCACTTAAATAGACCTATAACAAGCATGGAGATCCGAACAGTTATCAATAATCTCCCAACTAAAAAAAATCCCAGACCCAGATGGATTCACTGATGAATTTTACCAGACCTTCAAGGAAGAGCTAACGTCTTAAGCTTTTCCAGGAAATAGAAAAGGAAGGAATTCTACCAAACTCCTTTTATGAAGCCAGCATCACCCTGACACCAAAACCAGGCAAAGATAGAACAAGAAAAGAAAATTACATACCAATATGCCTCATGAACATAGATGCAAAAATTCTCAACAAAATATTGGCAAACAGAATACAAAAATATATCAAAAAGATCATTCACCCTGACCAAGTAGGCTTTATCCCAGAGATGCAGGGATGGTTCAATATACGCAAATCTATAAATGTGATACATTATATAACTGGGTTGAAGGACAAAAGTCACATGATCATCTCATTAGACGCAGAGAAAGCATTCGACAAAATCCAACATCCCTTCATGATAAAAGTCCTACAGAGACTGGGAATAGAGGGAACATATCTCAATATAATAAAAGCTATTTATGACAAGCCTACAGCCAACATATTACGAAATGTGGAATAACTGGAAGCTTTTCAACTAAAATCAGGAACAAGAAAAAGGTGTCCACTGACCCCACTTTTATTTAATATAGTTTGGGAAGTCTTAGCCATAGCAATAAGGCAAGAGACACACATAAAAGGGATACAAATTAGAAATGAAGAGATCAAGTTATCATTATTTGCAGATGACATGATTCTATACATAAAGGACCCTAAAGACTCTACTAGCAAACTGTTAGAGCTGATAAAAACCTACAGCCATATAGCAGGATACAAAATAAATGAACAGAAATCAGTAGCCTTCATATATGCTAACAACAAACACACAGAGGATGAAATCAGAGAATCACTGCCATTCACAATTGCATCAAAAATAAATAAATAAATAAAGTACCTTGGAATAAACCTAACCAAGGAAGTAAAGAATCTCTACAATGAGAACTTTAAAACACTCAAGCGAGAAATTGCAGAAGACACTAAAATGTGGAGAAACATCCCTTGTTCCTGGATTGGAAGAATCCATATTGTGAAAATGGCAATCTTACCAAAAGCAATCTACACATTTAATGCAATCCCTATCAAAATTCCAAAGGCCTTCTTTATAGAAATAGAAAAAACAATCCAAAAATTCATTTGGAATCACAAAAAAACCTCAAATATCTAAAATAATACTGAGCAACAAAAATAAGGCTGGTGGTATCACCATACCTGATTTTAACCTATACTACAAAGCCATAGTAACAAAAACAGCATGGTAGTGGCACAAAAACAGACATGTAGATCAATGGAACAGAATAGAGGACCCAGATGTAACTCCAGGTACCTATAGCCACCTGATATTCGATAAAAATGCCAAAAATACTCATTGGAGAAAAGACAGCCTCTTCAGCAAATGGTGTTTGGAAAACTGGATATATATCTGTAGAAGGATGAAAATACATTCTTCTCTCTCTCTATGCACAAGATTTAAGTCCAAATGGATTAAAGACCTTAACATCAGACCTGAAACTCTGAAACTGCTAGAGGAAAAACTAGGGGAAACCCTTCGACATATTGGTCTTGGCAAAGACTTTCTGAATATAACCCTAATTGCTCAGGCAATAAAACCACAGATTAGTCAGTGAGACCTCATGAAATTACAAAGATTTTGCACTATAAAGGACACAGTGAAAAAAGCAAAGAGGCAACCTACAAAATGGGAAAAAATCTTCGCCAGCTATATATCTAATAGAGGATTAATATGTAGGATATACAAAGAACCCAAAAGGTTAAATAATGAGGAATCAAGCAAGCCAATCAAACAATGGGCTATGGAGCTAAATAAAGCATTCTCAAAGGAAGAAATATAAATGGCATATAAGCATCTAAAAAATGTTCTACGTCACTAGTCATCAGGGAAATGCAGATTAAAACTACATTGAGATTCCATCTCACTCCTGTCAGATTGGCTACCATCATGAAAACAAATGTTCATAAATTTTGGCGGGGATGTGGAAAAAGAGGAACCCTTCTACACTGCTGGTGGGAATGCAATCTGGCCCAGCCATTGTGGAAATTAGTGGAGGTTCCTAAAACAGCTAAAGATTGATCTACCATATGACCCAGCTATAGCACTCCTAGGCATATATCCTAAGAACTCATCTCATTTCCTTAGAAGTACGTGCTCAACCATGTTTATTGCTGCTCAATTTATAATAGCTGGAAATAGGAACCAGCCTAGATGTCCCTCAACTGATGAGTGAATAATGAAGATGTGACACATTTATACAATGGAGTTCTACTCAGCGGTAAAGAAAAATGACATTATGAAATTTGCAGAAAAATGGATGGATCTGGAAAGGATTATACTAAGTGAGGTAACCCAGGCCCAGAAAGCCAAGCACCACATGTTCTCCTTCATATATGGATCCTAGCTACAGATGTTTGGGCTTCTGCATGAGAAGGAAAATACTTAGTAGCAGAGGCCAGTAAGTTAACAAGGAGACATAAAGGGAAGAGAAAGGAAGGGAGGAAGGTACTTAATAGGTTGGTATTTTATATATGTAAGTACAATGATTGAGATGGGGAGGTAATATGATGGAGAATGGAATTTCAAAGGGGAAAGTGCGGGGGATGGTAGGGAGGGTATTACCATGGGATATTTTTTATAATCATGGAAAATGTTAATAAAAATTGTGAAAAGAAAAAAAAAAAGAGAATAAACTCTCGAGGCCTTGACCAGAAAAAGAAAACATCTAAAAGTTAACTAAGAAAAATTACTCCTGTACTACACATCAGAATTTAAAATTGGCTTGGACCCCTGCCCAGCAATCCAGAAGCTATAGAATGTAATGAAACCAGGCCTCCAGCATCCTCAGGAAATAGCTTCTATGAATTCCAGACTTATCCCACCAAGAACACCATAAAGGTACAGAGAGAGGAAATTAGAACAAAGTTCATCAGATAAAGAACAACTTCTATATTGGAGAAGTAAAATAAGATTCCACAAGGGAGGTCTGCAGGAAAGAAAGAAATGATGCCTAGCAAGAAGAGTTCTCTTGTGCTGGAGGGATGACTTAGTGGTTAAGGTGTTTGCCTGCAAAGCCAAAGGACCCGGGTTCAATTCCCCAGGACCCATGTTAGCCAGATGCACAAGGGACACATGTGTCTAGAGTTTGTTTGCAGTGGCTGGAAGCCCTGGCAGGCCCATTCTCTCCCCCCACCTTTCTCTGTCAAATAAATAAATAAAAAGAAAAGAAAAGAAAAAGAAGAGTTCTCATGTGCTTATGGAGAGTTTTAAGAAAATAGGGTACCAGGCAAGCATGGCCAACTCAGCAAGCAAAACATTAAAGAAGGTGTCTGTTAAGTAGAGGAAAACAAAAGGATGTGTAAATGAAGAATGGTAATTTCACAGTGTGGCTCACTTGTGAGAAGTGGTGAAAGTCATAGAACGAGCCATGAATATTGACTTAATGCAAAATTATGATACAAGTACTTAAAGATGCAGGTACAAGGTGGGAGAAAACTACATTCTCTTCTACCACATAAGAATCAACAGTTATGTGAAATTTAAAAATGAAGAAATAGCATTATGAGAAATAACAACATGAGACAAACTCCTGAAACAAAAGATAATGATTATACAGCAAAGGGATTAAAATGGACAGGATTGAGAATCTCTGCTTAATCTTATAAAGGTCATTGGAATGATGAGTCCAAATATATATTGCATATTTGTGTATTTAAATAAAATGCTAATTTATCCATGACAAATTAAGGAAGGTATTGAAACAGATCTTTCCTGGTTACAATAAAGGAATTCCAAAAGCAAACATGACTATTTAATGAAGATTTGTTTCCATAATCTGGTTTTATTTGTTTCCATGGATTTTTAGCAAATATTTCTGTACCATCTGAAATGGGCTTGCTAAAGCCCACCATGAAAGCTAGAGGCTTAGAGACATTAGAAAAGTCTCTGCCAAAAGAATTTGAGCATCATAAGGAAGAATTTGGTGGAAAAAAATTTCAAAACTGTAGCAATCTGTCTGTGCAGAACATTCCTCCTTAGGAATACAGAATTATGTAAGGCCTCACAATAATGACAAAAACACTGCTCACTCATTTATATCTCTTTAACATTTTGGTAAGTAATGATTCTATATATCCTGTGAACCATCCTACATAATGCCATTTTTATAAGGAAGAGTTCTCAGTAAAATTTAGGTATATTGTTAGAATGCAGCAATCATTTGCACTTTTACAACATAACAGTATTAAAATTATGACTATGATTACGCTATGTTAATATTTTAACTAAAATATGCATTCCAAAAGGAATTGAGGCTATGTGAGAGTGTAGAAATCATTAATAAGCCAAATAGTTTCCAAAGCTAGTGACCTTCAATTTTAATGAGAGAGAAGACCTCTGGATATAGGTATGTGAGACATATTATTATTTAACTAAGAATTACTTTTACAGAAAGATTTTGCTTCCAGTCATTTATGAATGGCCCTTCCCCACTTCTTATCTTCTTCCTTCCTTCCTTTTATCTCCATGCACAATCAAATGTTAACTCTACCCAGAGATTCTGTTCAATAATAGGGTTCATGCAAACAGCACAACATTGATTATCTCAGTTAATTACTGCTAAGGTTTGGAGGATGGGTGCCCAGAAGGTCTACATGTTGGAAGCGTTGTCCCCAGGGGTGTACCAATGGAAGGTGGAACTTAAAGGAAAGACCTGAGGTCATTGAAAGTATATGTCCTTGAAGATTGTAAAAGATTATAGGACTCTGAGCCCTTGCTCCCTCCATCTCTCTTTCCTTCCCTCCCTGAATTCCCATCCCTCCCCCATTTCCTTCCATCCCTTCCTCCCTTCCTTTCTTCTCTGGTTTGAGGTGTGACTTTTGCAATTACACATACTCCTATCATGACAGACTATCAGTCACTCCCCTTGCCAGAAGCCAAACCTATGGGACTATGAACATTAAACTAAGTAAATCTTTTCATCTTTGTAACTTAACTGCCTTGTATATTTCATTGTAGTAATGACAAGCTGACTAATATAGTGAGTTTAATGACTGGGCTGATAAATCTTGGTTATATCCCTCTTGGGAAAAAGTTATTTACATCTTCAAAATAACTGATATAGCTGAATCACAGTAAGGTAGTTTTCCACTAAACAGAGCCATTTTAAAATGTTTATATTGTTGCAAGAGTTACTACTTTGCCTGAGAGATTGTTGTTTCTAGTCTAATCTTTTAAATTTGGTTTTGTATTAATTCAGTTAATATTAGATGGTCTCTGATCACTTGCCATCGCAAGACCCTCCATAATAGCCTTCCATCTCCCATATTTGGTCTAATAGCCCAGCTCAACCAGCAAGAGCCTCTCCAAAAATGCTCATCAGGGCTATATCTGCCTTCCCATTAATCAATGTCTTCATTAAGGAGTCACTTCAAAACCACTCATGCCTGTGGTTTGTGTTGCAATCATACAATTTAACTCTTACACAAAATAAGAAAACACCCATAGGTAGAAGATACATTTCCTTGAAGAAAAATCTAAATGTTTTGGGAAGATTTGATGAAAGTTGTCTCCAAAACCACATGCAAGAAATGCAAAAACTATATTGGCAAAATGGTGTGAAATTTGGGAAAATAATGAAAGACCTAGGGGCCTAATGAATGCTGGTAACTTAGGGGTCTTTTAGAGTCCACTGCTCTGTTAATACATAGGAATCAGAAGATAAATTATAAATGTGTCTTATACCAGAAAGAAGTGTCAGTCTTCCAAAGTATGATTTTAAAGTATGTAATAAAGTTGGGGCATTTTTCCTAAGGAGTGACACAAAATTAAAAATACATCAATTTTTTGTTTATTTTTATTTATTTGAGAGTGACAGAGAGAAAAGGAGAGAGAGAGAGAGAGAGAGAGAGAGAGAGAGAGAGAGAGAGAGAGAGAGAGAATGGGCATGCTGGAGCTTCCAGCCACTGCAAACAAACTCCAGACACGTGCACCCCCTTGTGTATCTGGCTAACGTGGGTCCTGGGGAATCAAGCCTTGAACCAGGGTCCTTAGGCTTCACAGGTGAGCGTTTAACCGCTAAGCCATCTCTCCAGTCCAAATGCATCATTTTTAAATGCTTAAAGTTTATGTGTGTTCTTTACATTAGGTACTTATATCAGTGACACTTTTTGATTAAGCAATTGTTCATGAAAACATTCTGATTTTAAAATGTCTTCTATAATAATTACATTCTCTTCTGTGGAACCTGTGCTCATTAACAAGTACAAGAGCCTGAATGTTTGTTCATATGTTGAAACCTAATCTCCAGTGTTGTGGGATTCAGCAATAGGCTGTTGTGAGATGTCTTCATGAATAGGTTAGTGACCTTATGGAAACCTGAGGGAACTTTTTCACCCTACCTGCCATGTAAGGACACCATGGGAAGGCTCCATAGTAAAAGAAAAGAGCCTCACCAGGCAGAAAATCTGCTGGAACCCAGCTTTATAGAACCTGTTGTTTATAAGCCACCAACTTAGTTTACTCTGTTTTAGTGTCTCAGATGTACTAAGACAAACGTGGTGGTTTTAGTATTAAAGGTCCTCCATAGCCTCATGTGTTTGTGATTACACATCATACTTGACCATAGCTGGTGGAGCCTTTGGGAAGTGGAGCCTTGATGGAGGAGATGGGTCATTATTAGCAGGACTTAAGGTTCATTAACTCAGTCCCACGAGGTATCCATAAGCCATTTACTCTCTCTACTTCTTCCCTGCTGCTATAGAGATGTTCTATCCAGCTGTCTGCTTTCACCATACTTTCCCTGACATGATGAAACTTCTCAGCATTGAGCTGAAATAAAACCTTTCCTCCCATCAGTTGCTCTGAACAGGTGTTTTGTCCAAGCAACAAAAAGGTAACTGCTACACAAACTAAATATTTCTTCAACGTATTTAATGCTTTATACTAGGCTTAAGTTCTGAGAAATAGCTGTAAAAAGGAAAATACGGGGCTGGGCCTGGTGAAGCATACCTGTAATCCCAACACATGGGAGGTAGACATGGGAGGATTAGGAATTCAAGGCCAGGACTCAGCTATACAGGAGGTTGAGACCAGTGTGGAGTACATAAAATCTTATCTACACACACACACACACACACACACACACACACACACACACACACGTACACATACATGCACACACATATACGCACAATGACAAAAATAGAGAAAAAGACACACTCCTACCATAAATCACTTAAACTTGTTTATAGTAAAATTATCTTTTAAAATCTTCTTAAATGACCAATACACTTAAATATCTGTTTTTGTTACTATCTGACAAGTAGCTAATAGTTAAAAAATGTAAGTCCCACTTTTATACTTGTACTAAATAAATGTTGATTGAACTGAATTAACAAATAAAGCAAAAATTTTATTTTCTCAAAAAGCCCTAATATATACAAATTTACCTACATCAGTATTGTGAAATAAGTTGCACATTTGTCTCTCTTAAACTAACAACTGGAATTAGAGTATAAATATGACACTGATCTTTAATGGGGAAAAATGACTGTGTGATTGCCTAATTATTTATTAATTGGAGTGTTATTTACAAAGGGCAGTACTCACACAGCAAGGACCTACTTTTGGAAATTTTCTCCTATAGTCTGTCCTCAGCAGGTCTCCAGCACAAAAGTTCACCAAGGAAATAACCTCACAGCCATGCAAGAGCTTTTAATGAATTTGGTCTGCACCAAGGATGCGTCAGCAGAACAATTCATTTCTAATGAGGGAAGGCCTGCTAGGCTCCTGTGCACATTCATCCTATGAAACAGCCTGGAATATATATCCGGAGGCTTTGGAACAGCTTGCACTTTTAACAAGTTTTATTTCCCTAAAATATTCCTTGTTCCCACCCAGCATAAAAACCAATGGAAAGTCATACATGAAACGGTCCTGACCAATGCTATCAATCTTGGTAGGTCTGTATGATCCTCAGAATCTATAATGAATGTGAATTGTGTTTCTAGGATTTGTTGCTTGATAAAGTCATGTAAACATTGTCATTGGCATCTCTTTCTCATCATCCTAACACCAGGCTGTGATGTTTCTGTGGCAATCATGGATATCAGGATTTTTGTAACAGATGGTAGAGTTTCACACCTCCAGTTTCTCAATATAATTGGAGCAGATATCTGGGTAGCATATGCCAATAATTGAGTACAACTACAGTCACCTTACTGTGTTGCTTTTCTTGAGAAATTTGAAAATAAGGACAGATACAAATAGCATGTCAAATATCCACAGGCCTGCCTATCACCCAATATTGAAAGTGGTTAATATTTTGACACATTTGATTCAAATATTTTTAAAATTATTTTATTTATTTAAGAGAGAGGTAGATAGAGAGAGAAAGAAAGAGAATGGGCATGCCAGGGACTCTAGTCACTGCAAACGAACTCCAGATACATGAGCCACCTTGTGCATCTGGCTTTATATGGGTCCTGGGGAATCGAACTTGAGTCCTTTAGCATTGCTGGCAAGCACCTTAGGAACTAAACCATCTCTTCAGGCCTGATTCAAATATTTTTAAAGATAAGTATAATAAGTGGTTCTGGGGATGGATGAGGGCCTGAGGTCGATCTTCAGTACACACATAAAACTATGAGCACTGGGCTGGAAGGGTCTATTAGTGGTTAAGGCACTTGCCTGCAAAGCCAAAGGACCCAGACTTGATCCCATGTAAGCCAGATACAAAAGGTTGTGCATGCCTCTAGAGTTTGCTTGCAGTGGCTGGAGGCCCTGGCATGCCCATTCTCTCTGTGTCTTTACTCTCTCTCTCATTCTTCCCTCTCTCTCTCTCTTTCAAATAAATAAAAATATTTTTTAAAATAGGGGTATGATCACATATGCCTATGATACCAGTCCTGAAGGAAGCAAGGACTGGAAAGTCACTGGAACTCACTGATTCTGACACAAAATACTCACTCCAATCTCAACCAGAAATTCCATGTCAAGGAAACAACATGCAAGACCAATAGAGGAAGACACTTAATTTGCTACTCTGGCCTTTGCCCAGAGAATATGCATACCTTATATACATGCACACATCACACATACTACATGTACCCCCAAAATAAGTCATTCTGCATAAAACTGAAGTTCCTTTTGCTCTGTATTCCTAGCCTGAACTTTCTCCTTTCCTCTCCAAAGGTGGAATTTCTCCAGAATTTCATGCATATTCTCTAATCTATAAAACATATATAGAGATATACATAGTCCATATCTAATAAACAGAGTGAACCAATTAACAAGACCTTAAAAATATAAATACATATGTAATTACACAAGAGCATTATTAATCTGTATGATTTTATTTATGTAAGTGATAGTTTATTTCTTCTTTTTATATTCAATATTTTAAGTATGCTGATATCTATCTGTATGTAAGCATGCATAACATTCCTTTTATTAATTACATGTTATTCTATCAAACCTATATTCTACAATTTATTGATTCCTTCATTTATTGGTGGATTTTTAGATTATTTAGATGTTTAGATATACCAGGACTGTGCAAGGGCTAACATGGAGTGCTGCTGGCTCAGTATGAAAGTTTTTCCTGACTACTCAGCCTAGTTGGGGGGGGGGGGAGAGTGGAACTGGAAAATTCCACTGGTTTTGAATATCATATTTGTGATGCAGATGTTTGATGTTTGCCTGATGACAATTTCTTTTGCATTGTGCCAGTCTCTCCTTATCAAGCCTTAAGACTATTGTAAATGTTTATTCTGTGCTATTATGTGTTGGAAGTACATAACTCATTTGGTTTTATAGGATTCATAGCTAAGAAACAATCTAAAATCTCAAATGAGACTTAGAACTCTGGAACTATCTTAAATTGGTACAGACTATGGGAACCTTTGAACTTGGACTGAATACACATTACAATGTGAGGATGGGTATGAATCTATTAGGGGATAGGGGTAGAATGTGGAAGTTGGAATACATGTCCCCAATAGATTTAGTTGTATAAAGCTTCTTGGATTTTCCAGCTGCCTGGCTGGAATAGATGTCACTGGCAGATCATGGGTCCAGAGTGTTTGTTACTGGGGGTAGATTTGAATTCCAACCTAAAAGATGCAAAATGCCTGTGGTCTGTCTGGTGTTCCTGGAGTGTACTTGCATGTGTTGGTGGTGGTTATGAAAGGGTTCTAGCTGCTTCTGCCATTATGTAACTCCCCTTAGATCTTTAAGCTTCAATAAATCTCTTCTACCATAACTTGTGCCTGAATTGGAAGTTCATCCCAGCAACTAAAGCTGACTATGACACAGCCCCATCCTCATACTGCAAAATTATCTTTAATACGAATCATGAAATAAACTTGCATATTTCACAGTGAATGCAAACATTTCACTTACAAAAAAAAAAGAAAAAGAAAGAAAGAGAAGACCACCTTTCAGCAAGCTTCTGTTTCCGTTTTAAACCTAAAGTCTACAAGATCACATGAATTCATACAATTTCAATGGGATAGGTTAAATTTCTTCATAAGAATTTTTCCATCATTAATTTCTGTTTTGCTACTTAAACACAGGACTTTATAGTATAGTACCATTGTGGTTGGTAGCACAAATTGCAAACAAATTTTTCCAAACAATTGCAATATGTGTAGAATAATTACTCTTAAACAAATCCCAGGTAGCTAATTCCACAGATATTGAGGGCTGAATATATAGCTGAGAGGCCTCTGAATTAACTGTTATGTAAATCACAGAGGTATTTAAAGGCTGAGTAATAACATGGTGGTTTCTGGGGCTGGAGAAGCAGAAAATGAGGACATGCTAATCAACAGGCACAAAGTTTTAGTTGCAAGGAGAAACAAGTGTCAGAGTTCTATAGTCTAGTATGGAGATTATAAATAATGATTGTGGATAAAGTTGCAAATTGCTAACAAAGTATATCTCAAATGTTCTTATCATGAAAATAATAACTTCATAAGGTACTAGATATTAATTAGCTTGTATCAGACATTCCATAATGTATAATGTAAATATATCAAAACACCCAGCTCTATACTATAAACAAAGATAATTTTTCAATTAAAATAAAGACAATTTTGAATTATAAAGATGATGTGGAAAATTTTGTTAAACTTTATGTGTATAACTAATAACTATGTTTCGTAATGTATTCATTAAGTGACCATATTTTTATGACAATGGTAACATACTTCAAAGCATTATATTATACAGGCTTAATAATTGATTTAAACAAATTTGAAAATAAATTTGGAAAAAGTAAACATATAGAGGCTGGAGAGATGAATCAATGGTTAAAGGCACTTCCTCAAAAGCCTGAAGACCTGGATTTGATTCCCAAGTACCCACATAAAGCCAAATACACAAAGTGGAGCATGTGTCTGTAGTTTATTTGTCATTGTGTGCCCATTCTCCGTCTGTCTCTCTCTCTCTCTCTTTCTCTCCCTCTTTCTCTCAAATAAATAAATATTTTTAAAGTGTGCATATATATGCAAGTAAACCTAAAAGTAATTGATTTTTTTTTTCACAAAGTAAAATTCCAATGCTGTTCAGAATTGCAGGTACATGGGGGTGCTTAGGGGGGAAGACATGGTGACAGAAGCTTGAGGCAGCTGGTCACATTCAGTCCACAGTGAAAATCAATGTGATGACTTCTCGTGCTTGACTTGCTTTCTCCTTCGTATTCAGCCCAAGACCCCTGTCCATGTAATAGTGCTGCCCACAGTTAAGGTAAGTCTTCCCACCTAGCTATATTACAAAGCCATAGTGACAAAAACAGCATGGTACAAGAATAAAAACAGAAACATAGACCAATGGAACAGAATTGAAGACCCAGACCTTAGGTCAAGTAACCACAGATGCTTGATCTCTAACCAAAGTGCCAATAATGTAAACTGGAGAAAGGACAGCATCTTCAATAAGTGGTATTGGACAAATTGGATGACCATATGTAGAAAAATTAGAAAGTAAAGATCTAGAGGCTCCTAAGTGCCTGTCACTGAAGTAGAGTTAAAATGCATACAATGTGGCTGAGGAAATTTTGCAGAAGAAGGGGTGGAAAGATTGTTAGTGCCACAAGCTGGGACATTTTGCACAGAGGCATTACCTGTCCCCCATAACTGACTGCTGCTCCCATAATGCATGACCCACAATCCCCATGGGGTTTACCTGCATCCCCAAAGAGAAAAGCCACTTCAGAAAATGGGTAGGGAGGAGGGAAAGGGTGGTACCAACATGTGCTGTTCACATACTAAATATGTCCATATCTAATAAAAATAATTTTTTTAAATTGACATTCAATATAAACCATCACATTATCATTACATTTATTTTTTTATTTATTTTTAGTTTTTCAAGGTAAGGTCTCACTCTAGCCCTGGCTGACCTGTAATTCACTATGTAGTCTCAGGGTGACCTCATTTCATGGTGATCGTCCTTCCTCTGGCTCTCTAGTGCTGGGATTAAAAGTGTGCACCACCATGCCTGGTTCCAATATTACATTTATTTTTAACATAGTTTTTTAAATATTTTCCTAAAAATTATCTCATTTTATTATCTAAGATATGTTCTAGAATGAATTGGAAATGTTCTAACTGTGTGTTCCTTCAAATAATCTCAACACAAAAACTCAGTGCCTTGAAGCTTTAATAGACCTCACCAACTGTATAATATGTAATGTCCTCTGACAGTAATCCAGAGGATATTGTTGGTATGGTAATATTTAGATATTTTAAGTAAATTAAATTATATTCATCTTCTGTAAAAAATTACACAGGTCACATAAAAATTTTCAATTAAAGCAAGAAAAGCAAAAGTAAAAATAAAATACTGAAATTCCATTACCTGTGAATAATCATTACCATTTGGATTCTCATGGAAACAGATTCATATACTTTTCAATAAAAAAAAAAACACATTAAATGCAATTATAGAAGAAAAGTAAACAAAAGTAGAATCTGTGAGATCACTTAGCCTTCATATAAATGGTTTTTCACTCCAGGAGCTGTTTTCCAACAAAAGCCCCTCTAAAATTAAGGAAACATGCTGAATAAAACATTGAGAGTAGGTAGTCATTATCTCTCATTACATACACAATGCACTTTTAGACAGTGCCAGCCAGCTACCTGCAGGGACAGATAAATACATTTAGCAGGTTGTCTTTCTACTTGTACTAAGATTCCTTAACCATAACTTCCAACACTGTTGAGCACTTGTTTCATTTGTAGATAATTTTAACACTCAGTACAAGTACAGTATCTTCATTTCCAATTTCTTTATTTTTCCTCATTTCTGTATTTTTGTCCTCTAGTAATTTTCTGGAGAGGGCATCAATGAATTTTGAGGGCAGGACTTTATTTCTTTTATAGTTGAGAGCAAGATAGTCTTTGCTGTGATACACCGTATGCAGTAGTGTGGGGTCTCACACTGAGAGGGATTTCATATTGGAATTCATGTTCTGATGTTACTACCTTAAAATTCTCATTTTTTTTTAAACAAAGAGCACCTCATTTTCATTTTGCTTTGGGTTCCACAAATTATATAGCCACTTTGGACTGGAAAACATTTATTTAGCCATCATAGTTCTCAGTCACTCTTTCCATCAGAGCTCAATGTTTTCAATGCCTACTGAAATTCCACTTTCCCAAGATCAGTTGGAGGCCAGCCTGATGTCTCTCTGTGTTGATGTCATTTAAGACTGCTGCCTGAGTGCCTGGAGTGACCCTTATCTTTGAAGTGCAAGCACTTAACCACAATACATCTCTGTCCTCCATTCTACATCACAGGTTTTGGGAACCCAGGGTGCACCTAGCTCCATCTTCAGAGTTACTTCAAAGAATTATTCCTTTGCAATGTATTTAGGTATTTTTGCTTTTAGAAAAGAAAGAGGCTGACCCAGGCGCCATATGTTCTTTATTAAGTTTCTCTCCTCCCCACCCTTGGACTGCAAATCTCCATCCACAGCAGAGAAAGAGAAGCTCAGACCCTTTTACTCCTGAGCAAGCAATGAGATCTCTTCGAACAGCCAAACACATCCTGACCCCAAGTCCCTCTCCAACTAATTTTTGGTAAAATTCCTTGAAAAGGCTGTGTTTTATTAGTGACCAGGCTATGGAATGGTGGTGGCTTCCTACCATTCCTCATCTTTTGGCCCAGCAATACCCATCTGTCATTGCAAGACTTACATCACATGTGGAATCAATTTCTAGCTCAAAGCGCTCCCCCCCCCCCGCCCACCTCTGTCTCAAAGAATTAAAGTGGTTTCTCATTCCTTGACTGTCTCCTGCCTGACACAAGCAACTCTTAGTAATAACTATTGGATCGAACGCATTCTTTATGTTACTTAAAACTTGCATGTCTTTTCTGACTTTTCTGTTTAACAACCAATTGCTTGAGAAGTAGAAAGTCTTTCCAGGTATTGACATGTTTATCAGTTGCTCCTCATAGTTCTGTCATTTAAAATTATTAATGTTTATTAATCTATCATTCAAAGCATTCAAGATTCAAACAGCTTCATTTTTTTAAGATGGAACTCAAAGTGAGTTCCTGCTTAGTGAAGTGAACAATCTCTTCCAAGTTCCAGGTCCAGAAGCTCCCGCGGGGGAAAGTGTGGTTTGGTCTGCACATTTCCTTTATGTGTATTTTTCTATCTCTACTTTCTCTACCCTTCTGATCCAGTCTGCTTTTTCTTCCAAACATTGTTCAAAGTTTCTGGTTCCCTGGTTTTGTACTATTTTGTTTTTCTTTTCCCTGTAAGGGCGTAGCTGTGTCCTTTATTAATAGCATGTATTTGTGGGTGAGGATAGATTGAACACACATTTCCACAAACTTCCATTCAGCAGAACGCACAAGGCAAGTCTATAGAGTTGCTTTCTTCCCCTGTCTGTCTTTATGGCATTGGAATTTTCTGTTTAAGAGCTTTCTCTGCTAAAATCATCACGGTTACACTTTGCAAAAGTCATCCTTTCATAACTTCTTCATGTTTAATACTTGTTATTCTTATAAGTTTGCTGTTTTTCTAGTTTTACTCATTCACATTTTCCATAGAACTGAACTTTGATCAAGATTTTTCAGACCTGTGAGCATTATTTTTACCCTAATTCTGATTTAAAATTTTAAAGCTCTTCATAAGCTTAATATCTTCATATTCACATCCCCATCACTAAAGGAAGAGCCTATGGTTTGTTCATATCAGTATCACTTTTATTCCTTTATAAATAAATAATTTAAAATAAAACTTGATAAAGTGTGTGTTTTTGCTTTTAACACATTAGGAAAGTGTCCTTGTGTTATGGCTCATGCAAACATACAAGATGCAAAGGTAAAGCTGACACCCATCTATCATCCTGCCCTTCCCTGCTGAGATAATGCTCAGAGCCTGGTGTTACTACACTCCAGCCCTCTTCTGCATGTTTGTGCACATACAGACACATGCATACAGGCATTATTTCTTTCTTCTTGCTTTCTGTTTTGATAAAAACTAGATACATTGCACTCACCATTTAATTTCTAGTTTTTAGTATTAAGATAACTGAACACCCTCCCCATTAATAAGCACAAATTTACTTTGCTCAGTAGCTGAATGTTATGTGCACACATCATAAATCATTCAGCTCTGCTCTTGAAGGAACTTAAAATTCCCATTTTTGAATCTATAAATAAATCTGCATAAAGGTTAGTCCGTGTGATACTTTAAATCTATATTATGACATCCCTTTAAGAATATTGCTAGGAGTACTCATTTTTCTCATTAATATTTATTACCAGATTATGTTAGCAGCAATTTAAACTTTCTCCCACAGCGTGAAATAATGACCCTTCTCACACATCTCCTTCAGCCGTAAACATTTTCCAGTAATTTTTAATTGGCACTCATCTTAGAAATGGAAATGTTATCTTGGTATTTTAATATACATTTTATGTGACTAGTAATGATACTGACCTTTTTCATTTGTGGTCCCACTATGTTTCCTCACTTATAAATGCACTGTCCATTCATCAAGTCCTTGACGGTTTCATGTTCTGCAGGTACTAGACATGTTTTGTGTCATCACCTAGTGTGGTTGGCTTTTGTGCATTTCCTTGTAACTGTGACTTGTAAACCTCTAGCCAGCACTTTTGAAGTGAGAAGCAAACCAAGAAGAGACAAGAGTCGAGGGAAACGGGAGCTTCAGATGGTGCCAAGAACCATGGCAGACATAAGGGCAGGTAGAAAATGGCAGGGGTGGGAAATCTCAAACAGGCTGATCTGGCGGCTGAATAGAAAATATTCGAAAGCATTTCCAAACGACGTGAAAGAGAAAGTTATGGTAAAGTTTAAAGTCAGCACGTCCATGCAAAGTCCACACAAAGGAAGTGTGAATGTTAAAACATAAGCTTGACGAATGAAGACCATCAGGAAATTCAGTGTAGGGCTGGTGGGACGGCATTTAGTGGTTAAGGCATTTCCCTGCAAAGCCAAAGGACCCTGGTTCAATTCCCCAGGACCCACGTTAGCCAGATGCACAAATGGGTGCATGCATCTGGAGTTCATGTGCAGTGGCTGGAGGCCCTGGAGCGCCCATTCATTCTCTCTCTCTCTCTCTCTCCCTGTTTCTCTGTAAAATTAATTAATTAAAATAAAACAAAATAAAGAAAATAAAGAGTTCTAGGCCAGCCTCATCTACATAGTGAATCCGAGGCTCTTCTGGGCTATAAGAGATTCTGTCTCAAGAAAGTCAAAACAAAACATAAATGATAAAGAAAAGGAAATTCAGGGTACAGCAACACGGTAAGCATGAAAGTAGACAAGTATGGGAGAGAAGGACAGAGAATTAACAAAGTATTATGAAAATACCACAACGAACCCCATTATTTTATATGCTAATTCAAAGATCTAAAACTAATCATTATAAATAATAATTCAGTATGGTTAATAAGAGGTGTTGAGAATGAGCATGAGATACAGGGGCCATGGAGAGAGTGAGAGAATCAGGCAGGTCACAGACAGCTTTCTGGGTTTGGTGAAGACATTGGATTTTGTGGTATGGAAAATAGATTATACAACTAAAAGAGGGACAGGATCTGATTTATATTTGGTTTTGCGTGATCACGTGGGTGGTTTGTGAAAAGCATTGTGGAGCAAGTCAGAAGTGAATGGGAGCATTTAGTGAGAAGCACCCCACTATACACTAACAGCAACATTCTGATGGCTGGACCCTGGATGTGGCCCAGCACACGCAATCATGTGGGTTCTACCCTGAGCCCCATCAGAAGCAAAACAAAGAAAGAAAAAGATTTTGAAGGTAAATGCTGATAGCAGGATCTGGAAAGATGGCAGTTTGAACTGGGTAAAGCAAGAGGTTATTACAGGAGGTTAAGTACAGGACATAGGAGGTAAGATCAGAACAGGAATCAAGGTAAGTTTTGGGTTTGGGACCTGGGTCAAAGCAAGGTACTTCTTATCAAGATAAGTGGGATTAACGGAAAGCAGCAAAGAACGGAAATCAGAAATCTTCCTGGTCGTGATGAGATTAACGCGGTGCCGAAGAAGCTGGCCGGCTATTGAAAGGATGAGTTTGTCTGTCATGGAGAAGCTGAGTAGAAATGCTAAACCAGGGCTGGAGAGATGGCTTGGCGATTAAAGAGCTTGCCTGTGATGCCTAGTGACCTGGGTTTGACTCCCCAGTGCCCACATGAAGCCAGATGCATAAAGCGGTGCATGCAACTGGAGTTCATTTAGTGGCTAGAGGCCCTGATGGACCCATTCTCCCTCCCTCCCTCCCTCTCTCTCTCTGTCTCTCTCTGTCTCTCTGTATGTATGTGTGTTTCTCTCTTTCTCCCTCTCTCTCTCTCTCTCTCTCTCTCTCCCCCCTTAATAATAATAAAATAAATAAACAATTTAAAAACAGAAATGCTAAACTTGGAATGGACCAAGATTCTGGGTGACCTTTGGTGACATGAGAAAACAAGGGAGCACCTAGAGATGCAAGGAAGAAAGGAGTGAATCTGGCTGACAACATAGTCTATAAAGTAGAAAAGAAAGCAGGAGGCGATCATGTCCTGGAGAGAATCTGTCATGGTTTGTATTGATCACCCCGCTGAGAACTAGGATCCCCTGAGAGGTTTTCTTGATTAGGTTAATGGAGGTGGGAAGATCCACCTTGACCAGGAGCAGCACCACTCCATAGGATGGGAGCTTGGACTGGATAAAGAGAGAGATAGCTAAGCATGGCATTCACTCCTCCCTACTTCCTCACTGTGGACTAAATGGGACCAACTGCCTTAGGCTGTTGCCACCGTGCCTTTCATACTATAATGGACCATAACCTGGAATTTAAGCTGAAATGAACACTTCCGTTAACTGATTTTTTGTCAGGCAATTAGTCCAAGCAACAAGAACTAATACAGACCCCAAAATCTCAGAATAGTTCAAGTGCGAGGGTATGACTAGGTTCATTAATTGAAATAACAGTTTAAAATATACTTTCTAGGCCACTGTTGATATTTAAGATTCATTTTTCCACAATCAGAAGAATTGTTTATTGAAATACATCCTTACTTTCAGGTGTTTTAGTTTCTGGTCTTTGCGAGGAGTTCTTCCCAATTAAAGTTGCATAAATATTCATGGAGTTTCTTCTAGTAGCTTTATGTGTTATATTTCCACTTTCCAACTTTCTGTCTTTGTGGCTGTTTCATGTGGGCCTGACTTCCTTTCTTTTAGACAGAATGATGGTCTGGGAGATATTCACAAAGCCAATAGAGGAATGTAGGTATAGTAGTAAGCTTTATTAAACTGGATTTAGAATCACAGCAAAGACAGGAACAACAAGCTTGATTTCAAACAACAAAGCACCTCTCAGGGCAAGAAATCCTAAAGTGGAAACTCAATTGAGGGCTGAATTAGTGGGTTTAAGTATGTTGGGGCTATCTTAACCTATAATTGAAAGTGTCCTAAACAGATTGATTTGTCTATGAAAAGTTTATTAGAGACTATGGAAAGAATAGGGGTGAAGGCACATATGAGCTTGACCTGCAAGCTAACAGCAGAGAAGCATTAACAAGCCACAACTGAACTTCCCCAGAAGGATATTAATGGCTGAACACCCAGAATGGGGACTCACAGCCCAGTTCACCCCCAGTCAACTGTGCAGATTCTCAGTCTCCAAGACAACCATACAAGTCCCAAAAGTGGGGATTTCTCTCCCTTAAAACAAGTAATGTGAGCACCAGTATGTGGAGCCTCAGTCCCACAGAATTAAAATGTGTCAGCTGTTACATGAGCTATTGTGCTTTTGTCTGTAAGTTCAATGTTAACAAGTTAGCAATAGGAACGTGTTAAACAAGGTACCCCTAAACAGAAACACATGTAAAACAAAGTTACGTGCTTATCACCTGGAAGAAATATGAGAGCAGAGGTTCACAGGAAACTCGACTTTCTTTCTATGAAGAGTCGAGATTCAGTATGTGCTCACCAGTATCTCTCCCAACATTAGAAAACATAACTAATGTGAATAAGAAGAATGAACTGTATTTTGCACAGGTACACAATTTTAAGACACACAAACACATACACACATGCACATACCTTGAATGACAGCCGAATTGGTGCTTTAATTGGGTAAGAACTGAGCTGGGCATGCTAGCGTATACCTTTAGTTCCAACACTCAGGAGGCTGAGGTAGAAGAATCTGGGAATTCAAGGCCAGCATAGGGCTACAGAGTGGGTTTCAGGTCAGTCTAGGCTGAAGTGAAACCATGTCTCAAAACACAGTAGCAAATAAACAACCAAACAAACAGTGGATAAGTATCATCATTGCTTTTTTATTGCAGGACCAATTCTGGAAACGTGTGGGGCTACAGGAGGATTCTTTCTAACCAAACTGTTAGGACAGTGGACTTGGAGTTAGGAAGTTGTTGAAGGTACCTTCTCATATTTGTTTTCCCTTCTGTGGGATAGCAATTCACTGTGAATCTGTTTCCTGAGTTATTCCATTGATGCTGCAAGTAAACACAGTCCAAAGGAAGGTCTCAGTGCAGAATTGTCGACAGCAATGGGACCTTTCTCTTAAACCTGGGGGATCTGACCCAGAGACTAAGGTGCTAGAGAATCAGCCCTCACCTGGGAGGGGGTCCTTTCCAGTTCCTTATCTCACATTGTTGAGCAATAAGAGACACAGCAGAGGAGTGAGCATGTTTATTAAGAAAAGAGCAGGAAGCCGGGCGTGGTGGTGCACGCCTTTAATCCCAGCACTCGGGAGGCAGAGGTAGGAGGATCACGGTGAGTTCAAGGCCAGCCTGAGACTACATAGTGAACTCTAGGTCAACCTGGGCTAAAATGAGACCCTACCTTGACACACCAAAAAGAAAAAGAGCAGGAAAGACCAAGCCTCCCCCCCCCCCCAGAGTGTATAGTGGGAGGGGAGCCTGAAAGGGTGCTGTCGGGTGCCAGGATCAGAGACATTTGATGAGTTTTATGACTGGGATGGACAAAGACTGAGGTAATTCTATTGAGATTGGTTATTTTCTGGGTTTATCATGGGCCAAGCTAATGAAGCATGCTCCTGTCATGCCTCACTGTCCCCCCCCCCCCAGGAGGAGGTGGCTCGCTGCTCACCCAGTTAGGGGAGCAACGATACACTGGAGCCCCCCACCCCCTGTTCATCCTTGTTTCAGAAGTGCTGACTTCGGCTCACTCTGCCACACGTACCTTGGCTGGTGTTGCTGGTCACCGGGCTTGGCTTGTTTTGCAGCCTGCTAGTTGAACTGTGCTTTCTCACTGCTTTCTTTGTCCCCATGTTACATGACCAGCGTCTAGTTTATCATGGACATGCCCACGCTCCTGCCTCCTTCTGAGACCTGTTCTATTTAATGACAATATAAATATAATCCAGGGAATCGATACAGAGCTAAAGTGATAAGTTCTAAGTAGGACGGTCATCTACAGCGTCATTGCCAAGCCAATAGTGGTCCTTATGAGGAACTTGAACCCAGCCATCTAAGTCTCTGATCCCTCTTTTGATTGGCTACCACTTCCATTGCTTTGGGATGCTCTTAATGCAATGGTAGTAAATGACTATCTCATTATTTCTTCAAAATGAAAATGTAGGTTGGCTGTATGCTTTTTTATTTGTTTTAAAATAAAAACTTTGTTAAGATTTACATAATCTTCTTCTATCACATTCATTTGTCCCCCTCCGCACTCCCATTCACTGAATTTCCTCTTCTCTCTACTAGACCCTCTTCCATTTTAATGTCTTTTTTTTTTTGTCCCTCTCTTCCACCATCCATGATGATGTGTTCATGAGCCTCAAGATTATGCAGGTCTTGTGCAAGTAAGAGAGCCATTGTGAGGTCATAAATGCAATGACCACTTTGTGCCTGGAAGACAGTTTCCCAAAGTCCTCCTCCCCTTCCTTTGGTTCTTACATTCTTTCTGCCACCACTTCTGCTATAGTCCCTGAGTGGCTGTATATAACTCTGAAGTTTGCTCAGGTCAACTCAAAAAGTGGATATATATATATATATATATATATATATATATATATATATATACACACTTAATCATATATATAATTAAATACATATAAATAACATTAATAAAGATGAATATATTATTTCTCAAACTTAAGGAGCCTAGGTTTCTGTTTATATACTAGGGCTTTTTCTCTCTACTATGATAAGTCTGATCAATATTGACATACCAGACAATTAGTCCATGACTGCAAAAGATTAAAACTGACTGTGGAGGTTTGATTCAGGTGTCCCCCATAAACTTAGGTATTCTGAATGCTAGGTTCCTAGCTGATGGAGATTTGGGAATTAATTCCTCCTGGAGGCAGTGTATTGTTGGTGGGCTCATGGGTATTATAGCCAGTTTCCCTATGCCAGTGTTTGGCCCTCTCTCCTGTTCCTGTGATCCACCTGATGTTGGCCAGGGGGTGATGTCAACCACTGCTCATGCCATCGTTGTCACACTATGGAGCTTCGCCTCGAGTCTGTAATCCAAAATAAACCTTTTTTTCCCACAAGCTGCTCTTGGTCAGGTGATTTCTGCCAGCAGTGCAAACCTGACTGCAACACTGACTAAGCCAACACTGACGAAAGATGAGAAGTGATGGTCACTGGTGCTAACTTACTCTCCGTTGGAGAATCTGCTTCTCTTTTTCAGATAGATGCAGATCCTAAGAAGACAGCCACCTCATCATCCCTCAAAAGGGCCCCGGCTGAAACGAAGAAAAATTGGCAAAACTAGTAAGGGTACTGTTTTACTGATGAACCAGATACCAGCACAAGGAGGAAGGAGACCAACACAGAGAAAAATCAACGCCTACCAAATCAGAGAGCCAGAGCCCCAGAGGCCCCCAACACCTCATCACTGAAGCAGACCAAAAATGAACCGAACATGGCTCAGGGAGATTTTGTGGAAAAGGGGGTGGAAAGAATGTCAGAGCCACATGTTGGGTCACAATATGCAGAGACATTTATCGTACCAGTAACTATGGGCTAACTCCACAATGCACGACCCATATACCTCAACAAGGAGGGGCCAATGGGGAGGGGGTAGGACATGGATGAGCCTAATAATGGTACCAAACTGCCTGTACTTGCAAAATAGAAAACTAATTAAAAAAAAAAAGAAAAAGAAAAGTGATGGTCACATGATCTGACGTGAATCCCTCCCAGTCGCCCCTCTTCCTAGTTTGCTCAGTTGTCTCCACTGCCCATCACATTTTTCTCCCTCGTGCCTGCCACCCTGTCCCCAAGTTTTCTCAGTACCTCTTGTCATTAGGAGCTGGTCTCATGTCTTCCTTTGATATCAATTCTTCTAAACCCATCCATTTCTCAGAGCATTCCACACACTGATATGGTTTTTTTTTTAGTCATTCCCAGATTTAGTGAGAATATTACAGAATAGCAGAAAACAACAAAACAATACATAGAAGTTCCCCCATCATCTGACACTTAACAATCAAATAAAATTGCACTTCCACGTGTGTTGTACTAACCATCCCGCTCTTACTTCATGCATGTAGCTTCAGTGAGATGATAGGGGCAAGTCTTCTTGTCCCATGTTTTCTCCTGTTTTCCTGAGCAGTAAAACATGGACATTTTCAACAGTCTCCAGGCAGTTGAGTTGCACTCCATAATGGATAAAAGCATGAATCAGGTGTAGGATAATCAGGCAAAAGATGCATGGATATTGTTCAGAAGGAAGTTGAGGCTAAGATAGACTCTAGACAAGAAGAATTTAACTTAAATTCTCTAAACAAATAATGCTGGAATTCCTTTTACAATCATCTCTCCCAATGTTTCTGTTTACACACTATACAAAAACCAAACTGCACAGCTGTTTTCACTCCCTGCCTTATCATTCTCTGTTCCCTTGATATCCTCACCTTGAACTTGGTTCAAGTCTGGCAGCTATGTGACCCTGAACAGATAACCTAACCTCTCGACATCTCAGCTTTTTCATCTAAAAAGAATGGGGGGGGGGGAGATGAGGGACTGGAGAGTTGGCTCAGCAGTTAAGGGGCTTGACTACAAAGCCAGATGCCCAAAGTGGCACATGCATCTGGAGTCCACGTTCAGCAGCTGGAGGCCCTGGGATGCCCATTCTGTCTGTTCCTCTTCTCTCTCTGCTTGCAAATAAATAATTTTTTTTTAAATAGGAATGATATTAGCCTGTACTATGTAGACTCTTAAGACAAACCAAGTTATATCAGTTATGCAGAGCCAAGCCCTTACCATCATTTGTAACAGAGCTTATCAAGTGGTGAACAGTAACTCATTGGGCCTGTTGGGAGAGAAATCTTACATATTTCACCAGGAATTTTAGTTCAGTAGAAATAAGCAGAGTAGAGGTGCATGTAGTCGAACAGGATATGACAAAACATATAGCCTAGATTATGGAACAATAATACTTTGTGGAATTGTCATTCCAGATGTATATGAATATGTGTCCTATGACACCATGCCAGAAAAGCACTTCTCAGAGAAAGGACAGGAACAGAATAGTTAGAGAAACATTGATGTCACCTTAGTTTAAGTTGCACATCTTTCTGAAACCATCCCAGTTTATGTCACCCGGAAATGACCTCTCCCCGCTGACCCTGGGCTGCCCTCTGGAGCCACATCCCACGCTACATCAGAGCTGCTTTTGTAACTACCTCATTGTTGTATCAGGTTCAGAACCTCTGAGTATCTAGGACACACACTGTCTATCTCCAAAATCTTGGCAAGGCTCCTAGAATATTTGTTTACACACTATAGATGCTAAATACACATTTCGCTTGCAGATGAGGAAGTTTTGCCCATATTTAATTCTAAAGATGACAAACTGACAAGGTAAATCTGGGAGAGAATTGAGAAGCCTATATCCAGGAATCAAGTAGGAGGAAAACAAAACATATGCGCTTATTTCTTTCAGTGAAGAATTCCTGCTCACCTTGATAAAATGTTTTTAATCTTTTCAAAAGGAAATGTTAGTTACTGAATGAAACATTCCCCTACCAACCTATATTGAATGGTACCCCTTCAGGCTTCACGGGTAGACATTAGCAATTTATCTACCCTGTAACTGAGTAGATAATCTATTTCGTCGTGAGCACACAAAGTTTGTCTTTCCAACGTAACATTTCACACCAAGAGCAATCTACTATTCTTTTCAAAAACAAAAATCCCACCTGTCTGCATTCCCCCTTAGCCTGCACCCTCTCTCCTCCGCATGCAGGTCTGGTTAATGGTCCAGATTCTCCCTTCTCTCCGAAGGACATAACCTCCGCTGTGTATTTCATTGCGGAGGGTGGGCCCTGAGCCTCTTTCAGGCCATTAGGAAATCATTTAGCCTCTGATCTCCTGTGGCCTGTTTCTGTAGTAATCTCTCCGTGGCTTTCCACAGCAATAAATCAGCTGTCTGTGCAGCACCTCAGCCCTTCCCAGAATATGTGACCGCCAGGAACACTGGCTCTGCACAGCGACAGGAACCCCTGAGCCAGGCACGGAGGGGCAGTTTCCTTATGGTCTTGGAGGTGGATGAGGGACAGGGTGTCGGAGAAGATGCTGGCACACCAAGGGTCACTGCACACAGAACAATGGGGACGCGTGGAAGCACTTCGTGTTTGGATGGGATTTTCAGTGTCCACACTTTTGTTTGTAGCGCTGGCTTTGAATTCCCTCCTCAAGCACACCCGCTGGGCTAGGCAGAGACAGCGAGAAAGCAGTAGCAGCCGAGGCCATGTAAACACTGTGACTATTTAAACAACTAATACCCTTCACCTTAAAGCTCATCCTCTCTCCTTCATACTAATTCCCACCATGAAAATGGACCTTGCTTCCCAGAGAAGACATACCAGAACCCTAGGGAACCTGACCTACCATTTAAAAAAACAAGTAAAGATTTCCAGCCAGCTGAGGCATGGGCAGATAAATTAACCCTCTGAGTTTTTTTTTTTTTTTTTCTGGGCCAAAGTGCATCACCTCTGTATGGAAATGCTCTGATTCCATTTCAAAAGTTCTCCAACGCTGCCCTTTCTGGCCTCCAAGCTAATCAGCTTTAAGGAAAGTGGTCCAGGTTGGATACTGATTCCAGACAGCCTCTCCCAAAGCATCACTTAGACGGAGGAAAGAAAGCATCACTGAGCCAGGTGAAGGAAATGGATTACTGATTTTCTTTTTCTTCTGTATGGGATCTAAAAGCCCGAAACATTAATCTCCTCAAACGCCACTCCCCTTTCTGCCTTAATTGAGCACTTATCTTTAGTGGTGAGATGAAATCACTTAAAAGGTGACTCTTGGAGAAGTACGTTTTGGGGCAGCAGAGGATTCTTACCCATTATCCACTTGGAGGGCAGTTTTCTATATTTGGCTGTGTTGTCAGTCTCCCCCACACCCCTCCCGCTCCTCCCTGCGGTTTTAATTTCAGCAGCAGGCTCTGAAACATCTGAACTTGGCTGCCTGTCTTCCTTGATGGCCGTAACGCCTCCCTCACCTGTGGGTGAGCAGGATGCTATTTCTCCACGTGGCACCCAATGAGCAAGACACACTGCCATGGACTCCCCCTGACCAGCAGGCACTTTACAATGCACGTGATGATCTCTTTTTCCCCCTAGACACTGGGAAGGCAGCTCCAAAATCCCATCCCAGTCCTCATAGCCAGCTGCAGGAAGAAAAGTGGTATCTCTTACCGGCTGATGACCATCCCAACCAGTAATGACACACCCCTCGCCCATGCTTCTTAAGCTTTGCCTGACATAGAAATATAAACAATCAGGGGTTAAAATAATTATTGAGTTTGTTGGGTTTTTTGCTTTTTTTTGCTTTCAGATACCTCTTCTTCCCATTTCCCTGTTCTGATACTCCTATATTCCTTCTCTGTGGAGGTAGCCACAGCTTAGCGATTGGCATCTGGGAAGTATGTATTCATCTAATGCCATCCTTTCCTGAGCTTAAATGACTGCAGTGGCCCAAGACAGAAGGAGGCTTCCCTTGATTACAGACAGCACTACATACCTCAGGAGAACTTCCCTCTCCTTTGTTTAGCTGGCCTCCCATCTCCCATTTCCATGAACAACCCTAATGTATTAGGTCCTTGTCTCATCGAGTGGGTGTAATAAAATAGCTAAAGTAACTCCAGTGAGGTGAGGTTTACTTTGGCTCACAATTTAAGAGGAGAAAGCTCACTGTGGCAGGCAGGGAGGGTTTGGCAGCAAGATAGGTGGTGGAAAGACCGTGATCACATCCGGACCAATCCAGGAGCCAACAGAGGAGATTTTAAATCTAGCTGGGCTATAAACCTCAAATCTTATACCTTCCCCTTTCCCTCCAGCCAGCCACCCACTCATCCAGCTAGTCCTTAAGTTCCAAATGTTCCATCACCTCTCAAGACATCTGGGGACCAGGCATTCCGAAACATAAGCTTGCAGGAGACATTTCGCCTTCAGAACATAACGTCTAACCTCAGCCCAGCACAGTCCCTCTCCTGTGTTTATGTCTCTTGTTTGTTTCCTTCCTCCATCTTCCATGACAACATCTTGACGGGCCCAATACTGTGCAGGTAAATGCCAGCTGCTGTGAGGTCACGCATGTCACAGCCAGTTCTCATCCAGAGGATAGCATTTCGAAGCACTCCTTGCCATCCTTGGGCTCTTACATTCCTTCCATCACCTCTTCTGCAACATTCCCTGAGCTTTGTCAGGTATGGTCGAGGAATTTCATTCAGTGCTCGGCACCCGATGGTCATTTATGCTCGGCACTTTGATGAGTTTTGAGGCTTCCCAGTAGACAATCCTATGTGCACAAAGAAGTTTCTCTGACCAAAATCGAGAGCAGCACTAATCTATACGTGAATATTTATAGGGCAATTTAATAGGCATAGCATATTCATTTAGCCAAACAACAGTAGCAGCTTCCCCCAAGGACTGACACCCCGGTAAGCCATAGGCTTTCGACTAAGTCTTCAGCACAGGGCGTGACTCCCCTTCTGTCGAGGAGGCCGCAAACCCAGTCGCAGAACATCTGGTTATTCCCGTAACAATCGTGTCACTTTTGGACTGGTGGGAGCAGCCTGACTGCCTGGTTGGTTAAGAAGCACATAGGTCCACTGCTGGTTAAGGCGGTTGATCAGTGTTCTCTCCCAGCATCCTGAGTGGCTTTCCAGCACTGTGACAGCTTGGTTTCTCGGAGTCATGCAACTGAATCCTGTAGCATCTTCAGCAATAGTTACCACCTAGTTCTAGTGGGAAACCAAGAGCAATGTCAGGAGTCCATATTGTTTGGTGGGGTGGGGGTGAGGAGGGCTCCTGTGCTTCTGTGACCAACAAATAACTAACTGGAAGGTATCCAGCCTGGAGAGGTCGGGGCTCTGAGAGTCCCCACTCTGAAAGCTCATCCACTCACATTGTTCTGGGGACGCTCAGTCCTGGCTGGTTAATGCTTATCTGCTGTTAGCTTGAAGGTCAAGCTCACTTGTCCTTTCAGCCCTTATTCTTTCAATAGAATTCTGAGTCACTACTATAATTCCATAGAAAATCAATCAGTTAAGAACACTTTCAATTATAGGTAGAGACAGCCCCAACATATCTAACCCCCCCCAAATTCATCCCTTTGTTGACTTTCCAACTTTTAAGGGCTCCTGCCCATGACATTGGATGCTTTCTTATTTGTGTGATGGTTCTGCCTTTACTGTATCTTTGAGCCCTGCCTATAACATACATTCTTCATATGGGCCTTAACTTGGTCCAGCAGAGCTCCCCTCCTTGTTCACTATGGCTTCTGGAAACAGCATTCTCCATCCCTGTGGAGCACTTCTGCCTAAATTCTCTCCCTAAATATATATATATATTTCTTTTTCATTAGCTAGCAAAGAAGTAGGTTTCCACATGACTTATTCATGTGCCCCTCCCCCAACCCTTCCTCTCCTCCATCCCCTTCCCCTGACCCTACACTTAAATCTTTTTTTTAATTTATTTATTATTATTATTTTTATTTATTTGAGAGCGACAGACACAGAGAGAAAGACAGATAGAGGGAGAGAGAGAGAGAATGGGCGCGCCAGGGCCTCCAGCCTCTGCAAACGAACTCCAGACACGTGCGCCCCCTTGTGCATCTGGCTAACGTGGGACCTGGGGAACCGAGCCTCGAACTGGGGTCCTTAGGCTTCACAGGCAAGCGCTTAACCGCTAAGCCATCTCTCCAGCCCCACTTAAATCTTTTATCCCCAGTAGTTTCCCCCTCTATTTACATAACTTACTGTCTTCCCCCCTTAAACTCTCCCCCGCCCACACACACACACCTTCTCCCCTCTCATGACTCCCTGGCCTCTACTGACTCATCCAACTTAACATACAAGTCCAAGTGAACCAAGGGCCTCAGTGTAAGATTCAAAACCCTGAACAAACACTAGTAGAAAAAGAAAGGAGAACACTTCAAGAAACAAACATGGGGATGGACTTTCTGAACAGGATTCTGGTAGCCCAAGAAATGAGGGAAATGACAAATGAAACCTCATTAAATTTTTAAAAAAAGATTGTACAGCTAAAAAAAAGCATCAACTGAGTCAAGAGATAAGCTACAGAATGGGAGAAAATCATTGGCAGCTATTTATCTGACAGGGGATTGGCATCTAAATAAATAAAGAACTCAAAAAATTAAGCAATAAAAAAAAATCAAACAACTCAAATAATGGGCTATGGAACTGAATAGGTGGTTCCCAAAAGAAAATATACAAATGGTCAATAAATATATTTTTAATATTTTTCTTATTTATTTGTGAGGAGAAAGGCATATAGGGAAAGAATGGGTATACCAGGGCCTCTAGCCACTGAAAATGAACTCTAAACACATGTGCCTCCTTGTGCATCTGGCTTTACATGGGTACTGGGGAATCAAACACCAGTCTTTAAGGTTTGTAGACAAGCACCTTAACTACTGAGCCATCTCTCCAGCCCCAATAGTTTGTTTTTTTTTTAATTCAATATCTTTTGTGATCAGGGAAAATGGAAATTAAAACTACTTTGAGAATCCATCTCACCCTGATCAGAATGGTTTTCATCCAAAATTCTAGTGAAAATAAATTCTGGCAAGGGTGTGGGGAAAGAGAAACCTTTATCCATTCTTGATGGGAGTGTAAACTGTAACCACTATGGAAGTTTTTCAAAATGCTAAAAGTAGATATACCATATTACCCAGCAACACCACTTGTATGAATATACTCTAAGAACTCTACACTTTGCTATAGAGATATTTGTTTATCCATGTTTATTGCTCTATTCACAATAGCTGGGAAATGAAATCAGCCTAGACACCCATTGACCAATGAATGAATAATATAGATTTACACAATAGAGTTTTATTCAGCTATGAGGAAAAAAAATTATGAAATTCACTCATTGATTTTTGACTATGAAACACTGAGTCAATTCTCTCTGGGACAATACTCTAAGAAGTAAGACATGGGGATGTGAATGCCCCAGAAACCACATACAGAAAGACTATGCCAATAGATTCCTAAACCTATGTTTGATTCAGGGTTTAAAATACCTGTTCATTTGATGGCTGAGTATCATCCTGACCAACTCACATGAAAATTTGTTTCGACATCTTCACTGAAACGGCCTCATCTCCCACTCTGGTTTCAGTACTGTGTAAGCAAAGAGCTACTTAGACAAGAATGATCTTAGAATTGGTTTCTGGCTCAGACATAATTACTCCCAAGAGACACCTGTTAGCAAAATTGGGCTTGATTTCCTTAGTCACCTCTCATTATGATTATAAATTAATCATTTTCCTGGCAGGGGGGCTGAATCCGGCCTAAGTTTCCTCTGGCTCTAATATGTAATGACTTGCTTCTCTGCCATTCTAGGCAAATCAGCTGATTAAAATGAAAATTAAAACATAAATAGGTTTCAAATGGCCACAGGTAACAAAAGATAATTTAGATTTTATGAGAGAGGCACGATTATTTTGAAGGTCCTTGTCACACTAAGAGTTCATATACGTATGTGTATGCATGCACAGACATATGTTACATATATATACATTTTCTTGTGCATACACAACATATAATCTTAAAATCATGTATTAACACTCATAAAGATCTCTGTTAAAGCATCAGGTTATTATTATTTAGTCAATTATTATTATTTAGTCACTGTTACCTAACCTTACTAAAGTAACATAACATCTCATAAAAACCTAGAAAGTGACTACTTCATTTTATCACTCAAGAAATGACCAGCTTTGTTGTTTTAAAGTTATTTCCTTTTAGTCTTTTCAAAAGGTTGAATGGAGAAATGTGTGTTCAATGGAATTTTTTTCTACAAATAATTTTTTTTTCCAGTTTCAATTTTGTAAAAATGGGAAGACGACCATGGGGTGGTTTGACTTAAAATATAGGTCATGGGACACTCAGAATTCACTGTTGGAGCCTGAGGGTGGAGCACGGCAGAGAGATTGACCTGAAAACTTTCTTCAGAACAATTGCTAGTCAGAACCAAGCAGGTAAAATGACGGGCAATCCACTGGCCAGCCTAGGGTGTTCTAAGACACCCCGAAAAGAACAGTGACAGTATTTTCAGACCATGCCCCAAATCAGTTGCGCACTGAGGTGACATGTCAACTTCCATGGCCTCTTGGCACACCTCAGCCCCCAGCTCAGTAGCTGCAGGGAAGTGCTTAGGTTCTTGAAGGGTTTGCACCTCTCCTGTGAGTCTCCAGGCAAGGGGAGCCGTGTGGTGGCAGAATTCTTTAAGAAATCACCAGCAGCTTATGCTTTAATTCTTGCTAGATCCTTCTTAAAACAGAATAGCCCTAATAGCATTTCAATGCCAATCATTAAGATATTTGGTGTTTGAGAATGCTCTTGGCATCAATGTCTGCATCTCCTGCTTCTAACCCTTTATTCTTGGTTCCAACATAGCCAACTTGAACTAAAGGGGTCGCTTGGGCCCTAGAACGGAAAATGGGATGTGCTTTACTTCCCCGGGATTATAGTGCAGGGCAACTTTGTCCATAATTGGACCTGGGGTTTTCTGGGGCCTCATTACCACCAGCTCAGGAAGTGCTGTGCATCAGTCCAGTTACCTGTGGTCCACGGAGACATTTAATCTGAACAAACCTGTCATTTTTGTATGGATGAGGAGACATGGCTCCTCCCACAGTTCCTCTTGTCCCACTTGGCAGCCTCACTTCTTGTGCTCCTGAAGAAGTCACACGGGGAGGAGCCACACCTGTTACCTGTACAGCTAGCAAGTAGTCAAGGTGGATTCTTAGCACATGAGAAGGTGAATGTGAGAGGTAAGAACCCCTTCCAGAGTGGGGCGTGGAGGCAGCAGACAGGCAACTGAAAACAGCTGCCTCTTGTATCTGGACTTAGAAAGCTTGGTCTACCTTCCACCACCACCACCCACCAGGGCAGTCTGGGGTCATCTCTTTCCTGAAATAGGCAGAAGCTCTCTTAGAAGATGTACTTGGGCACTAGTTCCTTGTAGTCCAATTAGATGCGTTAGATGCAGGGATATGTATAAAGGTGAAGGACATGTAAGGTTGTGACCTTTATCAGAGGGAAAGACAATGCCTTCTGAGCTTCTCCTCAGAGAGGGGCTTTCTGGGAGCCATCCAGAGGCTGCATAGACTGGCTTTCCCCCCTAGAGCCATGTCATTCCTTCTATAGAGTTAGTTTGATGGTCTCATACACAGTTGCAAGCCCTTTTATTGCTCTCCTCAGTGTTCAGACTTCATCATTTTACCCTAACATTTGTTTTATTTCATCTTTTATTTGTTATGATTTATTATTTATTTACAAACATAAAAAAGAGAGAATGGGCATGCTACAGTCCCTTGCCACTGCAATCGAATTCCAGATGCATATGCCACTTCGTACCTCTGGCTTTATATGGTGTACTGTGGAATCGAGTTCATGCCGTCAGGCTTTGCGAGCAAGTGCCTTTAACTGCTTAACCATATCCCTCAGCCCCTGTGACACTTATTTTAATGGAAACAATTTGAGCTCTAAGTAGTTAATATGACTATTTCTTTCATTTGGTTAAAAAATCCTAAACTACCATCACTCATATATTATTTTTTTTAAAGGTTTTTCGAGGTAGGGTTTCACTTTAGTTCAGACTGACCTGGAATTCACTATGTAGTCTCAGGGTGGCCTCGAACTCACAGCAATCCTCCTACCTCTGCCCCCCAAGTTCTGGGGTTAAAGGCATGCACCACCACGCCTGGTCTAAAAAAAAAAAAAAAAAAGTGATATTTTAAATCCACAAACCACAAATTGAGATGAATCAAATGGAGTTTTAAAAACAGTTACAGTTTGGAGATGGAGAGATGACTCAGCACTTAAGGCTCTTCCCTTACCTACAGAGCCTCAGGATCCAGGTTTGATTCCCCAGTTCCCACATACAGCCAAATTTATAAGGTGGCACATGCGTCTGGAATTTGTTTACAGTGGCTGGAGGCCCTGGCATGTCCATATATTCTCTCTCTCTTTCTCTCTCTCTCTCTCTCTCACTTTCTCTCTCTCCCTCTCTCTCTCTCTCTCTTTCTCATAAGTAAATACAATATTTTTAAACAAACTGTTAACACTTTGCATATAAGGTATGCCCCAAGAAATTCACAGGCTCAAGGCGTGGTTGGCAGCTGATGGATGGGCTTTGGGGAAGTCATTGAATCATGAGGGATCTGCCCTAATCACTGGATTCACCTAATCTGTGATGAGGTCATAGTCCCACGGCCTTACTAGTGCAGAGGAAGCTGACCCTGGCTGGTAACTTCTGAAACCATGAGCCAAAATAAATCATTCTCTTTTATACTGTTTTTCTTAGGTATTTTATTCCAGAGATACAAACCTAAGTAGGGGCTGGAGAGATGGCTTAGCAGTTAAGGTGCTTGCCTGTGAAGCCTAAGAACTCATGTTTGAATCTCCAGGTCCCACGTAAGCCAGACGCACAGTGATGCAAGCATGCAATGTTGTACATGTGCACAAGGGGGCGCACATGTCTGGAGTTCATTTGCAGCAGCTTAAGGCCCTGGAGCATTCATTCTCTCTGTCTTTCTCTCTCTCTCTCTGTCTCTCTCTTTCTCAAAAGAAAAAAAAATAAAAAAGCTAACTAGTACCAAAACCTACACAATAACAAAGCAAAGAAAAATGAAACCATACATGAAATTCCATACTCAAAGATAATCATTCCGCCTTTAAAATTTTCACTTGCAGTCCAGTCTTCTTTTAAAATTATCAGTCACCACGACAGTTTGCTAACAGAAAAAAACAGGCTGAAATCTCACAGGCTTGGAATGGTAATAGTTCAGGTCTCCGCTTCCCAAAAGCAGCTGTGTGGCTCAGACAATCTTTTGTCATCTCGTGCTGGCTTCGGGAATGTGAGGTCTCCATTACACAACTTCAGAACAAGAGCAGAGTGGAGGGAGGATCACCTGAGGATGCATTTGGAGCTGGCATGCAGGGAGCTCATCACTTACAACCTGCACCGCTCCTAAGAGGTGAACTTCTTCCTGGTTTAATCTCTTCCTTGATTACAGAGTGGTTCATGTTTCCTATTTCTTTTTGAGTCCATATTTTCCATTTCAAATGTTTCTAAGAATTTTTCTGCTTCACCTAAACTCATATTTTTGGCCAGAAACATGACAAGAGTTAGTTGTACTTTCCCTGCTTTTTTTCTCTTTCATTTAAGCTCCATATTGAATTCTACATTATTCATTCCTGTTACATACTTTTCTTTTTATTAATTTCTGCCCCTTACTTCATCATTCACTTCCCTCTACTTCGTAGGTTTACTTTTCTATCATTTTGCAACTTTTGCATTGACTATTCAACCTATAAACTTACAGTTTTTCTTCATTCTTATTTATTTTTATGGTATCTCCCTTTTAGCCCAGGATAGCCTCAAATGTACAATCCTCCTGCCTCAGCCTCCCGAATCCTGAGGTTAAAGATTACAGGTATGCACAACCATTCCTGGCTTCTAACCCATTTATTTCAGGAATGTGAACTTCTCTGAGATGTTTTCACACAACCCTTTGTAATCTTTGGTATTCTGTGTGGATTTTCAGGCATGTGTCTTATAAGAACAAACAAACATTTGGATTTGTTTTACCCCAATCCTAATTGATAATGGTCAAATATCCATTCAATAGTCAGTCAAGTAACCCAGCATTTCTAGAACTGTACAGCTATGAATGTATTGGGGTAAAAACTCCACCATCTTATTTCATGTTTTCCATTGGTCTTGGCCTCCTCTGCACACTTTCTTCTCCTTTCTTGACTCCTTTTAGATGGAACATGCTTGGCATTTCATATTTTTCTTCCGCATATTTGGAAATTATATATCCTATTTTTATTCTTTAAGTTTCACTTTGCAAATTGAAATGTAAATTAATTCATCCAAAGTCTAATCTTAATTGACACACTTATTCTCATCTTAATACAAAGATCCCTCTAAGACTTTATTTATCCTTCTGTCCTTTTGCTATTTTTGTCAAAATTTTAATTTATACAATTCTTAAATACCAAAAAGCACTGCTTTTTCTTTTTCATTTTGACAGTCAAATTCACTTACTGTTACCCACATATTTCCCACTTCCTCTGCTTTGTATCTCTTCTCGCAATTCAGATCTTCCATCTGGAATCATCTTCTGCATGTAGCACATGTTCTAGAATTTTCTTTAGTGCAGTGCTGGTGCTGGGCTCAATTTTGATTTAGCTTAACATATATCTCACACGAGATAATTTCAGTGGGTCTAGGATTCGAACTTGCAAGCTGCTTTCTTTATGTGCATTGAAGATAACATCCCTTAAAACTCTCCCTCTCTTTCCCTTTAACTGCTAGATAATAGAGCTTGGAGCCTTACTTATGGTATCCATGTGTTCCCACCACTGAGCTACACCCCCAACCCTAGGAGTCTATGATTTATGTTGAGAACTCAACTCTCAGAGTAACTATTGCTTTGGGTGGGGGGGGGTTGACGATCTATCTTTTTTCTCTGTCTTCTTTTAAGGTCTTCTCTGTAATTTGTCTCATTATATGTTTCTCTTCATATATTCTCTTTGGGACACGTCGGGCTTTTGTGGGTCTGTGCACCAGTGCCTTTCAACATCTCTGGGAAACTGTCAGCTGCCACCTTTGACCCTGGATTTGTCTCCTTCCTTTGGTCCTCTACTCCTGGGTCTATGGTTGCATATGCATCACATATTAATGTTCTGCCCTACGTCACTGATGCTCTTTTATATAATGTCAATTCTTCCATCACTGTGTGGATTGGGCTTGTTGTTTTTTTTAAATTCATCAATTCTGTTTTTATCACTTCTAACCTGCTATTGAACGGCTTGTCACATATGTCTTGCCTCTGTCATTCAGTTTTGTTTTTTCCCCTTCTTGAATTGTGGATCTTTTGATAGTAAAGTTTCTCACTCTGTCTTCTATGACTCTTGCTTCTGTGGCATCATATTCAACTTTATCTTCCAGTTCAGGACTTCATTTTTATCACGCATCCAACTAGCCATTAAGGTCATATATTTTTAATGACAGATTAATTTAGTTTCAATTTTTGAGACTTTTATCTGCTTATTTCCAGTGGTACAATATTGATTTTTTTTTCTTTTTAAATGCTATTCATTTATTTATTTATTTACTTGTTTACTTATACATTCATTTGAGAGAGAGAAGGAGAGAGAGAGACAGAGAGAGAGAGAGAGAGAGAAAGAGAGAGAGAGAGAGAGAGAATGGGTGTGCCAGGGCCTCTAGCCAGTATAAAAGAACTCCAGATTCATGTGCCACCTTGTATATCTGGTTTGCATGGGTACTGGAAAATTGAACCTGGGTCCTTAGGCTTCACAGGCAAGCACCATAGCCACTAAGCCATCTCTCCAGCCCTGATTTTCTTTTTTTCACTGACAACTTCCACACAGAGACAACATGCCATGATCCTAATCCCCTTCCACCACCCTCCCTTTTCCCTTTCTCTCATACCTCCTCCCCTGAAACCTCTGTTCTTTACAACTAGTCTCTCTTCTATTTTGATGTCATCAGTTTCCCCTTCCTATTACGCAACTTTTTTGTAGGTGGCATCAGTTCCTGTGAGGTCATGACTGACGTGGTCACTTTGTGTCTGAAAGACAGCACTGCAAAGCGCTCCTTCCCTTCCTTTGGCTCTTACATTCTTTCCACCACCTCTTCCACAATGGTCCCTGAGCCTTGGAGGATGTGATAGAGTCGTGTCACTTAGTACTGAACATACCACTGCCATTTCTTCTCAGCATTTTAATGAATGTCAAGTCTCCTCTGTGGTGACTACCATCTGAAAAGAGAAGCTTCTCTAAGCAAAAGGGAGAGCAGCATTACTATATGAACATAAACATAAATATTAAGAGGGCAGTTTGTTGGGCATATTATATCAAGTTAGTAAGAAAACAGTGACAGTTTCCCTCCTAGGTCTTATGACCTCCCTAAGAACATTTCCTGCTAGTAACATTAGCTGTTGAAAAGAACTAAAAAAATGGGATGGACTTTGAGAATATATTATTAAATGTGTTAAGTAAACAGGGTATAACTGAATATCCACAAATTAAAGAAGCCTGGACTGTTTGGCATTTTGAATCTATTATTAGTTCAACAACTAATGTAACTAGGAACAATGTTCCTCCATGATGTTAAATAAACAAACAGACATATTGGAGGATAAAGTGTAAATGCATGCTAATTCTGAAGATAAAAATATGCTTCCTACTTGTTCCAGGTCACTTGATATTCTTGGTCTAGACAGCCTCTCCTTAATTTCCCTTCACCCACCTCACCCTGTAGAGACGCATAGATACGATTTTTATTTTCTCTTACTGTTGATCTGTGAGAAATTGTATGAAAAGAGCTGCCTTGTTTGACTTACCTAATATCTCTCGGATGGGTTCTGTTGTCTTTCATATTGTTCTTCAGTCATTACTTGTGGTTTATGTTTTTCTCTATCCTCAAAGCAGATGTCTCAAGCTGTATATCTAATTTCTTGATTTACTACCATTCTGTTCTTTAGGGCCTCTGCTCTATTTGTCATTTTTAGTATCATGTTTTGTTTTCTCCCTGAAAGTCATCTTCCCTGTGCTCAAATTGTTTTGTTTTTTTTTTTTTCATTTATATAATGTCTTGTGGAATCCACCGAGACTACAGATTAGATTTTGAAAACAGTTGTCTCTTGGAATCCTGTTTTGTACATGATGTGTTTCATGACAGGATGCTTCCTCTGATAACTCAGCTGCTCATCCTTGTGTTTTTTGTTGTTGTTATTGTTGTTGTTGTTGTTTATCTTATTTATTTATTTGGGGAGCTACAGGCAGAGAGAGAGAGGGGGATACAGAGAGAGGGAGACAGAAGGAGAGAATGGGCATGCCAGGGCTTTCAGCCACTGCAACCAAACTCCAGACATTTGCGCCCCCTTGTGCATCTGGGTAACGTGGGTCCTCGGGAATCGAGCCTTGAACAGGGGTTCTTCGGCTTCACAGGCAAGAGTTTAACCGCTAAGCCATCTCTCCAGACCCTTGTTTTTTTTTTTTAATACAAGATTTTTTCTTCCATAATATTTTCTCTAATTTTTGTATCCTTTGAGATGCTTGCATGCTTGTAATATGTGGAGCTTAGATAAATTGTCCTGCACAAATACATAGATGATGGTGATAGATAGATAGATGGATAGATAGATAGATAGATAGATAGATAGATAGATAGATAGATAGATGATAAATGATAGATTGCTAGACCTTTTTATCCTTATAGAGTATGTTCATATGTTCAAATATTTTATCCTTGCAGAACGAAATATCTATTTTCCAACCTACTTATCTACACCAATCTATTTTGTTTTACCCAAGTAGGATTTTATCTACCTATGAAAACAGAAAAAGAGTGTCCCGGCTCATGAGGACGCTCCTTCATCCTTGTCTCTGCACTACCCTGTTCAGTAATATTTGTTCTGTTTCCATGACCTCTGGCATCATAGAACCCCTGTTTACTCTCAAAGTCCTTGAACCGTGTTTGTCACATACTGTACACTCTTTCCAATGCCCCTGCCTAAGAAGATCGTATCCTATCTGCCTCATTCATTCTCCCCAAGGATTGCCCACTCTTCCATTCCTTTCCGGGAAGCCCATCCGAATCTCCTTCCTGTATTTAGCTTTACAAAAGGCAGGAATAACATGAGATTTTATTTTAAGCTCTACAAAAAGTCTCTAAGAAAATATTAAAGGTCTTGATATGGGGTTGGAGTGATGGCTTAGCGGTTAAGCGCTTGCCTGGGAAGCCTAAGGACCCGGGTTCGAGGCTCAATTTTCCAGGACCCATGTTAGCCAGATGCTTCTGGAGTTCGTTTGCAGTGGTTGGAGGCCCTGGCATGCCCATTCTCTCTCCTCTCTCTTTCTCTCTCTCTTTCTCTCTCTCTCTTTCTCTCTCTCTCTCCCTCTTTCTCTGTCTGTCACTTTCAAATAAATAAACATAAAACAAAGGTCTTGATATGTACTGAATAGAAGAGTTAAGGGGCTGGAGAGATGGCTTAGCAGTTAAAGCATTGGCGTTTGCCTGCAAAGCCAAGGCACCTCAGTTCAATTCCCCAGAACCCATGTAAGCCAGATGCACAAGGTGGCACATGCATCTGGAGTTCATTTGCAGCGGCTGAAGGCCCTGGCATGCCTATTCTCTCTCTCTCTCTCTCTCTCTCTCTCCTGTCTGCCTCTTTCCCTCTCTTTCTCTCTTAAATAATAAATAAATTTTAAAAAATAGAAAAATTAAAATACAAGCAGAGTATCATACAACTTAATCGCTCAAGAAAGGCACCACGCTATAAACTGTCAAAATATAGAGGTCACATTTAACAAAGTCACTGACTTCATTCTTTGAGGAATTTTTTTCATCAATAGTCATCTTGGTGACTATTATATCTTAAGCTAAATAATAAATCAAAGCAATGAGTATGTAGTTAGTATGAACTGAGTATAGCAATTATGATAAAGTTGCTGTGATCAAACGTATCAAGTACACTTATCACCAGTTGTGACAAAGCCTTGATGTCATCAGCAACTCTTAGGTGGACAAAAATAAGTTTCAGTTATTGCCATGTATGTATGCCTTCATTATGACAAAACGTTAGTAAAATCTACGTCCTGATCATTGCAGTGAGAATTGAGGGAGATCTGAAGTTCAATACTGAGCCAACTTTTTCATATGGCTGTATAATCACTATCGAAAGCTTTGGGAGGGCTGGGGAAATGACTTGGTAGTTAAGGTGTTTGCCTGCAAAGCCTAAGGACCCATGCTGGCTTCTGCAGGTTCCACGTAAGCCAGAGCACAGAAGGTGATGCAAAAACTCAAAGTTACACTTACATACAAGCTGGCACACACATCTGGAGTTTGACTACAGTGGCTGAGGCCCTGGAGCACCAATTCTATCTCTCCCTCCCTCTCTCTTTACATCTCTCTTGCTCTTGCTCTCTTGCATTAAAAAAAAAAAATCTGTGGGAGATAAAGATATCATTGGGAAAATAAAATATATTACAATGCCAACATATGCTTACATGTTCTGTAAGCGCTAAGTTAGAACACTCCAAACGATCAGATAGCACTGTCTTTTACTTTATATTGTGGTTGATTAGAGATCTAACCCTAAGGAACTATCTTCCCGCCGCAGATCAAGGGGTAACAGGTATCATAAGTTTAATGCCGTGGCCAGTTGTAGTGCTTCTCATTTGGGGTACAGAGCAGGCAAAGGGGAAGCTAACTGGAAACTGAGTGCTGGTCAACTCTGACAAGTCTTCTCAGTCTTACCAAGTCAGGTGCATAAGGGATTGAGGTAGTAAGTCACTAAATTATCTTCAAGTGATAATATGTCAAAATTCCCTTCTTGTATCTATTTAAAATGTAGGTAATGGGGCTGGAGAGATGGCGTATCGGTTAAGCGCTTGCCTGTGAAGCCTAAGGACCCCAGTTCGAGGCTTGCTTCCCTAGGACCCACGTAAACTAGATGCACAAGGGGGGTGCATGCATCTGGAGTTTGTTTGCAGTGTCTGGAGGCCCTGGTGTGCCCATTCTCTCTCTCTCTTTCTCTCTCTTTCTGCCTCTTTCTCTGTCTGTCATTCTCAAATAAATAAAATAAAAAACAAAAAAAAATGTAGGTAAAATCTTAATTCACTCATGATATTTTGTAACTACCAATTCCCTTTACAGATCTCAAATTGTTTTATTTATTCACTACAACTTTTTAGTACCTAGAATGACAAAGAAGATGTATATGCCATAACATGGGGCTCCCAATTCAAATGTAAAACTATTACGTATATGAATTATTAAAAGCATTGAAGGCATTATTGTAGTCATCAGCATCATTAAAAATTTTAATATAGAAAATAATAATAGAATAAAATAAATTTAAAAGCAAATTGAATGCAGCAGCATACAAAGTTTGTTGTCCAACAGTTGCAGCTACTGCTTGCTGAAAACTTTGAATGAGGACAACACTGTGGTTTCCATGCACTTTTAAAATGTTTTTACTTATTAGACTAGAATAGTATAATAGAATAGAAGACAATAATAGAATAGTCAAGCCAGGGCCTCCAGTCACTGCAAACGAACTTCAGATGCATGCTCCACTTGGTGCACCTGGCTTTATGTGAGTCCTGGGAACTGAACCTGGGCCGGCAGACTTTGCAAGCAAGCATCTTTAACCACTGAGCAATCTCCCTGGCCCCAGGCACTATCTTCTCAGGCACTCTTCATAAAACCTCAGGCAGGACCCATTTTACAGCACAGGAAAGTGAAACGTAAAGAGGCTAGCTAAGTGAGCAGCTGTCAGAACAGGGATTTGAGCTCACTTTCTTCTGATTCACAAATTGACGTCATTTTCATTAACCAAAATTGCCTTACGTGTGGACATTCTTGGTGAGGATTTTACTACCGTGTATTCACACTCTCAACTTTAATCCTCTCAACTTGGGTGGATGTTCTAAACAGATAATAAAAAACAGTGCACGAGAAGATTTCATGTACTATTATAATTGATCACATTTACATTTAAATAAAGATGAGCTACATTCCCAATATGCTGAAAGGAAGTGTTGAGAAGTTCTACATTAAAGACAAATCTGCAATTACTGTGAAGATGTGCGTATGAACTGATGTACATTTCTTTTGAGCAAGATAATTGGTTCAACAGTATTTACTATCCAACAGCTCTAATTGCCTCAGGAGAAAATATATTAATGAGAAATCACCCCTTTTCTGATGCAGTATCTATGGAAAAGCGAGGTGGTATGAGAATAAAAGGTGTGCTGGATGAACTTAAACTGCATTGGGAGGTCCAGTTAATAAATTTTCAGGCAGTGTGTGCCCAAGTTTGTATAATGCAGCCATTATTATTATTATTTTATTTGAAAGCAACGGACAGAGAGAGACAGAGGGAGAGAGAGAGAATGGGCACACCAGGGCCTCCAGCCACTGCAAACGAACTCCAGACACGTGCACCCCCTTGTGCATCTGGCTAACGTGGGTCCTGGGGAATCAAGCCTCGAACCGGGGTCCTCAGGCTTCACAGGCAAGCGCTTAACCGTTAAACCATCTCTTCAGCCCCTAGTGCAGCCATTATTAATAACAAATTCTGTAGTTTGACCAATACATTAAAAGCAAAGTGTTAAATACTCAGTGCCACTCCCCAGTTGTTTATTAACAATTTAGTACTACATATGCTCTTGCAGTTATTTATGTCACATCTGTACAGTGACAGCCATATGCAATGTTGTGTCATCACGCCGCTCTTCCCAGCTCTGCATTAGATAGCATCACCTCAGTAGTCTGAAATTAGCCAGGGTGGGAATATTTATTCTACTAACCTAAAAAAAAAAAACAAAACCACCACACATTAGAAAGGAATTCAGAGTTCTATGGGTTATTCCAATAAAGGTTGGGAAAACTATAGGCAGTGGGTAGTTTTTCTAATATTTTATTTTTATTTATTTATTTGACAGAGAAAGAAGGAGAGAGAGAGAGAGAGAGAGAGAGAGAGAGAGAGAGAGAGAGAGAGAGAGAACGGGCATACCAGGGCCTCTAGCCACTACAAACAAACTCCAGACACATGCACCCCCTTCTGCATATGGTTAACATGGGTCCTGGGGAATCAAACCTGGGTACTTTGGCTCTTCAGGCAAGCACCTTAACCACTAAGCCATCCCTGCGGCCCAACAGTGGGTAGTTTTATCATGTAAAACAAAATATTTGTAACAGTGAGTCTTAATAAAGTTTTATTAGAAATAACCATACCTGGGCTAGAGGGATGCTTAGTGGTTAGGGCATTTTCCTGCAAAGCCAAAGGAGTCAGGTTTGATTCCTTAGGACCCAGGTTAGCCAGATGCACAAGGGGGTGCACATGTCTGGAGTTCATTTGCAGTGTCTGGAGGCCCTGATGCACCCCCCCCTCTCTCCCTCCCTCCCTCTTTCTCTGTTAAATAAAAATAGATAAGTAAATAATATTTTTTTTAAAAAAAGAAATAGACATATCCACTTTCTTATATGTTGTCTGTGGCTGCTTTTGCACTACAGTTTCAAAGTTCAGTAAAGCCAAAAAAAAAAAAAAAAGACCACACATCACAAATCCCAAGATATTTAATATTTAGCCAAGTACAGAGAACGTTTGCCAATCCCTAACCCCAGCTGAAAAAAAAAAAAAAACTGATGGACAAATTGTTGATTATACTGGTTAAATATAGAAAAGATATCATGTATATAGCTATCACATTGTGGCTAGCATAAGAAAGACTCAAGAAAATATTCTCCCAATATACAAAACAACTACCCAACTCAGCAAAAACTTCACCTGTGTAATTGACAAATGAGTGAAATGCCAATATAGACATGGCCAAAGAGGAAAGAAGTTTCAGTTTAATTAGTATAATTTGCTTGAGGATGAGAAATAGCTTTAACAGTAAGACCATACATCAGTTTCAATGACAGTAAATATATTAGAGAAAAAGAGATAGAGCAATTAGAATGCCACTCTGTTTGTCAAATCACGGTTGAGTTGCCGTAACAGGTTGGCTATCGATGTGGGAGTTTGGGAAAAAAAAAATCACTGAAGGTATTCTAAGGCTTAGTTTTCTGCATAAAACTTAAAATACTGCATAGTTTGTTATTATCTAAAAGTTATGAGCTATGCATTAGCATCAGTGAAAGCTGATAGTTAACTTACATACATATATTTACATACATGATTTTCCCCAGAGAACTAGACCTTAACACACTATTTGTGTGTCCCAATCAGGACCCAACAAGTGGGTAACTTGTCCTTGTGATGATAGGAAACCCAAATTTTTGGACCTGATAATTTTCTTTGTAGAGCAAATTAAGAAAATTAAGGTAAACCAACATGATGGTTAATACTATCAAGTTGATAGGATAACCTGGATTATCCTAGATTCTCAACCTTACAGGACCTAGAATCATGTAAGAAATAAACCCTGGGGCTTGGGGCCCTGGACGATATAAAAAAGAGTCAGTGAGCTGAGCAGGAGCCTTTATCAACCACTGCTTCAATGACAATGAACACCAGAGCTGCCTCTCCCTCCTGCCAAACACCGTCTGTGCAATAACGGATATGTTCCCTGAAACTGGAAGCTGATGAACAGCCTTTCCAACTGTCAATCGATTCTTGTCAGGCATTTGGTCACAGCCATAAGACACACTAATACAGAATAATCCACTGGACACTAGTACTAACACAGGAGAATTCAGTAGAGAAATGCTAACCCCCAACAAAAGTCATGACATCGTATTCTTACCAGCTGGCCCAGCCCGAAAGAACACACCAGGTACCAGTAACTTACCTTGAGGTGAGATATAAGCAAACTCAAGAACAAGTTGGTTGGCACCCATATTTATAACGGAATGAGAGCAAAACGCTGTTTTCATCAACTCTAGAAGTTCAGTGTCAAAGAAATTTGATTTTGTGCTCATGTCACTGCCTAATGAGGTGCAAGCCTCCACTGCTACTCCCTTTTTTACTTAGAAAATTCTAATAAACAGGATATTTCCCTCCTTAAAATTCATTACAATGAGAATACTTGATTCAGTCAAATGGCATGGTAAATTTGAAATGATTTAGTCAAACTAATCAGTAGGTGGCCTTGGTAGAGGTGCGCATGTACAGGTGGTCCCCAGATTCTTTCAAAATAGAGATGTTAGGAGATTGTGAGAGAGATGAAGTTATAAGAACCATGTTTCTCTGACATAACTACTTTTCTACTTTAATTTTACAAAATAGTTACACAAATACCTGGTTAAATAATGTCCATATTTTCAGATCAGTGGCTGCCTTCATGTTACTGATTTTTCCCCCAAAACATTATGCTTATGTAAGACAAGGAAAGGAATAAGAGCATGTTCTAGGAAAAGTACATAGAACATAAAGAGGAAAGCCTGAGACTAAACATCCCAAAGAACATAGTCGCATTGATTCAATTGCAAATTCCAACGAGAAATATTCAACAATGTGAATGTGAGAAAGGTATTTGCAAGTGGTCCTTGCCTTTCTCCCTCTCTCTCTATCTCTCTCTCTCTCTCTCTCTCTCTCTCTCTCTCTCTCTGTGTGTGTGTGTGTGTGTGTGTGTGTGTGTGTGTGTGTGTGTGTGTGTTCCTAGGTGCCTGAGAAACATGCCAAACTCTATTTCCAGAACATGATTCTAAGGGCAGCAGGGGAGGAATGTGTTCCTGGCCTGACATCAAACACACAGACCACCTTCTTCTTTCAACCTTGGTGCCAGTGGCAACATGCACGTGAGGGAGATGCTTCCACATGCTCCTTTCCATCTGCTTCCTGGACTCTTCGAACAGAATGGAGATGCTGAGAGTCAAAGTCAAGCCAGAGCCACTGCTGTCACTTGGCCCCAAGACACTTGTTCGCATGGCGTTTGGCACAGCCCCTGGTAGGTGCACTTTGATGACAGCAACAGTCCAGGCTCATCCATGATAAGTGTTGAGTCTATTGGTCATACCTGCTTCCCTCCTTAATTAATCAAAGAGACTAGGTGAAGAGACAGAAATGTCCAGAAACTGAGATGTAGGTAGCATCTAGCATCCTACGTGTGTGTGTGTGTGTGTGTGTGTGTGTGTGTGTGTGTGTGTGTACACGCGTGCATGCAGCAGAGCTCCACCTGTACTGTCCTTGCTTGCGTTCCTCTTCTGGGTGTCTCCTGGTGTAATTCTACCATCTGTCGGGGGAGTATTCTGGGAGAGGCCTTCCTATTCTTGCAACCTGCAGAGGAATGACAGATGAATGTGGGGGAGGGGAAGAGCACATGCCCTCCCTCTCTGAGTGGGTTTGTGTGAGTTCAAGTCAAACACAGCTATCTTTGCAAATGAGCTTCTGAAAAAGAAAACATTCCCAAATGTCAAGAGTTGCATCTTCCTTAACTGTCATTCCATTTCCCATCTATCTTTTTTTTTTTTTTTTTTTTTTTTGCATTAAACTGATTCTTGATAAGGTGGAAATTCTACCCTTTTTAAAAAAATCGAACTGGTTATGGGAGAGAAACATATCACAGATGAATTTGGGGGATGAGAATTTTCTGCATCCTGACTGTGGCAGCCATGTGCT